>NW_023416313.1:141266261-141866261 GCF_014108235.1 Myotis myotis | reverse complement strand
TTTATTGAAGAATCTTGGAAATGAGCATAAAATGTCTAGGAGCCCAACAGTTTTCTTTAGCAGCACTGTACTCTCTTACAGAATGAGTGTCTTTGCAGGAGGCTATTTTACTACAAATAATTGCATCTTACAGAAACTCCCAATCTATTTGTAGCAGATCCCCATTATTTGCAAATTCTGTACTTACAAATTCACCTACTGGCTAAAATGTGTTTTTAGCCCCAAAATCAGTGTTCATGGTGTGCTTTTGGGGTCATTTACGGATAGTTTGGTTTCATTCCCTGACACTTCATGGTCGTTCACAGAGTGGTAAAATTTGAGTCACCCACTGCATGCATCCGCAACTGGTACTCGGCCTTCTTGTTTCAGCTCTCAGATTGTAAATAAATATACTTTTCTTATTCTATTTAATGCCACATTTTTATTTTTATTTTTATTTTTTTTGCATTTTCTGCTTCTTACTGGTTATTTTGCTATTTCAAATGGCCCCAAGCTTTGTGCTGCCAGTGTTCCGGAGTGCAAGAAGGCTGTGATGGGTGTTGCAGGAAGACTATGTGCATTAGATAAGCTCCATTCACAGACAAGTTAGAGTAATACTGGCCATGAGTATATTAAACCAGGTGTCTTTAAACAGAAACAAAATTATGCATTGAACACACAATGTGAACAGATGTGGGGAGCCGATATACGGTTAAGCCTCGGACTGACCTGTGTGCAAAGTCACAAACAAGTCCTAGCTTAGAGGGCACAGTCCTCTTAGCATAATTAGGCTTGACCTTATAACACTCCCTAGATCTTATCTGGGAATCTAATGGGCTGAGGAAGTGCAGGAAGTATAACCATGGTGTAAACAAGTGAAACTCACAAGAAAAGTGTAACTTTGGTAACCACTACCTTGTTTACCTCTCACTATAAAAAGCTTGGTGAGGCCTGAGCACAGGGGAAGTCCTTCCTCTTGAGTTGGACTCGTTCGCCTGGTCCCCCAATATTCCCAAATTATCTCGTGTCTTTTCTTTTTCATTTGTTGTGCGGCTCCTCTTCCAGACCCGAACCCTGAACCACGCAGGACGTGGAGGGAAACACTTACGACAGAGGCTCGCTGGAACAAACCCTGTGTGTTTCCTCTAGGAGCAAAGGTTTGCATTTGCTCACTCAGTGTGCAAAGTGAGTGTGTAGTGAGCATACCCACTGCCAAGCATACTTCCAATCAATTTGCTTGTGATACACCATCCGAAGGAGAGGCAACACTGATGAAAGCCACACATTCACATTCATTTAAAACTTGGCTGCTAGATTTTGTCCATTTCTATTTAATAAAAATCTGTATTTTAAACTTTGGGCTCTATGAGAGTGTTATCTCTGATTTACAGCAAAATAACAAGAAACTTAACTTCTGTGGGTTGACCATGATGTCTTTGGGTCTAACAATGAATTTATTTTTCTACTGCAACCCAAATTCCTAAAATCACTGTCCTTTTTCTGTTTCAGTGTCTTCTTATTTGAAAAGGCCATGTTTCCGTAAAATATCTGACCTGCTCTACCGTATAAAGCCCAAAAGAAAAACTGTGCATGCTACAAACTACATATGGACAGATGCCAACTTTAAATAGAAAGGAAAAAAACTAGGGTTTGTGCTTGTTGTTGCTGGTTTTTCTTGAAAATAAAAGTGTCTTTAGCAACTTTATAAAGCTTTCCCTAGACAGTTATTGCCACAAGCTATCCTTAAGTTTCAGCGCTCTATTTCAGTCACTTGGGGAAGCCATCCAATTGAGCATCCCTTTAATTCCCTTTCCACACTTGCTCCCTAATTGGTCTCAGGATAAGACCACTGGTACCAATCTTCCATATCACACACACATAAGAAAGTTTCTATATAGATTTTAAATTTAAAACATCTTTTTAATGTAGGAATATAAGATAATTCAAAAAACACTTTTTTGTGTAATACTTTTGTCTATTTAATTATCAGAACCTATATCAATCAGCCAATTAATCTTTGTTTCCAGAGAAAGAGAACCTAATTGTGTGTGTATGTGTGTATATATATATATATATATATATATATATATACACTTTATATATAAATGATTGTGGAAGCTGGCAAGTCCAAAATTATAGGACAATTATGAAAGCTGGAAACCCAGGCAGGAATAGATGCTGAACTCTTGAGGCAAAATTTCTTCTTAGCTTTTGCTCCTAAGGCCTTCAACCGATTGGATAAAGCTATCCACATTATTGCTTAAAGTTAACTAATTGTAGATGTAAAACAAAACTTCAAAATGCCTTCACAACAGATTGGTGTTTAACCAACAACTTGATACTACAGCTAGCCAAGTTGGCACATATAACTAACCCACTACAGTTACCTTAAACCTAAAGTCATTCCAAATGAATACCAATAAGCAATAGGGAGAAAGAGCAAACAGAGGCAACAATCGTGGTTTAAATCTCAGCTGTTGCACTAAACTGTATTGTTTTAAGAAGTCCACTTTCTTCTCTGAATCTCGGTATGCTTATTCGCAACAACAACAACAACAAAAAAAGGTGTATTAATACTTACCTTTTGGTGGTACTGTATGTATCTGATGAAGAGCTTAGGGCAGTCAATGGTAGCACTGTTGTTAGAGTCTATGTCTTTTAATACAGTATTACCAAACACTAATTCCTGACATGTAATAAGTGTTTCATAAATGTGTGGGGAAGGAAGAAAGAAAGACACAAATGGAAGAAGGAAGGAAGGGAGAGAAAGAGGGAGAGAGGAAAAAATAAAGGAAGGGGAAAATAAATGAATGAACGAATGAATGAATGTCAAAGTTTACTGCAGGAAAGAAATTAATAAAGTCATTGTACTTCAGACTAAAGAAAAAGAAGTGAGAATAAAAAATAGTCCCTTGCTCACATGCAATTTAGACCAGACAAGTAGCAAAAAAAAAAGGCCAGTTTGCAAATAACCATAATACAAACATATTAAGGAAGAGATACAGAAGTGAATGCATCCAATACATAAAGCAATTTCAGAATTCAGGTGTAAGTTCAAACAAAAGACATTCTGAGACTATGAAGGGTCAAAATCAAACACATGATACATGAGCCATTCAAAGCTATCACAGTAGATGGATCTAAATGTGGTTATGTAGACCTGAATTAGCTTCAAATTAATTGATAAGGATTAGTGTTGCTCAATTTAAAACTAGGTAACAAAGCAACATCTTTATAATGACATTATTGGAATGGAAAATGTAAAGGAGAACTGTAATTCCGTCACTTGGGCTGATGGATAAGAGATGAGAACCTGAAGATCCACTAATGTTTGTATCAAGTTATCCAAGGAAAAGAACCTTATCAAGTGACCCAATAAGGAAATGAGCTTTCCTGTAACCTAGATGGAATATCCTTCAAGACCAAAACATTCCTTATGTTCCAACTCTGGGTCAATGCAGCCACTTGCCAGTTACTGATTATCTTGCACAGGTTGCCTTGTTTTGGAGAGGCAATACCCTGAAACAGCACAAAACTCATAAGAAATGTCTCTATGAACTAGAATGCATTCTAGTAAAGATGCATTCTAGTTCATAGAGACATTTCTTGTGAGTTTTATTAGCAGGGACGTGTCTTCAAGGAACTATAGCAACCCTGGCTAGAAGGAAAAAAACAAAATTTCCGAAGCTTAAATTTTGAGAACCAGAAATTGCAACTCAATGAAACAGTCATGTGATTAACCAGCCTGACAGACCATGGGTGGCTTCCCACTCTGTACTCCTCCCAGTGTTGGTCAGACCTGCGTGTTGACGGCTAAAAGAACCAAGAGCTTCAGAAACAAAGACAGAAGATAAGTATTTTAATGAGCAGAAATGGTGACTAGACCATTCCAGATGGAGAGAAAAAATACAGTTAAGTTTCAAAACTGGGGAACGCAATGTACATATTGATTAGAATAAATAGTCCAATTTAATGTACATACACAGGAAGAGTGAACAGGGAGACTGGAAAAGTATGCTAGCCAATGTAGCACTTTAAGAGACTACACTGGAAAATGTTTTTTATTTTACTGGCAATGGAAAGCCATCAAGTTTTGATTTTTTTAAGCTGGTGATTTATCAAAAGTGTAACTGTATATTAGCATAATTAACTTAAGAGATAGTAGATATCTTTGAGGATGGTGGGACTAGTCCATGAAGTTTATTGCAGCAGCCTGTATAAAAGGTGATAATAAAGCTATTGGATAAAAACAGAGGACATGAAAGGTCAGGGACCGGGAAAGGTTGACGTGTGCTGTAAGGTTAGTAATTCAGGTACAACAGTGCCACTGAGAGAAATACACATGCCAAGGGAAAAAGTGGACACAGGGTAACAGGAAAGACAAAGGGGTTGGGTTTAGACAATTGGAATTTGGCCTTAAAAATGAACCCAGGTGCAGCAGATGTTAATAGTGTTATCAAGAGATTCAAACTGTTAATATAAGATGATGTTCAAAAGTTATAGAACAGCATAATACGTTAAAAAAAAGAGCAAATGTGAGTAATGAGTATATTGAGGAGAAAAAAGGAACATCACAATATACTCACTACTCCTAGATGTTTTCACAGGAAAAAATGGTTTTGCTGCTTATTTAAAAAAAAAAAAAAAAAAAAAAAAGTGATCTAAAGATAGAGTAAAAATAACAGGAATGCCTTCCCAGTGTGATCGGACATGAGGGGAAAAGACAATACCAATCATTTATTCAGCAACTGTACTTAATATTATGTATAGCGGGAATATTTTTCTGAGTGAAAATAAGATAGCATATATTTACATATAAAGTTACAAATCTCTTATTTTAACACAAGTTGAATCTCAATTTTCCACAGATCTCTTTTATTTTACACCCACATTTTGCAAGTTTAATAATTTAATAAGACAAGCTTAACAATTCAGTAATGCCTACCAATATATAATGTCTACATTATTGTTACTAAAGATACTATTTTATCTGTTTCCCTCAGATAAAAATATTAGCAAGGTATAATTGAAGGACTTCATTATAAATCATGGGCAAACTGACTCAAGCTTTTAAGGACTGATAAATGTCAAAAATACAATGGCTTTTATTTCACAATATAAGCAATCTACAAACTAATACACTTAGTATTTAAAGGTCATGTTTGTTTATGTCTGAGAGACTTCACAGTCCTCAGGCAAAAACACAGGAATACTAATAACTCCAGTGTGGCATGTGTGATGGATGGTTTTTTATGTCAACCTGGCTAAGCGACAGTGCCCAGTTATTTAATCAAACACTAATATAAATGTTGCTGGGAAAGTGTTTTGTAGGTATGAATATCTACAACTGATAGACTTCAAGTAAGAAAATCACCCTCAGTAACCTGGAACCTCATCCAATGAGCCAAAGGCCTTCAGAGCAAAATGGAGGTTTCCCTGAGGAAGAGGAGATTCTGCCGAGAGACTGAGTATCAGTTCTTGCCTGAGTTTTCAGCCTCCTGTCCGCCCTATGGATTTTAGATTCTCCAGTCCCTACAACCGCATAAGCCAATTCTTTGAAGTAAACATCTTTATACACCACACACACACACACACACACACACACACACACACACACACACACACCCTAATGCTTCTGTTTCCCTGGAGAACCCTAACGAATACAACATGACAAATGCCACCGCAGAGGTGTGAGCACAAAGGTAAACAACCTGTGGAGTCAGAGGAGGTTCTGCAGCTGCGACATCAGTGGGTTGAGTCAAGGAACCGGGTGAGGGAAGGGGCTGTGGTATAATCCAGGTAAGGGGACCAGAACGGTCAGAAGTCCAGAGGTTTGAGAAAGCATCAGGTATTTAGAGAAATGCTTTTCCACCGCGGTAATTCCAGGTACCTGCTGGGAATGTCAGAAGCTCTGTCCTGCTGAATCATGCGCTGTCCAGGGGAGATAGCAGACTGGGGAATTTTATGTGAGGAAGAAACAGGATCTGAATTACATTTTAGAAAGGCTGCTTTTGTTAGGCAAACCATGGGAGACAGTCTTGTATGTCTGCCATCTCTCTTAATAGAGAAATACTAAATGTTATAGAAACTCAAATAAATTCTATTTTATTAATAGTTACGGGTGCGACTGTAAAGAATGCATGGTAGCTGAGGTAGCTGAATGAATTAATACACTCCAATTAGTGGTTCATAAATCAAAATCCAATCTAGTAAGCTGTCTTCACCCTTCACAACACAGCAAGCTAAAGATTTTCCACATGCTCCACCCCCCCGTAAAGACAGACCTATGCAAATGGTAGGGCAACAACCTAACTACACAACTGTACAAGGTTTACATGAGTAAACTGTTGAAGAAGCAATGTTCTCCAGCTAATAATCTAGCACTTTTGGTCCTTTCCTGACAGCTGACAGAGATAACCTTCTGTATGCTGCCTCCCCCATAAATATGTCCAATGCCTCCCCTTTCCTGAGCCTTGTCTCACTCAACAAACCAACATTGAGAAAACGAGAGCACCAGGTTATCAGCAAGTGCCATATCGGTGCCTAGCCATGTGCTTCTTTATGCTACCTTCTTCATACATAATCCCAATAAGAAAACGCATCCTAACTTTTTTGAAAATTGGTTTTTATTGATTTTTTTTAGAGAGGAAGGGAGGAGGCTAGAAAGGTAGAAATATCGATTGGCTGTCTCCTGCCCAACCCACTACTGGGGATCAAGCCTGAAACCCGGGCATGTTCCCTGACCTGGAATCGAACCACAGACTGCTTGGGGTTCATGGGGCGACGATCAACGAGTGAGCCACACCAGCCAGGCTGCATCCTAATGTTTAAAACAGTTACTACAGCAGCAAAGTGAACAGTTAAAAAGCAATGAACTTAATCAATGCAAGTATGTCATTGCTGGAAAGATTATCCCTTGAGTTAAATCTCTCACTGCTAAGATTATTGCTATCTGAAGTGTTTCTGAAAAGGTAAGAATGACTGACTGAGGGCTTCGGATCAATGAGACTTTTTTTTTCTTTCTTTCTTGCAATGAGCTAAAGCTCCCAGTAGACCTAAGCTACACTTTTAATGGAGACACTAATCAATAACAATTACACCCAAGAGAATTCCAACATAGTTTTTCCAGGAAATCTCATAGGGTTTAAAGTGCTATACTTGTTGAAGTAGTCAATACAGTAGGTTGTAAAATAGAGTTCAGGTTGGTTTCTTCCCATTTTCCTAGGGCAGAATTGTGGTTCTCTAGACCAGAATTGTTGGCACACTGCTTCTCAAACCTTACTGTGCTTAAGGATCACCTGGGGATCTTGTTAAAATGCAGATTCTGATTCAACTGTTCTGGGGCATGGCCTGAGATCTGCATTTCTACAAGCTCCCAGGTGGTGCCTATGCTTCTTGGTCAGCAGACCACACCTGAAGTAGCAAGATGTCCGAATACATTGCTGATCAGTCAGGGAAAAGAGCAAAAGGCATGCACATACAAAAGAGAGATTCTACTTCTAGATCTTTCTCTCAAACCAACTGCCCGGGTTGGAAAATGACTGAGAAAAATGGCAATATTAAACCTACATTGAAGAGGCACATTTTCCAAATGTATTCCAAGGAACTCTTCTTATCTCGGATATTAATAAGTGTTGTCAGAAAAATAAGATGCTAATAGAAACATCAATGGTCTCATAACTGGGTTAAACAAAACTAATAATGGCAAACATTTTCTTTCTTTTAAAAAAAAATGTTTTTTATTGATTTAAAAGAGAAAGGGAGAGGGAGAGAGAGAAACATCAATGATGAGAGAGAATTATTGATTGGCTGCCTCCTGCACGCCCCACACTGGGGATCAAGTCTGCAAGCCGGGCATATGCCTCTACTGGGAATCAAACCATGACTTTCTGGTTCATAGGTCAAAGCTCAATCACTGAACTATGCTGGCTGGGCAACAATGGCAAACATTTGCTAAGCACTTCCTATGTGCCAGGCATTCATATAAATAATTAATATGGAATAACTCATTTAATCTGCACAGCTTTGTGAAGTAGAAACTATACTATCATCCCCATGTCACAGATGTGGGAAAGGAAGCAAGGAGAGGTAAGTAATTTGCCCAAGGTCCCAGCGCTGGTGACTGGTGAGTGGTGGAGCTGGGACTCAACCCCTGGCAGGCTGCCTCCTGAGACAGGCTCTGATCTCTGAAACCTAAGCACTCTGCAGTGTTGATGGGAAGTGTGAATAACCACAAGGTGATAAAAGTACTGGTAAGTTGCCAATGAAGGGGAAGATGCAATGGAGAGAGAAAAAGAAAAAAATCTAGGGCAAGAGATAAAATGTAAACAAGCTGGAAAGGGGAAAAATTACAAAGTGAAAGCCATGTTTTGAGAAAAAGTAGACTTAGAAGAGTACTGTGGCGATGAGGGAGACATCATCCACCCAGACTCGGGGTGAATGAAGACCAATCTGCTTGGCGAGTGGATACCAGGAGAGGAAAGCAGTCAGGCTGAGGATCTCAGCAACCACCGGAGGACATGAACAGTTTACTTCCACCAAATGCAGGAACGTGCACTCAAAGACAACAGAGTCATGATTATTCTTACACTAATTACCCAATTTACAGATTATGTGGGCGCCCTGCTGGGTCTCTGTCTTCTTCCCACAGGATTGTTTGGACATTTTGCGTCTAATTAGCAACTTGGTGAGAGCGAACAGGGAGAAGACAATTAAATCAGATTGTGTTTTTGTTTTTTGTTTTGTTTTTGCTCTTATTCGGGGATCTAGCAATAGTTTTGGGAGAGGGAGGTTAGGATGTGAAACTAATGATGAAATTACTTTCTTATTAATCCTACATCTCAAGAACTCTCTTTGCCTGCTTTTCATGTTACTGGAGGAAGAAATATGCTGAGTGGACCCCGTCTGCATAAGAACAGCCAGCACATGCCCAAAGTATACTCCAGGTCAGGCAGAACTATAAACAAAGCAGTTGTTTGGTTAGATGAGCGCTGGAAAACAGTTCAGAGTGTTCAGACAAACATTAAACAAAAACTGACCTCGGAAACTTCTGACATTCACTGCTCGCTAATGCAACATATATGCAGAGATGCTCATGAAACACTCCAGCTCCAGCTTAAGGAAAAGAAAGCCTTAACTGGAGACAAGGAGCCACCTTTGAGCACCCTGAAATGGCCTGAGGTGTAAATGTATTTACAAGTACCAAAATGAAGGTACTTTTTCCAAATGAAACAAGAAGTCATTTGGCCTTCAGGATTAAGATGTGCCATAACAACATACTTACTCTTTACCGCCGCTAAACACTATCGCCTGTTACTTACCTCTACTT
Organism: Myotis myotis; assembly: GCF_014108235.1. Lineage (NCBI taxonomy): Eukaryota > Metazoa > Chordata > Mammalia > Chiroptera > Vespertilionidae > Myotis > Myotis myotis. The sequence continues at coordinate 141,856,954 of NW_023416313.1, read as the reverse complement.
GTAGAGTGCTAAAGTGAAGCAATCTAATTTTGTTATGCCAGTACTTCAACCGACATTTACAAACTTTCCAGTATCTTAATTTTATCTAAATGTTTTCCTTTTTTACAAGAATCATTTATTGTTCCAAGACACAAATCATATCCCTTTGAATGTCAGATGAAAACATTTTAGGCCTATTTATGATTGTATTTCAATAGACATGTATACAGATGTAAAACAGCTTCAATGTTAGTTCAAATACACTTTCAGGATTTCGCATTGTGTTGACATTATCAAGGCACTTAAGAACATGCTTCCAGGTGGCAGGCACCTGCTCTGGCTTTGAAACACCAACCTCAAAACCTAACAGTCAAGCACCAAAATGGGTAAGAGGGACAAACTATGTATTTCAGCACCTAGCAGTTTTGGCAGCTCATTGGAAGTGGTTAATGCCAGCTGGGCATTCTGCCATTTCCTTGAGGCAAAATTAAAGTGGAAGATGCAAGGGCTTTATTGTAATTTTCCACCACATATTTATATCATTATGGGTTTTGTGCTGCTCTAGTCCCCACACTGTCTCACTGAATATATTCTTATTATGTCACTAAAATTTGAAGCAAATATAGGATGATGCAGGGAAAACAAGTGGGCAGTGTGTACAGTACACAACTGCTGAAGACAACACCACGCCCATCAGACGGGCTACATAATTTGCAGGGCCCCATACAAGATAAAAATGTGGGCCCCCTGTTCAAAAAGCAGAGGAAAAGTTCTGTCAAAGGTACTAAAGTATTAAGATTTTCCCTTACTCCTGCAGTTTCTCTCTCAACCTACCCAGGTGGTGTTTATTTGCTAGTCAGTGTTTTGATTCCTCACACACAGTGAGTGCTGACCTTCCAGAATACCACCCCCTGTGCACACAAACTACGCCCACACTAGGTATGAAGTTACCCCTCCCTCTAGCCACACACCAACCAGGGTGAGGGGTGACAAGCCAAGCATCTCCCTTCTCACAGGCCCACCACCCCAACCCACGGACCTGACCCCAGGAGAGCTGCCATCTCTATGCAAGGAGGCGATGCCTTAGGTACCCAGATTGGGGTGGCTGAGATTCGCCCCACTGAGGCATTGCTGTGACACTCAGTGATGGGGACAGCTACATCAATGCCCTGTCCTGAGACATCCTGGGCTCTGGCTCCAGATCTGGACACTCCCCTGCTTGGGACCCCACAGCAGTTGTGGGGCAGGAGCAGATGTCTGGTCCTTAGGGTCCTAGGAGGTGGGGTGTGAGCAGTGGAGAGCAGAAGAGAACCCAGTCCAAGAAGGCCTTCACCTGAGCCAGGGCTTCCAGTCCCAGAGCAGGCTCCATTATGCCATCAGATTTCACTTACAAAACCCAAATTCAAACATAAATTGAGGATTTCAAGACAGCAGCAACGTCAGAGCATTAAATGCCGGTGGAATGCTCTGGTCACGGCCCAGGAAGTCAGCCCTGATTCATTTAAAAAGTGAAGACCTGTGCTCCCTTCTGAAGCATACGTACTAAAATTGGACAACAGAGACATTGCTATGACCCGTGCACGGGGCCACACACAAATTTGTTACGTGTTCCCTATTTTTATTTTATAGAACTACATACAAATAGACATAGACATAGACATATATAAATGAGTATGCATAAAACTGGAGAAATCTTAGTGAAACTAGAGAAAGGTGTACTATGTCAAGTCAGTATCCTACCTATGATACTACACTATAGTTTTGCAAAATGTTACCATTGGGAGAAACCAGGAAAACTGCACAAGGAATTCCTCTGCATTATTTCTTATGACTGTATAATTAACTCAATTTTTAAAAAATATGTAAGGCCTATTAAATGAACAAAATACAGCACAGAGGCAATCATTATCAAAACCACCTATACCTGGGTATATTGAGAACATTAAATGGAATATAATTTGACTTTGATATGAAGTAAAGGAGCAATCCTCTAAATAACTAGTTCAAATACACAATCTGCAATCAGCGTGTTGAACACCTCTTGTACCACCAGGAGGAATGTGCTCAGTTGTATCTCCTGTTGAAACATTCTCTTATCTACTTAAAATAAAATGAAAACACACAACCTAGAAACTATAAAATACTCTGGAAAACCAAGCAGCCTGTGCAAAAGGCATACCTTTATTCATAAAAAGGAGAGCATGGAATAGCAATCAACTTTAAAATACTAAGTTCTTGAATCTAAAAGGCTGTCTATCATTCACAACTGAAAGTACATATTTAATGCTGGTACAGTTACTTAATTTTTATATACAAAAGATAAAACATGTTGCCTGTCAGATGCTGAAATATCAAAATATAACAGAAAAAAAATAGAATTCTCCAGGCTCAATTCCCAAGGAATTTAGCCAGATGAGAATTTTATGTTGCTTTTTAGGACTATGTCTGAGCAAATGCCCAAAGGGGATCAATCTTGTCACAGTCCTGGGGGAAAGAGTGCAGCCACACCTATAAAGCCCAGAGACAGATGCTCAAAGGGCCCCTAATTCTACTCTGACTACATTAAATAAGATAAAAGAAGAGACACATTTATACCACAGAGCCCACCATGTTGGAAGTACTCAATAGACTTTAGCAATTTCTATCAACCATGGCAGCCTGCTTTCACTGTGCCATCTCTAGTCCTTAGCACCAACTCAATATAAATTATGCACCCAATTATTATTTACTAGAGGCCTGGTGCACAAAATCCGTGCACTTGGGATGGGGGGTGTGTTTGGGGGGGTCCTTCAGCCCGGATTGTGAGAGAGCGCAGGCCAGGCTGAGGGACCCCACTGGGGCTGGGGAGGAACGTGGGAGGCTGGCCAGCCAGGGAGGGACCACAGGAGGGCTCCAGGGCATGTCTGGCCCATCTCGCTCAGTCCTGATTGGCCTGACCCCAGCAGCAAGCTAAACTACCAGTTGAGCGTCTGCCCCCTAGTGGTCAGTGCACATTATAATGACTGGTTGACTGGTCAACTGTTTGCCCCCTGGTGGTCAGTGCACGTCATAGTGAGCAGTTGAGCTTTCTTAACATATCATTAGCATATTACGCTTTGATTGGTTGAATGGCCGACCTGATGACCGGACACTTACTGGTAGCATATTAGGCTTTTATTATATAGGACTGCTGCCAGACAATGCTCATAGCCAAGATAAACCCACCTTCGTACCCAGCCAGGACTTTGCAGAGATCTGAAGAACTGATTAAACAAACAAAGAAGTTTGGGATCGAAATTAATGTGCCACTGCTAACTGTACCTCTGGGCAAAACACTGAGCTGTTCATCAGTAAAATGAAATTTGAATTTCAAAGATGAATGAATATTCATTCACTTTGGGAAATTACATACTAAGGCATTCAAAAAATATTTGTTGAATGAAAAGCTGTATTAATGAATGGATATGTACAGACTTCTCTCCAACCTGGCTCTTTCCTCTTTCCTAGCTGAGTTCCCTTCAGCTTCATTTCAGAGTTGAAAATATCAAAGTAGAAGGGGAGGAACCACAAATGAAACGGCACTTTGCTCCCAACCTCACTTGACTGAATGGCACTGCCCCACTACCTAATTAATCACTGTCAGCGCCAGTCAGATGTGGATGTGCCAACAACCCTCTGTCAGGATTTGCCAGGTGTGGCAAATTACCCGAGTGTTCATCTGGCCAAGCTTGAGCCTGGAAGTCTCACCAAAAGCACTTAAGAACCTCCCGAGGCCGGAGAGCAGCTTGGCTGGCTATCAATGTCTCCATGCTCTTGGTGCCCTCGTTTAATTCTGGCAGGCTCCGTTTCCTACAGATTCCTAGGCCCCTTACTGCCAAGGGACTAAGGAACTGGACTTTCCCCCCTTCCATACAGGGCCTTCAGAGTCTGGACAGCTCACCTCTGATGTCCGCATGTGCCCCAACCACAGTCCACACACCTGCTTTCAATACACTTTCTCAAAGGCATATTCACAACCCTCTCCACTCGACACAGGCTCAGATCCCAGGCTGGCTGCATGCCCTTCTCAGTGATTCCCTGCTGCCTCCATTCTTGGCACCAACACAAATGCAGCTTTGTGTCTATCCTCAACAGAAACCTTGACTCTGTTCTATTCTCTCATTGATTCCTTAGCCCTCAAAACTAAGCTAACTATATTTATGAAATTTAATTAGCTACATGCAAAATTTTTTACGACTAAGGAAGACAGGTAAGAGCCAACTTGAATTGTACCATTATATGAACAGTGTAAAGGATGGCTTACTATTTAAATCAACACCAACCTACAAGATGACATCTGTGTGCTTTAACAAAGATGAACACAGCAAAGTGTTCTGTGTTCTCAGAAACTAGTTTTCTATCATGTGCCATTCAAATCAGTCGTGGTTCCATCCTCCCTGTGCTTCTTCCAAGCTCTACCTGAGAGGTTTCTCACTACATTCACAGTTAAAAGGCTACTAAAAAGGTGCATCAAATGGCCTTTTCATCATCAAAGAAAAATGAGCACAGTTGACTGTAAACTACTATGACATTAAATAATTAATCATGACATGGCAAAACTACCATTAGAAATATCCAAATTATTTAAGATAAATCAAACATACGTTAACTAGCTAAGTCTTTTCTTTCTAATTCATCATAGTTAACATGAATGCCATAGCATAGAGTCTCATGATTTATATCCTTGCAGCAAGTTCTCACCTCTCCATTCCAGGCATTCACTCTCAAAGGTCCCTGGAGGGAAATTGTGAGAGCAAGAAGTTAAACATGACAATGAAAGGAAAAATCCAAGTGCAAAATACAAGCCTTTGGCACATTCTCAGGTTTGAATATAAAAAGAGAAGACAAAATGGGGGAGAAATGTATTGATAACAATTGAACCATTAATCCAAGTGGTACCGAATTAGAGAGCCTGGAACAATTGGCAGAACTAGGCAACCAAATGTTCACTAAGAATTAATTCAGCCTAAGGCCTCAGGTAGCATTCCCCTGTCTGGACAGTGGAACACATCTCCTGGTATCAGGGTTCTTCCCCGGAGACCATTAAAAATGTATGTCCTACAAGTGGGGGGAGGCGGGGGTAATGTGGGGATAAGGACACATATATAATAACTTAATCAATAAAGAAATTTTTTTTAAAAGCCTTTAAGTTGCCCTAACAGGTTTGGCTCAGTGGATAGAGCATCCGCCTGTGGACTGAAAGGTCCCAGGTTCGATTCCAGTCAAGGACATGTACCTTGGTTGCCAGCACATCCCCAGTAGGGGGTGTGCAGGAGGCAGCTGATCGATGTTTCTCTCTCATTGATGTTTCTACCTCTCTATCCCTCTCCCTTCCTCTCTGTAAAAAATCAATAAAATATATTAAATAAATAAATAAATAAATAAATAAATAAATAAATAAAAGTCTTTAAGTAGAATCAGGGCCCACTAAACTGTGCTTCTCAGATAGCACAACTCCAGACATCATTTCTATTTCCAGGGAAAGACACAAATTATAAGAGCTCTGAGGTCTACCAATTTAAATGTGGTGCCTGTTTTCTACATATTAATAATACTCATTTCTTCATTAACTTAAAAAAAATTCTACCTTCAATGTAAGTTAAGCAAAGGGGACACTTGAAAAATGAATGGAACACAGCCGTGTCAGTAGTTAATCAAAACTCCTAGGAACTTTTTGTCAGCAGTTTACAGAGATCAGCAGAGAGAGCAAGCCGGCTCCCCGAGCCATCACCACTGCCTAATAGAAACACTAGTCACTAGCCATGCACCACACATCCAGGAAGGACAACAGAAACATGGCAGTATGTAGTTTATTTTCATTCTTTTTAAAAATGTTTTATGATCACTTAAATCTATTGCTATGAAATTTGTATAACATAATTAAACAGAAAAACTGTTACTCATGAACACATTTAAATAATCTAAAAAGTTATTGCTTTTTAAGTTCTCATCATTCACTATCCAACATATGAACTTTTTTTCAATTATCTACAGTCCATGAGTGCTAGGGGATTTCTTTTGCTATTAAACATACACCTTTTGCTACATCACTAATAATCTCCAGAAGTTATGTTACCTCTGACCTTGCCCTGTGTGAAGATGTTGGTTTAGGGCATCTCTAGCTTTCCTGACAGTTTTACATGTCAGTGGAGTATAAATGCTGTTGCTGTGGACTGCATGTTTGTGTTCCCCCAAATTCATATGTGAAGACTTGAATCCTGAGTGTGCTGGTATTAGGGGATGGGGCCTGTGGGAAGTAATTAGGTCCTGAGGGTGGAGCCCTCATGGTGGGATTGGTGAGCTTAGAGGGAGATGCAAGAGAGTTTGTTCTTCTTGCCATGTAAGGACACAATAAAAACATGCCTATATGCAAACCAGGAAGAGGGCTCTCACCAGGCACATATCTGTTGGCATCCTGATCTTGACCTTCCCAGCCTACAGAACTATGAGAAATAAATGTCTGTTGTTTAATCCAGGCAGTCTATGGCAATTTGTTATAGCAGCCCGAATTGCTAAAGACATCTATGACCCAGGATCTAATGCCCTCGATAAAGTCTATTCCATGTTACCCTGGGATTCTTAAAAATGGTCTCCACATGTGGGAATGTCCCCAAATTCCTAACAGTTCAAAAGATCATGTCTTCTCTGTTTCTGCCTACAGCATAAAATAAATATAAACTACTGGTGACCTACTAGGCTTCAAAAATGATTTATTTTAACTACATTTAGATTAAAAGGACATATTAAGGTCTGAAGGGTTACAATAAATTTTTCTAAATATACACTTTAATACTTGGCTTATATGCCTAGCTAATTTCTTATTTTGTTGTTGATTTGTTTTAAAAATGAAATATCTCCTAAAATCATCTTGGAAAATGTGTTTTCTTTCAAGTTTGCATACCAGGCACATGTGAAATTTTAAATTAAATTAAATGTTCTTCACAAGAACTATAGATTGGGCTCCATCTAAATCAAAACAAAGACATGCTCTGAGTAAGCAGAGTCCAGGGGTGAATAAACATAGTTAGCCTTTGAATATTGCCTTCTCTCAACCAAGCCAAAGCACAAATATGAGTGGCAAATTAACACATGTTGACTTTTGAAAAGATTCAATTTAAAAAGTGATCTTCAGTTCTTCAATTAAGGGCCCCCTACTTCTCTGAGGAGGACTCTCTGAATTCTGATTTCCACTAAGTCATTTCAGGAGGAAAAAGGATAAGTAAATATTGGGGGAGCAGAGTTTTGTTTTTTATTAAACAAGCACACCATTTACTACATTATAGGCATTATTTTAAGTATATTACAAATATTAACTCAATAAATCCTTATAACAATTATATAATTAGATATAATTATATAATTCCCATTTTAGAGATGAGGATGTAGGAACAGAGAGACAGAGCAACTTCCTGAGACCAGTAGGCTAGTAAACTGCTTAGGCCAAGATCTAACCCAGGCAGCAAGTCTACATAGTCCATGCTCTTAGTAACTGCCTTATTCTACCTTTCCTGGCCACTGCTTGCTTAATTCTTCTCATTAACGCCACAGAAAATCCAGTCAAAGAAAGAAAAGAAAACACCTTCATTACAGAGGGAAATTAAAGGGTCTAGGCTTTTAAGTTTTTTCCTCCTCTGTTAAAGGCAACACAAACTATTTTTCATTGAAAAAAAACTGAATTCCAAACACAAATGACAAAACAGCAGGGAAGAAGATGCTATTTTCAAGTTTCTAGGAGGTTATCATAAACAATGAAGAGAGAAAAACAAATTAGAGTTTTTAAAAAATGGCATTTGACAGAATCCCTTCTACCTCGCTGCCTAGAACAATTTGACTGCACTGGGTACAGCGGCTGTGCAGAGCACCCTACAGTGTGAAAATGAAAGATGACCATGCCTGGAAAGAAAAAAGAAGCATATTGTAAGCAAGTGTAAATGCACAGTAAGGTCTGAATGTTGTGGAAATAAGCCCAGGCTGCTTCTCAATTCATGAGTTTAGCTGAGATGGCAGAACAGATGACAAACAACAACAAACAGAAACACCATACCACACAATTCTCTCCAATAGTGGGGATAAATAACCACAGAAGCTCATTTATTTCGATGCTAATTTACTTGCTTGTTTAAACATTCTAAATATTTGTTATCTATTCAATATTCATGTATTATGTTTTTGTACCTTGAGAGTTTTATATTCTCCAAAGAATTGATTAATGTGTACCTATTGTCAAAATAGCACACTTTCCTCAAAATAACAGCAAAAGCTTTCATTCAAAAACTTAATATCAATTAATTGGTCAACATAAGGAAAAGGAGGTGAACTCAATCTTCTTGGCATTTCAATTTTCAGGATACCGAAATGAATATTTGATTGGAAATACTTTGTTTTATTTCAAAATAAAAGCATTTATCTTCTCCAATACAATTATTTATGTTCTGTTTTGGTATCAAGGAAAACCCAATAGTGGGCTTCCTCCCCTCCCCCTCTTTTCTTGCAGTTCCAGAAAGAAACTATTCGTCTACCCAAAATTGGTTTATTCAATCTACTACTTTTGGATATAAACATTTTTTAAGGATATGCTTAATTTTTGTGTGAAGTTTCACAAATAATATCACTTTATTCAAAGAAAATTAAGTTATAGTTTCCAGTCATAATTATTTATACCAACGTGGTAGTAGCCTACCTTCTTACTGTGGAGACTGTGAGTGTATAGTGCCTGTGGAACTGGAAAGGAAACAAGCCATCTTCATACATAAAAGTGCAAGGCGAAGCAAGCGCTGATATAGAAGCGTCAGCAAATTATCCAGAAGATCTAGCTATACTCTAGGCCTTCCATAGCTAGAGAGGTGAAGTCAATGCCTGGCTTCAAAGGTTCAAAGAACAGGCAGGTAATTAGGAGGTAATGCATCTGATGACTTTACACTGAAGCCAATTCTCATCTAACATTTCAAAATTCCTAGAGCCTTTAAGAATTAAGCTAAATCTACTCTGCCTATGCTCTATAAATGGAAGAACAAAGCCTGGATGATAGCACATCTGTTTACAACAGGGTTTACTGAATATCTGTAGCCCACTATTGAGATCCATTGCTCAGAAAAAAAAAAGATATCTTTAAAAATGACTGCTCACTGACAGTGCACTTCGTCATCCAAGAGCAAAGATGGAGATGTAGGAGATTAATGGTGTTTTCATGCCTGCTAACACAACATCCATTCTGCAACCCATGGACCAAGGCAATTTTAACTTTCAACTCATTATTTAAGAAACACATTTTGTAAGGCTACAATTGCTATAGACAGTGATTCCCCTGATGAATCTGGGCAAAGTAAATTGAAAATAATTCATGATTCTAGATGCCATTAAGAACATTTGTGATTTAGGGAAAGTGGTCAAAAATCAACATTAACAGGAGTTTGGAAGAACTTGATTCCAACCATCATGGATGACTTTGAAGGGTTCAAGACTTCAGTGGAGGAAGTAACCGCAGGAGTGGTAGAAACAAGAGAACTAGCATTAGAAGTGGAGCCTAAAGATGTGATTGAATTGCTGCAATCTCAGGATAAAACTTTAACTGATGAGGAGTTGCTTCTTATGAAGTAACAAAGAGAGAGATTTTTTAAAATATGTATTTAAAATATGTATTATTGATTTCAGAGAGGAAGATAAAGGGAGAGAGATAGAAACATCAATGAAGAGAGAATCTGATCAGCTGCCTCCTGGAGGCCCACTACTGGGGATCGAGCCTGCAACCCAGGCATGTGCCTTGACTAGAATCGACCCTGGGACCTTTCAGTCCGCAGGCCGAAACTCTATCCATCGAGCCAAACCAGCTAGGGAGAGAGAGATTTCTTGAGATGGAATCTACTCCTGGTGAATATGCTATAAAGAGTCTTTAAATAACAAGAAAGGATTTAGAATATTATATAAACTTAGTTGATAAAGCATGGTAAGATAAGGTCTGAAAGGATTGACTCCAATTTGGAAGTTTTACTGTGAGTAAAATGCTATCAAACAGCATCAAATGCTCAAAGAAATTGTTTGTGAAAGGAAGAGTCATTAGACTCAGTAGCTTTATTGCTGCCTTATTTTTAAAAAAAGTGTAATCATGGAACCTAAGTAGCCATTCAGGCTTGTAAAGCAACCAAAGAAAAATAGGTTCACAAACTAATTACTGAATGCATTCACCCTTCTTTTTAAAAATTATTGATGGGGAAAAAATATTAGAATGAACCATGGTTAAAATAATGCAAACTTTTGAATGCAACATAACAATGCCAAGTGATTTTGGCTTAAATAATTAGCATATTCCATATGGAATGCCTACAAATGCTCCTGTGAGTGGTGTACCTGCACCACCTCCTTCAACCCACAGACCTCACAGTCAAAGCCACCATTTAAATACCTTGCCTTCATCACCCACAGTGGCCATCAGTCTGGTGCAATCACCTATATATCCTCTCAAAGAAATGGTGATATCTGTAACCAGTAACTCAGCATAGTCACCAGGTTTTATAACTAACTCCATGAACCAGTTTGTTCTATATATAAATGTTTTTCTTTTCAAATATCATGATTAATGTACTGACCAGATCATCAATATTCTTGACCTCTCAGGTCATTACAGAAAACAACCTGATTTTCTTTTACAATCATTTGAATAAATAATACCCAGCCATCTGCCTGTAAGTATTCATTACACATGAGCTATAGAAATAATAAGCAGTCACGGATCATGTTTAGGACCTTCAGAACAAAAGATGTAGATATGATTTATAAAGTATCCTTTGAGTGGTTTCTTTTCTCCAGGAATTATCTGAAGTTTCTCCTATATGCATCGTACAACCTTGTTTTTCAATCTGTAAATATTTCTCTTGGGTCAATATTCACTTTACGCCTTTCTAACTCAGCAAATAAAGGCTCAAATCCAACATGCCTTTGCTATTGGTCTAGCACTGTAATAGAGCAATGATTATGTTAGTGCTTCAATCTGGACAGTCAAATAGATGACCTTATGATGAACCTCCTGCAAGAGAAACAGTACTGTTTATAAATAAAATCTCATGCTGAGAGATCCAAAGGAAGAAAGCAATCACCATGTTTGCAGGCAGTTAATGTTCTGCCCTTTGCTTTAGGTACATAATATCTGGATTTTCATCAACATTTTTTAAACTGTTTCCCTAAGTACAGAATCCTGGGTTTTGTTCATGCATATCTGGAAACTATTGTGTTTAGGGAATATCCCACTAGCAACTAGGATGCAAAAAGAACATTCTTTACTTATTCCTCTTACTAAGAAAACACTCACAGTTTTTGGTTTAGTCCCATCACATCCTTAAAGGGGCATCTGACAAAAGAAGAGCTAGATATTTCTGTGAAGAATCAATACATCAAAAAATGGATATTCTCCAAGGAAATTTTAAAGTTATGCAAAAAATAAATTGCACAAAAGAGTACTTCTAGATTGGAAACAGTACAGATTTAAAATTTACATTTGAATTTAAATAGACCTGAACTCCCAATTTTGCATGCTGGATGATCTTGAACAAATGACTAGACTTTGCTGAGAATCCAAATGGAAATAATTGGATAAAATATATGAATAAACTGAGCCTAGCCCTTGATATCCCATAGGCACTAACTAAAAATTACCATCCTGCTTGACTTTCCACTTTGATACTGTAAATGACAACACCATTAGGAAATTCCATAGTTTTCCTTTTTGCACATGTGTTATTTGCATTACAATGATTACTTGCCACTGTGCAAAGAACATCCAGATAACCCATTTTAAGTAACTATCACAAGAGGGTTCATAAGCTATTTTTAATGATAGATATTTCCAGTCTATAGGTTCACAGAATTACACAAAAGAAAATCACAGATATTTTAAAGTATATAGTCAATTAATGAATGTAAACAAAGTTCATAATTTTAAAATACCCAGTATCCTAATCCCATCAGATTGATTTTCATAAATGACACAATCATTGAATGAATAGTACATTGCCACTTCCTTTGCACTACCTAGTAAACTGAATCAAACACAAAGCACTCTTTAGTGAGGCACTGTCCCATTACACAATCCAACTACTGACATAAAACGGTAGACCAGTTCACTTTTGTACAACTCTTCAAGTAACATGTCAGATGACAGAAACCTTAGGATGAGACCATTAGAAGTTGTTGATGAAAGAGGAAAAAGGGTTTTAGACTGATTCCCAAGTGTAAACATTCCAAAAAATCATATTCGCATTAATAAACATCCTTTCATCTTAATGATGAATAGCTAGCTACCTGCTAAAGTCGAAGAAACAGCAAACCATTCCTGATTGGAAACTGCAAGCCTGTGTGTATTTTCCATTGTATATTTTGGCTCTAAACGTTCTATCCGAGAACTTCGAAGTGGAGCCTCAGAAACTGCCCCCTGCTCCATACGCCAGCACATTCTTTAGACACACTGCATGCATTCAGTACAATCAGAACATGCACAGCTGGGACACAGAGCTTGAGATCCTTGCATTTTTTAATCAAGGAATTTTAAGTGAGTTATCAGCTATGGTGAGAGTGAAGCAATTGTGTATTTGGAAACTTCTTAAATGGTAATAATAGGACCTAAATATCCTAATGTTCCTTTATTCATTTCAGAGAAACACCCTCTGTCACACTTGCTTCCTTCTGCCAAAGTCTACAAGGATCAAACTTAGTGGTAGCAGAATAAGCTAAATAATGTTTTTTCCAAGTTTCCAAAACAAGCTTTCACAATTTTCCATTTATGAAAAAGGTTAGAAACTACATTTTATCATTTTGAACAACCAAAATGATTTAAAAAACAAACTTGATTCTTAACTCTCCCATTCCCCTTCTAAACCCAAACCACCACTTTTTAAGTAGCTCCAGCACATGGTGGCCCTTTCCTTCCCTGCTAACTGAGATCTAGCAACAGGAAGTTAATATAGAATCAATATCATTTTCTACTCAGGGCCCTATACAAATAATGCTAGCCTCTCCAATTATAACCTATGTAGCAAATGGCCTGTCCAAATGTTACTTGAAAAACAAACAACCTGGCGGACATCAACATAATATATTCATATGCAGGAAATTTATTCACTATGTTGGTGAAATTATTCTACCAGAAACTCTTGTTAATTAAGTCCATTTTTTAACTGCTTGCCATTCTAGGCCAGTGGCTTGGGGACAGTTATACAATTGGCCATATGAAAACTCTAGATAGATGCTTGAGAATGGGTCTTGCTCAGGTTTCTGTTTTGCTTTAATTCAGAGCCTTATATTTCTAACTATCCCAACATTTATCAGTAAAACAACAAGATATTATTTAGTCCAACTGAATGCTAACCCAGTAGGCATCCACTTGTCAGTACAAACCAAAAAAGCCAGAGAACTAATCACCTGAACAGAGAATCCTTTCAGAGCAATGCCATATTCCATTGGAAGATTGGAATATCTATGCTTTATGACTTTATTGGGTATTAGAATTTTCCAAAAAGAGATAATATTTTTGGTCCTAAAATCTAGTGGGTCTTCAGTTATCCTTAATGAGGAATGAAATATGTATTCTTTTCTGAGTATCAGAAGAGAAATTTTCTCAAGTTATATGTGCCAAGAAATGTGATAGGTATTTCCTGATGAAAGAAGGATCAAGACTTAACATAGCCAAAGGGGAAAATAATGTATAAAAAGATGGTTTCTTTACAATATCATGACTGCTTTGACAGAGGTCTACATAGAAAGGGGTGTGTGTGGCAGGTATAAGGTCTGATAAAGTGATATTGGAACTAACACTTGACAGGCAATAAGTAGTAACAACTGGTCAGGCAAAAGTCATACATATCCTTGAACATGTGTCTATGCATGCATGTATTTGCATGTGTGTTTGTAAGGAGTCACAGCTGTGAGGGAGGGGAATTCATGTTAGTAAAAATAGCACACATTTCAATAAAATAGAGAATGACCTAATCCCCAAAGGGTTTAGTCACTGAAGACTTTAAAAGGGATAATGACATGGTTTGATTTACATTAAAGATAAAACTGTTTATCAAATGTAACTTTTGAATAGGGCCACCAATATTTTGTCAACACTCTCCCATCAATAAGTGAGATCTGTAGTTCTTCCCCTGAGAGGCTTGTTATGGCATCAGTCAATAGAGTGCAGTGGGAATAAAGGTATGTCACTTCCTGGGCTTGTCCTCAGGAGACAAAGGACCTTCTCAGTGGCTCTCATGGAATTCTCCCTCTTGAGACTGTTCCCCTGAGGAGACTCCACGTGGAAACCAGCTGCTGTGTTGTCTTGCCCAGCAGCCAGACATGGAACTAAAGAAGCCTCCAAATGTTTCCAGCCCCCAATCATTCAAGTCTTCCTATCTGAGACCCCAGATAGCATGGAATACAGACAAGACAAAAAAAAAAACAAAAAACAAAAAAACAAAAAAACTCCCTGCGTCCTTTCTTAATGCTGACCAATGTAATCTATTAATAATAATAATAAGCCGAAACCGGTTTGGCTCAGTGGATAGAGCGTCGGCCTGCGGACTGAAAGGTGCCAGGTTCGATTCCGGTCAAGGGCATGTACCTGGGTTGCGGACACATCCCCAGTGGGAGATGTGCAGGAGGCAGCTGATCGATGTTTCTCTCTCATCGATGTTTCTAACTCTCTATCTCTCTCCCTTCCTCTCTGTGTAAAATCAATAAAATATATTTTAAAAAAATAATAATAATAATAAAATGTTTTACATCACTAAGTTTTGGGGTGAGTTGCTATACAGCAATAGATAACTGGAATTAAGATCCATCTTTAAAAGAAACAAGATCCATAACAAGATCTTTTAGGTAGTTCACGACCAGACCTTTCTTAAGTAGGATCCAAAGTAACCTGCCTTGTATAAACTTACTAGAAAAGAGTGTCACAATTGCTTTTACTTTTTACCTTTTTTAAATTTAAAGACAATGGAGAGCCATGTGGTGATTTTGGGTGGGGAGGACAGTGAGTGGAGGTGAAAGAGGGCAGAGAGAAGATAAATGATGATGAAAAAAATAAAATAAAAAAATAACATAAAAAAATAAAGATAATCTTTTTAGATCAGGTTTAAGTTCACAACACAACTGAGGAGAAGGCTCAGATATTTCTCACAAATGCCCTGCTCCCACAGGTGCATAGCCGTCCCCATCACCAACATCCCTCACCAGAGTGATGACCTTTGGTACAATTGATGAACCTATGCTGACAAATCATTATGAGCCCAAAATCCATAGTTTACCTTAGGGTTCACTCTTGGCTTTGTACATTCTATGGGTTTTAAGTACATTTAGATATAACGTATTCAACATTCTAGTATCATACAGACTATTCTCACTCCCTTAAAAAAAATTTTAAAAACCACACCAGTATTAAATGTGTTTTTTAAAACAAAGTATTTTAAACAAAATTTCTAATGTGGAGGCAGGAGAAAGGTGTGTTTGTATGTTTATTTGTTGTTTGTAGCTACTTTTGATATAATAAGGAACCTCCTTTTAAAAAATAAGCCTTAGGCATAAAGCCAATCATAACACTATTTCTCCACTAACCCAGAAACCTATCCCATTTCAGAAAACAGAACCTCATTCAAGTTCAGACAACCTTCCCACTTAAATTCCAGCATTCCGCATACTTTGAACCAATGTTGTTCCTAGTCACGTTATTTTTTTTTATTTTACTAAGTTCATATTTACTGCTAAAATATTCTTTTAAACTTGCATTTGCATATAAGTAAAAATAAACAAAACACAAAGATGAAAGACAACTGATTCACTTATTTCCTTTAGGCTGGCAGATTTCATAGGAAGTGCTTTTGTAATAAAAAAAATATTAATGAAGTAGCAATTTTTTTGCAGACATTTGCTCCTCTGTCTACTTCATTTATAAATACATTTTAATGAGGTAATAGAGACTACACAGCTCTGCAAATGTTCCTTTCTCCAACATTTGTTCTGAATTCAAAGATTAGAAACAGCTAATGTGCTGCACTTGGGGGGCTGGTTTATGAATACAGCATTTAAAGCACATTGTTCGAGCATCTGGAAAGCTAACATCTCATAAATAGCCCATCCTCCCAAACATATGATTAGACAATAAGGGTAATCTGAAATTTGTTTAAAATCAGTAGCCATAAAGTAGATACAGTGTACTACAAATTCTCCCTTCCTCCTCCTTTCCCCCTCCACCTCAGAGCATGTATTGAAACATGCCTAAATGGGCCTTCATTTGCCAAGAAGACATTCAGAATGAAGTGTGTCTCTGTGCAATTAAATAGTACACATCGTCAAATCCTCTCATTTAAGAAATCTACATTTTACTGAATTATATCTAAGAATTAAGTCAGGTCTACCCCGAAGGTACTCTGTGTCTGCATTCTCATGTTAAACGATTAAATGCTGTTTTCTCAATAAAATATTTTCCAGTCTTCCTCAAACATGTACATATTTAACCATAACAATCAGCAGACTTAATAAAGGACACAGTTCAAGTAAAGAATCTGCCTTCTAATCAATACATAGGGAATAAATACATATAATGCAATGTTCTAAAATTGTCCTTATTTCATATACTACAAACTTTTCCTTTCCAGATTAAAAAATACAATCTAACCAGCATTTAGTAATAGTAGGACCAGCTTATTTCATGTAAGACAGAAATCCCTAGGGGTCATAAATATATAAGTTTATTGTAATACCCTGCAAAAACCTGTTACATAAAAAAGTCTCTAAAAAGGAAAATATGGCTTACAATTAAAGTATCCCATAACTGATCTGTTTCATGAATTTGATCTTTAAAGTATTGGCTCTACCAGCGTACATTTATTGAGTGATAAGTGACAGACACAGAGCTAAGTGCTCCACATAAATTATTTCATATGCTTTTCAAAATGGCCCTATTAAGTAGGTACTACTGTTAGTCCACATTTTACAGATGAGTAAACTGGTAACAAGAACGTTTACAAAATAGGCCTACTGTCCCACAGCTACAAAGTTCATAAAATTGTCAAGTTTGGAAAAAACATTTAAGATGGCCTAATAAAATCATCTTCTTTGGAAGTAAGAAGCTAAGGCCAGACATCTAAGATCATAGTTAAGTTAGTAGCAGAACAAGATCTAAACCTAGTTTTTCTCATTCACAGTCCATTAGTCTCTCAAATGTCTTTCATTTCTCATTTTGTACAGGGAGTTTTTAATTTTTAGTCTCCACTTTTCTCTCCATGTGTACCCATCGCTTTCTAAATCTGCTGTGTATTCTTCCAGCCCATGCTTTAATCATTCAATAATCGTTTAACAAAATGTGTTTATAACTGACATTCATATAATTATTTTTATGTACATGTATAAGTATGATGCTTTGTCATTCAAAAGGATGCTTGGGGGAATCGGTCTATGTAATATACATAAGTATGCATATCTAAGCCATTATTTTTAATTTCTAATTATATCCATCCTACAAACATACCATATTATTAAGTTGTTTCCATTTTTCATCATAACAAACAGTGCTACAGTGAACATATTTGTACATGTCTCTCTGGGCTTATTTGCAGAAGTTCCTGACTTCTGCAAATATGTGTATTTCTAGCTTCACTAGTTATGATCAAATACTTTCCAGAGGGATTATACCAATACATACTTTCACTGACTATACACATCTTTATCCCCAGCGGACTCCCCCACCAGATCTCTAATGCATAATATTGTCCAAACTTTTAAATTTGGTTAGTGGATATGAGTGGTATTTCCATTCTTATTTTATACATTTCCAAGTACAGGTGCATTAATTGTTTAGATTTCTTTTTCTTTAAATTTATTTATCATTCACCTATTCCTCCACTGACTTGCTTGTATTTTTCTTATTAATTTCTATAATTTTTTTCTTCGTTATATATGTTGTTTTCTCATAGCATCCTTACAGGGACTTCAATTTTGAGATAGTAAAATTTATGTATTTTTTTCCCTCCTGATTAGCTCAAAAAAATCAAACTAATATAAGCATATATTTTTTCATCCAAGATTTTTAGAAATGGCACCCTTATTTAGAAATTCTTCAAAGAAAATTAAGAGAATAATAAGAACTGGACTAATAGCTTCTTTGCATTGAGCTAAACGACTGTCAAAATGACTACAGAAATCCTTTGTTGTTAATAAAAAAAAATTAGAACTCATCATTTCATTTTACATGTAATTATCTCTTCATTTTATAGTGTCTTAAGTAAAAACATTAAATATTTATAATTTTTATTAAAATAACCCTATCCAGTCCTGGTGGGATGGCTCATTTGGTTGAAGCTTTGTCCCACACACTAAAAGTTTGCCAGTTCGATTCCCAGTCAGAACACATTCCTAGGTTGAGTTTGATCCCTGGCCAGGGCACTTACAGGGGGGCAAGTGATGGATATTTCTACCTCCCATCAATGTTTCTCTCTCTCCCTACCTCTCTCTCTAAAAAATCAATAAAAACATATCCTTGGGAGAGGATTATAAATAAATAAATAACCTATCCATCTTAACA
Organism: Myotis myotis; assembly: GCF_014108235.1. Classification (NCBI taxonomy): domain Eukaryota; kingdom Metazoa; phylum Chordata; class Mammalia; order Chiroptera; family Vespertilionidae; genus Myotis; species Myotis myotis. The sequence continues at coordinate 141,838,413 of NW_023416313.1, read as the reverse complement.
AGGATCCCAGTAACTTATATGATTACATATTTTATCAATTATCCCTGTTTGTACCTGGGTATCATACTTGGCATATGCTACCTCTTTCCTTGGAGTTCAAGTTTCTTATTACTATTGAGGCAACCTACATATTAAGATTTCAGAAAAGTTAGAAATACAAACTGTATGTACAACTGAAAAATATTATATCAGAAAAAAAGGTATAAGGACAAAATCTATTTTCCCTAAAATTAATTATCTATGAAATATTTCTTTAAAAATATACCTCAGCCATAACCGGTTTGGCTCAGTGGCTAGAGTGTCAGCCTGTGGACTGAAGGGTCCCAGGTTCGATTCCAGTCAAGGGTATGTACCTTGGTTGCGGGCACATCCCTAGTAGGGGGTGTGCAGGAGGCAGCTGATCGATGTTTCTCTCTCATCGATGTTTCTAACTCTCTATCCCTCTCCCTTCCTCTCTGTAAAAAAGCAATAAAATATATTTTAAAATATTAAAAATATAAAAATATACCTCAAAAGATTAGGGTTTTAAAACAATTCAATTATAAAAGATGGCAGCTATTGGATGCTGTCCCTATCCTGGATCATTCTTTTGGAAATCATGTGGATGAGTAAACAGTTCTTTAAGGAGTTCTCCACATCTAACACCTTGTCATTAGTTGTGAAACTACAGATAAGTCATTGATCTCAGTCTTCTTTTTTTGTGAAGTAATACATTAGGCAGAATGATCTCCAAAATTCTATCCTCCTATCTAATAATAGACAAACATGGTAATTAACTGTACCTCTGACATGCTTCCCATTGGCTAATCAGGGTGATATGCAAATTAACTGCCAACCAAGATGGCGGCTGGCAGCCAGGCAGGTGAAGCGAACAGGAGGCTTGCTTGCTCCAGTGATGGAGGAAGTCAAGGTTCCCCTCCTGCCGCTGCTGGCCTCTGAGCTGCACTCTAAGAAACAATGTTGCAATTATAGAAGCTAAACAAACCCCAGAAACCTGCTTTCAGCCAGCCGGGCCTCAGAGCTGGAGCTGCAACAGTGTTTCAATTATAGAACCCAAACAAATCCATATACCTGCTTTTAACAACCGAGGTCTCAGAGCTGGAGCCGAGCCTCAGAGCTAAAGCCAGCTCTCAGTTCCAGTGACAGCCATAGAAGGTAAATAAATCCCAGAATAAAAAGAAAAAAGAAAAAAAGGAGAGGTTGGGCGCTTCAGTCACCCACCAGCCTGAAAACGGCCCTCAGCCCCTCACCCAGGCTGGCCAGGCACCCAAGCGGGACCCCCACCCTGATCCGGGACACTCTTCAGAGCAAACCAGCCGGTCCCCACCCGTACACCAGGCCTCTATCCTATATAGTAAAAGGGTAATATGCAAACTGACCCTAACATCAGAAGGACTGGGAATGGCTGGTCACTATGACACACACTGACCACCAGGGGGCAGACGCTCAATGCAGGAGCTGCCCTCTGGTGGTTAGGGCACTCTCACATGGGAGGAGCTCTGCTCAGCCACAAGCCAGGCTGATGGCTACCAGTACAGCGATGGTGGTGGGAGCCTCTACTGCCTCCTCAGCAGCATTAAGGATGTCTGACTGCAGCTTAGGCCTGCTCCCCACTGGCAAGTGGACATCCCCCGAGGACTGCCGGGCTGCCAGAGGGATGTCTGATTGCCATCTTAGGCCCAACCCCCCGGGGAGCGGGCCTAAGCCAGCAGGTGGTCATCCCCTGAGGGGTCCCAGACTGTGAGAGGGCACAGGCCAGGCTGAGGGACCCTCTACCCCCAAGTGCACAAATTTTTGTGCATCGGGCCTCTAGTTCCTTTATAAGTATGCTAAGCCTCTCTCTCTCCCTCTCTCTGTTTCTCTCTCTCTCTCTCTCTCTCTCTCTCTCTCTCTCTCTCTCTCTCGCCTAAACACAGCAGCTATGAATTAAAATCCCATTTTAACATTCAGCAGCCCAAAATGGGATGGGTAACTTCCTTTCTTCAATATATCTACTGAAATAAAAACCATTACTCACACACCAAAGGCAGTGTGCCCAGAAGAAATGGATTCTGATGATGCCAGATGTTACTGTCACTTCCCGAGCAGACAGAATTGAACAGCCTCTCCTTCCCATCATGTAGGAAACATTTCAGTATAAAAATATGGAAAATATAGGATTCTACTTTACAATGGACGACATATCCATTTTCTGAATTATCTCCATAAATCTGTCTTCCTATACATTGAAATTGCTATTTGTTTAATCCTACCAATATCAATTTCATATATTAAAAAAGCAATTCCTCCTGCTCCTGTATTTTCTATCCATCAGATCCATTACTGAATAAATAGCAGTGAGTCTGAGAAAAGAAAAAGCCTCAAGAGAATAGCTATTCAGTTCTCAAGGCAAACAGCAGAGCATAGAAAGAAAGCTTGCTTCTGAAAGTGCGTGTCCTTCCCAGCCTTCCTCTGTGGATTTCCTAAAGCAACAGATCCAGTCTCCCTTTAAAAATTAATTCCATGGATTTTAATATTAAATTGCTTGTGTTCAGAAAACTTTAAATTTTTTTAAACGGCATGAATGTATTTCAAGTCAGGTTTCTCAGTAAAAAATAAAAACAATGAGCCTGACCAAACTGTCTCTAGTAGAGACAGAAGCTGTCAGCTGTTTATTGTTCTGATTGGGGGAACTCATAAATCTGTTGTAATTTGGGCAAAAATATTGCTGTACCATTTATCTAGTTTGTTTCTCTGTTGATATACTATTGTCTAACTTTTCAATTACATGTTTTTCCCTTTGCAGAAGTTTCTGACTCAATGTACACGTATACATGAAGTCAGATTAAAAAATAATTGTAATTCTGTCCCATTCCTATCACACAATGCAAACATCACTGGTATTTCAATAAAATTATTTCTTTTTCTTTAACATTAATCCTCAGATGGAACTAAGTTCTTGGTTTAGCTAGCCTTAAATCTTAGAACAATGCAAATTAACCAAAGCATATTCTTAATTATTTAGTGCTTGGTTTTCCAGTTTGTAGATAATTTAGATAGACTTTTCCCCCAGTACTTTTGTTTTGTACTTCATTAAGTAGTAGAGGCACACCCTAGCTGGTTTGGCTCACAGCATTGGCCTGCAGACCAAAGGGTCCCGTGTTCAATTCCAGTCAAGGGCCCCCTTGTTGGGGCTCTTGCAGGAGGCAACCAATTGATGTGTTTCTCTCACATCAATATTTCTGTCTTTCCCCCTCTCTTCTAATCTCCCTAAAAATCAATGGAAAAACTATCCTCAGGTGAGAATTAACAAAACAAAAACAACAACAAAACAGTAGAGGCACTATCTTGTAATATATTTATTAAAATAGAAATAATAATAAGTTACTAACATTCTAGAGCAATTATTATATTAGGTACTTAGCATTTCATAAGGATTATCTCATTAATGTCCTATTTCCTATGAAGTAAATATTATTCACATTTTATGGAGGAGTAAACTAACTCATAGGTGCTGAGTAATTAGCCAAAGGTCATACAGCTAAAAGTGGAGGATTAAGATTCACATTCAGGCAGAGGACTCCAGAGTTAAATGCTATCAACTACTACCTTCTATTACAATAATTTTCAAACATGCAATACCTGACTATTTAGTCAGGGGCACTGACCTCTTTTCCCTTAGATTATCAAATAAAAAAATGACAACAGCCAACACAACAATAGCCATATAGTGTGAATAAATCAAAATTACACCTATTTTTTGTCAGGTCGCCAAAAAATATATTTTTTGATGGGCCACAGAATTTCAGTCATTAGTTTATGTGTGTCATGAGATGAAAAATGTTGAAAATCACTTTTCAGAATGCTGCACTAAGACTGATTTTTTTTTCCTCTGAAGAACTAATTTATCCTTCTCATTTGTGAATTTACAATCTGATAAAATCAATACAAAGAAATGTAGGACATCAACCAACAAGTACATTTAATTAAAAATATGTCATGTACTCATGCTGTGAATGTTATTCCAGTACACTAAAAAAAGTTAACTTCTTTTATAGAAATACTAGAGGCCCAGTGAACAAAATTCATGCACTGGTAGGATCCCTAGCAACTGGGACTGCCAGTCAGGACCTCCCTCCCTCATCCCTACCCCCCGCCACTGTTCCTGCCCCCTGGTCGAACTCCCGGGCGAACTCCCGGTGGAGGGGACAATTTGTATACTATGCTTTTTTTATATAGGATTGGAGCAGTTAAATACATGAAAAAATCAAAACTATTCATTGCTTTTACTTATCAACTCGGTTGTACTGATGGATACTAATCATATTTTTCATCTCATTCTATTTCCTGCCTTTATTGGCTTGAATAATTGAAAACTGGATGATGACAAGTTCAGTGTTTGCTTTTTTATACTGGATGAAAAAGTCTTATAATTACATAGTGCAGTTTACTTCAACAGTCATGTCAGTGTTGATTTAAAGAACTTAGTTATTTTAGACCAATTTTGATTAAAACTGGATGCTTCTTATTCAAAGACTCATTTCCTCAATCTGCACTGAACAGACTCTGAAAGTTTGTCACCTCTGAGATTTGTTTTAAGAAATCATTTTAAAATCCAGGCATAACCAATAACATACTCTTCCTGATATCCAGGACCCCTTTTTATATTTCATGCCATCATGAAATCCAATGAAGCCTACTAAAAATAAAAATGCATAATAAGCCCTGGCTGGCATGGCTCAGTGGTTAGAGTGTTGGCCCAGCACTGAAAGGTTTCGGGTTTGATTCACGGTCAAGGGCACATACCTGGGTTGTAGCTTTGATCCCCAGCCCCCATCAGGGTATGTTGGGGAGGCAACCAATTGATGAGTCTCTCACATGGATGTTTCTCTCTCTCTCTCTCTCACCTCTCTCTCTCTCTCCCTTCTCTTCCTCCCTTCCACTCTCTAAATAATAATAATAATAATAATAATAATAATAATAATAATAATTAATGGAAAAAATATCCTCAGGTGAGGATTTTTTTAAAAAGTATAATAAAATATCATTTAAAAGGTTTGAAAAAAGCACCACGGGAGATGAGAGGAAAGAGAGGCTCCCCAGATTAGACAATTGAGGCAGTTTCCACTGAAAAGGTAGCAATTGTGCCAGGATTTCAATACAGTAGGACTAAATTGAAACAGACTGAAGGGAAGAGGGCATTTCAGACAAAAAGGAGTGTGCTGAGAAATATCAAGCATGCCTAGCCAGCTGGGGGGGGGGTGGAGGGGTAGGGAAGGTGTTTGGAATGCAAATTAGAGCTGATTTTGGGTGCTCAGACAGGTGCTCAAACTGAGGTATTGGTACTCTACTTGGGAATCCTTGAGGAATGAGTCACTGAAGATTTTAAACCATTCAGTCTTAAATCAGAGCTTGAATTAGGAAAAATAATGACATGAAACCCAGGAAGTTTATTACAAGGCTAGGGGGCTGAAAAAGTAATCACTGATACTGAGGACCTTGAAGAACTATTAAGTGACATAGAGTTCAAGAATAACGACAGGTGATAGGTAAAAAGATAGCTGTAAGCAAGGTACTGGCAACCTTGGTGTTAGAAAAGAGTCTTAGGACTTTACCAGACCACACCAATAAAGATGAATAACAGCAGCTGGGATCAAGGAGGCAGTCAGAAGTGCAGAGAGGAGCTGCTGAGAAATTACATAGCCAAAGTCTGGACTTACCCTTGGGGGCAAAGGTTTGCCAACACCCCTTCCCTGTCCTCAGTCAGCGGCAGTAGGAAAGCAGCCTCCCTGGAGAGAGCTCCAGGGGGCGGGGGAAGATTAGTGTTGTCCAAGGGGGAAGGTGGGAACCATGAAGGCCCTGTGGGATGTGCAATGGAACGTGCATTCCCAGGGCCAATAAAAAAGCCAATAGGTGGGAGGGCCAGACCTGAATGAGCTTGACAGGGTTAGGATGCAGTTTAGTAGGAAGGAAGTTAGAGGAAGAAATGGCAAGTCACGTGATTCCACAAAGGATTCCTAAAAATCATAATAAAGTCAAACCATAGACCTCTCACTAGGATGGTTAGTTTAGCTTCTGCCTGTAAGGGTAGTTGAAATGATTCAATCTAGTTCCTTGCCCAGTAAAAGATCTTTATATCCATGGCTGAATTTAACCCTCAAATGCTAAGGTCTAAAGCTAAAAACTGGAAAAAAAAAAGAAAGAAAGAAAAATCAAGCACATCCACACCATAAGTAATTTCAATAAATATACTGAGAAAGAAGTGATAGGAAAAACTGTTTATTCTTTTTTTTTTTAAAGATTTCCAATTAAATTATTTCCAAAACTAAAATAAAAACAAACAAAACCCCCCACTGTTAGGTCTTCATGCTTTACTGCAGCCTGAGGCACATGGTTGGTCTGTGTTTAAAAAAGTAATTTGGTTCATAACACATAAACCACTGTACTTTCAATCAAAGGCTAAAAAAATATTAGCCATTAGTGCTAAGAATGTCTACTTAGCTTCCTTATATGTGTTTGGAGGAGTTTAATATTTAACACTGTAAAAGTAGAGAGGTAATCAAATTCATTTGTATAAACCCTCCAGTGAAAATCTACATTCAAGAAAGACAAATTATGATACAGTAGCATAAAATATTTACTTCAAATGGGCATTTATAATCTATAACTTTGTCAGGTATAAATTCAGTAAAAGTCTACATTTTATACCTAAATCTTATATAATTAAAATCAAATGTAAGTATTATCATTTATTACAGTAATGCATATAGAGTAATAGTAATTTATGTGAATCACCATAACTAAAATATTAATTCATTTAGGTTTAATAATTACTCATGACACACAAAACTATATATATTTATATATGTAAATGTATATAAAATACTGCACACCTATATTTTAGAAACATTTGATTGAATTTCAAGCATTGCAGTAAAAAGTTTTCTGATTAATTCTGGGTATGCCAGATTTACTTCATCAGCACACCCATTTTTTAAACATTCTTGATTAGTCAATGTTGTACTACATGAGAAAATACTGTTACTTCATTACTGCTGGCTTTGGGAAGCTACATGCACTTCTCAGCAGAGCACAAACTCCCTGTTTACATTCACATACTACTTCCCATGGGACAAGATCTAAGGATACTTAGTGAAGTGAAATAGATTCTAAGGTTTTTCTGATTTTATAACTCATTCAGATAGATTCTGTGGGTGGTAAATTTTGTAGGTCCTTAAGCCTAGGAAAACTTTGTCCTCCCACATAGAGTTTGTATCACATATTGTTTTTAAAATTAGATTTAAAACAAAGAGAAAACATTGTCCCATAGTTACTTCAGAGCGTTTATTTAAAAAAATAAACTGTCCACCGTTGGCCCACATTATCCTCCAAAACTAAGTAAACTGACATGTTCACAGGACTGGAAGCATATTGGGCAAGAAAGAAACGTTTCCTCTGAACCTCACTTTCTGAAAGAGTCCTGAAAATATGGACTGGGCACAGGGTTAGACATTGTGGGAGGGATGAAGGGAGGCCAACCCAAAGCTTTGAGCAAAAGGTTATAAAAAACAGTGTCCAAAGGTGAAATGAGAAGAGAAAATTCAGACAGATTGTCCCACTGTGCAGCTTACAGGAAGGGCTATTCAGAGAAAGTGAAGGTGTTATGAACAGAATTGTGCACCAACTCCACTCCACTTGATATTCACATACTGGAAGTCCTAATCCTTAGTATCTCTGAATGTGACTGTATTTGGAAATAGGGCCTTTAAAGAGGCAATTAAAGAAAAAAGAGGTTATGTGGGTGGGCCCTAATCCAATACAACTGATATCTTTATAAGAAGAGGAGATTAGGGCACTAAAGACACAAAGAGAAGATGGCAATCTGTAAGCCAAGGAGAGGGATCTTCAGAAGAAATCAACCTAAGTGACACCTTGATCTTGGACTTCTAGCCTCCAGAATCATGAGAAATAAATGTTTGTGGTTTAAATCACCTAGTCTATGACACTTGGTTATGATAATTATAGAAAACTAATATAGGAGGTAGGCAAAGGATGAAAACTAGAGGCTGCAGACCAAAACATCAGCAGATGTTGACAAACAACAGGATATGAAGCCCAAAAAATATCCTATGGAACTCAGAAGTTATAGATGTTTTCATAGAGTCTCAAAAACCACAAATAAAAAGAAAATTGTAAATTGCTCCTCCAACATTTTTATGTATTCAACCAGAGGCCCAGTGCACAAATTCATGCACCAAAGGGGTCCCTCAGCCTGGCCTGTGGGATCGGCCAAAATTGGCTCACCAACATCCCCCGAGGGGTCCCGGATTGCAAGAGGGGGCAGGCCAGGCGAAGGGACCCCATCGGTGCACAATCGGGGCCAGGGAGGGATGCGGGAGGTTGGCCAGCTGGGAAGGGACCGCAGGAGGACTCCAGGGCATGTCCGGCCCATCTCACTCAGTCCCAATTGGCCATATCCCAGCAGCAAGCTAACCTACCAGTCAGAGCGTCTGCCCCCTGGTGGTCAGTGCACGTCATAGCAAGCAGTTGAGCGGCCTAAGCATATCATTAGCATGTTACGCTTTGATTGGCTGAACGGACGACCAGATACTTAGCATATTAGGCTTTTATTATGTAGGATACCTCTTACATGTACTAATATCACTATTTTTCGACAAATATTTATTGAGCACTTACAATGTGCCGGACTGTTCAATGGACTTAGCATTCTTTAGTAAGCAAAAAACAGGTTAACATTCCTGCCTTCATTGAAGCATCTACTCTGGTGGGAAATAACAATGAACAATAAACCTAGTAAACACATGGATGAATCACATGGTATGTTGGGCACGATTAATGCTAGAGAAAACAGCGTAAGAGAAATTAAGAATGATGAGTAAATGCAGCTGCAGGAAGGATAGGCTTCATTTAAATGATGACATCTGAGCAAAGACAAAGGCAATAGGTTATTTATGAATGACTGACCATGGGTCCAGTATTGTATTAAGCAATGTATGGGCATTACATCACTTATCCTCAGGATACTAATAGTGGAGAAGATACCTTATGCCTATTTTAGGAAAATCAAGCTTAAAGAAGCACAGGGCTACTGTGTGGAAGAACTGGGATAACTGAGTGAACCAAATATTCAGTGAGTAACCAAACCGAGCTCCAGACCTTCCACAGAGGCAACTGAGGGAAGCATGGAAGAAAATAGATCATTATAGTAGGAATGCCAAGTGCTATACTAGAGGCAACTGCAAGGGATTAGAGAAGAATGAGGGTGCAGCAAAGCCAGCGCATCTCTCTCAGAGAGAAGGGCTCTTGAAGAAGTCAGAGTGAATTGCATGAGCTGTGCTTAAATAGGGTGCTGATGCAACACAAACTCAGTTAAAATATGAATAAGAATATTTCTAGAATAGATAAAAATTACTTTTATCTAGTAAAACAAAATATCCAACACAACAGTGATACAAACAAATAATGGTACACTCACATGTTAAGTAGATATAGAAATGTTTTAAAATAACTTAATAATAGGAATTTAATATTAAGAGAAAATATATAAATATAGTAAAGTGCACTATAAATAGCTCTGTGTAGGCATGTCTGTGTGAAATGTGTATGTATGTGTGTCAGATGCACAGATAAAGGTAAAGACTGGAAGATGAAGAGTAATTTTTATCTCTGTGTAGCAGGATAACAGATGAGCGCCTGAAAATAACAATAGTTTAAACAAGAACGAACTTTGGTATTTCTTCTACATTTAATTTAAAAATGTCTGGAGGTTGGCAGCCCAGGGTTGGAAGGAAGGTTCCAAGGAGTTACCAACGACCCAGGCTCTTTCCAGTGCATCCCTCTGCCACCCCCACAGCAGGACTTCAAAGTCCACCAAGTCTGTGGAGCTTTACCCATCAGACCTCTGTGCTGGTCAGCCAGATGGAGGGAAAGGGAAAGAAGAAGGGCAACCCCTTGCCAATAAAATGAATTCTCATAAAGCCCACATAATATAACACTGATAGCATGACCAGGATATAGTCCTGACATGGGGGCAGCAAGCCAACCTAACTGTTGTTGCTGTTTTTCCTACTTAGTCAAGAAAGGGAGAGGAGATTAGAAAGGCACCTGGTAGTCTCTGCCACAAAACTCTTCTGTGTTCCCTAAATTTTCTGCAATGCATGGGTAATACTTTTCTGGAAACAAAAAGGTTTTCTTGCTTAAGAAAATACCAAAACCTAAGTAAAGAAAAAGCCTAAAGTTAAAGGGAAAATACTAAATTATTGAGAGGTAAACTAAATGTCTATTTGTCATAAATATTAAGGAGCTGTACTATCTTAGATACAAAAATCCACTCACATTTGATGTATTTTCCCTCTATAAGCTCTCTACCAAAATATTCCAAGGAAGGCTTATTAAGTTATAAAACATAAATTTTTTAAAATAGCTGCAAAATTACAGGTTTTCTTCTGAAGTTCAACCTTTGGAAAATATTTAGACAAACTCTGAATACAAGACAATGTGATCAAGATCAATACAGGATTCCAAAAATATGAGTAAATGGAAGACAGCATATGATTTTGATAGTATATGATTGAGACATTTTGTCTACATTTTAAACAGTAGCATATTTTGCTAAATTGATAAAGCTAATGCAATTGCAAAAAAATCAGTCACCATCTTCATGGCACTTTTAGTCTGACTTACAGTGTACATTAAAATGAACATAGTGTCTAAGAGACATTTGTTAATTTCAATAGAAAAATAAAGGTTAATAAGCAAAAACTGCTGCCCACCTGATGAAAAAAAATACTTCCAAACAACAAACTAAGCATCTATTGTTATTAAGTATTTGATAAGGACCAGAGTGTATTGGTTACTCTACCAACCACAGGCCCTGTAACTTGCTTACAGTTTATAATCTAGATTGAGATGTTCATAGATCTATTTAACAACAGCTCATAATTTTACACTATCATATAAATATAGGTATCAACTTTAAGATGGCACTTGATTTCAAATAATAAAATACAAAAGAAATCTCATAAAATTAAGGAAATATGTTTTATACCTAACCAATAAAGTTGTGCATTTTTCAAAATCCAAGGGGAGTTAGTTGCTGGTAGTATTTATTCATTATCAAACTAAATCAATATTTATTAATGTCAGACATTCTTCCAAGCCCTGGGGATACAGGTATAAACAAGACAAATCCCTGACTCACAGCAATAACATTTTACTGCCGGAGACAATTAACAAATAAATTCAAAATACAACTGCAAGTGGTGATAAGTGCTACAGGGAAAATAAAACTGATAAGGAAAAATCACACACGAGGTGAAAGAGGAAATATTTCGAATTTTGTCATCAAGGCATGTCTGTCTGGGGAGAGGGCGCTTAGCGCTCTGATTGAAGGAGACACATGAATGTGGGAGGAAGTCACATGAATATCCAGGGGGAGGACAATCCAGACTGAGGGCTCATTGAGATAACAGCCCTAAGACATACATGTGTGAACAGCAAGTAGAGGGACTGGAAGGAGAAAGGAAGGGAATCATAGGCAACAAGTCAGAGGGGCAGCCAGAGGCCAGGGTGTTTGGGTCCTACTCAGAATGGAATGGGAAGCCACTGGGAAGGTTTACAGTAGAGCGTGGAGGTGACAAGACACTTTAGAAGATCATTCTGGCTGCTGAGAAGAAAAAAGACTAGAGATAGCCAAGGGCAGAAGCAGAGAGACCAGCTAGCTTGTGGACTGGCAGATGAGAGTGGCAGCGGCAAAGACAAGGTAAAGATAAGGAAAAGGAGTCAGAATTGGGATACGCAGTAAAGGTGGAGCTAACAGTACTTGCTGATGGACTGCATATGGGGTGAAAGAGAGAAGGCAAGCCTGACACCAGTGGTAACCCAAGAAGACAGTGGGAGAAACAAGTAGCGAAGAGAAATCAGAGTTCAATTTTGGCCATATTAATTTGAGATGCCTACTAGCATTCAAGAGGAGATGTTTTCTAGAATGTGAAATATGCAGGTCTAGAGCAAATATCAAAATCGGGGTGTCATCACTATATAGATAATATTTAATTAACAGGCAGGACTTCATGCCAGGAGGCTAGATAAAATAACCAGGTGTAAGGGCACATAATGAGAAGAGAAGCACAACTGAGCCCTGCAGAATTTCCACATTTGGAGGTTGGGAGGAGAAGATGAACACAGCAAATGAGACAGGAAAACCCATCCCTCTCATAGGAACAGTCAGGAGAGAGTGCAGTCTGATGGACACCCACTGAGAAAGTATCTTAAGAAAGAGGAAGACAACTACAAGGACATCAAAGGCTTACTGACAGCTTGAGAGAGATGTGATTAATTAGACATCACCGGGTGACCTTGAAAATAGACCAGTTTAGATTTCTTTTGGTTACAACTAACAGAAAATAACCTGAACTAGCCCAAACACAGCCTTTAATTTAATTTATTTTATTTATTAGACAGGGACAAAGGTCAGTCTTGCAGCCAAGGTAGTTTCATGGTCGCACCTCACTATGAAAAAAGGCAGCCGCCCAACAGCTCCTAAATCAGTGGTGGCGAACCTATGACACGCGTGTCAGAGGTGACACGCGAACTCATTTTTTTGGTTGATTTTTCTTTGTTAAATGGCATTTAAATATATAAAATAAATATCAAAAATATAAGTCTTTGTTTTACTATGGTTGCAAACATCAAAAAATTTCTATATGTGACACGGCACCGGAGTTAAGTTAGGGTTTTTCAAAATGCTGACACGCTGAGCTCAAAAGGTTCGCCATCACTGTCCTAAATGAAAAGATGTTCAACAGTTCCAACTGCACATAGAGACCAAGGGCAGGGTCAACAGCCATAGCCCTGGGGGAGATCATCTCATTGGCCCAGCTTAGATCAGGTTCCCCCAACAGCTTCTGTACTCCTATAGTGCAGAGGGGCCATGTCTAATATTGCTCGCTTCTTCCAGGACCTGCCTAAGCACAAATGTGCTGGGAAAATCGAGCTGAATGCAAACCCTGCCCTCATTCTGGCCATTGTCCCCAGCTGTGCTAAGGATATATTATCTCAGTAATCACAATCGCCAGTTAAGTCAGGGTATGATGGGAAAACCAAGACTCATAAATGCTACATAACTCATCACACAGCCCGCTATGTGGCAGAGTTGAGGTTTTCTGACTCGTATGTAAACTTATCTGAGCTAATTTGGCCATGCACAACTATGAAGCTCTTTTCGATAGCCACCACCAACAGTTAGAAGTAAAGGGTCTGCATTTTGCCCCCTGGACATCACAAGCAGGTATGAAAGCAAGTCTTAGAACAAACTGCGAATCCACTTAGAACATTAACATTAGTTATCAGTTGCAAAAAAAGTAAATAAGCAAAAAAAAAAAGACTTCTTTATATTTGTTTATAAACTCAACGAGGTCCCAGGTTTCCATTCTTTCTGCTCCTACATTTCATGCAATAACCTAAAAGAGAGGATTCAGTTATTCTTAAGTGATCATCAAGTAACTACAGTCCTCTAAATTATTAGCTGATAGGTTTAGGATTCATTCTTCCATTGTCTTTCCTGGGACCATACAGAGGCCACTCCGACTGTTTCCTCTCTATCCATTGCCTTCACGAGAGAGGAAGTTCCTGGTGCAAAAGTACACTTCGTATCACCTTTGATAATAGAGAATACATCATAAGCTGTATGCAGACCCATCATAATGGAATCACGCTATTCTGTCAGCTTCGGGCATGACTAAAACATGTGCATCTGGATGAAGGATGACACAGTATAAAGAGTGCTGCATCCAATACCTCACATCACACAGACAATAAAGGAAGTTGAAACTGGCCACGTGAAACACTAGGAAAACAAAAAGTAGCTGCTACACAGTTAGAGAAATCCTTTTGCCAAGTCTTGCACTTCAGTTTTTTCACTTGAGCCAACAGATCATTTTACATTCCAAATACAGCACACTGCCTATTCTCCCAAACCTCATTAAAAAAAAAAGAAAAAAAAATGAGTGCAGCCAGTTGTTGAAATACCTGAATAACTGGTAGGACAACCACAACCAAAGATCTGTCAGATGCCCTGGGTAGAACAACAAAGACAGTAAAACCACCGATTTCTCATTAGGTGTTTTGGGGAACAAAAGTAAACTATCGATGGAAGTATCTTATGGAGTAAGAAATACAGATAGCTAAATGGTGTGAATAACAGATGAAACTTTATCTAAAGCCCTAACTGGTTTGGCTCCGTGGATAGAGCGTTGGCCTGCGGACTGAAGAGTCCCAGGTTCGATTCCAGTCAAGGGCATGTGCCTTGGTTGCGGGCACATTCCCAGTAGGGGGTGTGCAGGAGGCAGCTGATCGATGTTTCTCTCTCGTTGATGCTTTCCAACTTTCTAGCCTTCTCCCTTCCTCTCTGTAAAAAATAAATAAAATATATATATAAAAAACTTTATCTAAAATCTGCAGCAGGAAGTCCTGTTAATAGTGAGCAGGAGAAGCACCAACAGGGTCATCAGTTCAATATACTAATTCACTGTTCCATTTTTCTATTTTACTTTTTAATTTAATTTATTGGGGTGACATTGGTTAATAAAATTACATAGATTTCAGGTATACAATACATCATCCATATATTGCACTGTGTGTTTACCACCCCAAGTCAAGTCTCCTTCTATCACCATTTATCCCCCCTTTGACCTCCTCCACCTCCCCGCCCCCCTTCCCTCTGGTAATCACCATACTGTTGTCTGTGTCTATGAGGTGTGTGTTTTTGTTTTGCTTTGTTTTGTTTTTGCTAATCCCTTCACCTTTTTTACCCAGCCCCACCATATTTCTATTTCAAATACTCAAGAGAGAGGGAAGGAGCAAGTTCAGGACAAAGCCGAAGCTCAGAGGACACAAGAACCTGCTGCAGTTTGGCTGTGGGAGATGGGAACACACCCAGCCCACATCTCTGAGCCCTGGGTGAGCTGACAGGAGGAAAATAACTCAAACGGAGCTCCAGCTGCCAGTCCTGCTTTTCTTCTTTTCTTGTTATTGTTGACATGATTACAGACGTCTCCCATGTCCCCCCTTTGCCTAGTCCGTTTGCCTTGGCAGAGGGGCCGTGAGGATGCTGGATGAGCAGAGCCCAAGACTCTCTTACAAGGCGCTGGTTTCCCTGGATCATCACTCCCTTCCTTCCAGGATAATGGGAATGAGGAGAAAACGGACTTTAGAATCAACAAACCCAAGTGTGAATCCCAACTCCACTACTAGCTGTGTTACCTTGGGCAGATTACTCAACCTCTCAGCCTTCTTTATGTGTGGATGCTTATTCCACACCCTGCAGGACCATGAGGAAGACTGAATGAAATCACAAATGCATGTGAAATATCTAGCATATTGGACAGTCAGAAAACATAGTACCTAATACGATCTTTGGCTCCCTGCCCACATATGGTAAGCAGGCCAGACTACCTACCGCAGTAAGACAAACTCAATCCATACCACCTCTGACCCTCAAACTTCCTACTTGTAAGAGGTAAAAATAAAATGCCTTCTGTCTCTACTCTGTCTCTCTTCCCTTGCTGGCATGGGAGCCACCTGAGGAGAAAACTCCCGTGTTTTCATAGGCGGAAGAGAAAAAGGGAAAAGCAAGGCTCCCAGTAGATGAAAGATGTTGGCCTTGGCGACCTCGTGGCCTCCTGCCCAAGCAGATCCTCAACCATGGAATATACACAATGCTTCCACTCAGCTCTGTTAGACAGCTTAAGACCCAGCAATCCATGATGCGGGTATCTTCATTAGAAAATGCAAATCCTTTTGCTCCAACCAGGGTTTTGCTCACCTTATGCCTCATTCATACACTTACGAGAAGTTCAATCTGCTCTCCTCACATGGCTCCTCAGGGAGAACCAGAGATAAAGCCCTGGGATATGCAGAGCACTTTCTAAGAGTAGAGTAGGCCGAATGGGGAGGGGAAGGCAGTGTGGGAAATAAGGAATGTCTGGGGTGCTCTGACAGAAAAAGGAGAAAGCAAAACAAGTTCATTGAAAATTCTGCCCAGAAGATGGCCATCAGGAGTCCAGGAAAGAGGAGGAAGTTCTTCCCACCTTTTCCCTTCTATGCCTCGGACTCTCCCTCCTTGCAACACCCAGAATGCAATCTTCCATCGTTAGTGCTACAGTGATGTTTCAACTTAGGATAAAGGGGGTATCTGAGAGCCCCTGAATCTTAACTTCATTTGCTTAACATTTTTTTGTATAGGAAAGCGAGTTATAAGTTCCACAGAACTCAATGAAAGCAGAAACCGTATCTGTTTCCTTTAAGACTGATGATATATTTCATTAAATTAACAGATGAGCAGTTGTACAAGTGAGTGAATAAATAAACAGAAGGCTTTCCTGACAAACCAATGTAAAGCAGCAGCCTGGCCTAAGCACATATTACTATCTGACCTGATAACATACATTTATTTGTTTCTTAATTCATTGTCTGTCTTCCCTGTTACAACATAAACTGCGTGAGGGTACATACTGTTTTTCATACTGCTGAAGTCCTCACCTAAAACAGAGCCTGGCAAATCAGAGATACTCGGTAAATATCTGTTGAGTGAGCGAATGAACTGAACAGGAATGTCTTCATAAGACACTGTGAGGTTAAACACTAAGCCTTTTAGAGCAATACTCCAGGTCCCTCCCTCACTCAGTCTCCACTTGTTGCTTCACATCACAAGTACCTGACTACTGTCTGGGCTTGTGATCACTTATTTTAAATAATGTCCCACTGATCACTCTAAAACACTAGAGCTCACCTGTAATATTGGTGCCTGTTCTTGACATCACTTCTCCCCAGGAATCATTTTTAAGTAAAATGATAGAGTTGCCCCCTACACCAAAAGTAGAATATTCCATGTATAATGGCTTTCCCTGCTTTTTTCCAGTGCCACAAATGCTTTATCCTCTCCTTTCAAAAGGGCCTCGAAGCCAAATCACATAAATAAAACTGTAATTTCCTCCCATTTGTTTTATTTCTTTTTCAGTAGAAAAAAAACACAACTAATATTTTTTTAAATGAGGGGAGGGGACACTATAACCTATTTCACATTGAATATCGGAAAGTCACTTTCCCTGGACTGCCTGTTTCCTCTAATAGAGAAGTATCCTCCATTCAAATAATGGCATAATATCATTTATTTCTATTTTGTTATTGTCCTTTTAATTATGAAAAAGGTCATGGCTATTAAACCAATAGCAAGGCAGGTAAAATCTATCTTCTAAGACCAACGGATTCATTGTTTATACTAACTTTTTAATGGTTTATAAAATAGTAAACCATTTCCTTACTTGAACAGACTCACATATTTGATAATTCTCAAAATAAATCAGGCCATCAGTAGTCAAAGCCCATCAGCTTTGTAAGCCACACTTTAAAGCTCAGACATAATGGCTCCCTTTATATTCAGTCACCCAGTTTCCTCATGTTGATAAATGGGTGAAATAAAATAAGCTTCATTTTATACCCCTGATCTCATCATAAGAATTCAAATATAGAAAGGAGAATATAGTAACTAATAATTACTAATAATTGTAAAGTTAAATGACTTCTTAGTAAATTAAGGCCTAGAATAGTTGGAGGCAATGCTCAGGAAATAACGTATTTTTAAAAATTAATTAACTCTAACATACTTAGTCTAAAATCTTTCTTTAAAACAATGTATATTTTTCCTGTATAACTTGAATACTATTTTTCATGTATAACTTGAATGAGGAAAATGATCTTTGAATGTACCAAAGGTACTGAAGGGTACTTGTGGATTTTTAGAATATTTTCCTACAGAATTCAGCACTTGTCAAATCCACTCTTCATTCCTAGAAACTTAAGAGGGGAGAGGCAAATAAGAGGGTTTTAGAAAATAAAGACATCACTCGGAATACACATGAATAAATACAGCACATCTACTGTCTCCAAAACAGGTACACTTCTTTCTGCTGTGAGCATTATTCTTGAAAAAAAAAAATCGTGATTATGACAAATACCTAGATGTGAACCACTATGTTGCACTGAAGATTAAAGAAGAACAGAATGTCTATTATAGAAAATACGTGGCTGCAATTTTCTGGAAGAATGAAATCTAAACTAAACTGCATAGGCCACGTGTAACTCAGAAGGAGGCATGAAGACAGTCTACTTAACATAAGGCAAGATAGATGATAACAGGGCTCTGAAGAACGAAAACTGCGAGGCGGGAAGGCAAACCAGGTTTCTCAGACTTGATGCAGCACAGTATTTGGAGGTTTCATGGTAGTTCAAACTTAAGCTCATTCAGCTCCAATGCCATTTGAGATGCGGTTGCCTAAAGCTGACAGGGAGAAAGACTTCTATAGCTATAACTCTAGACATTAAGACCACATTTTAGCTGTTGCTTACTGGTGTCATTCTAAGATTTGCATGTATTACAAATGCCTTTTTCATTTTACAATCATAACTTATATGTATTTAACCATTTGCAATTTACAATGTGCTTTGAGACAATTTACCTCCTATTCTTTGAAGTAGGTATTTTTATCCTCTCCTTATAAATAAGGCAACTGAGGCTTAAATAATTTAAATGATATTCCTAAGGTCACTTGATAAAAAGAATTTAGATTCAAATGTAGATGGTTTGATTCCAGGGCCAACAGACATTCCACAACATCAATTTCCCAGCTTTTCCCAGATCTGTATCTCACCTACATATGTGTTAATTCTATAATCAGACAGGTTACATTTCCCACAATCACTAAAAAACAAACCACTCTGATTATTCAAGCCTAGATGAAACAGGCTCTCCTTTCATCACTTTTTAAAAACTTTATTTTTAATTTATCTTTATTGTTGAGAGTATTACAGATGTCCCCCCTTTACACCCATTGCCCACTTCCACCCTGCTCCCGTCCCCTCCCCAGGCCTTCGGCGCACTATTGTCTATGTCCATGGGCTATGCATATATGCGATCATTTACTTTTTAATTTTTTTATTCAAAACTATTTAACAATACACTAAACAAGCCAAGTTAAACTCATCTTTCAGCCAGGATAAATAACAAAAGTAGTCAAAATAAACTATGACCTGCTCCCTCTAAACCAGTGATTCTCAACCTTCCTAATGCCACGACCCTTTAATACAGTTCCTCATGTTGTGGTAACCCCCAATTTCATTGTTACAAATTGAACATAATTAAAGCATAGCGATTAATCACAAAAAACAATATGTAATTATATATGTGTTTTCTGATGGTCTTAGGCGACCCCTGTGAAAGGGTCGTTCGACCCCCAAAAGGGTCGCGACCCACAGGTTGGGAAACGCTGCTCTAAACCAAGTTTTTACCTAGTGATGTGATGGCTGCAGGGACAAAGGAAAGTTGAAAAGGAAGCTCTCAGTTTGATTGGTGTCACTTCTCATGAAGTGGGCTGGTTTTAGCTTGTTTCTCTCTTATTGTAAGAGATGCCCTGACTTACAAACTGTGTCCTGACACACCATTTCTAGAAGCTTTTATGTCACCTATAAGTCTCTCTCACCTCTTCACCAAGCATTTTCATCGTTGGCAGCTTCACAAAGCACACTCAGCTTTGGCTTTGATGAAGACAGAGGCATTTCCACAGTCTGAAGGAACCCACCACCATCCTTACTGAATCGCTGCAGCAGAGCCTCATAGGCTTCCTCTCAAGTACGGAAAAAGCAAGTATCAGGTAAAAGTGGCAGGAGAGAGTCATTACAGGAGCCAAAAATCAAAGAGTTTGTTTTACTTCCTACTATGGACATTTAGGTAGGTCCCATTAATATCTTTTCAATATTGTTCTTTTTATGTTTTAATCAATAAAGTGGATAAATCCCTACTCATACCAACTTGTCATAGACTGAGGCAAAAACAAGATATCAAACACAAAAGTATTTTGAAAGTATTTATTTACGAATAAAACGTTTTTAACTGAAAGCTTCATCTGTATGAAAAGAATATATGACTCTCCTGGAACTGAAAACAAGCCATTTTATTTTTCAGTTCTATTATCTATTTTTCATTGGGGTAACCATAAGAAATTCTGTCTTCTTTCATTATCATACTAGAGGCCCGGTGCACGAATTTGTGTACGGGTAGGGTCCTCGGGGTGGCCTGCGGGGATCAGGCTCCAGCTATCACCCCTAGGCTTGCAGGCCCACAACCCCACCTAGTACCCCGCCATGGCCTGGTGCTGCCCCCTCACCTGCTCCACCATCCGGCCTGCGGGGCAATCAATCGGGGCTGGGCCCCCCTGCCCAGCTCCCTCAGCGCCTGGGAGCCCGGAGGCACTCCATCCCCCCCTCCCGCTGCAGTCTCCATCGGGGCCCATTGGGGCTAGCTGTGCCTCCACTGCCGCTTGCTACTAGCACTGCATTGCCAACACCCGCCATGTTCCACACCACCCCCTGGTGGTCAGCACACATCATAGTGAGAAGTTGAACTCCCAAACAATTTACCTATTAGGCTTTTATTATATAGGACTAGTAGCACGGTGCACGAAATTCGTGCACTGGGGTAGGGGGGAAAGGGGCCCCTCAGTCTGGCCTTCACCCTCTCCAATCTGAGACCCCTCAGGGAATGTCCAATTGCCTGTTTGTGCCCACACTTTTAACAGATAACAGCTCCATCGTTGTTTCTTTCTTATGCTTAAAACCATTGGAATTAGTAGGTATTCAAAGTGTGTATACATTTTGGGGGACACCCTGTATATCTCTAGTCAGCGGTAAAAGAAACCAACAGCAGATTTGGAACCCCCAGACAGGGAACCTCACTCACTCCCCACATGTCTCCCCACTTCACTTTCCACCTTCGTGGGCAGCAGGAGAATCAACATTTTATCTCATTAACTCGAAAAAGCACGTCCTGTCACCCACTGCCCGGTAGGAGTGCTCTAGGCCCCAAGCAAGCAAGGCTCAGTCAGGGCAGCCTTCGCTCATGGGTGCTGGCACCCAAAGTGCACATTCCTCCTCTACAGTTGCCCCGACTATCCCACTGTTTCACTGAGAGGACGGAATTCCTCTCCGCCTCTGGGTTCTTGATCCTGAACGCTGACCCGAAGGCACCTCAGAGAGGACCGCCCGCGCCCACCAGGTGTGTCTGTCTGCATCTGCTCCTGCCTCAACACCTGCATTAACCCCCTAGAGGTGATCTCGTAGCTGCACTGGCCCCGTGGGAACAGGGCATCACCACTCCGCCCTCTCACTGTCATCTCACAGGCGCCCACCCTCAGCACCCAGAACACCCAGACACTCTCCAAAAGATGTGAGCGAATCAGGGGGGATGTGTGCACATCCTGTGGGGGTGTTAGGCATGCTGGGTTGATGGAAGTGCAGTAGAAAGGCAGGGGGAATTTGTGCACGCCTTGGTTTGCAACTGTTGCAGGCACGGGAGGGTGACAGTGTGCTGGGGGATGTTCGCATGCCAGGGGGGATGTGCACACCAGAGGCCTCTGGCTTTGCAGATCCGCAAACCCCCGTGGTGCGGCCAGGAGGATGTCAGTCTGGCCCTCCACGGTGGCTGTCCCTGAGATCCTGCACCTTCTGGGCCAGGAGGCGGATCTTGCGCAGCCACTCCTGGGCGCTGATGGCCTGCAGGCGCTACTTCAGCTCAGCCTGCAGGCTCCGCTTGGCGCGCTCACAGCTGTCACCACCGCCATGTGGGGAGTACAGGCCACCCTCCGCTGGCCTGCCTCCCCTGTCCAGAGGCTCTCTGCGCTGCTCACCTGCCCAGAGTGACTGAGGCTGGGCAGAAGCCCGGCTTCCTGTCCTGCCCAACCCCAGCCGATCCGCCCCTGTGCGAGCTGCCACCCCATCGGGAGGGTCACGGATCTGGGTCCTGGGACCACAGACAGCCTCAAGCACTGCTCCCCGCCCGGCAGGGTCACAGATCCGTGTCTTGGTCCTGTGGACAGCCTCAAGCACTGCCCCCCACCCGCCAGGACATGGATCTGGGTCCCAGACCACGGACAGCCTCAAGCGCTGCCGCCCTGCCCGCCAGATCACGGATCTGGGTCCCAGGACCACAGACAGCCTCAAGCACTGCCCCCCGCCTGGCAGGGTCACAGATCCAGGTCCCGGGACAGCAGACAGCCTCAAGCACTGCCCCCCGCCCGGCAGGGTCACAGATCTGGTCCCAGACCGCGGACAGCCTTGCCTGCTGCCACCCGCCTTCAGTATGCAAATTAGCCACCATCTTGTTGCTTCAGGGTGGGAGTCCCGCTTGGGTGCCTGGCCAGCCTGGATGAGGGGATGATGGCTGTTTGCAGCTGGTCACACCCCCTTCAGGGTGGGGGTCCCCACTGGGGTGCCTGGCCAGATGGGTGAGGGTCTGAGGGCCGTTTTCAGGCTGGTGGATGACTGAAGCTCCCAACCACTCCTTTTTTCTTTTCTTTTTTATTCTGGGATTTATTTACCTTCTATGGCTGTCACTGGAGCTGAGATCGGCTTTAGCTCTGAGGCCCGGCTGCAGCTCTGAGACCTCAGCTGCTGAAAGCCGGTATCTGCGTTTTTTCTATAATTGAAACAATGTTATGGCCCTGCTGGCTGAAGCCTGGCTGGCTGAAAGCAGGTTTCTGGGGATTGTTTAGCTTCTATAATTGCAACATTGTTTCTTAGAGTGCAGCTCAGAGGCCAGTAGCGGCAGGCAGCGAACCTTGGCTTCCTCCTTCACTGGAGCAAGCAAGCCTCCTGTTCACTTCAGCTGCCTGGCTGCTGACCGCCATCTTGGTTGGCAGTTAATTTGCATATCGCCCTGATTAGCCAATGGGAAGCGTGTTGGAGGTATGGTTAATTACCATGTTTGTCTATTATTAGATAGGATGATAGTACTTTATTTTTAATGAAGAGCTCATGTGCCATGCTTCTTGATATTTATTGGGAATACCAGTGAATACAATAATAATTGGGAGAAACAGGCTGCCATTAAATAATTATATTTAGTACTATAATAGTTGCCACACAGAAAAAGGTACCTAGTACAATGAGAAAGGTAGAGGCATACTTGACCTACTCTAAGAGGATGGGGACGGCTCCATGTTTAATCATGCACATTATTTTCTCCCCAATTTTCACTTCCAAATATAAGATGCTTTCTATTCAGTATTCTTGACATGCTCTTGCCTTCCCTTCTTCCAATTTTCAGCCTCAAGCACTGCCCCCCACCCGGCAGGGTCACAGATCCGGGTCCTGGGACAGCGGACAGCCTCCCGCGCTGCCCCCCACCCAGCAGGGTCAGACGGTGGACAGCCTTGCCTGCTGCCACCTGCCTTCAGTATGCAAATTAGCCGACATCTTGTTGCTTCAGGGTGCCACTCCCACATCCAAAGAGTAGAGGGGAACATTAAGTCTTTAAGGATTCCTGAAAATGGAATCTCAATTTATCTACCAATTAATCCAATCCTCTCTCTTAAAATGCAGACGCTGGCTTTAAAAGAAGGCCAAATCTATCTTTCTTCTAAGTATATTCAAAGTACATACATCTGAAGGCAGCCCAATTCTCTAGGTTCAATAGCTAGTCTTTCCCATAGACCCTCAGCACTGACAACATGAAGAAAAGAAAAAAGTATAGATTTTCTCCTAAGAACATCCTCAATATATTGTTACATGAACAATGTATTATCATTTTTGCATTGCAAAGGCTCAGAAAAGACCTCTTTTTCAATCCTGACCTGAGGACAGTAGGCAGCAAAAGACAGAGACAGAAGGAGAGGGAGAAGGTGAGGGTGAGGGTGAGGGTGAGGGAGAGGGAGAGGGAGAGGGAGAGAGGCATCGATCAGCTGCCTTCCACCGTAGGTATGTGTCTTCGTGATCATGGTATCTCCCCTGCCAGGTAAGTATAGGTATGTGTCTTGACTTGGAATCAAACCAGCAACCCTTCAACCCTTCAGTGCATGGAATAATGCCCAACCAACTGAACCACCCAGGCCAGGCAGAACAGACATTTAAAATGTCCCCTACCTTATCGCTTCTCGGCCTTTTGGCTAAGATCAAGTGTAAAATGTCCCCTACCACAGGAACAAGACAAAGGGGGAATGGGAGGGGGAGTGTATAGATAAATTCAGGGGACATTAGTTGGGATATTTTTGGAAACCCAAATGAATCATTCTGAAGATGACTTTAAGATGAAGCAATTTAATTAAAATCCCAAGACCTTGGGATTAAGGCAGAAGGGGAAGGGAAATAAAGGAACCAGAGGAGCAGAGTTAGTAGCCCAAGTGAGCAAACTGACCACAGGTCTGGATTCTCTCTCTGAATGCTCAGCTTACTGGAGGGTGCTCTTGAATTGTCTCTAGGTCTGGTCTTTAAGCCACAGGTTCAATTTATCAGGTTTTTTCCTCAAAGAGCTATATCTTTAATGAACTGAGACATTATGGTAGTTTTTTCAGGTCTTCAACTATTTCTACATTTCTCTGCCACTCAAGTCACCTATGCAAGCAATATCTAATTATAAAAATATACACAAAAGTGCTACCAACATCTTATATAATAAAGAGCTAATATGCTAATTAAACCGAACAACAGAAAGACCGTCTGGATGAAGCCAGGGCTGCGAGGGCCGAGCCCCTTGCATGAATTTCGTGCATCGGGCCTCTAGTCTATTTATAATATCAATCAGTCACAAAGTACTTAGTGATCATATGAAATTAACATATATAATTCAAAGGAGGTGGGCACCAAAAAATCACACGCTCCATTGCATACTGAAGATAAAGTAAGCATCATGAGGGTGGAGGACTGTGCTTGCCTCATGCCCTTTGCAATTGTCTCTAGTCTCAAATACAACAAAACATGCAATGAATAAACATTTTCTGAGTGAATAAATACATTTTCAAAAATGTTGCAAATGAGGAAATCAAAATGGCCATGTTTTAGTAATCTGCATCTTGCCATGTGGCCTATCTCTGTGCTACTTCCTGGTAATGGCAGGAAATCTCAAGTTCCAGGGACCGACTACTCTCCAGATTATCTCATGCACCAAACCCTCAGCTAGCCCTGCATTGTACTGAGCAGAACTAACCATTAACTTCCATACAACTGGGATCCAATAATAATTGTTGATACTGACCGCGTATAAGACCTTAAAGGAGTTTTTAATCAACAAAAAGAGTATGAGTTTTGTGCTTATACTCTTTGAATTTAATTCAATTATATTTAAGAATCTATTAACTTTTCATTATACAAAAATTACTATTCAACCATGTCGAATAATGAGGTTCATAATACATTAATCATTGTAAACGTTCACGTGATAAGATCAAGTGATGGACAGAACACAGGCATGGAAATTTAGAGTAGATTGCTGTTATTTCAAACCAAAAAAGAAAAAGAAAAGGACTAGCCTTGAATACTGACTTGGAGGTCTAGCATGTCTCGCTCCATCAGTTTCTTACTGAAATAATAGGCAATGCAAACATTTTATAAAGAAGTTAAATGGTTAATTTCTTAGTCAGTGATATATTAGCACCATATAGCACTTTGGCAGCTATACGTGAGAAGAAATTCTCAATTTTCCATCACCAAATGTTTTTCCTATGTGTTCCCTAAAACCCTTCATTGGGGCATGACATTACGAAGATATACTACATGAGGAACTGTTAGGCCCTCTAAGTGCTGACGTCTACCTGGGAAAATAAGTCTGGGAGGGAAAAGTTAAAACACAGTGGCAGCACAGAGAGAGGTGCACACAACCTTCTACATGTCTAGGGGCGAGATAAATGACACTTCAGTGGGAGGTGGAAGCAGTGGGAAAGGTGGTGATTAGAAAGGTCTTCCAAGAGTCAAGGCTTACGGATGGACAGAATTTAGACAGGAAAAAAGGAAAGGGAAAGAGTAGGCCTAAACAGAATGAAGGGACAAGAATGTGGCACAGGTAAGAGTTAACAAACAGTATCAGTGGGTAATTAAGTTAGAAACAATAAGAAAAATATGATAGTGGTTTCTGAGCTTTGGATTTTGTTTTGAGGCTCATATAGCAGTGCCTAATAAGGTCTGGTTCATGGGAGACACAACTCCAGCAACCCTCACTTCATTTCCACCTGACACTGGCCTACTTACTACACCCAGCCTCAGCCCTAACTTTGTTCTGAGAACCGCTGCACATTTAAAGTCTTAGACGCCACTCCAGCCAGTCCTCCATCTTTCTAGCTCTCTCAAACTTTCATTCCCACTACACTTTCTCCCTTAATCCAATGAACACTGTGGTCTCAGAGTCTATAAACTCCTTCCTGATACCATTCTCTAGTGGGGGAGGCATAAAATAATAAAGGAAGCAAATAAATATAAACTTGAACTTTGAATATGCCATAAGAAAAAGAGTGTTACAAAAGAGAGTTATGAGGAGGCCTATTTACACAGTGTGGTCAGAGAAAAACTCTCTGGGGAGTGACATTTAAGATAAGACATAATGGAGGAGAAGGAGCCGAATGTGGGATAAACGGAGAATAGGGTATTCCAGACAGAAGGAACGGCACGTACAAAGGCTTGTAGATGAGAAAGATCCTGGTCTCGTGTATGCACAGAAAGGTGCCCCGTGTGACTGAACACAGTGGTCAAGGCTTTGTGAGCTGTGATAAGGAGCTTGAAACTTAGGTGACTTGTAATGAGACTTCAACGAAATGCTTTAAGCAGGATTGTGACATGGTCCAGTTTGTGTTGTTTAAGATGACCATGACTGAGGCATGCAGAAGAGATGCTAGAGGCAGAATGGGTGTGGGGGTATCTATAGAGAGGTTTCTGATACTGTCTACAGTAGAGAGCCTGGAACATGGTAAATGCCCCCAAAATAGATGATGACAGAATTAATGAATAAATGAGCCGACAACGCTGAAGCTGGGAGTCACAAATTAGTTTTGGAATGATTAGACTGGCATCTCTCGTGTTTTAGACGATAGAGAATCTGTGTCGGGAGAGCATTACTCAGACC
Organism: Myotis myotis; assembly: GCF_014108235.1. NCBI lineage: Eukaryota > Metazoa > Chordata > Mammalia > Chiroptera > Vespertilionidae > Myotis > Myotis myotis. Next base: position 141,811,478 of record NW_023416313.1, on the reverse strand, counting down.
CTGAATAGATGGTCCACTAAAGAAGCATGCCACAGTTGACTATGCATTCTGAGAAGTTATAGTCAAACTTTACAGGCTTTCAATGTTCCAAAACACAATAACAGAACAAGAATCTTATTTATGCACAAAATCGCTCTGTGTAAACGGTTTCTCAAATTTAATAAAATCTTTGTTTATCTTGTGTCTGGCCAAGTGTATGTCTGTGTGTGCTACGTGTGTTCGTGTGTACACGAAATATATGTGTTTAGAGATGCTAAAGACTGATGGTCAATCAAAAAAAAAACAAAAAAAACCCCAAGCTGAAATTGTTGAAGGCTGGGAAGTGAGCCAGTTTGCAATCACTAAAGGAGCCGCTTAAGCTAGTTCCTTGTTGCCACTCTGGTAATGAGCATTCCTCAAAGGATGCCACTTAGCATAGTTTAGTTCTTGCTGATGCAAAAGATGTCACTTCCGAAATCAGGCTGACTTGTTTTAAAAGAAGTGTCAATAAAATTAAGCTCAACCTATTCACTGATTACAAGAACAATAAAAATAAATGCTGGCCCTTATGCTTTAAAAAAAGTCTATCAGAAATATATGGCAATACTCTTTGAGAGATTGAATTATAAATCTGATGTTTGCTGCATTTTTTTTTTCATTTTCTTTAATCACATAAAAGGGGCGACGGGGGTGAAAAATTCATCAATTCTTAGTAGGAATTTTTACTCAGAAGTAATAAGAGATATTTTCTTGGAGTAAAGTGGAGCTTTTAAAAACTAAATATTATTCTAAAAAGCAACATGGATAGATTATTACCATATAAATCCATATTCTCTTGCTTTGCAAAGAGTTTCATAGAACAATGAAAGTCTAGACATAGTCATATCAATTTATTATTTCTAGTTCCTATGGAAACATTGCATTAAACCTATGGAGGCCAATCATACAGACACAAGTGCAAGGCAAATACACTTAAGGAGAAATCATATAATTTATATCTCTAGCAAAATGAGCTCTGAGGTATCAGAAGCCAAAAGGACCCACAAATCACTGTGGAATGTTCTCTAAACTTACTAATGTTACTGGTACCATTAAAAAAAAAAAAGCAAAACCATAATCCTACATTTTAGAATCCCACATTTTGAATTTGCCATTTGCAAATGAACATCATGCATTTTAGAAATATGAAGTTGAGAAAAGGCTAGCCCAAACTCTTAAGAGACAGAAAGAGAGAGAGAAAGAGAGATTAATTGATTTCATTATTAATTAATGAAATGTAATTTATTCAATAAATCTCAGTATTTAAAAATCTATATGATAATGTTGAAAAGCCCATATAAGTAAAAAAAATTAAAAAAATATCCTGTGTATTCTCTAAATATAATGTTACAGGACAGTACTTAATGACACAGAAATAGGTTCATGGTATATTGTGTAAAAATGTAAATCCCAAAACGCTTTACCATATCAAATCTGTAATAAAAAAGACTGAAATGATGTACTTCAAAATGTTAACAATGTCATCTCTGAGTGTTAGAATCATGAATGGTTTAAATTTTCTTCATTTTCATTAATTTTCATAACATCTAAAGAGTTATTTTTATGATAATTGTATTAGAAAAGTATTTTTATTTAAAAAAAAAAAAAACTACAGAATTTTATCGAAAGAGATTCATGCAGATATAGAACTTAGCAAGAAGATTTATAATTTTTTCTAAACCAAGCCAGGATAAAGTAAAAGATCTGCACGCGACATGCTACTTTTACACCATTCGCTGCCATCAGATGGAGCTATAGGTGAATAGCTTAGTCCTTGGCGTCTGTAAATTTTCAATGACTTTCTTTTTTTTTTATTTCATGTTTATTTTCAAGTCTGCCCCAAAGTGACAGCAGTCTATTTGTCACTTTGTCTATTTCTATATTGTTTTACTGTTTTAAAATTCCTATCAAGTAAGACTGACTTCCATGTAGTCCCTGGTCTTCCTCCTTTACTTTCGCCTTTGATACAGTAAAACCTCAATATAATGGACTAATTCAGGTGAGGGAGTGACCATTAAAGCCAAAAGTCCATTATATAATAAAGTAGTTTTTTCCAAATGCATATGTTAAAAAACTGACAAATTAGGTAGTTTACCTGTTTTTACTTATGTAGACACTTTTGTACAATTAAAATTAAGAATGTATGAAAAGTTTAATTTCAGAGAAACACTTTCTGTATGTATTATAGTAATTTTAAATTTATACTGAATAGGTCTAATAAATGCGGACATTCACCAATCACCTCGAGTAAACAAATGCACATGGCTAGGGCATGGCTTAGTACCCGTGGGAACATCAGCCAGCACGTATTAAAAATCCTGCAAAGTCACGCCATACGACAACAGAACTAATTACCAAGCACTATGCAATGTGATCATGTGCTAATCTTTCACAAATACTGTTTATGAGAGGTGACTCTTGGATTTAAATATGTAGACAATAGCTATAGATATGTAATTTTTATTTATGTTCCTGAAATTATTGCAGTGTATTTTCCAAAATATGGCCTATTTGAGAAAATTTGTTAAAAATAACTAGATTAATAACAAAACAAACATAAAAAATAACCTGTCGCTGAGACTGGTTTGGCTCAGTGGATAGAGCGTCGGCCTGCGGACTGAAAGGTCCCAGGTTCGATTCCAGTCAAGGGCATGTACCTGTGTTGCGGGCATATCCCCAGTAGGAGATGTGCAGGAGGCAGCTGATCGATGTTTCTCTCTCATCGATGTTTCTAACTCTCTATCTCTCTCCCTTCCTCTCTGTAAAAAATCAATAAAATATATTTTAAAAAAAATAAAAAATAACCTGTCAATTCTATATAATAAAAGGCAAATAGCCGAAACCGGTTTGGCTCAGTGGATAGAGCGTCGGCCTGCGGACTGAAAGGACCCGGGTTCGATTCCAGTCAAGGGCATGTACCTGGGTTCCGGGTGTATCCCCAGTAGGAGATGTGCAGGAGGCAGCTGATCGATGTTTCTCTCTCATCGATGTTTCTAACTCTCTATCTCTCTTTCCTCTCTGTAAAAAATCAATAAAAATATATTTTTTTTAAAAAAAAAAAAGGCAAATAAATCAACCAAACGGTGAAACTACCAGTCGCTATGACATGCACTGACCATCAGGGGGCAGACACTCAACACAGGAGCTGCCCCCTTATGGTCAGTGCGCTCCCACAGGGGAAGCACAGTTCAGCCAAAAGCCCTGAGCCGGGCTCATTGCTGGCAAGTGCAGAGGCGGTGGCAGGAGCCTCTCCCGCCTCCACAGCAGCGCTAAGGATGTCCAACTGCTGGCTCAGACCCGCTCACTGTGGGGAGCGAGCCTAAGCCATCAGCTGGATATCCCCGGAGGGCTCCCGGAGAGAGGGTGCAGGCTGGGCTGAGGGAGCCTCCCCCACAAGGGCACAAATTTCGTGCACCAGGCCTGTAGTTTAATTATAAGCAAATAATGGTTAAAAGCTTTTTAAAATTAACAGGGTATTAATTTTCATATATGACATACAGACTGGAAATTTTGAATTTTGCCCATTAAATCTGAAGTCTGTTAAGTCAAGGTCAAAAAAAAAAAAGGGTTTACTGTACTTTTTTTTTATTGACGGTGTTGCCAGAGAGGGTTCTTTTCCTCACAATATGAAGCTAACCATCATTGTTCCCTTCCTCATTTCCTCATTCTTAATGCCTCTCCTTGAATATAGTTAACTCAGGTCAGTACCATAATCAACTCTTGTTATTTTCACTTCTTATTACCATGATAGGGGCAAAAAGGAAAAAAAAAAGCCATCAGGTAAAACCCTTAGTTCAGATTTCCTCCATATTTTTTGAAACCATCAAACAAATGCCCAAATTGTATTTCCCTGTAAGATGAGCAAAAGCACACCTCTTCAGCTGCGGCCCCTTTCCGGGTGCATTCATGGATGCCAAAATCAGCACCTACAGTTCGGGAGCGGCACACAGTTGCATCTTGTTTTGAATTTGTGTTTGCAAACTGTCAGTAAGATCATCATAAATTGCATGATATGCAGTCCAATATGTATGTTCTTGAGCACATCTCAATGTAGCCACCAAAAAATATTCATAGCTGCAGGTGTACAAAAAAAAAGGCAGAATTATGGCTTGATTTGCCTTGATAAGCATGGCAATTTTCTGTACACTTTTCATAAAGTGCTAATCAATTTCAGCTCAAAATAGATTGAAACACCCAACAGATTGCTGCCATAGTCCACAAATGTTTGTCATTCGTAGGCTGTGGCCATAATGTGAATTTTGAGGAGGAAAACTGCAACTGAGCTGTACCTTGTTAAAAGCCCTTTCATTTGCCTTAATAACTCCTGAAGAAATGCTAAGAACTGTTCAGAACTTACTTGTTTGAAATTTCTATTTCTTTTTGTCATGCCTAAATATTGCTTTAGTAATATCTGTTGTAAAGATGGTTATGGAACTACTATATTTAGAACTCAGTGTACTGACATTTAAGAATCAGATATCACATCCATATTGTTTAATGCGCCTCTAAAATATAATTATAGATATCGCATACAACTTGGAATTGAGCCATTACAAACTTCTGCAATAAATTACTTTGTCTACATCCTTAACTGTTAAATGTAGCATAATTTTTTCAAAATGTTTTGTCAATATTCTAGTCCTTGCATTAAGATTATTTCACAAATACTTAGAGGTGCTAATATTCCTATTAATGCACCTTTTCCAGTAGCAGTAATCCTGCCATATGAATGATTCATCTGCCCAGGGTGTTTTGCCAAACACAAGTGCCAAAATTTTGCTGAGGATTGTCATACTCCTACAAGGGAGCCTCTGCTCAAAACCGAGCATTTACTTTCCCTTTCGTTAAGTGTGAGAAACTACTGGTAATGACATTTAGGTCTGGGTATGGTATGTTCTCTATGGAATGTAGGAAAATTAAATGAGAATAGATAACATTTCGAATTTTCACACCCTTCTTCAAAACTACAAAAGTGATAATATAATTTGGGGGGAATAAAAACCACACAATTTGGCTTTAGAAAAAAAGAGTACTTAAAAGTTGTGACTTTAAGCAACTTGTGTGATCACCATCTGTCAAAAATTTTTGCCAAAATTAGAGGCAGTAGAGCGTAGCAGACATACACTCTGCAGTCAGAAAGCCTGAGTTCTTATGCTGACACTAAATATGTGACCTTGAACAAGGGCTCTGTCCTTGCCATGTCTGCTTCCTCATCTATAAAATGGGGGCTATGAGAATAACTCAGAATTAACTGAGCTCATATATGCAAAATCCCGAGGATTAAATGAGATAATATGTGCCAAGTTCTTAGCAAAGTAGGCTCTAGTCAATTCCCAATAAATGTTAGCGACTCTTAGCATCATCACAGTCATCTTCATCATCTGAATGAGCAGTTCTAGACTCACAGTCAGAGTACGATGGTAAGTGCTCTTAGCTGCTTTACAGGAATTGCCTGTCAAGTGTTTGTTTCGAGGTCTGAGTCCTCCTGGGTCCCATATATTTACCTGTCTTCCAAGAGACAGCCCAAATGCCCATCAGTAGATGAATGGGTAAAAAAGCCCTGGTACATTTACACAATGAAATATTAAGCGGCCATAAAAAGAAAAAAAAAAAAGAAGGAAATTTTACCTTTTCCAACAGCATGGAGGGACCTGGAGATTACTATGCTAAGCAAAATAAGCCAGTCAGAGAAAGACAAATACCATACGATCTCACTTATATTTGGAATCTAATGAACAAAATACACTGACAAAATAGACACAAAGGCATGAATACATGTAACAGACTGACACAGGGGAGAGGGGTGGAGGGACTGGATGAAAGATGGTGAAGGAATTAGCCGAAGAACATCTATACTAATAACAGCCTAGGTGGTGGTCATGCCCTGATGCCGTGATGCCCTCATGTCATCACAAGATGGCTGTGTGCACAGCGGAGGCAGGGCCCAGTGTCCGCTCAGTGCGGCAAGGCCTGAGGATCCCACAGCTCCATGCAGAGCAGAGGAGGCTGGTCCTGGTGTCTCCGCTGCCTCTAGCAGGGGAGGCGAGTCCCAGCAGAAAGTCCCTGCCGCCTCGCGAGGAGAAGACAGGTCCTGGTGGCTGCTCTGCGTGGCTTCCACCGGGGTTCCCGTGGCCCAACGCGCAGCAGAGGGGGGACCCCCGGCTCCGGCCTACCTCTTTGGGGCAATCCATCGAGGAACCCCGGATGGGTGAGCAGGGCCCACCTCTTTGGGGCAATTGATCACAGGGCTCCCGCACTGTGAGAGAGCACAGGCCAGACAGGGGGACCCCCACCCCCACCCCAGTGCATGAATTTCATGCACCAAGCCACTAGTATATACATAACACACAGACACAGACAACACAGATAGAGGGAAAATAGGTGGGGGATATGTAGAAGTGGGCAGCGGGGAAAGTAGGGATGGAAAGAGACTTTAATTGGGGTGCTGGGTGCCCGATGCAGTGTGCAGATGATGTTTCATTGATTTGTACACTTGAAGCCTGAATGGTTTTGCAAACCAATGTCACCACAATGAATTCAATTAAAAAATAAAAACAGCTCTAGCCGGGTGGCTCAGTTGACTGGAGTATCATCCTGTATCAAGCATGTCAAACTTGCAGCCGGCAGGTTTAAATAAATGAGACATGCACCCCCGGTCGCAAGTTTGACATGCTTGCTGTACACCAAAAGATTGTGGGTTCAATTCCCGGTCATAGCACACACCTAGGTTGCAGGTTACTTCCATGGTTGGGCACATACAGGAGGCAACTGATAAATGTTTCTCTCTCTCTCTCTCTCTCTCTCTCCCTCTCTCTCTCTCTCTCTTTCTCTTCCCCCCCCCCCCAACTTCTTTTCACTAAACATATCCTCTGGTAAGGATTTTTTAAAAAGAAAAACAGAGAGTACGATGTTTGGAAATCAAGTCAGCTCTACATGAGATAGTAGACCTCTTGGCCCAAATTACCATCTACTAATCCTACTGAAATAAGAATGAAACACACTTAGAAGACTCCCCTTGACTCTCCTGCACAAATGGAATATTGTCACCTTCTGCTTATTCTAGACCTAATGCAACAAAAGCTGTCTGTGCTCACTGAGAAGCTGTTCCCACTATGTTACTCTTCTCACCCATTAATCTGGTCTCTGGAATTTTGCTAGAGAGCCACCTCTACTTAGCCATTAGATTTTTCAGGTACCACTGAGGAAATAGTTTACGCATTCTAACCTTAAAAAACTGAATCTGATGTAGTTTCAGGAGACGATATTCATTCTGTTTACCCAACATGAAAATAAAACACACCATTCAGGAAAAACTAATGTGCTTAAAATGTAACCATAAAAAATACATTTCAAATCTTCTTAAATAATTACTACAGTCAAAAGGAAAACAGCTGACTGCTCTGACTCAAAAACATTTACATTCTCTGCACCAAGTATTTTCCTTTTCTTTCTTACCCTTTGGAATATTTCTATTGGATAGTTGCTACAGAGCAAGTCAATGAACAAAAGCCGTCAAAACAGAAACATAATTAAGTAAATTATGTGTATGATTTTAAGAGATGTATATACTTAGACTAATAGCCCGGTGCATGAAATTCGTGCACTGGGGGGACGGGGGGGGGGGAGGAAGGGCCCCTCAGTCTGGCCTTCACCCTCTCCAATCTGAGACCCCTCAGGGAATGTCCAACTACCTGTTTGTGCCCACACTTTTAACAGATAACAGCTCCATTGTTGTTTCTTTCTTAAGCTTAAAACCATTGGAATTAGTAGGTATTCAAAGTGTGTATACATTTTGGGGGGACACCCTGTATATCTCTAGTCAGCGGTGAAAGAAACCAACAGCAGATTTGGAACCCCCAGACAGGGAACCTCGCTCACTCCCCATATGTTTCCCCACTTCACTTTCCACCTTCGTGGGAAGCAGGAGAATCAACGTTTTCTCTCATTAATTTGGAAAAGCACGTCCTGTCACCCGCTGCCCAGCAGGAGTGCGCTAGGCCCCACACAAGCGAGGCTCAATCAGGGCAGCCTTCGCTCATGGGTGCTGGCACCCAAAGTGCACATTCCTCCTCTACAGTTGCCCCAACTATCCCACTGTTTCACTGAGAGGACGGAATTCTTCTCCACCTGGGTTCTTGATCTTGAACGCTGACCGAAGGCACCTCAGGGAGGGCCGCCCGCGCCCACCAGGTGTGTCTGTATGCATCTGCTCCTGCCTCAGCACCTGCATTAACCCCCTAGAGGTGATCTCCTAGCTGCACTGGCCTCCGTAGGAACAGGGCATCACCACTCCGCCCTCTCACTGTCATCTCACAGGCGCCCACCCTCAGCACCCAGAACACCCAGACACTCTCCAAAGGATGTGAGCGCATCAGAGGGGATGTGTGCACATCCTGTGGGGGTGTTAGGCATGCTGGTTTGATGGAAGTGCGGTGGAGAGGCGGGGGGAACTTGTGCACGCCTTGGTTTGCAACTGTTGCAGGCACGGGAGGGTGACAGTGTGCTGGGGGATATTTGCATGCCAGGGGGGGATGTGAACACCTGAGGCCTCTGGCTTTGCAGATCCGCAAACCCCCGTGGTGCGGCCAGGAGGATGTCAGTCTGGCCCTCCACGGTGGCTGTCCCTGAGATCCTGTACCTTCTGGGCCAGGAGGCGGATCTTGCGCAGCCACTCCTGGGCGCTGATGGCCTGGAGGCGCTACTTCAGCTCAGCCTGCAGGCTCCGCTTGGCGCGCTCACAGCTGTCACCACCGCCATGTGGGGAGTACAGGCCGCCCTCCGCCGGCCTGCCTCCCCTGTCCAGAGGCTCTCTGCGATGCTCACCTGCCCAGAGTGACTGGGGCTGGGCGGAAGCCAGGCGTCCTTCCCTGCCCAACCCCAGCCGATCCACCCCTGCGCAAGCTGCCACCCCACTGGGAAGGGTCACGGATCTGGGTACCGGGACCGCGGACAGCCTCAAGCACTGCCTCCTGCCCGGCAGGGTCACAGATCCGGGTCCTGGACCCCGGACAGCCTTGCCCGCTGCCGCCTGCCTTCAGTATGCAAATTAGCCGCCATCTTGTTGCTTCAGGGTGGAGGTCCCCACTGGGGTGCCTGGCCAGACTGGATGAGGGGATGATGGCTGTTTGCAGCTGTTTTCAGGCTGGACGAAGCTCCCAACTTCTCCTTTTTTTCTTTTTTACTCTGGGATTTATTTACCTTCTATGGCTGTCACTGGAGCTGAGAGCCGGCTTTAGCTCTGAGGCCCGGCTGCAGCTCTGGGACCTCAGCTGCTAAAAGCAGGTATCTGGGTTTGTTCAATAATTGAAACACTGTTGCGATCCTGCTGGCTGAAGCCCGGCTGGCCGAAAGCAGGTTTCTGGGGATGGTTTCTATAATTGCAACATTGTTTCTTAGAGTGCAAGCTCAAAGGCCGGCAGCGGCAGGTGGGGAACCTTGGCTTCCTCCATCACTGGAGCAAGCAAGCCTCCTGTTTGCTTCAGCTGCCTGGCTGCTGGCGGCCATCTTGGTTGGCAGTTAATTTGCATATCGCCCTGATTAGCCAATGGGAAGCATGTCGGAGCTACGGTTAATTACCATGTTTGTCTATTATTAGATAGGATGTTGTTTTTCCTGAGATCATATAGTCATTTGCCAATTTCTCCTTGACAATCTATTAGACTTTAGGTATTTGTGTTTTTCTTCAAATTGCCAAAATATCAGCACAAACAACTTCATGAGATAAATTATCACCTCGTTCACTTTTCCAAAGACAATTTAAATACAAGTTACAGATGAAGACTGAAAACATTACAGATAAATTTGATGTTGCTTATACTACTTTTCTTGTATAATTAGAGGCACATCCTCAAGGACAAGATTTTGGAATTTTAGCTAGATATTGTTAAAATTATATTTTAAAAGAGCTTACTGATGGCTGAAACCAGTTTGGCTCGGTGGATAGAGCATCGGCCTGCAGACTGAAAGGTCCCAGGTTCGATTCCGGTCAAGGGCATGTACCTGGGTTGCGGGCACATCCCCAGTGGGAGATGTGCAGGAGGCAGCTGATCGATGTTTCTCTCTCATCGATGTTTCTAACTCTCTATCTCTCTCCCTTCCTCTCTGTAAAAAATCAAAAAAATATATATATAAAAAAAGAGCTTACTGATGCAGAAAAGCAGGTTCATTGTATACTGCATATTTTGCAAAGAGCAAAACAGGATCATATGTGTACAAAAATACTTTGTCTATAATATATATTCAACAAGCATTTGTGACTTGATTAGAGTAACCGTCCTTCACCTGCAAAGAATGTTTTAAATATTTGTTTTTAAAAGTGACTGAAAAAGCTGTGGTACATTTACACCATAGAATACTATACAGCAGTAAAGAAGAAGGATCTCTTGCCCTTTGAGACAGCATGGAGGGATCGGGAGAGTATTATGCTCAGAGAAAGACAAGTATCACATGATCTCACTTATATGTGGAATCTAATGAACAAAATAAACTGATGAACAAAATAGATCCAGAGACTTAGAAACATGGAACAGATAGACAAATCTCAGAGGGAAGGTGGGGGTGGGTAGGAAGAGATTAACCAAAGAACTTGTATGCACATATGCATACACCAGGAAAACAGACAATAGTGTGGTGAAGGCCTGGGAGAGAGGGAATAGAAGGGGTCAATGGGGAAAAATGGGTACATCTGTATTACTTTCAACAATAAAGACACATTTTAAAATATAAAAAATAAAAGTGCCTGAACATATACAATATGGCTGTTAGCCTTTTTTTAACCAGTAACTTACACCAGTAGGGGTGCACTCAACCCAGAAATGGGCAAGAAAAACCATAGTAATGAGAGAGAAAATAGTAGATATTATGTTCATATTAAATTATTTCATATTAAATGTCACTCTTATGTTTATAAAATGTTATTTTTACTTTATAATATGTTTTACTAATAGTGTATATATATATGCATATATATGTACATATATATACATATGTGTTATATGTATATACACACACACACAGATATAGATGGATAGATGATAGATAGATAGATAGATAGATAGATAGATAGATATTTGGTATATGTGATCAAAGTTGTTTTCACAAATGCTGAATATGTGCAAAGGTTTTTAACTAACTTAGTAAGTATATTAAGTCTTTATAGCTGTAGAAATTTTACCCTGAGAGATACAATGCACTTATCTTAGGCAAACTTCCGAACTTTCCTAATCCTCAGTTTTTACATCTATAAAATGGAGGTAATGCTTCACAGATAGCCTTTTTTTTTTTTTTTTTGGGGGGGGGGGGGGGGTTAGCCCACAAATGCCTAAATGGTAGGAAGACTATCATTAAGGTGTAGAAGTCACATATAAAACAGAAATAAGCATTTGCAACAATGTAGGTAAGCTAGAACCCTGATATATTGCTGGTGGGAATATAAAATGTTGTAACCGCTGTAAAGAAAACAACAACAACAACAAAACACTAATTTGGCAAAGATATGGTAAAGATATATTTACCATATGACCCACCAATTCTACTCCTAAAATATGGAATACAGGTACTCACACACCCTTGTTCATAGTAGTATTATTCACAATAGCCAAAAGCTAAAAACAATACATTGTCCACAGATGAATGCATAAACAGATTGTGGTATAAGCACAGAGTGGAACATTATTCAACCATAATACAAGCTACTCAATGAACGAGCCTTTAAACATTATGCTAAGTAAAATACACCAGTCACAAAAGGACAAATATTGTGTGATTCCACTTAAGTGAAGTACTTAGAATAGGCAGAAAGAAGATTTAAAGTGACCAGTGGTTAGAGGGAAGAGGGAATAGAGAGCTATTGCGTACTGGGTACAAAATTTCTGTTTGGGGTGATGAGAAAGTTCTAGAACTAGGTAATGGTGTTGGTTGCACAATATTGCAAATGTACTCAATGCCACTAAATATGTACACTTAAAAAATGATTAAACTGGTAAATTTATGGTATGTATATTTTACCACAATAAAAAAATGTATAATATAAAATTACATTATTATATCTTCTCCAATATCATTTTTTCTACTCAATATCCTAACAATTCTCCAAAGGGCTGTCTTTGCTCGGAGGCTCCATTTCTGATCTAACTCAGCAACCACTGCAGCCGGGCCCAGGGCACAGTGCTCCTGCCATGCCTCCCGCCAAGCGCGTGGCCCACACCTGGCTGCCAATCCTTCCCTGGCATGCCCACCAACCACTGCCTCGTTCCACAAACACCCTGCTCCCTTCCTGTCTGGAAACGACATTCAAGGTTCTCCTCCTCCCTCTCTCACCCACCTCTGCTCGGTTTTGCATTGCCTGTTTAGGTGGTGGTGTTCTGTTGGTTTGGTTGTGCACTATTCATCCTCTGTTAATTCTTTAATTTTTTTCTTCTGGTTCCATATGTTGGATCTCTTTTGGTCCCATTCCATGGACTCTCATGAGGCTTTATCCACCCCTCCAACCAGTGAAAATGAATGTGTTTTCACGAAACCTCCGGCTCCTTTTCTGTCCTTACCTTGGTCAGCTGCTCCATCATTCTCTCATAGTCCAAGCCCTAATGTCATCTTTGACTTCTCCCTCTTCCACAAATACATGCACACACGCAGACTCACACTCAATATAGCAGCCCCCCCTTACCCCCAGTTCCACTTTCTGCAGTTTCAGTTACCTGCGGTCGACCAAGGTCTGAAAATATTAAGTGGAAAATTCCAGAAATAAACAATTTGTAAGTTTTAAATTGCACAGCATTTTGAGTAGCATGATCTAATCTCACAAGTCCACCCCCCTCCACCCCCTATCCTGCCTCCTTCCCGAGGACATGAATCATCCTTTGTCCGGTGTCTCCACATAGTATATGCTCCAAGACCATTAATCACTCAGTAGCCCTCTTGGTTATCAGATCTACTGATGTAGTATCACAATGCTTGTATTCAACTCACCCTAATTTTACTTAATGGTGTCTCATTCACCTCACTTTTCTCATCACTTAGGCACTGTAGCCTCTTGTATTATCACAAGGGTGGGTACAGTACAATAAGATATTTTGAGTGAGACCACAGTCACATAACTTTTATTACAGCATCCTACATAATAAAAGCCTAATATGCTAAGGTTCCAGGTGACTGGTCAGCCGTTCAACCAATCAAAGCATAATATGTTAATGATATGCGAAGGCCACTCAACCACTAGCTATGACATGCACTGACCACCACGGGGCAGAAAGTCGACTGGTCAACCAGTCTCTATGACGTGCACCACCAGGGGGCAGACACTCCGACCTGTAGGTTAGCTTGCTTCTGGGGTCTGGCCAATCGGGACTCAGCGAGATGGGCCAGACACGCCCTGGAGCCGTCCTGCAGCCCCTTCCCAACTTGCCAACCTCCCGCCTCCCTCCCTGGCTTCGATCATGCACTGGTGGGGTCCCTTGCCCTGACTGCACCCTCTCGTAAACCGGGACCCCTCGGGGGATGTCAGAGAGCTGGTTTTGGCCCGATCCCGCAGACCAGGCTAAGGGACCCCATGGGTGCACGAATTCATGCACTGGGCCTCTAGTGGTATACATAGGGTTTGGTACTATCCACAGTTTCAGGTATCCAGTGGGGGTCCCAGAATGTAGCTCTTGAGGATACGGGAACTACTCAGACTTGCATTCTTAAGTCTTGTTAAGTCTAGCTGTTTCATAGCTCTGGAATTCATTCACACCTCTCTCTCCCCACAACCAATGTCAGTCATTATCCCCACTGCTGCCTTATTAAGTAACGGTCCTGGCTCCTGTTCCATTCCAATCTCTTCTCTTCAATGCAGCCACACTCAAATTTCTAAAGTACGTATTTCTCCATACTATTCTCCTCTATAAAAATGTTCCATCGTAACTCACTGCCACCAGAACCATATTATAAGGTGGCATTTATCTTCATTATATAACATCCTATGGTGTCTCCTTCCCCACCTCCAAACACAATGTTCCAATCAGAGTGAACTACTCTCAGTTCTAAGCCGTGTTTTCTGAGCCCTACAGGAAGACCATCCAACTGGACTTGGAAGAGTGAAAAGGAAACCATGGACTCCAGGACAACAGGCATAAAGGGCTATGGTAGGAAAAGAAGCTGGCTCTTACCTACAGGCCTCTGCACTTACTGTTCCCTCCATTTTCTCCTCCAACCATTTCACCTAGTTAACTTTCATTTCTCATAGAACTAAGCTTTGGTTTTGCCATAAAGTCTTTCTAGAAACCCCATAACAGAAACTCTAACTCCCAAGTGTTCTAATTTTTTTCACTGAACTCTTAATTTTACCCTTTTCATAATCCTGTGGTATTTTATTATAATTTTTCTATTTGTTACTCTCCTCTCACCCCATTCCAATTTAATTGACTTTGGACTCCTTCAGGACTAGACTTAATGTCATTATATATCTGAACCCAGCATAGTCTCTGACACAATAATAAGCAATCAATAATTATTTGAATAAATAAATGTTTCTGGGTTATTAAGCAAAGGAGCTGTTAAATACATATTTGAAAGTGCTGATTTCAATACTTTAGTTAGCTCTGTGTTATCCTAGCAATAATAATTTTCTATGTCCAATGTTATCTACCAAAAATAAACAAAATAGGACAATTCAGGGACAACTGAACCTTAACTATTATTTTCTTATATATCTACATTTGATTGGTAATCACGTATTATATCATGGACCCTGTTAAAGGCTCAAGACCAATCCTAGGTGTTTATTCTGTAGAAACAATTATAATAAAAAATAAATAAGCTCTCAAGTCTAAGAATTGTACTTTCACTCCAGGTTCTTTTATTACTGTAGTAAAATACACATAATATAGAATTTACCATCTTAACCATTTTTAACCATACAGTTCAGTAGGGTTAAATATATTAACATATTTTATGCAACCAACCTCCAGAAATTTTTCATCTTGTAAAATTGAAACCCTATAACCATTAAAACACTACTCCCCATGTCTTGCTTCCCCAGGCTCTGGCAACCAACATTCTACTTCCTGTTTCTATGAATTTGACACTCTTAGATACCTCATGTAAATGGAATCACACAATAGTTGTCTTTTTGTGACTGGCTTATTTAAGCTTAGCATAACGTCCTCATGGTTCATCCATGTTGTGGAATGTGTCAGAATTTCCTTCCTTTTTAAGGCTGAATAATATTCCATTGTATGTATATACCACGTTTTGTTTATCCATTCATCCATAATGGATACTTGGTTGCTTCTACCTCTTGGCTACTGTGCATAATTTTACTATGAACATGGTTTGCAGTTTCTTTTAATAGAAGAAAATAAACAATATCACAAATATTTAAAATAAAGAATGAATTTTTTCAGAAAAGTATTTTACCATGTGTATTTATTGCTTTTTTTCTATAAATACTATTTATAGATGAAATTTTATCTGTGTGACTCACACTTTCACTAACAAACATATGTTCAACACAATCTAAACATCATGTCTGTTGTAGAAATGAATATTCATTCACTTTAATGACAAAATAGTTTCTTTTAGCTACATCTAGAAGGAACTTACTTGGGGAAAACACTTGTTTTCTGGTTTCTGGGTATATTTGATTGACAAGTCATAAAGTACTTTATTTCATGCATAAATATGTAAATGACCACTAGCCCTTTGGGGTTGCATCTAAGATGTGCCACCTGAATCTGCACGGTCCAAAGACCCCAAGACTGGAAACAAAGATAAGCAAAAATGAACTGAGAAGACAATTCACAACCATGGACCTTCTGCAAGCTGTCTGTACTTGCTGCTCTCAGATGCATCATTGTCAGCATCTGACCCCGTTAGGTGGCTGATAAGAGGATTTTGAAGGCCAGCAGATTTTATTTTTAACCTCTCCATATGGTTGACCTTCTAGTTTCAATGTGAGCATCATCTGCACAGATGATCATCAAATGGCAACTCCTACCCTAAAATGTTTTGGGTAATTTGATCAAATCAAAAGTGATGCTCAGTTAAAAAACAATATGTAGAGTGTGATCTTCTTTTCACGTAAAGTTTTACATAATTACATTTTTAAAGGTCTGCAGGGCTATAGACAAAAACTGGCAAGTGTAACTTACTGACATTAGAATTAAAAGAATTTTTTCAAACTGTATGCAATATTCTACTTATATAATAAATAAAAGTTTAAAAGTAACTTTTGCTTTTAAGATTTTCTACTAGATTAATTTTTAATGTGAAACATATATGATAAATACCTCAAATTAAAAACTAAACTCAAACACAGGAAGTTAATAAGACTTCATTAAAAAGACATACAAATGTATACTGATGTATTAATATTTCAAGTCTAATATTACCAATATCAATGATTACTTAATATAACACATTCTGTTATTACATTTTTTTAAATTAAAGGAGATATAAATTATTTTATCTGCAACTTATGGCCCACAGCTTTATACCCTAAGGAAACTTAAAGAGAAAGACAGTAAAGATTATTTTTCATATATGAAAATTTTGCATAGAAGAATATAAAGTTATTCATCCATCCATTTATTCAACAAACATTTAATAGGTACCCATTATGTTCCAAAGACAAATTCAAATATATATCTAATAAAATAGAAGAAAAAGACAGTCTCAACACATCAAGGACTTCAACCAGGTGCCAAAGAAGGAGGTAAGCAGCTCACTGAGCATGGAGGGAAAGGAGGCTGGGGGTACAGAATGAAGCAAATATAGAATTAATCCCTGAGGAGTTAAAAAAAAGGCGGGGAGCACCCTACAAAGACAACAAGTAATTTAAGTCTTGAAGATAAGTAAAAATTCACCTGGGGTTAAGCCCAGGCTTTGTGTAGGTCAAGTGACAAGTCTCTAGGCAAAGGGAACAAGAGGGGAAAGGCTCAGTGCCAGCAAAAACTGTTAAAAATATTTTTCTTTGTAGGCTCTAGTCCTCAGTCCTCAGAAAACGAAATGTACAGCTTCATTTATTTCTGAGCTGACTCTTCAAAGGACACTATTATTCAAAATGGCTCACCCCATATTTTTGGACTCAGCTGGTTCTTCCTTCAAATTCCTTTGTAAATTTCCATTTACTCAGGACTTAATAATAAGACCATATACCAACTATAGGATCAAAGTGCAACTGTGGATATTCAAGGCAGTTTGTAGAAATAATTATACTAAAAAATGCCTAGTATCTTGACAAAATTTGAATAATAACAGCATTTAGGTGGGTTAAGGAAACATTCCCCATTCCTTAAAGGATTAAGTCCGTTACTTTATGATATAATGGTTGGCACGTGTTTATGGAATAACTGAGCTATGAGAAAATACTCCCTAATGTCCTACAAAGACCCTTCAGTAAAAACAGAAACTGCAGAACAAGGAATGAAGGAAAGGAGAGGAGGAAGAGACCTGCTCTCCACTTTGGCACATTCTTGCACAAGGAAAGCTTGCAGTAAGTTCTAGCCGCTGGCAAACACTTGTTATTCATTAATATTCTAAAAATCAATGGAATTTCAGGGTGTACCTGGTATGTTCAACAGTTCAAATTGCCTCTGTGCCCTGGCATTCTTTTAATGCTTAGCAGTAGCTGCCAAAATTGAAAAGATATGAAACTAGAACATAAAGGATTTCTATTATCTCTAAATGTAGGTACATCTAGACCCAGGTAGAACATAAAAAGATTTCAGATGAAAGTCAATTGCAATTGCTTCTTCTTCTCTCTTTTCCTCTCTCCCCCCAACTGAAAGAAACAAGAACATAGTTCCACTAAATGGTTGGCATGTCTTTTATGACAACAGAATATGGGTTAAGCACCTGTCAGAGTGTTCAAATGAACAAGTTTATTTTCAAAAATCCTATTTGCGAAAGAGTTCCTGAAAGCACATTCAACCGTGCAATGATAAAACTTACTCTGGGCCTAGCACCATCTGCTGACACCCTTCCAAACAATTATCTTAATATAATAAACGGCGCATGCCAAGAAATGGAAGGGAGTCAGCAGGATGTAACCACACCCACTGTACTTGTGTACTTAGAGACTGCGATTCTATAGCTGTTTTGCAACAGAACAAAAGATGGACTGAGCAATTACATTTGTTAGTCAGCCACATGTATCATGGCATTAATCATCCAGGCTGGTATGCATGGTAAAGAAAAAACATGAATTGTAGTTGTTCTCCCTCCTCTGACAGTGCTGTCATTTCAACGCCAATGATTGATGTTTGACATCAAGCAGTTTTCTGGAAAGGAATTTGTGCACCTCTCAATGGCACATCTGGTAGCTGCAGATGGTGAGCATTAGCATAATTTCCCCAGCAATGATGCGCCAAAGCATAACACAAAATAAGACTTATGCCTGATGTCAATTGTTTGTTTCTTGCCAATGTTAATGTAAAATCTTCCAGAGATTGTTCTAATGCTAACTATCAGCTCAGACTACAGGGGGAAACTCAGGAAGCAATCCTGAAGGCCCTGGGGGTGGCATGAATTAACTTTTATGGCCACTGACTTCCACTACTGCTCTCCCTTCCTCTTGCACAAAGATGGTCAAGTCTCCCACTAAGGAGGTGATAGGTATAAGGAGGGGAACCAACACAATGCTTGCCCTCTACAATGCATGGAGATTTGATCTATATTATATCTGTTTGTGTGTATTTCATATGTCCATATCACTGATGCAATAGGAGCAAAATTTCTTTCAAATAAGCATTATATAAGCTATCTGTTCTGTAAGAACAAGAATATATGAAAAAACTGAGCATCTAATCTATAGAAGGAACAGTACTAGGCTCCATGACAGATATTAAATATATAATGTATAGAGCCCTTCCTAAAAGACTTTGAATAAAATCAAGAAGAAAGAAAAGCTTATTATTAACATATAATGTATGTCATAAGTGATATGAGCCCCATTTGAGAATACTTGAGGCAATGTATAAATGCCATTTGAGTGTAACACATTAATACGAGAAGGCCTATATCTTTATGTATCCACTTTTACATGGAGTGCCGGGAGCCGGTCCATGCTTGCTGTTTCAAGAGACCTGGCATATATGGCATACTGTTCTTAATATGTTTGCTCACCTTCTTGGCACTATGTGTTTTAACCAAGGTCTCTGAGAAAGGTTGTTTCCCCAGGTAGGGATTTTCCCCTGAAGTTAGGGAGGGAATAAAACCTCTTAACTAAGTGCCAGGTGGGTAATTAATCACTTTAACTACGAACAATCATGCTTAAGCTACATAATCTTTACTCCCTGGAATGGAGATAAGAAACTCCCTAACCTTTGAAATAGAGATTGATAGAATTGGAATCAACTGGTATAAATACAGATGTAAGAAGACAGAACCAAGAGAGACAGAACCTAGGCACAGAACCTACACAGAACGTTCTCTAGAGACAGAAGAACTTCGCTGGAGAGAACATGGCAAAAGATCCTGGACAGAAACTGGCCTCAGAACCTAGAGACAGAACCTAGCAAGAGAACATGGCAAAAGATCCTGGACTGAACCTGACTACAGAAATTGGCAAGAGAACCTGACTAGAACCTGGTGACTGAACCTGGCTGGAGAACCTGGACAGAACCTGGCTGGAGAACCTAGCGAGGAAACATGGCTACAGAACCTGGCTGGAGAACCTGGAGAACCTAGCAAGAGAACATGGACACAGACCCTGGCAGGAGATCCTAAGCAGAACCTCTCTGGAGATCCAGACCAGAACTTGGCTGGAGATCCTGGCTAGCCTGCTGATCAACTGAACGCTGTCTCCATGTCATTCCTTCTTTGCCGACTCCGTCTACGCCTTTGGGGACCCCTGGACCTGCTGGGGCTGGACCCCGGCAATGGAGGAGTTAGGAAGGGATCCCATGAAGGGACATACCATACCTGCAGCACAGGTTGCATTTTGGCAAACAGATATATTCAAGAAAAGAAAAAAATTAAAACCTGAATGGCTTAATTCAAGGTTAACAGGACATCAGATCACAAGTGATATTTGAAGAAATTTCTGACATCCACATGGACCAAGAGGGTTGACACAGGTGAGCCATGAGGATAAAATTCCACATAGGAATGAAATAGGAAAAAACTAGAGAAGTGATGAAAGGAAGGTACACCACACACATCAGAAATTCAGTTCCTAGGTAATGAATAATTTATTATTATTACAACTGTGTTATTTATAGCTTGCATAGTTCCAAAATTCCCAGTATTTATTGATATATGCTCAACGCTCTCTCTAAAATAATTAAAAAAGAGTTCACAAAAAAAGTATACAACTCAGAAGGTGAAAATAACCTGGTGGGAAAGCTGGGAGAGCCAGCCCTGTAGTACAGAAGTTAGAGCGACCCAAACCTTTGAAATATACATCTCTTCCTAACCCCTGAGTTGTGTTCCTAATGTGTGCAACATCCCACAAGTGTTCAGTGTTCATGTTCTCATATGAAGATTACTAAAAATAGCAGCATTTGTCCTCTAATCCTTGAGCTCTTGATACTACTAGCCTAAAATGATTGAATTATTACTTTAAAGTTATGTTTCATATCTAAATTAGGTCTATTCTCAAACCAAAATTTTAATGAAGATTTGTAGTGATAAAAAAGTTTCCATTTACATGAAAAAAATCTGTATGAAACAACATCTAGCATCATTACTTGAGAATGAGGCACTAGGAGTATTCTCCTGGAAATACATCTGAGTTTAAACCTTTTATTTTTTCCCTTGAAGCTTTGGGCAATGGAAGAGGGGAGGGCAGGGGAGGGGAGGGGAGGGGAGGGGAGGGGAGGGGAGGGGAGGGGAGGAGGAAGGAAGGAAGGAAGGAAGGAAGGGAGAGAGGAAGGGAGGGAGGGAGGGAGGGAGGGGAGGGGAGGGGAGGGGAGGAGAGGAGGGAGGGAGGGAGGAAGGAAGGGAGGAAGGGAGGAAGGAGAGGAAAAACAGCATTTTTGCAGTATAACTGCACATCTAAATAGAGAAGCAACTGAGAAACTACTACCTAACTTATCCTTTGCAAAAAAATAGATAGATAAATAAATACAATTCTATCTTCTCACTAATTATTAGCTAAGTGACCATAAGGTAATTTCTTCACTCTAATTTACTCATCTGTAAATATAGGCAAAGGTGTCTAACATACATTGTTATGTTCCTCAAGGAAAAAAGAAAGTTGTTAGAAAAATCAGGTGAGAACTCAACATACCTAAATAATTTTAAGTTATAAATTCAAGTAAATCATAGCAGGGTTTTCAAAATGGGAAAGGTATCAGTTAAAAGCTATAGGCCAATAAATGACAGTTCCATCCTTTACAAATGCTTTTTGAGCATTTAGAAAATAATATAGTCAGGAATGCTATCAAAGGGGGTCTTATCTAGCCTACTCTCCAAATCCTTTCACTCATCCAACAAGGATTTGCAAAGCATATATTCTGTGCCAGACACTCTACTAAGCTCTGCAGATACAGAAGGAAGCAGAAAAGTGTCCTTGTGGAGCATAGAGTCCAATGGAAGAGACAGACATCAATTAAAGAATCATAAACAAATATGAAATTACATTGTGGTAAGACAATAATGTGATATGCGCTACTAAAAAAAAAAGAGGTACACAGAAAAAGTCAAATGTCTGTACTACTCTAGCTATAAAAATTGCTCTCTTTAAAGATGAAATATGATACAGTCATATCCACGCAAAAAAAATTATCAGAAGGACAGAACTTTACCCCTAGGCTGCAAACAGAGAATATTAGCAATAATGGCTGGCAATGCTCCAGGTACTTAGGGAATTCTAATATGAAGATGCCAACCACTACAATGTCCATAGATATACTTTAGTCCTGGCCATTCTCACTAACTTCAAAATTTTGCACAAATTTTAGTCCTAAAAAATATAGGAAATCACTTAAAGTGAATAATCTTTCCTTGGTAGTTTTCTAACAAGGTTCTCAAATAATTTGTGTTACATGTATAAACTTCAGTCCCTAGATAATTATACTATTGATATTACCATAGTAGTCTTTTGGCCGATATTTTATCAAATGCATATCTCTCAGACACAATTCTGTTCTCCTAAAATTAAAAATAAAAGCGCTTCTAGTTTCTGACATGCTCATATATTTCAAATGTTTTATTTTTTCTCACATTGATAATTTTCATAAGTTCTCCCAACCTGCTATAAGTAAAAGAATAATTACCTGGGCAGCATCTTTTGAAAGTGGGAACCCCACAAATAATCTTTCCAGATTCAATTCCTGCCCATAATTTATTGTTTACTCACTAAACTCCTTAATCCTCAATTCTTCATCTATAAAACAAATATGCTGACAGGAATAACAAATGTGGCCCTGTACCTGATATAATAAATGTTATCCAAAAACAAAGACGTGTGTGTAGGCAGACAGACAGATAAGTAGATAGATATAGATCAATGAAAAGTCTTGACAATGTAGAGAAGGAAGGTTAGTTAGATAATAATCTTAGAAAATTCAGACATATATTTTAAGGACAATCACAGAACTGAAACAAGCCCCTTGACTTGTCTCTCATTCTCTTTTTAATAAAAAAAAAAAAATGGTGAGAGATAGAATAAACAAGTATCTTCCAAAGAAAGGAAATCTTCCACTATAATACCTCTTCCAAGAGAAGACATTGCCTCAATAGCATGTGAATGGATGAGAGTGCAAACACTGAAACCAATTGTACAAAGAAACCGCAAGGCTGCTTGACACTGCCCACTCAGATAAACAAAGGTACCTAATGTTTTATGAAACTGGTCCACTGCTGTGAAATTAGATGCTTCATTTGACTGAAAACTGTATCTATCACCATGGTCACAGTTTCTTGTAATGTGTTATCTGCATTTCACTAAAAGTGTATCCAATGTTAAATATCCAGAAAGAATCCCTACCAAAACATTAACCAGGTATTTCATAAGTGTCTGCTATACTCCAGGAGCTGTTCAGACACTGGAGATTACCCAGGAAGAGATGCACCAATACATGACACCTGGTATCGCAAGGCACACGTGTGGCAAAAAGATGCTAGTAGGATGTCCCAAAACAGCTATGTAGTAGCTGCAAATGCAACATGAGTGGTCAGAAAATCTCCTTTCAAGGAGCACAAATATCAATGGTGTGGCACAGGTACGGGCTGCTCAAAAATCAAGTACTTGTTTTCATATAAAGCAGAGCCACCACGGATGGCAACAGCCTCTGGCCAATTCAGCTGCACAAACCGAAAACCATAAGTGAAATATCTGGTTAGATACATTTTCCCTTCTCTCTCTCTCCCTAGAATAATGCACTATTATATAATTACAGTCCATTATCTAAAAATGATGATTTCTCTGCCTTCTCCATCTTGATATACATAAATGAGCCTGCCCCTTCAAGGGCTATTGCAATGATTACCTCTTCCAAAAAAGGGTTTCCTGATCCCTCTAACTCGGCAATTTTCAACATTTTTCATCTCATGATACACATAAACTAATTACTAAAATTATGCAGTCCACCAAAAAATGTATTTTTTGCCAATCTGACAAATAAATTGGCATAATTTTGACTGATTTACAAAAAAATAATAATAGTAATTACTTACACTTTTACTTCAAATCGACTCCTTAAAAACTCAGTTGCCTATACTTGTATACATATGATTTCTGGCACCAAGAATTAACCAACTATACAACATGGCCAATAAGATGAATCTCCATTATGTGAGTTATATTTATGGCTCAAGACAAAGCATTCATGCCAGATGGCTATTGTCGTGTTGGCTATTGTCATTTTCTGTTTGAAAATCTAAGGCAAAAGGGTCCATGGCGCACCAGTTAAAAATCACTGCTCTCATTGAATAGTTCTTGCCCTCCATTGTCTCTCCAAGGCACAGCCTCTCCCAATCTGAGTTTACTATGGATGGTAAATTTTTAGTTGTTTCTAGGTCAGTCTGTTTGCATATGTGTGGTAAATTTCTTTTTTAAAAATATATACTTTTATTGATTTCAGAAAGGAAGGGAGAGGGAGAGATAGAAACATCCCAATGATGAGAGAGAATCATCGATCGGCTGCCTCCTGCACACCCCTACTGGGGATCGAGCCCACAACCCGGGTATGTGCCCTTGACTGGAATCAAATTTGGGATCCTTAAGTCCACAGGCCAACAACGTTCTATCACTGAGCCAAAACTGGGTAGGGGTGTGATAAACTTCTAAAGGATGTATCTTAGTTTTATTCTAGCCCTTAAAGAAAATACCCATTGCCTGAAAAACAGAATGCACTAGAGAGATATTTGTGGAATTAAATTCAAAAATCAAGTTTACATGCAGTTAGCTATTTACAAACACATACATATATAAACATACCAAAATAATATAATCTAAATTTATTTTTTGTAAAAACTTCTAAAGGATTTCCCTATTCACCTCTTCAATTTTCTAAAAGACTTTCATCAAAAGTTTTAAGACCCTCCAATGCTGACAATTATGTCACTTAACTGATTGCCTTGGTATTAATAGTAATGACTTCACTTTAGAATAAATTAAGAATTATTTAACTTCACCAAACTACATGTCCTCTTAATATATGTAGGATGTTATATCACACATTCTCCAGATGTTTTTATTTTTCTACACGCAGCTCTTCAGTACTTTACTTTCTCTCTCTTCACCATCCACGTCTATATACACAACCATTCTTCCTTCATTTAGACAAGCACCAATGTGTTGAGTATGACATTTTGAGGTGTACACAGTAGACCACTAGATAAATAATAGTTCATTGGGTTTTCCCTTTTCGTTTAAAGACTCAAATTTTCAAAACACTTTGGCCAAACTATTGAGGAAGTTTCTCCTAGTACCAGAAACAATCTTTTGTGTGTTTTTATACCAAATGTGGAATAATGTCTTGCCATCCATAGAGAAAAAAAAATCATATAAAAGAGTTTTAGGCATCATCCCTTCCAGGAGTTTGGTTTACAGTTTCCATGCTGACAGACCTCATAATAAAAGTCTTACACAAATTACCTTCTCCCGCAGTGCCAAGAATGACTTCATGCCACAAGATCCATGACAGATATGTTCTGACCACCTATCATCTATTAACTTGTGGAAAAGGTACAGGCACCAGACTGAATCATCTTCCCCGGCATGCTCTGGCTTCAGTGTGCTGACCACGGCCCTTCAGGAGTGGGTATATCAGACTGAGATCACATCCAGTGTTGAACAGTGCCCCGTTGGTACTGATTATTATTAGAATTGTTAATAAGTATGAATAGCCTTTCATTGGAAGAGAGGTCACTAAAATTCTAGGTGGCTTCATTCATTGCTTACAAATAAGAATGTCAACATTTCCATCAAACACATCTATTTCTAGAATGTTACAGCCACAAACTTATTTTGGAATAGAAGTGCAATTAAAAATGTCCATCAAAGACTATTTCTTCGTAAAGTTAAAAATAAGTTCCATTCAGCTCTATGATTTTGAAATACGTAGTCGGAACACCATCTGTATGTCAATAACGTATCTGTGTACTTGCTGCTGAAGTGGCTACTGATGGACCTTCTCAGGGTACAATTCAAACTTGTAAAAAATGAATCAATGAGATAAACTGAATTATACTCTGAGAGATTAGATTTTCATTTTCCAATAGAAAATAAGTAAAATTTCCTAATAACAAAAATGTAAAAGATCAGCTTTCAAAACATATAATGCATGTAACAGAATAATTTATTACTGGCAAAGCCAAACTTTCTTGTTTAAACGTTATACTTTATTGCGAGTGTTACTGACCAAAACTAATCTTTAAAAAAATAATTGGAAAGTCGTTTTGAAAGTTTTTAAATAATTAAAATTATTTATAACATAGTACTTTAGTTTTCTTTTTCAAATCTTAGTAATGTCATTGTTTTTGTCATCACCCACATAGTTGGTGCCAAAGATTTCCCTCCCTCATTAAATATAACTTTGTTCTGAATTAAAGTTGGGAAAAATGTCAAAGTACCAGCCTCAAAAGTTAGAAGCATAGGTAAAGGAAAAAAGGGTGGATAGGCTTTCAGTTTCAAAACTGAAAGGTTAGAAATGCCTTGCTGACATTACTTCTTTAGCACGTGGATTTTAGGGTCTTACACGGGACTGCTGGGTTCATGAGTATCAGTTTCAGCACAGGCAAGAATGCACACACCCGGGTTCTAGTTTTAGTTCTGGTTGTAATTCTAAATTCTAGTTCTGTTCCTAAGTCTGACCCTACACTAACACATTAAAATGTCTTCGATAATTACTAAAAACAACCTGTGAAAGTACAGTGGGCCTTGACTTAGGAGTTTAATTTGTTCTGAGACCGAGCTCGTTAAGGAGCTCGTTAACTCAAATTACTCTATCAACTCAATGCAAAAAATCAGCCGAGAGACAGCTGGTATCTCAAAAAACTCGTTAGTCGGGACACACGTAAGTCAAGGCCCCACTGTACCTTCCTTTTCTAAATGCATTCACCAGTTAGTGAGTGCTCTGTATGTACCCAGAACTGCCTGTGAGGCAGAGAATTAAAACACAAACATAAGCTTTCATATCTTTGACCTCATGAAACCTGGAATCTAGCATGGAAGAGAAACATTATGCAAATAGTGACATGAATATTTATGTATAGTCATGCCACCTGCTACAAAGGAAAAATTTAGTGTGAAATGGAGTGTATAACCAGGAAAGGTTTCCCTGAGGACACAACAATAAAGCTGGGGTATTCAGGATGAGCAAGGGGGAGATAAAAGAAGGGGGAGAAGGAGTAGAGGAAAAGTGGTCCAGTCAGAAAAGATGAGATGCATAAACCCAAGGAAATGAGAGGCTTGGGGTGACTAAGGAACTGATAGGCAACTGTCAGAGTCAGAGATGGGGAAAGAGGCAAGATGAGTGCCCTGCCTCAATCACTCAGGTCATGCAGGGTCTTCCATGCAGGTTTTTGTCTGTGTCACGAATTGTCAACTTCATCCCAGGTCAAGAAGGAGTATATGATCTTCGGTGGGAAGCCAGAAGTCAAAAGAGTTCTGCTGATGCAATCTATACCTTCCGAGATACAGAGCAGGGCACAGAAAGGCAGAGAATGGACAGAGGGCTGTGAGGAATGATCTACAGAAGTCACTGACAGGTGTCACACAGGGGTGTCATTTGATGTGACTTGCATTCATACAAAATTCTGTTTGCTGAGTAGAGAATGGATGAGGATACTTGCAATACAAGCAAAATTGCTGATGTCTAGAACCACAAGGTTGGTAGTGGAATGGGCAGAAGCAAACAGATTTGAGATATCATTTGAAAACACAATGGACAAGACCTGGTGATTCTAAAGCAGAAAGGGAACGGTGAGAGAGAGCAGGGTTGAGAATGACTTCTCAGTTTCTGAAATAAGAAAGACTGAATCACCCCAGGGTCATATGCTGTTTGTATTGTCAGAGGAAGCACAAAAGCAATCTTACTGAGCTTGAAACCTGATTTCTTCACGAGGGCTGTAGTAAAAGCAGTCCAAAACTATATCCCATTTAATTTGTAGATGTATAATGTTAAAATGTGTACATGATATATATAATAGACATTCACACACTATTATAAATTCTAAGCCCCACAGAAAAACTTTGAGAAATGGATAACCTCTAGCTCAATACCATTTTTATAAGAATAAACATACCTTCATTTTTACTGTGCTTCATAGATTACTCTCACTCCCTAAGCCACCCCCTTTCTTACAAACCACTGCCATCTCTCACCTGAATTTGTATAATTTACTACTTATTATGCTTAGGTTTTACTGTTCATCTCTACCCACTAAAATGTAACTTCTAATGACTAAATCATGTTTGACACCCTGTAAGGTAACAAATACAGGGTCAATTACCTCCATTTTATAGTTGAGAAAACAGAACCTACAGAATCTAAAAGACTTTCCTATGTAGTAAATACACTAAATTGGAAGTTAAATCCAGATTTCCTGACTCTTAAATTCAGTAAATCCAGTTTTCATCAATGCTTCCCAGTCATCAGGTTTTTAAAGCTTCTACGTGTGTACACGTGTGTGCACACACACTTGTACCTTCAAGATGGTTAGCCTAAACATAGATTTGTTTTCCCTCCTATAGTTAGTATTTGCTTATGTGACAGGAAAGAGAGTGGACCTCAGTGGTTTTTCTCTCCCTGATAATCCCTCCTTCAGCAAATGTTCAGATCCTCTATAATACACTAAGCCTAATACACTAAGTGTCCAATCCTCCAGTCGGCTGTTCAACCAATCAAAGTGTAATATGCTAAAGATATGCTAAGGCCGCTCAACGGCTTGCTATGGCAGGCACTGACCACCAGAGGGCAAACAATCAACTGGTCGACCAGTCGCTATGACGTTCACTGACCACCAGGGGGCAGGCGCTCCAACCGGTAGGTTAGCTTGCTGCTGGGGTCTGGCCAATCGGGATTGAGCAAGACAGGCCAGACACCACGTGGAACCCTCCCACAATCCTTCTGCAGCGGGCCAACTGCCCGTGTCCCTTCCCAGCCCTGATCATGCACCGGTGGGGTCCCTCGGCCTGGCCTGCACCCTCTAGCAATCCGGGACCCCTTGGAGGATGTCGGAAAGCCGGTTTCAGCACGATGGCAGAACGACCAGTCGCTATGATGCTCACTGACCACCAGGGGGCAGATGCTCAATGCAGGAGCTGCCCCCTGGTGATCAGTGCACTCCCACAGGGGGAGTACCACTAAGCCAAAAGCCGGGCTCATGGCTGGCGAGCGCAGAGGCAGTGGCAGGAACCTCTCCCGCCTCCGCAATAGCTCTAAGGATGTCCAACTGTGAGAGGGTGCAAGCTGGGCTGAGGGACCCCCCGAGTGCATGAATTTTGTGAAATAGGCCTCCAATATGGTTATAAACTGGCGAAGATGATACAAAACAAGATATGTAGCTACCAAGTCAAAGTACATTACATTATTGGCTAGGCCTTAGTTATTTAAAATTGTCTACAAGTGCTGAACTTCAAGACATTCTAATTTATGAGATTTAAATACAAAAATCAGGTAGGGACCAGAAATCGCCTTGCCTTCCATCACCACAACTAACATGCAAATGAATTTTCTTATAAGAGCCTTAGAATAAAACAAATCAAATGATAATGTTTAGCGGAATAATAGTGGGTGAAAGGGCTACAGACATAAAGTATGAGAGAAAATAATGATGTGAATCAATAATGTTAAGCTCCCTAAGTATTTTTCCCTTAAAGACAAAACAAAAGGCTTTCTTGTATTTCTCTAATTACAAACATTTATACATGTTTCCTATTTTGTTAAAAATGCCATATAATAAAAATGAAAACACCTATAATCCCATCAGAGAAAAACAGTTACCATTTTAGATTATCAGATTATCTTTGTAGACTTCTATGTATACATACAAATTTTAACTAATTCATTTTATACATGTTTTATAAATCTTTTCACATAATCATATATAACAGACATCTTTCATTTAGTAAAGTTCTACATCTACATTTTAATGTCTGCATAATTCTTCATTTACCTAGTTCCCTATTGGAAGATGCTTGAGTTGTCTGCAGTTTGTTTCTGTTCATAAACAGCTATGCAGCATATTCCTGCACATATGAAAGCATAACAGGTGGGATTTTCATTTTATAAAATTCAAGAAATGGAACTGCTAGTTCCCAAGACAATATTTCTATCCTTTAATGTAGATTCCCACACTATTCTCCAAAAAGGTGACTCCATGTTTACACTCACATCAATGACATACAATAGTCATTCCCCCATTCCAATTATCATTGTTTTCATCTTTGCCAATTTAACAGGTGAAAACTAATCTTTCAAAGATGTTTTACGTGCAGTTTTATTACAAAAGTTCACATGCTTATTGGCACAATGTCCTCTTTTATAACGGAGTGCTTCTATGCCCCAAATCCACAGAAGTGGAATCTCCAGGAGTGAATCCCAGGACTCTGCTTTTTAACACACTCAGCAGATGATTCACACTCAGATCTGAGACTCATCGTTCACCCTTATGCTAAATGTTTATAGTGCTGAATAGCTTATGAAAGGTTTGGCTTACTTTGTCTCTATAGATCTACGCAATAAGCAGGTGGAGCAGGAAGATCCTAAGATACTTACAGAAATTTAAAGAAAAAAAGGCGCACAACAGCAAGGAACTTGCCCAAGGTCACATAGCTAACAACAACAACAACAAAAAGAAAAAAGAAAAAAAAGGAGAACTCTTCATAGTGCTACAGGACAAAGGTAAAGTATCCTTCCATTTTAGAAATCTTCAAATTGTCCATCTTACATTGGAGAACATTTGGTAATAAACAGTGCAACTTGGGTAACTCATATGTACCCTTAGGCTTAAAACTCACCATGTAGGGAAGCATTATATAATGTTTTATATTTCAAACTGATATTTTAAAAAGAATTAGAAAGAAACAGTATTACAGAAAAAAACAAAGAGTAAGTATGTGTTGGGGAGGAAGGCATGATCCAAAACCCCCACTGACAACTCCCTAGTCAGCTATAATGTGTCCAATTCATTTTGAAAAAGGGAGTGTTTTCCATCACGAGATGAGAAATGCCATACTTCAGGCAGCTCCATGCACTGCAGTGCAATGAGCTCTGGCGTGGAACCAGGATCCAGCAGGAAAGCAAGTGTTTGGGAGCTCACAGACCTTTGCCATTTACTCACTTCAGCCTTGTTATTAAATTCTTTGTGTCAGTTTCCGAATCTGTAAACTGAGAAAAGTTCCAACCTCAGAGTTTTATGAAGATAAAAAGAAAGAAAATAGATAAAATGCAGTGTATCTGGTAGGTACCTAGTTATTCTGTGTTTTTTTCTAAAGATATGGCCAAGAATTAGCATTGATTTTTTGAAAGACAGACTTGCTAACTTGGCAGAAATTGACTGCTCCCCTATTATCTCACAGAATTTTGACAGCTTAACTAACTGTTCAGTGCACAATAGCTGTTGTAAACTACCAAGCAAAATAGGATCCACCAAAAAGTCCATTCAACCACCCAAGAAAAGCTGGGTTATTACTGAAAAGGATGTGTAATGTGTATTTATCAGGAAAAAATACCTTTGCAATACTCAAAATATACTCACATAAAGTTTGATTTGGAGGGCATTTCATGCAAAAATAATAAAAAAAAATAATAATGTTTTCCTTTCTTGAGCAGATAAGCTTAAATGTCAGAGTCATAGAACATATATAGGTCACATAGGCTATAACACAAATCTGGAGGGAGGAGGAGAGAACTAAAGGTTTATTAATAATTTTCCAATGTTCTTTTTTCAGCAGTACTCCATGATATTTGGTAAAAGATAAATTCTAATACTAATGTTCAAGAAATAGTAGTTAGCATTTTCTTATATATTGAGGTGCTTTCTCAAAAATAGTCTTGTATACTAATATAGAGCCACCTATGTTTCTGGAAATATGATATAAGTCATACATTATGTTACCACTTTAATTTTTTTTTTTTAATATATTTTATTGATTTTTTTACAGAGTGGAAGGGAGAGAGAGATAGAGAGTTAGAAACATCGATGAGAGAGAAACATCGATCAGCTGCCTCCTGCACATCTCCCATTGGGGATATGCCCGCAACCCAGGTACATGCCCTTGACCAGAATCGAACCTGGGACCTTTCAGTCCACAGGCCGACGCTCTATCCACTGAGCCAAACCGGTTTCGGCACCACTTTAAATTTAAAACAAGTTAAAAATTAAAATAAATTTATACTTAATTTCATAAATTGAAAAATTATGTTTTTTGTTGTTTGTTGTTTCCAAAGTCAGTAGTATATCCAACTTTTCAGTTTTGTATTTTGCAGTTGTACATCCATGTACATGTGTATTTTTGCACATTAAGATAAGAAGTCAGGGACTCTGTATGTTTATGCACGTCATTAAATGTAAATATAGCTAAGCTTGAAATAGGAAAAAGGCTTCTTCTCTTTTAAAAGGATTCAGCCAGGCTAGCGTGACTCAGTGGTTGAACGCTGATTTATGAACCAGGTCAGGGTTTGATTCCTAGTCAGGGCACATGGCCAGGTTGTGGGCTCAATCCCAGTGTGGGGCGTGCAGGAGGCAGCCGATCAATGATTCACTCTCATCATTAATGTTTCTATCTCCCTCTCCCTTCCCCTCTGAAATCAATAAAAACATGTTTTCTTTAAAAAAAAAAGGATCCAAACAATGTCACAACATTTTGGCTAATGTGCCTAAGGAAGCTGTGGAGTGATCTGTGAGTCCTCAGGGAGGGCATGGTCTTTTATCTCAACAGGTCTGTGTGCCTAGGGCAATAAAATTAGTTCATTACAAAATGTTTATTGAGTAAATGAATCCCACATCATTCAAATACTGGTGCTTTTGATAGATAAAATGTAAAATATATCACATTTCCTCATTTCCCTATGAGGCTTCTTAAAGCACATCATCAGTTATCTTTGTCATGTCTCCCAACATAACAAGATTGATACTTCTGGCCAAAACAGAAGCCACTGTTATCACTATTCATGTTGGTTTTGTTTTTATTTGAGTTCGCTGAGAATCTGACTAAACAGGCTCCAACCCAATCAAATGATTACGTCAGTGTTGTCCACAGATTAAAAACAGCCTGAGCCTTCCTTTGATAGTTAGCACAAATATTTTTCAATATTTCTTTTAAAACAAAAAGAGAGACCGATTTTAAAGAACAAATCAATCTTAAAGACTCTTATCTGGATGCTATTTTAGAGGACAGAAGGCAGATTTTGATACTCATCCAGAAGGTTAATTTACAATATCTTGATCCCCGAAGTGTTCTGAAGCTTAATTGTTTAATATTTATAAAATGCTCCAAGTGCAGATTCTAATACTTATGATGCAAATATGAAAATATTTATATCAAAGTTAGCACTTGCTATTTGAATTCAATTCACAATTCACTGAGAATCAAAAAGCACATGCCAGTAGAATGCTGTTTCCATATCAGGTAAATACAGTATTTTCATAACAGTGAATTTAGATACATTTGTAAATAAAATGTAAACGTTTCTTCATGAGAGTTACTATTATGTAAATCAATTTATCAGTTTTCAAACCTTGTCAGAAAATCGTAGAATAAATTTATTTTATACAATACACTTAAAACATGGAGGGGTTGTTCATGTAAAGTAACTTACCATTTAGGATTCTGCCCATACAGGCCTGAAATTATTACCTTAATAATCCCATGAATGCATCTGCCATCACAGCTAGCATGGACTGACTGCTTAGTATATGCAAAGGATTGTGTGTTCCATAGATGTTACTAATCCACATGATTAATCTTATAAAATAGTTACTATGATGCACAGACATTTATTACCCCATTTTTCAAAAAAAGAAATTGCGATCCTAAGTAATTTGCCCATGGTTACTCAGAAAGCCAGTAGCAGAAACAGGATTCAACCCAGGCTCATCCTCTTAACCATTCCCTTAAAGAGTTCACAGTGAGCCCTAACCAGTTTGGCTCAGTGGATAGAATGTCGGCCTGTGGACTCAAGGGTCCCAGGTTCGATTCCAGTCAAGAGCATGTACCTGGGTTGCGGGCACATCCCCCCAGTGGGGAGTGTGCAGGAGGCAGCTGATCAGTGTTTCTCTCTCATCGATATTTCTAACTCTCTATCCCTCTCCCTTCCTCTCTGTAAAAAATCAATAAAATATATTTTAAAAGAAGAGTTCACAGTGAGAGCCTGAGTTAATAAAAAATCCTTGGCTTTAGAAAGGGAAGAAGAAAACTCTTTTTAATAACCCCCACTAGAAAGCAGTTTAAAAGGTAAAGCATTAAAAAGTCCATTAATTCTATAATTTTTCAATTCCAAATTTATCATTTAATCAACATTTGCATTTGATCCATAGCAACATGAAAATGCCGAACAATTCCACTCAATAATATTACCTTCTAATTATAAACATTGCTGGGCCCTTTTCAAAAATACTCAAGCCATTTTTCTTTTGATCTTTGCAACAACCACCCCTGGAACAGCAGGTAATGCTACTGTGAGGTAGCACATTGTTAGGAGACTGTGTGATCCCAAAGCTGTTTGAATTTATATCTCCAGTGCTTAGAACAGAGGTTGGCACACAGTACGTATAAGGCCATCACCTACGTCTTCTACTCGTAACCCATTATTCTCTTTCCACACTGTCGCGTTGTCACTCTTCTCTTCTCATGGGGCACAAAGCATGACTTACAGCAAGGTGCATTGGAATTGTGATTTATTCATCGTCATGGTGAGACACTCATTTAAAATGCAGTATGTTTACTGGGGGGGAATGGGTAAAATTATTTTTTACCAATAATATGGTTCATCAAAAGGGTACACTGCATTCTAAAAGTTGAGTCCAATACTTTGTAAGGTTAAAGCAACAAACTAACAGTTGTTTAGCTGCAGTTGTCACTTCTTTTAGAAGGTATTTTTGAGCATGGATTGTTATATTTTAGAGTTTTTTATGGACCTACACAGGAAGAATTGAAAATTTCTCTCCTGCATGGGTGCCGCAAAGATGGAATGAAATACTGCTCTGAAAGTGCTCAGCATAGAGCCCTGTTCCATGAAACTTTATTTGGTCATTTCAAATAAATCTAATTAAAAACAACAAAATGAACCCTGCATCCACAGAGTCCTTAATTCTCACATGACTCTCACTTTCAAACCACAATGTTTATATCAGTAGTTCATTATTTAGAGTTAATTATTTTTTCAATTTTTTAATACTTTTTTATTGATTTCAGAGAGAGGAAGGGAGAAGAGGGAGATAGAAACATCAATGATGAGAGAGAATCATTGATCGACTGCCTTCTGCACACCCTCCACTGGGGATCAAGCCCACAACCCGGGCATGTGCCCTTGACCAGAATTGAACACGGGACCCTTTAGTCCACAGGCTGATGCTCTATCCATTGAGCCAAACCAGCTAGGGCTAGATTTAATTCTTAAAAGTGTTTACACATTTTGCTCAATACTTTTATAATGATGCATACTGTAAGAAATTTTAAAAAGTAAAAAGAAAATAATAAAATTGCCTGTCATACCCCAAATCAGAGATAAACACTATTAGGATTTTTGTTAATTTGCTTATATTTTATCTTAACTGAAAAGGAAAAAAAGAAAATCAAGGGTGAGGACAAAATTGATTTTAAATCCATGTCATAAGGTCCTATGCACCCACTCTTTGGGACCCAAATTTGGCTCTAACTTTTAGGGCAGTCAGCATAAGATGGGAAACTGTTAATTTCACATTTCACACTTCCAGTGAGATAAAAAGCATAGGAATGGCTCAGGAGAGGAACAACTATTCTTGGAATTAAATTGAACAGGAAAGTCTTCCCCAGGTTCCTCATAAACAAGACTGTACATCGAGGATGTGGAGAAAAGGGATCCCTCATGCACTGTTGGGGGACTGTAAACTGGTGAAGCCACCATGGAAAGCAGTATGGCGGTTCCTCAAAAAATTGAAAATAGAACTACCATATGATCCAGCAATTCCACTTCTGGGCATTAACCTGAAGAAATCCAAAACACTAATTCAAAAAGACACACGCATTCCTGTTCATTGCAGTATTACTTAAAATAGCCAAACGATATGGAAGCAGCCTAAGTGCCCGTCAATAAAGAAGACATGGTACACATATACAATGGAACGTTACTTAGCCCCCAAAAAGAACAAAATCTTGCCATTTGCAACAACACCGATGGGCGTAGAGGGTATTTTGCTAACTGAAATAAGGCAGACAGAGAAAGGCAAATACCATGATTTCCCTTATATGTGGAATCTAAGTAATAAAACAAACAAACCAGAAACAAACTCACAGATATAGAGAACAAATTGATGATTGCCAGTTGGGGGGGGATTAGGGAGATGAGTGAATAAGGTTATGGGATGAAGAAGTACAAATTGCCAGGTATAAACACAGCCATGGGGATGTAAAGTACAGCATAGAGCATATATCCAATAATATTGCAAGAACTATGTATGGCACCAGATGGGTACTTGACTTACCAGGGTGATCACTTTGTAAGTTGGATAAACGTCGAGTCACTATTTTGCACATCTGAAATTATTATAATGTTGAATGTCAACTGTAATTGAGGTTTCTTTTATTTTTAAAGACGTCTGTATATTGCAATGAAAAATGTACTGGGCCTTACCTTAGACTGCGTTTCATACAATAATAATATCTAAAAAAAACTAAAAATGGTTTAATGTCATCACCACAAGTAATTCTGCATTTCACTAATGCAGTACCTTTCAATACATAACTCTTTAACGCGACTTGATTCAGGAATGTGCTTTAAAAGATCACGGAGAATGAACGGCCTGTATGTCCTTCAAGTCATTCCTCTGGAAGACTCTCTCTCTCACATGAGACACTACTCTGTAGTAGGCATCAGTGTAATGCCTGGAGTATAGTTCTTATTGTTGCTTGTTGGACAGAGAACCACATGTCCAAACAGGCAATAAAACTAAAATGTAAGGAGCCTTACAAAGCTGAGCACCTAAATGCAAGGGATCCCCCCTCAGAGAGAGTACTATCGCAACACCAAGATTCTCTCCAAAACACATTCTGAAGACTCTTCAGATCAGTGGCTAGAGCGCTGGCCTGCAGACGGAAGGGTCCCGGGTTTGATTCCGGTCGAGGGCACATGCCTGGATTGCAGGCACGATCCATAGCAGGGGATATGCAGGAGGCAGCTGATCAGTGATTCTCTCATCTTTGACATTTCTTTCTCTCTCCCTCTCCCTCCCTCTCTGAAAAAAAAAATGTATTTTAAATAAATAAATCATAATATTTAGCTTTAAAATAATCTAGAGATAAGAAGATGAAGGAGTAATGAATAGGGAACAAGAAATTACATTTTAATGAAACAAGACTGGCTATATTTTGACAATTTTTGAAACTGGGTGATGAGTATATGGAGTCCAAAATTAAAAGTGAAAATAAACATCTAGTAAAATATCTAAAGAAAGCCTAACATTATATAGTACTAATCTTGATGTACTTTTTAAGATAATTTATTTGAGGGGGTACATTAAACTTAAAGTAAATATACATATACATTTTAAATATAATTATATATGTTCTTAAAAATACATATATATTTATCATATATATTTTACATATAAAATACACACATGTATATATGAGTATTTCTTTAAACCAATTACAAGCTTGAAACATTTGTCAACACAATAAAATTAGAATTAGAAAAACTTATAGGTACCCATCTTTATGGCAATGATCAATTAACAGGGTCAGTTTCCAGTGTGGGCTCTTCCTAATTTCAAATAATAAAACTTGTCCATTTATAAAAGAACTAGAGGCTTGATGCACGAAATTCGTGCAAGGGGCTCGGCCCTCACAGCCCTGGCTTCACCCGGAAGGTCATCTGGATGGACGTCTGGTCTAATTAGTATACTATGCTTTTATTATTACAGAAGATATTTTCTTTGTGTTCTCTATAAATGGCACCCAACTCATTCAAAGGTATTATTAAATGATTTTAAAAAACAAGCTAAAGGAAGAGGGGTCATTGTTTTTCAGATTTATTAATCCACCTGAAATGTTTCAGATATTCTCCATACATAGTCTGATAGTTAAGTACATAAACTTTGGAGCCTTGGTGCCCAAATTTAAATCCCAACTCTGTCACTGCCTACGTAATCCACATGATCATGGACAATTCTTTCTTTCAATGCTCCCATTTCCTCACTTGTAAAATGAGGGCAAAGGTAGTATCTGACTCTTGGATAAATGAGTTTGTCTAGGTAAGCCCTTTAAAAGAGTAGTATAATAAGCCGAAACTGGTTTGGCTCGGTGGATAGAGTGTCGGCCTGCGGACTGAAGGGTCCCAGGTTCGGTTCCGGTTGGGGGCATGTGCCTGGGTTGCGGGCGCATCCCCGGTGGGAGATGTGCAGGAGGCAGCTGATCGGTGTTTCTCTCTCATCGATGTTTCTAACTCTCTATCTCTCTCCCATCCTCTCTGTAAAAAATCAATAAAATATATTTTAAAAAAAGAGTAGTATAATAATGGCTGATAAATATTAGTTATATTAAGGATAATAATAATGATAATTGCTACTATTATTTTCATTTACAAGAAGTTGATTCCTACTGTTTATGCCAATGGTTCCTATGGAACTGGTTCTGATAGAGCTTAAATTATCAAAGCTATATGCTGAGTTCAAATAGGTTAGCTCACAATTCATTCTCGTTCATGGGTTGAAAGGCCAAGGTGAGACAAATAAAACCTGGAAGCAATTAGATCTTATTCCCGATTAAAAGAGGTAGTTCAAGAACAGTATCAAAATCCTGACTGCACCTAGTGTAAAATCACTGGCTAAAATACCCAACCTTAGATATTTAGTTGGAATCCGTTTGATCGAAAGGCCAATAAATCAATAACTTGTGGAGGACACATGTTAACTTTTTTTGAAGACAGCTTAATTGTACTCTGGGTCTGTCAGATAGTGATGTCACTTCCTAAGCTGGTTTTCAGGTGCACAACAGTCCTGATGGACTCCAAGATGAAAGACCACACTTTCAAGGACGTCCAAGAGGAAATTCTTGGAGGGGAAAGACAGGAAGGGCACTCCAAACCATCAAAAGTGTTACAGCATGGCCCAGGTTTCTGAAATTTGGCCAGGTTCCCTCCAGGGACTCTAGTCTCCCATGTCCCTTCACCCCAAGGAATTTGGGGGAGCTATGGTCAATAATCCAGGCGCAATGTTTTTGTATATCAAGAGACTTCTTAAAATGACTGGATAAAAGATACATTTGATGACTTTAAACAATGATTTGCCAGTGGAAAAAACAGACTCCATTGTGAAAATCCAAGTTGAGGTTAACTCCTTTTCTCGGCCGCTTCTTAGTTCTTTATAAAATCTTGCCTGGAAAGATGGAGACCACCCTCATAAAGAAGTAGCTTAGAAGCAGGATAGTTTCAAACATGGCTACAAAATAGTTACTCTTCCACCTCCAAGAATGAATTGATATGGAGATATCACCTCTCCTGGTTTAGTACCAACGGCTGGGAGCAGCCCTCTCCAGGAGTGACTTGCAGAGGTTACAAATACTTCCGGCTTACAGCAGGCAACTGCCCAAAATAAAGTGGTTATGTACTTGGGAGATCACAGACAGCTTATCCAAGGACTAGATAGTATGTTAAAAAGCAACAGGGTTCCAGAAAATCAAATATGATATCCACCCAGAGGGTTTATGACTGGAGAAAATCAACTCATGAGTGTATCTATGAGGCATTTAAGAATGTCTGAGAAGGTGTAGAACTGTGTGAAAAAGTAAATTATGACGGAAAAAGAGACACAAATGGCAGGGTAGAAAATTTGAAACATATGAAGTGTAAATCTGGGTTGTCAGGAGCTAAAATTATAAAGAGAAAACTTTTTCAAATACCAGAAAATAAAACAAGACAGACACACACACACACACACACACAATTTAACATCCATCATCTGGTATACAATAAGTATTGAAAGTATGAATAAAAATGATTTTCAAAAATAAGCACAATGTTAAATCATTTAGAAGCTGAAATCTAACTTAAAAAATATAAAACAGTAATTTACATTGAAAAAAAAGTAAAAAATTAAAGTAACTGAGGTTAAGAATGGGCAGGAAACAAAGGAAAGGTAAGTGTTTTTAAACTATAATCCTACTAACTCACATCGAAGCAACTACACCAGTGACTCTTAACTACCTTTAAAAGTCCTCACTAGAGGCCACTCTGCTGAATGTTCCTTCCCTGTCAGCCCATCTGAGTTTCGCAAATTCACTTCATAAGCCATACAGACCCCAAAAATAGCAAAGGAATGTCCAGCTAATATTGTTGAGTTTGTGTTATTATCTGATTTTCTTCTTTCCTCTCCATCACCACTATATTTTTTATGTCAGCCTTTTTCTTATTTCCATAGTTATATTCTTAAAATCTACAGGTAAATTAGGTTGAGATTTGACAAATAAAACACTGAAGTGTCTTTTAAAAGACTCCTTCTGTTCCAAAGACTCAATTCAATTCAACAAATACTTACTCAGGCCCTGTCACAAAATGTTTTCAGGAGGAAGGTTTTCACTGGCTTTCAATCCTTGTCCCAGTTAGACAAGAAGAATAGCAATTCCTAAGGAAAGACTCCAACCCCAGGGTTTTGTGTTTTTTTGTTTGTTTCCTCAAATAATGGTCCAACATTCTCCCTAGGTATGTCTTATTTCCCAAGAAGGCAACTGCAAAATGTACAACGGAAGAAAACTCCACAAATTTTGTGGGATCACGTAATTATTTCACGTGTGGAAAAAAAATCTTTCAAACATAGGAATATTTTAAATTAAATATAGAAAAGTGGAAGAGACTCAAAACCATAATATTAATAGTTCTGTGCATATTATACACATATATTTAAGCAATTCATTTTGGCTTATGTGTATGCATTGGAACATTTAAGAGCTTAAACTTTACCATATTTTCATACTTATGTTTCATTTATTAGATTTATAAGAATTATATAATAACATATAAAGGTTTATCAAGCAGGTGATTGCAGTATTTAAAGAAAATCAAATAAATTAAATTTAGAAATGTAATTTAAAATGTTTGAAAGTATCTAATTAATTTGGTTTGTAAAGGATACTAATAATTCTTCAAAGGTTCTTAAATGGGATTGATACAACCTGCTAGACTTAGAAAAAAAAATACTTATGAGTTTAATGTGCTCAAACATTAAAACTAATAGCTGAAATTGTAACTCTAATAACTTTAATGTTAAATTCTAAAAGCAAAGTAAATACTCTGAAAAGCCTTTTCTTCACACAAAAATTACCCCAAGGGCACTGAACATTTTATATTTAAAAACTGACATAGCAAGACATGGTATCAAATGAAAACAGCAAATAAAGCACTATGGGAGTTATGATGAGCATATTCATTCACTTAGGGGGGGAAAAAAAGAAAAAGGTCTGACAAGATATTCACCAAAATGTTAACTGTTTAACTCTGGGTAGTACGACCCATTTGGGGGCTTGTCTGAATTGCTCACCTTTTCTGCAGTGAATGTCCCATAGTAGTTTCCTATTACTGAAGTAAACAACTACCACAAACTTAGTAATTTAAAAAAAACACAAATTTATTCTCTTACATTTCTAGTGATTAGAAGTCCAAAATCAGTTTTACTGGACTAAAGTCAAGGTGTGGCTCCTTCTCCCAACTAGAGGAGAATCATTCCTCTTGCCTTTACAGCTTCCAGCTTTGACTCTATTGCTTAGTAGTTCATGACCTCTTCCTGGAATCAGTGCAACCTCTCTTTCAGCTGTCACACTTCTCATTACTATAAAGCTCTCACTCCTCCTGTTTCCCCTTACAATAACCCCAGCATTCCTTGGCTCCTGGCCCATGTCCTCCATTTTCATGGTCAGTAACAGGCAATCAAGTCCTTCTCATGATTGGAATCTCTCTTGCTTTTCATTCTCATCTGACTTAACCTGAAAGATTCTCCACTTTTAAGTGGATTAGATTGTGTCCAAACAGATAATCCAGGATACTCTCCCAATCTCAATATCCTTAACTTAATCTTATCTACAAAGTCTCTTTTGCCATAAAAGTAACATTCACAGGCTCAAGGGATTAGGATATGGACATCTTTGAGGGTCATTATTCAGCCTATCACATGTGGTAATTTTGTAATTATCCAAATAAAAATATTTATTGAATTAAAGTATAAATAAGACAATTCTAAACAAATGATTACGCAAAATCAAGTTCCTTTTCAAGTGGCTTTAAACCCACTGACTTGCATTACTTTTCAGGAGCCAGAACACCAACATTATAATTTCTGAGCCTATAATTCTTAATATTACTTTAACAGCATATTCATCAACAGAACCAAGTGTAGAGTAATAGGCATAACTGATATATTTGTTTCATCCAGGGAATACCCATGAACATCTTAAAGAAAATATGAGCTACAGCCTATAATTTTTTTTTTAGGACAATACAATTTCCAAAACTTTATCTCTCTTATTTGCCTACTTATTTTTAAAATATAAAACAAGTTGTTAAGTAATCAGGGAATTTGTGTGCAATTTCTCTCTTTTTGTGCTAACCATGTTATATTTTCTCCAGAGCAGAGAATACAATGAAATAGAACTTGAAACTATGATACTCTTACCCTCATGCTGCATGTAAGTCTATATTTTGCCTTTGTGATGGTTGCTAAGGATGCTAAAGCTGAAGGCTGTCCTTTCTGTTTATCTATTTCAATTAATAAACACAGTGTGAGCTACCAGAATCAGTTAAATTATTTGCTGTTTGATCCAAAAAACAAACAAAAACATGTACATATCTATCACAATATCTTGATTTACATTGGTTGGAAAATTACTTTAGATATTATAGTCAAAGTGAGATCTAATCCTATCTAATAAAAGAGAAACATGGTAATTAAAGTACGACCGCTACCCTTCCCATTGGCTAATCAGGGCGATATGCAAATTAACTGCCAGCCAAGATGGCGGCCAGCAGCCAGGTAGCTGGAAGCGAACATGAGGCTTGGTTGCTTCAGTGATGGAGGACTCCAACGTTCCCCGCCTGCCTTGCCGGCCTCTGAGCTTGCAGTTTGAAACATTGTAACAAATATAGAAGCTAAACAAAACCCCAGAAACCAGCTTTCAGCGAGCCGGGATCTCAGAGCTGGAGTTGATACAGAGTTTCGATTATAGAACGCAAACAAACCAGATACCTGCTTTCAGCAGTGGAGGCCTCAGAGCTGGAGCCAGAGCTAAAGCTGGCCCAGAATAAAAAAGAAAGAAAAAAGGATTGGTTGGGAGCTTTAGTCAGCCTGAAAACAGCCCTCAGTCCCTTACCCAGACTGGCTAGGCACCCCAGTGGGGATCGCCACCCTGAAGGGTGTGTGACCAGCTGCAAACAGCCATCATCCCCTCACCCAGGCTGGCCAGGCACCCCAGTGGGGACCCCCACTCTGAAGGGTGTATGACCAGCTGCAAACAGCCATCATGCCC
Source organism: Myotis myotis (assembly GCF_014108235.1). Classification (NCBI taxonomy): domain Eukaryota; kingdom Metazoa; phylum Chordata; class Mammalia; order Chiroptera; family Vespertilionidae; genus Myotis; species Myotis myotis. Next base: position 141,768,382 of record NW_023416313.1, on the reverse strand, counting down.
TCACCCAGGCTGGCCAGGCACCCTAGTAGGGACCCCCACCCTGATCCAGGATACCCTTCAGGGCAAACCAGCCAGCCCCCACCCATGCACCAGGCCTCTGTCCTATACAGTAAAGGGGAAATATGCCTCCCAGCACCGGGATCGGCGGAGCCACGAGGCCTCCTGGCACCGGGATCAGCGTGACAGGGGGCAGCGCCCAAACCCCCTGACGGCCCTGTGGCTCTGTGTGTGACAGGGGGCGGGGCCACAACCTCCCTATCCGCCCTGCTCTGTTTGTGACAGGGGAAGGCGCCCCAACCTCCTGATCAGCCCTGCTCTGTGCCTGATAGGGGGGAGCTCCCAAACCCCGTGATCGCCCTGTGGCTCTGTGTGTGACAGGCTGTGGCGCCCCAACCCCCTGATCAGCCCTGCTCTGTGTGTGGCACGGTGCGGCGCCCCAACCTCCCCCCCACGGGCCCTGTTCTGTGTGTGACAGGACAGAGCCATAACCTCCCCATCGGCCCTGCCCTGAGTGTGAGTGAGGTGGCGCCCCAACCCCCTGATCGGCCCTGCTCTGTGTGTGATGGGGTAGAGCCATAACCTCCCCATTGGCCCTGCCCCGAGTGTGACAGGGGGCGGTGCCCCAACTCCCCTATCGGCCCTGCTCTGTGCGTGACAGGGGGGAGCTCCCCAACCCCCTGATGGACCCTGCTCTGTGTGTGACAGGGGGCAGTGCCCCAAACCCCTGATTGGCCCTGCTCTGTGCGTGACAGGGGGGAGCTCCCCAACCAACCCCCTGATTGGCCCTGCTCTGTGCGTGACAGGGGGGAGCTCCCCAACCCCCTGATTGACCCTGCTCTGTGCCTGACAGGTGGCGGCGCCCCAACTCCCCAATCGGCCCTGCTCTGAGCCCGACCAGGGGCTGCACCTAGGGATTGGGCCTGCCCTCTGCCACCCGGGAGCAGGCCTAAGCCAGCAGGTCGTTATCTCCCAAGGGGTCCCAGACTGCGAGAGGGCACAGGCTGGGCTGAGGGACCCCCCCTTCCCCCCGAGTGCACAAATTTTTGTGCACCAGGCCTCTAGTCTATATATATAAAAGCCTAAGCGACCACTGCGAACGAATGACCGGAACGAGCAGTTGACCAGTCACTATGACACGCACTGAACACCAGGGGGAAGACGATCTACGAAGGAGCTGCCCACTGGTGGTCAGTGTGCTCCCACAGTGGGAGCGCCACTCAGCTGACCATCCCACCCCAGTGGCCCACCAGCCTGGCGACAACCACTCACTCCCTCAGTAGTCTTACAGGTCCAATCTCTGGATAATAGGGACCAGCACCGCCTGCAGGATCCCAACAGCGCCAGAGACCTCCTGGACATCGGCCTCGGGCACCATGGCCACTTCCCCTCCCTAGATGCTCCATAAGGAAGAAACAATATAAAGTGGCTGCCAGGTGGCTCCTGACAACTGGTGCAAATGTCAGCAGGAGGGATCCTGATCCTAAGCCAGCAAGGGCGTCCCACCGCCTGCCTGGAGGACCAATCACATCCCAGCCCCCCCGACACCCTCCTCGGGATCCCACCCGTGCACGAATTTGTGCACTGGGCCTCTAGTCCTATGTAATAAAAGGCTAATATGCAAATCAACCAAACAGCGGAACAATCGGTCGCTAAGACGCGCACTGACCACCAAGGGGCAGATGCTCAACACAGGAGCTTCCCCCTCCCCCCGGTAGTCAGTGCACTCCCACAGGGGGAGTGCCGCTCAGCCAGAAGCTGGGCTCACAGCTGGCGAGAGCAGCGGCAATAGCAGGAGCCTCTCCCGCCTCTGCAGCAGCACTAAGGATGTCCAACTGATGGCTTAGGCTCGCTCCCCCCATCTGTCGGACATCCCCCAAGGGCTCCCAGACTGCGAGAGGGTGCAGGCCGGGCTGAGGGGGACCCTCCCCACCCTGCCCCGAGGGCACAAATTTTGTGCACTGGGCCTCTAGTTTGTTTATAAAATCAATTCTAAATGATGGTTGTCTTTTCATCTTTAAGTTATGTAGCAAGTTTTGGTCCAAGAAGATAACATTTTAACCAAAGTAAGGTTTTAACTTTAGTTTTTAGCTTAAGACTCCACTTAGAATAGGTACTTAAAGTGATATAGTTACCATACAGGGGTGGGCAAAAGTAAATTTATAGTTGTGAGTATGCAAAAGAGAGTTTATTGTTGCATTATTATTAGTTGGATTATTTTCCATATGAACAATTGTAAACCTACTTTTGCACACCCCTATATATAAAATCACTTTCTATGAAATAAATTCTAAATATAAGTTTTGCTTTTATCTTTAAATGTACAACGATTTTTGGCCAAAAGTAATTAAATATCTGCCCTTAAGTTTTTCTTCTGTTTTTTTCTGTTTTTTAACTTAAAACTTCATAATTTTTATCATTGAACATACAATTAAAAGAATTCCAGGACAACAGATATAATCGGGGACTCACTTGGACAAGTGGGTATATGGTCACTATATTTAGTGTGTTATTAGTTCAACACCACTCTATTAGTTTATCTTCACTGCATGTTCACTTCCGCTCCCTATTCTGCCCAAAGAACTGAATAAAAGCAAAGATCATGCAAGATGCAAGTCTATGCAAACTATTTGATTTTTTAAAAATATCTTAAAGGTCTATCCACGTGACAACTCATTCTACACTAGCAGATGAAATAAGCATCTGTGGCAGGGAAGGGCATGGAGCCTTCCTGTCTAGGAGCTACTCAGAAGCTAATACATTATTTCTCAGCATTGGTCAATTGGTAAAGAAGAACTAGATATGAGTGATCCCCTCTTAGAAAAACAAGTGATGCCCTGTGCCCAACTTAAAGATGGGTTATCTCTAAGGCTTAAAAAGCACAGAACTTGACTAGTAGACATCTAGTAAAGTCAGACTTCTAGTGCAGCTGGATAGGTCTGCTGCCTTTTTGTTGGCCAAGAGACTACCAGTGAGTCATGTCAAAGAGAATTCACTATGTAACTTGTGAACTATTAAAGCTGCAAAGGTGCCAAATATATCAAGAGAGGCAATATTTCAGGTACCTTTCTAGGCCATTAGGAATGAATAATTACTTTATGCTTCCTAACAGTCATTCAGAGTAGGAAGCATTAGAATTGAATTGAATCATACTTTAGATCAAATCATGTCTACCTATATATACAACTACATTGTTGTAAAACCTAAAGACAGTGCAATTACTCGACAATGGAAGCATTGGTCTTCGCCCTGTACACAATCACTACAAAGGAATGCAGGGCAGTTCACAATTCGGATTGGCTAGCACAACGGAAGCAAGAAGAACGCCTCCTCGTGGCCTGTGACTGAGCACACACAAGTGGGAGTAAGTTTATCTTAGGGTGGATTCATTTACAACTAACCAAAAATAAACTGACAAACCACAAATACATAAAATTTATAAAAAGAGAAACATATTTGCAAAGCATGATCTTTTAGCATACTGGCAACCCAAATACTTGTCAAATGAAAAGTAACCACTGAAAGGCACTTTTCTTAAGGACCCTTAGATGTTTTCTCAAAATCAATGTACTATTCAAGAAAAAATGGTCCATTGATTTACACTGATAACTAAGATTCTTTACATATGCTAGTCTTGAGCCAATCTGCTGAACATGGCCTTGTCATAACACTTCCAACACACCTTTGTGTCCACATCGCATTGGAAGTAAGTGTTGTGAGTCAACCTAGGCCAAACACAAAGTAATTAACTTCTTTGGATAAATAACGTGGTGTCTGGAAATTTAAAAATGGATGAGGATTGGCAATCCCCATATCTTTTTACCAGAGTACAATGATAGCAAATTTCAAATCAAATTCTGCTACACAAAGAAGTGTGGTTTTTTAAATTAACAAATAGACACATTACAGTTCATATGACACGTCAAGGGTGAGGCATGTCTCTAAAACACCTGCAGTAATCATATACCTCGGATGCACCAATATCCCCAATGAGAGTCCATTTCTAACATCTTTCAAGTGAAATATCAATACCTGGAGTGGGTATCTTGCCACCAATGAAAGAAGCCTTGTGGTGGTAGCCTCCAAAGGACTGGAATGCTCGCTGACCACTATGTGGGATGTGAATTCCAGATGAGGGAAGCCTTCCAGACTAAGAAATAATATAAGCTAACGTTGAAATAATATCGCACTGTCAAAGCCGAAGTGTTTTTATGTAAATTTAAGCCAACATAATAGGAAGTTTGGCATTTCCTCCTCCCCCACAATTTGATACGTCCTCTCTGTTCAGATCTAGGGCCACTCCGGTCTTCCCTGGTTTTAGGATTAGCTATAGTGAAGTGACTAACATATTGGGGAGGTTTGCTTTTTACTTAGTAGTTATGTGATTTGGGATAAATGATTTAACATCTCTGACCCTTACCTTCCTAATCCTTAAAATGGAGAGAAAATGACTATCACAAAGGGCTACTGTGAAAATGAGATGGCCAAGGAGAAGAAGTAGAGATACCAACAGACGCACAGAGTAAATGACACCAGGGACATTTTATTCCTTGGAGGCTCCAGTCTCAGGCCATTATTACCATGAGCCCCTGGAACCTTGTGGGCCACAACCCCAATGTTCCCGGGAAAAGCTCTTCCTAAAACTTTCACAGTCAAATCATGCGGGAGCCTCTCTTTGAAACACTCATCTGTGACATTCTAAAAACTTCCTACAGGACTACTGTGTTTGGAAAAGCCACCTCCTAGACCTCGTCCACTGCTCTTCATGTGGCCCCTGCTACCTGAATCATAGGAGCTTCGCTATCACTGTTTTTTCTGCCCTCAGGCATCACTATCTCACAATCCTACAGGTCTTGCCTACTCTAGCCTGCTCAGGTCTATTCACCACCACTGACTCAACAGCTTCAACAAAGCTTAACTGTAGCCTTCCTGCCCCCACCATCCTCCCACCCTTTCCTGCCTTGTTTTATAATTTATTTTATTTATTTTTTCCATCACCATTTATCCCCTCTATGCCCTCTTCCACCTTCCCCCACCTCCCTATCCCCACAATCACCACACTGTTGTCCAGATCCATGAGTTCTCTCTCTTTTCTTTTTCTTTTGTGCTCAATCCCTCCATCCCACCTCCCAATACCCCTCCAACCCCTACCCCTACCCCCCCTCCCAAGAGCTGTCTGCCTGTTCTCTATCTATGAGTCTGTCTCTATTTTGCCTGGTTGTTCAGTTTGTTCATTAAATTACACATATGAGTGAAGTCATATGGTATTTGTCTTTCTCTCACTGGCTTATTTCACTTAGCATAATGTTCTCCAGGTCCACCCATGCTGTCGTAAAGGGTAAAATTTTATTCCTTTTGGAATAAATGGCACAGTGGTATTCCATTTTGTAAATGTACCACAGCTTTTTCTTTTTTTTTTTTTTTCCACTTATCTACTGATGGATACTTGGAATGCTTTTTTCTTATGTATGTTTTTATTGATTTTAGAGAGAAGAAGGGAGAGGGAGAGAAAGAGAAACATCAATTGCCTGCCTCCTGCACATCCCCCTACTGGGGATGGAGCCAGAAACTCGGGCATGGGCCCTGACCAGGAATTGAACTGGCAACCTTTCCATAAATAGGACAAGGCTGAACCATCTGAGCCACACCAGCCAGGGCTGGGCTGCTTTTGACAAGGGTGAGAGCTACAGCTGTTTGCCCCAGACCACTGCTTATAATCAAGTGGCCTTGACTGCTACTGTCCTGAGGGGCTAACTGGCCTAACCAATCTCTAAATCAGCAGTTCTCAACCTGTGGATCGCAACCCCTTTGGCAGTCGAATAACCCTTTCACAGGGGTCGCCTTAGACCATCCTGCATATCAGATATTTACATTACAATTCACAACAGTACCAACATTACAATTATGAAGTAGCAACGGAAATAATTTTATGGTTGGGTCACAACATGAGGAACTGTATTTAAAGGGCCAGAAGGTTGAGAACCACTGCTCTAAATAATTACAACTCTGTTGGTCACACATGTTCTTAACTGCAGCTTTCCATAGCAGGGATACAGACCAAATTTTTTAAAGATGCTGAGTTAGTGCAAAGGCTCTAGGGATGTTTCAGAATAGACCATCTTTCTGGAACCTGAGGAGTATCTCCTGTCCTATACCAATAATCTGCTTCCTTGGCAAAGAAGTCACATTTAGGTGTCTCCAAATTCCTTATTCCCTAAGCCAGATGCACTGAAGCCCTTAGTATGTCCCTCCCTGAAGGCGGGCCTTGATCTCCCAACACTGAGAAGGAGTGGCCACTCTGAAGTATTGTAAGAACTCCTGGTCCCACCCGAAAGGCCCCCTCAGATCACATGAGACCACAATCAGATCTCAATAATATGAGTTAAGAGAGGAAAACAAATAACTGTTCATGTTTAATTAAAGGGTTGAGACAGTGTCATGAATAAACTATTTAACCAGGGACAGGTGGCCTAACTCAATCAATTAAGTTCTCTGGAATTTAACTCAAGTTCCTGAACCAGGGAAAAGTGAATCCCTGGTCTCTCTCTGGCCATAGTTATCAATTTTAAAAAAAAGTGAGCCCTAACTGGTTTTGCTCAGTGGATAGAGCCTGCTGACTGAAGGGTCCTGGGTTCAATTCTGGTCAAGGGCATATTCCCAGGTTTCGGGCTCGATCCCCAGTAGGGAGTGTGCAGGAGGCAGCCAATCAATGATTCTCTCTCATCACTGATGTTTCTGTCTCCCTCTCCCTTCCTCTCTGAAATCAATAAAAATACATTTTTTTTTTAAAAAAGTGAAAGTTCCATAATCATGCAGTAGTTATTCTATCATTGGTGTGACTGATTTAGACAAACTAAGAAAAAGTTTTACTTTTTTGGTATGTCTAACACTCACAATTTTAAATCTTAATTAACACTTTATTATAATGGTTTAATCTTTATAGATTATTAATGTTATTTCTGTCACAAACATTACAGTTGACCCTTGAACAACATACGTTTGAACTGCCTAGGTCGACTTAAACATGGTTTTCTTTTTTTACTAAATACTGTAAATGTATTTTCTCTTTCTTCTTATATTCTTAACTAGGGGCCCAATGCATGAAATTCATGCAAGAGTAGGCCTTCCTTCCCCTGGCTGCCAGCACCAGCTTTCCTCTGGCACCCGGGACTCGGGCTTCCCTCGTAGCCCAGCTTCATCCAGAAGGACTTTCAGTCTAATTAGCATATTACACTTTTATTATTATAGACCAGAGGCCTGAGGCATGAAGATTCATGCAAGAATGGGCCTTCCTTTCCCTGGCTGCCGGCACCACCTTCGCTCTGGCCTGGAACCGCCTATCTGCCTTCCCACGCAGCCCAGAGGCCCGGAGCAGCTGGCGCGGTGCAGAACACCTGTGTCCCGCCCTGCCCCGGCCACTCGGCAACTGCATATGCAAATTAACCCACCATCTTTCTCGGGTTAATTTGCATACTCACTCCTGATTGGCTGATGGGCATCATGAAGGTATGGTCAATTTGCATCTTTCTCTTATATTAATGTAGATACCATTTTCTTTTCTCTAACATTTTGTAAGAATACAGTATATTTTATATATATATATGACATACAGAACATGTTAATTGACTATTTACGTTATTGATAAGGCTTCCGTTTGACACAGTAGGCTATAGTAGTTAAGTTTTGAAGGAGTCAGAAGTTCTACACAGATTTTAAACTGTGTGGGGGAAGGAGAGGGGCACAGTGCCCCTAACACCCACATTGTTCCAGGGCTAACTGTACACTAAAGCAAGCTTCAGCTGCATTAACGTATAACATTTCATATGTATGCCCCAGTCTTTCCAACAATCTGAACCAAGGAAAGGTATATATAAAAATTTTTGTTTTACCTAAATAGTTCAACAAATTTCTTCTAATAGACAACATGTTTCTTTTAGTAACAAGACAACGCACTACATTGTGCTACAGTCTACAGAGCCTTCGATTATCAATAATACCAATTATTTTGCACATTCATATCTGTTGATTATACTTTATCACATTCATACTTTTAAATCATTTCATAATATATATGTTTTTCTAAAAAAAACAGCTGACAGGGAGAGAAGCATTCAGAAATTCTTGAAATTGTGCATAAATCCAAGGAGTAAATTCAACAAATTCCTCATCAATCCATGGTTTTGTCAGAATAGAAGCCAATGAACCAGTAAAGGATGCATCGATTTATTTTTCCTTTTTAACAAAATAAGTTGGACAAAATTCCTGCATGTTTGCATATTTAAAAATCTAATCTTCATATTTGCCAACATTGCTAAGCTGCTATATCAACTGTCTAATTTTAGACAAATAAAACCTTTTTGCAACTTTGGCAGAAACTTCTATATAGGATACTATAAATCTGGACATGCATAAGTGTGTCTCAATATGTGGTATTTTTACAACAACTCTTATCTTTATAAATATCTAAATTCTGTGATATTCCATAATGGCCAAGTGGCGATGTAATTAAAACTTTGTTTTTTTAATTATCTGTGTTCTGTAAAAGACTAGAAAGAGTAAGAAACAGCATAATGTGAGTTTCTCAGATGCCAAGTAACTTCAAGTAATGCTGTCAATATCCATTTTCAATGGTACAAAAATATTTGGTTGACAGTATCAGAGGAATTCTTGGGAGAAATTTCACATATTCTTGTAACATGTGAGAAAAATAAGCATTTCTCTGTATCTAAATCCTATCAATAGAAAAATGAAAACTGATGCCTTTTTTTTCTTGTTTGAGTTGTCCTAACATATTCCATTAAGGAAAGATTTAAGAAACTGAAACCTCATTTCAAAACCTCCCTAGCATACTGCTGGGTAAATTAAAAGGTGAACACTATTTTTAAAAACACCCTAACTTTTTACCTCTGTTTTCACATTTGGGCTTAGGGCTTTCAGAAGAACCAAAGTGACTGTAAGAGGTCAGAGGTCAAAAAGGTTAGTTTGCTTTTGGCAAAAAATATTAAAACAAAAAACTCTTATGATCAACTCCTATGGAACTGCATTTTACTTCTCATCCAATCTGAATCCAGCCCCACTTGCTTGATTATTAGAGTTATCTCTCACACACTATACCTAATTTTCATGTAATTATCTATCCCACTGTCCTTTAAAAGATGAATAAATAATTACTGATTGTGGCTAAGAAAAGGTTTTGTATATGGGGGCATGGGCTTCTATGAGAGGTAAGTGGTAGTCAGTGAAAAGATCTGGAAAAGACTTGTGACTGGCGTAGCCACACTGCTAACTCAATTGTTTCCCAGTAAAACTGCTCCCATTCCAATATAACTCTTCTGTATGTGCACAACCACGTCATACTAGGTATTCATCAGATATAATGATTCAGCAAACATGCTAGGTGCTAGCATGGCAGCAAAATGAGATCTCCTTCCATCCAAATGCCTTCCTCTTCAGACCAAGGGCTGATTTGCAAAGAACTTTGGACTCCAGTCTTGAGGACCAGATTTGAGAACCATTATGTTGCCAATGTTGCACCATTACCTATTTTATTTCCCTTTTTTATCAAATGAAATATCATTAGAATTACTTGCAATTGGAAAGGAAGTAAATCAACTTCTTGATAAAAATAATACAAAGCAATGAAGATATGCTTTACTTTTATCAGCACATATGCTTTTCATTTAACAATAATCAAATTACTTCTTCAGGAAGTCTGAGAGGTTGAGATTTGAGAAGCAGTTTCAAAATACAACTATTCCTAAGATTTGCTCTATTATAGAGTACAGAGAACAGATAATGTCACCTAGGCCTTACAGCCACATTGCTTTTTAATACTACAATTTCAAATTATATACTGAGATAAGAATAAGATTAAAAAATACACATTTCTTCTGTTAGCAAGACAGTATGCTAGTCCGTAAAGCCTTAGAATACCACTAATCCTATTTATTATGCACCTATTTACCAGGCAGTATATTTAATCCTTTACACTTATTAGCCTTTATTTTCAAAGTAATCTGAGATAAGTTACAACCATGCATTCAAAGGCTTACAAATGTGTTTGTTTTGTCTAATATGGTCCTTAAAAAGTCATTCATGCATAAATTGGTGAAGACCTAGATACGATCATCTCACACACAATAAAAGTAATAATAATAATAAGCAAAATAAAGTTTTAAATCTCCCTTAATAGTTATGATAGGTGTCTGCTGATACCAAACAACAGTCATCAAACATGGGGCAAACTTTCAAACTTTATTAATAATTTCCAGCCCCACATCTATCCCAATGGATACATACTCACTATAGCCCGCACAGAAAATTCTTTCAAATTTGTTTGATTCTTGTATCTAAAGGCCCAAATTAATTCATATATATGTCAAAACAGCCAATCATCAGATTCTTCCCAGCCCAAAGACTGTAAGGCTAAATGCCTTTAACTTCAGATTTAAAGTACATTTTCCTTATGAAAACTGCTAAACAGTATACAGCTGTAAGAAAGTGTTTTCAGTTCTGTGTATTGATAGAAAAATATAAAGCATAGTTTCTCTTTTGGATTATGAGATATATAATGAGGCCCCACTTCTTGCAGCCACAATACAAAATATAAAACAATACTTCAGCATCTGGCAGATATATATAGATAATTGGGCTTTTAAAATATGTTCCAAAACACATTTAAACACTTATATATGTGTAATACATACATATATATATATATATGTAGTATATATAAAATAAAGGCATTGCACATATATCAAAGTATAATCCTATTGTACTCCTAAACTTGAAAAGAAATTAAAATTTGAAATACAGTATATGGTGTTAAAGTTACATTACTTAAGACTCACTTAATGAAATGACAAATCCTATACTTCATCATTAAATCAGAAATCAATATATACAACAAATATAAAATTTGAATAAAAATATACACCTAAGACCCAAACACCATCATTAGCTTAAAAAAGACTTTGTTGACCCATGTGTGTTGGGCAAGTCAAGCAGCTAATTACTACCAGCTTTCTCAAATTATGTAGAAGTGCTGTAGCTAAAATTAACAACAAATACAAAAATGACACCATAACTGTTAAGAAAACAATTTACAATTAAGAAAGTGAAACAACTCCAAGCAGAGTAAAGCTGCTCTCAAACCAAGAAACTAACCTTTGTTATTCTTTTCGTGAGCTCCCTTCTATAAAACCTCACTTTTTCTTTTCTTTCGTCAGATATGTGACTATGCAAAGTGAAATTACATGCCAGGAGTCTTATAGATGCTACTACTCCACATTCAAAAAACAAATATAAGTTGTCTTCCTATTAACTGCAGCTCACGTTCCTAAATTATTATTGCTTGTTTTTAAAAAGTGTGTGATGTGCGGCATGTGTGTAGAGATACTTGGTGCACTGTGAAACCAAACTAACTTTTCCTTTGGACTACTGTTCCTTGCTTCAAAACAATTCCTTCTCAGTCTATATATTCAAGATTCCTTTGGTAGTAGAAAGTAACTGTGTTTCAAAGCGAGGTCTATTACTGTTCTTTTTTAATAACTATAATCATGTACATTAAGAATACATGTCTTTATATACAACCAGCCTTCAAGGTTGCATGCTTGCAAAGTAAAGAAATAAACATAATAATATAACTGTGGGCAAATACTTCCAAAAAAGAAGGAATTAATCACATCTTTTATATTCATACATTGTTACATACCAAAAGCAAGACTAGATTTTCATCTACACTTCAAGAGAAAAGAAATAATTATTTCGTCATTTAAGTCAGTGTACAGGGTACTTTTATATTAAAGAAAGAACATTTTTGCTTAGTTGCCACCAAAATTTTTCAAGTACAGTCATATCTCTGCCACTTTTCAAATCTATATAACTGAAGAAAACTCTAAATGCCAAATAATAAGTTAAAGATGTGTTTCCCAGGAACAGGAGCTCTCTCATTCAGCCTTGTGCACCTCAGTTGCTCAGCCTACAGAAAATGTCCCAGGAATGTAGCTGAAATAAACAGAATTGTCAGCTAATACTTCCAAAGATTTAAGCTGTTCTGACCTTAGTATTTAGGAAACTCTCTAACATATGAAAACCCTCTTAACACATTATAAAACAATAAAAGCAGAGGACTGCTGTAAAATCAACATGAGTCCAGTCTGTCTAAATAGTAAATTGTAAATGACTTAAAACTCTCAGCTTTCTCCTACAACATTCGTTCCCCAAGCCCCTCTCTCTCTCCTGCCGATCTTCCTCACATTGCTACCTTCAGAAAGTACTTCAAGACAACTTGAAACAAGGAACAAAGGACCACCTCCCTCTTCCTTAACTCCACACTGACCGTCTCTGCCACAAAGCAGGGTCCCCTGCTCTCCTGTATGGATATTCTGCCCTCTTAATTTTGTTTCTGCCTGCATGATAATATGTCTCAAGATAGATGACCGAACATAGAGAGATGAAAATGTTCCCGTCTAGACCCACCATCCAGTAAGTATTTATTTACAGTATCGTGAATATTAGTAATTCTTAAATTCACATCTCTGACTCTATCTCTCCCTTTGCCATGACCTTTAAAAATAAAAGTGCGAGACCTCACCTTGGCTATCCCAAGCAGTCAAACTTTCAAACTCTTCTTTTGAGAGACAGAAGAACTACTAGAGTAAATACCAAAAGGAGGGGTCCCCCTTTTAAATCAGTCACCGGGGCTGGTGATTTTCATTCCGGTATTTCTCCAGGTGTCCACCACCCCCATGTTTGGTTCAGGTCTCAATTAGCACATGATGAAACTCCAGTTTTCTTTCTGCCTTAATATTTTTGGCGTTCGAAAACATCCTCCACGTAGTAAATGCATCTTTTTCAGCTGGCCTTGGTTTGATATCTCCATGTAGAAGATTACAGAGGCTTCTGGTAATTGGAGCTCCTTTTAATTTCAAGGCCTTTTCATAATTACACTTTCTCTAAATATCCTAGTCACTACCCTCAGGCCTGCTGTGTTCCACAGAAGCTTATGGTCTCTCTCCCTTTGCACTCATATAGCTCCCTCCATATAGCATCCCCCGTGTTAGCTACTGATATTACTGGAATTCAGAACTCACTCTTCATTCAACATTCCACTCCCAAACTTCTTACACCACATGTTTCTCCCCATCCTAAGCTCCATCAAGGTGTGTGTGTGTGTGTGTGTGTGTGTGTGTTAAAATTGTCCAAAACAGCCTGTTCATATTAATTTGAACCAATTCAAATACTCCTTATAACTCTATCACATACTTTAAATTTGAGGTGACATTCCATACAATTGCATTAGGTTTGGGGAAAATTCCTTATGCATTATGTATGTGCTTATCCGGTATTCTTTAATTTACTAGTTGACCCCCTAAGAGAGGTTGTTGTAGACTACCCCTTCCATTGCGGGAAGGCTTTGGTGCCTGGGGGAGTGGCTCCTGTTCACCTGCTGCAGGTTTCCTCCCCCAAAAAAATATTGATGAGGAGGCACCTGATATGACTTGTACCAGAAAAGAGACAAAATATGTCATTTCCATGGAAGTTGCAAAAAATTGCGAGTCGAGTGTAATATAAAACGTCACTGCATTCAATGAACACTTTCCCTGGCGTCCATCCTTACCTTACTTAGCCTGGGCTCCAGAACTTTTACAACTTCCTAAGAGAGTGGTTTTCCCTGCAGCTTTTCCTAATATCCCCGCGCTGAGTGCCACAATTCACAACACTCTGGCCTAGCAAACTCTGCTCCCAAACTTTACAGAAAGCATTCAGGATTATCCAAGTGATATTTATAAGGCAAGTACCAGCCAGTTCTGCGGGGCTGAAATTCAGCACCTTGACAGACCTGTCTCCACCCGCTAAGCCTTGGCTATTGACACTAAAAGGACTGGCGCCATCGTCCCCTCTCCTTTACACTCTTATCACCCCCTCTAGGCAACGCACCTCTGGATGGCTACAGAAACCATCTGAAATCCAGAATTGCGCCATTAACAGTGGTGGGCGGGCTGGGTCCCCTCCCAGGGTGGCCTGGCCCAGGAAAATGGCCCTTTTTCCAACCTGCCTTTGATGGCCGCTGTCCAAAGTTTCACAGCCACAAACTTAAGCGCAGCCTCCTGGCGCTCCAGCGCAGCACCCCACCCTTGAAAGGCCTGGGCCCCACTTCGATGCCCCACTCTCAGCGACCCAAGGATGAAAGGCAAGAAGAAAGCTGCAACTTTCTAACTGTATGTTGACATATTGGCCCCCATGTTTGCCTAGAGGCAGGTAGTGGTTTTCTAGTCAGTTGTTTTCACAGCTGGCCTGGCCAATTTGACAGGTGAGAAATTCCTCATGTCCAGATTACTCCAGGAACTCCTCAGCATCCATCTGAGCCAGAGGGGCTAAAGTGGAAGGGAGTGGAGCTGAAATCTGCTGAGAGGGGCCCAGGGGACTCTGGCGCCTGGAATGAGCTGGTCCAGGGGAAGTGAGGGGAGAGCCGAAAGTCTCACGGGTTGGAAGAGGCGAGACAAGAAAAGGGCCAGATACCTGGAAATGCCCCGAGTGGGATGGAAGTGGGGGAAGAGGCTGCAGGCTGGAGGGAACCGGGAATGTAACAGGAGGTGAGGGAGACCTGGACCCAAGGAGTGCCGTGCCTGGGATGCGGCCGTCCCACTCGGAGGGTGCCAGTCCCCTCCGGGAGCTCCGGCGAGGCTGGCTCCGGGCTGAGCGCCCGGACCCGGAAAGTTGGGGCGGCGAGGGGCGCTGGGCGGGAGCGCCCCCTGCGCAGCGGGAAGGGGCCGGACTCACCTTCTGGTCGACGATGGAGCAAGCCATCTCGCGGACGTGCGCCAGGCTGTAGTCCCCGGACGAGTCCTGGAGCAGCAGCACCGGCTCGCGGCTCAGGCCGATCTGCAGATGGAAGGAGATGCCCGCGGCCGGGGCGGCCACGGGAGCCAGGAAGGGCGCGGGGCCCGGCCCCGACCCCGGCATCAGCGCGGCGGCCGCCGCTGCCGCCACCGCGGCCACGGGCAGCAGAGGGCTGGGCGGCCGCAGAACCGGGGGGGTGCTCATCGCTCGGCCGGGCGCGCTGCGGGCCGCCGGTCAGGGCAGCCGAGGGCGGGGAGCAGCGGCGGAAAAAGTTTGCTGCTGCGGAGCCGGGAGCTGCTCTCTCCAAGAACCAAGGCGGAAAATAAAAACTTTCCGGAAAAGTCCCCGCGCGGGGGCAGGACCGGGGCTGAGGCTCGGGAGGGAGAGGGAGGAGGGAAGATGGCCGAGCGGGAGGACTGCGCCGCCAGGAGCGCGGGCGCCGCGCGAGGGAGGCGCCGCCGCCGAGCAGCACCGCGGCGGCGGGCTCCCGGCCGGGCGGCAGGTCAGCGCGCCGGGCGCCGGCGGGGGCGGGGCGGGGGGCGGGGAGGGGCGGAGGGGCGCTGGGGGCGGCGCTGCGGAGCCTCCACCCGGCGGGCGCGGGAACCGCAGGAGCCGCGCGGCCGCGGTGGCCGCAGGGCGCTGGGTCGCCGCCCCGCCGCCCCGGGGCTGACCCTGCCGTCGCCGGGGCCAGGCTGCTGCGGGGCTCCGGACGCCTGCGCGGGCGCGGCCCGTCGCTCCCCGCGGGACTCCAGTCGCCGGCCAGGCTGTCCGACCGCGGACGGCGGGGACGCCGCGCACTGCCCGGCCCCCAGGGACCCCACCGCCTCTTCCACATGCCCGAGGGCCGTGCGCTTCTGGAGAGGTGGTCTGTGGCGGACCCAAGGACGCCGCGCCCCGCTGCTCCCCCTGGAGAACTTAGGGAGGAGAAAAGAGAGGGTCCCAGGAAACCCCTTACCTCCCGGCTCCTTCTGGGAGCCCAGGGGTTTATTGCCAAAGCAGGTGGGAGGCCAATCCCCGGAAATGTATTTAAACCTGTCTCTACTTTTTTTGTCTGTCTGGCACACCCCGATCCCCAAGCCCACCTCCTCCACAGCAGCGCCCAAGACACCAGACGTATACAAGTGGCTGGATTCGAAGAACCTCTTTTTTTGTTGTTGTTTGGGGGGGGGGGGGGAGCCGGGGGGGGGGCGGAGGCGTTGTCTCCATAAAGGCAGGAGGAAAGTCTAATGCGGTCTCTTTCCCTTTACCTTGTCTTCTGTGTCTGGAGCTTCTAGTCCTGGACCCTCAGAAACTCTGTTTGCCTCCCTCTTCTGTCACTCTAGAGCGGGATTTGGAGGAGTTGTGCGCCCAGCGTCACCTCCAAGGCTGGGCACCATCGCTCTGCTTTTGAAGCATGATGTTCCTACTCGCTGTTGCTTTGGAGTGGGTGGGGGAGCAGGGGGTGCTTCCCAGGCCTTGAAGGTGAATGCTAATCATCTCCCCACTAGGGCCGGCTTCATGGCTGTGAGGGCCCGACCTCAGAAGGACCCGCTAGGGGTAATGCTCGACCACATGGTCTGCTGCCTGTCACTGTCAAAGCATTTTTGATTCTTCGTTTTGAAGTGGACTAAACAAATTGGTAGCCAGTCGTGCTGCCTATTTCTCTACTTCCCTTACTCAAGCACACACGGGCATCCCCAAGAAAGCCATTATATGTTACATTTTATTTTGTTCTATTTTGTTTGTTTGTTTGTTTATGCCTTGACCTCAGGTCCTGGCCCAGAACAAGGCACTGCAAGATAGTTTTCCCATAGGGTTCATTCCCAGGGTCAGTTTCAGAGCCTTGAATGTTTCCAACAACATTGTGATACTCACTGCTGTAGAAGGGATTTGAATTTATTCTGCCTGTATTTGATGTGAGAAGGTCTACATGGGTGTGTTGTGTTTTCCCCACTTACTTCTGAAAACTACCCTGCAATGCCTTGTTCTGGGTCAGGACCTGAGGTCAAGATATAAACAAACAAACAAAATATAACAAAATTATTTCGTTCTAATGTGCCAGATTCAACTAA
Organism: Myotis myotis; assembly: GCF_014108235.1. Taxonomy (NCBI): domain Eukaryota; kingdom Metazoa; phylum Chordata; class Mammalia; order Chiroptera; family Vespertilionidae; genus Myotis; species Myotis myotis. Next base: position 141,751,490 of record NW_023416313.1, on the reverse strand, counting down.
GCTAGGAGAATGATGGAAATATTCATGATGCAATGCTCTTCTGATTCTCTAGGAAGTTTTTTTTTTAATGACAGAAAATGTTTATTTATTTTTTCAAAATTGGAATAAAATCAGTATGCCAACAGTTTCCTACTTCCAGAGGAAAAAAAAAAGTTCTGCTGGTCAATGTACAAGATACTTACAAAGCTAGTTTGGCTTAAGGTGCAGGAGAGCTGAAGACTTTCATGTTTGTAGATACCACTATGATGTATTAAGGCCTTCTCTGCAGGCACTATACTAGCACCAGGTATGCAGCTGTGAAGACGGACAAGTTTTATACCATAACATTAAAAAAGAAAACAATACATAAGATTATTTCTGACAATCATAACTACGATGAATAAAAATAATGCAATATAACTGATGAATGCCTTAAGCCCCCTCTTTCTAGATATATCATCTAATCTCACTTTGAAATATCTGCACACTGATAATTTCCATCCAAATGTATTCCTGGTCCTCCTCTCTTAACTAAATTTTGGGCTCTCAAGTTCTAGTAGTTATTTCTAGGTTGAACGGCATCTCAAACTCAACACGGTCAAAGGAGAAATCTTTTTTGAGTGACTTGTGGAGAAAGAAATTTACTTTGAAAGAAATTTAGAGATGACAGAAGGTTTTCGCTGAGTTTACATTTGAGCCAAACCTGATGATAGAAGGGAGCCAGCCTGAATAAGATCTGGGGGGATTAACACTAGGTATTGGGAATAGCTGGTGCAAAGAGCCTAACACAAGAAGTACTTGCCATTTTCAAGGCACAGGAAAAGCAGGGCAAATGCCTGAGGTAAAGTCAGAGAGTTGGTAAAAGCCAGATGACAGAGGGTCTTGATAAGCCATGGTAAAATTTTTATTCTATTCTTAGTGCACTGCCAATTCATTAGAAGACTTTAAACCAGAGACCTATAATATTTAATTAACATTTTTAAAAGACAGTTTTCTCACCACTGTGTATAAGATAAATGAGTCCAAGCAGATGACTGAGGCAGAGAAGATAGGGAAGAAAAAGATTTCTGCTTTGACCATGTTGAGTTTGAGATGCCACTAACCGTTCAACCTAGAAATGACTACTAGAACTTGAGAGCCCAAAATTTAGTAGAGAGAAGGACCAGGAATACATATGGATGGAAATTATCAGTGTGCAGATATTTCAAAGTGAAATTAGATGATATATCTAGAAAGAGGGGGCTTAAGGCATTCATCAGTTATATGAAACGGGAACTTACATGCTCGCCTTAGAAAGAAATAAACTGTGTAAATAACTGCTTCTTATATTCTGATTTTTTTAATAGTATGAAACATTCTTTTAGAGTATTAGAAACAGTTAAGAAAGAAGCAGGATTAGGGGAGAAAATCCTAAAGAAGCCCTGGAGAATTAAAATTATTTTTAAGAAGGTGATAAGTTACTGAATGCAAAAGAGTGAATAAAGAGAAACAAGAGCCAAAACCGGTTTGGCTCAGTGGATAGAGCGTCGGCCTGCGGACTGAAAGGTCCCAGGTTCGATTCCGGTCAAGGGCATGTACCTGGGTTGCGGGCACATCCCCAGTAGGAGATGTGCTGAAGGCGGCTGATCGATGTTTCTCTCTCATCGATGTTTCTAACTCTCTATCTCTCTCCCTTCCTCTCTGTAAAAAATCAATAAAATATATTTTAAAAAAAAAAGAGAAACAAGAAGGGAAAAAAAAAATCTTGAAACTAATGGAGCTCCCCAGAACAAGCAGAACATTCCCGTGGTGTTTGTTATTGCAATTTCTATCATAGACACCTGAGATTTGACAGTTTGCAAACCATTATCCACTTTGCTGAATCACAAGAGAATGAGCAATAGATAATACCTGAAAGAAATCTGGTATGTACTATTATCTCTGCTGATTTTGACATTATACCTAGAAAACTTGAAGAATTTGAGAGAATTCAATGGTTTTAATCCTCTGGATGTTTGAACGTAGGAAGAGAAAAAAAAAGGATTTAGAAAACGAATAGCTGCTTATAAATTACTAGAGGCTTGGTGCACAAAATTCGTGCGCTGGTAGGATCCCTAGGTCTGGTTGACGATCAGGGCCAATCCTTGGCCAGCCTGGCACCACCTGCTCACCGGCCCCTCCCCCTGCTGTGGCTGCCAGTCGCCTCCCTCTTTGGGGTGACTGGTGGGGTGATCGGGGGCTCCTGCTGTCACCCACCTTGGCTGGCCTGGGGCCACTGGCTGGAGGCAGCTCCTGCATTGAGCATCTGCCACCTGGAGGTCAGTGCACATAATAGCGACCGGTTGTTCCACCAGTCATTCTGCCATTTGATCTATTTGCATATTAGGGTTTTATTATTTATGATATTCATGAAATTGTATTTCATTTTTTGAATAATGGCTAACATTACTAAAATAATGGACTTCTGGCAGTGGCTGGGAATACCACCTTAGTAAGAAGCTTCAAGGTTCAATTCCCAAATTAAGACTCTGCAAATGATTTGGGTATGCAAAAGTATATGGAAGTACTTAGAGCAACTTAAAAAGATGAATGATAATCTCGTTGGATGTTCTTCAAAAGAGGGTTGGATGTTGAAATAATTATAGAAATAAATGCCTAAACTTTATTTTTCTTGTATGGCTTATAAATTAGCATTTATAGACACTGAGAAGTTCTTTACAAAATATTTTTTTTCATTTAACTCACTACTTTCCAGACATTTTTTACCTCAAAACCCCACTCATTTTGTTGTTGTTGTTTTTTGTCATATAGCCTTATTAAACTATCACATAGCTAATGTTCCACAGAACACATTTTGTGAATGGTGTACTATATGACAAATGTAAAAGAATTTAGGTTAAAGTTGAAGGTAAAGAAAATTGCTCAGAAAATTAAAAACAGATACTTTGAAGAAAAGCATGAATGCATAACAGGTGCATAATATTGGGAGTGTCCAGTAATTCACAATTAATAATCAGAAGATTCAGAATAGCTTCATTTGAATGGGAGTCAGCATAGAAGCACTATATGCTTTGTCCAGATGAAATGAACAGCAGAGAAAAAAGTGAATAGAAACATATGCAATCTGTGACTGCAAGGATCATATCCCTTGGTAGAACCATTTCACAGCCTGACAAACTGAAGACCAGAGAAATTATATACCAATGTGGAATCAGAAATTTGAAGAAGACAGTGTGATCGGTCCCTGGTTGTACTCCTTTTTTATATGATTAAGCACTGGAAGTTGTAAGCATGACAATAAAAATAATGGATGAATGGATAATAGATGATTTGTGCATATGATAAACATTTGATGTTGTTGTTTGTTTGCTTCAAAGAGTTCATAAACCATAGTCTGTAAAACTAGGTTAAATAAGGATAATCTCACCAAACCGGTGCCACAGAAAAATAAGGTCCTATTGGGGACATCAACCATACTGACATCAGCCAAAATCTCCTGCTAAAACTTGAACATGTGACCAAATGTTGCCATATCTTGCTGATAATTTCATGGAAAATAAAGGAGAAAATAAGTGAAATTTAGAAGTTAATTTTCAACAAAAGAAAAATTTATTCTTTAATAAAGCAGATTTCAAAAATTCAAAAGCAACACAGGTACAATCCTAGAGTCAGAGATCCCCCAAATTACAAGAGACCCTCAAAGACTGGCTTTCAAATGTGAAATCACAAATTATCCAGGTGAGGAATAAATTCAGACACCAGTGTGATTACATTTTAAGTTCTAGATAAGTACAGATCTGCAAAGAAAATGAACAGAAATATACCCATGCTATACAAGCCAGAGTAAATAAAAATAAAGGTTATTTTAAACTAAAAATTACATGTACTAGCTATATATAAGAGTACTGTTTTTAAACATATTCCTCCTGAATAATTAATTTTTAGACAATAATTGAATTTTTCATTTTAATTTTTACTTATTCAAGGTTAAACATTTTAATGTGCTTATGATTACTACTAGTGTGTCTTCTTTTATGAATATTCTATTCTAAGTTACTTAGATGTTAATATATTGAATATTCCTTTTCTACTTATTAATAAATAAGAGACTATTATATATAAAGAATGTTACTCTTGGTATGTATAAAAGGCAATTACCTTTTATCATTTATTTTTTAATGTTTTATGGGGTCATAGCTTTCAAGCTTCTTTAGAAATATCTTTTTTGTGCCTTCATGTTGCTTGGAAATGTATTTCCTATTCTGAGTTCAGAAAAATATCCATCTATAGTTTTTATTTCCCATTATTACTCTTACTATTATTTTGTTTTTAAGAACTTAAATCAATCTGAGTATATCTATTGATTTCTAGATATTTTTTTCTAAAATTCAACTGTCTCAGTTATTGGAAGATATGTTTATTTGCCTTCATATTCATCAGTGGGCCAGAAGAAAGAGATCCAGCTTCCAGTGTTTAGCTAGAAGTTTTAAAAAGTATTCCTTAACCCATATTTTTCTAATTTTTATATATTTTTTATTGATTTCAGAGAGGGAAAGAGAGACAGAAACATCAATGATGAGAGAGAATCATTGATTGGCTGCCTCCTGCACGCTCCCTACTGGGGATGGAGCCCGTAACCCAGGCATGTTCCTGACCCTGACCAGGAATCGAACTGTGAAGTCCTGGTTCATGGGTCAGTGCTCAACCAGCCGGGCATAATTTTTAGTCGTGAATAAATTTTAAATATTTTGTCCAAAATGGTGACTTTTTACTTTTTGCACACATGAAAAATATCTACATTTACATTTCTAATTTATACGATGTGCTTTTTGTTAGACTTGATTTCCTAAACATCATTCCTTCCTGGACAATAACAACTTTGACTCTGCTGTTCTAATATCTGCTGGCTCCAAAGTATCATAAAATTTGGTTGGGTCCCTTGTAGAAAACGGAATGAAACACTTTTTCCTTGGACTTCTTTATACTCAGAAGGCAATAGCTTAGAGTCCCCAACTCTATGTGTGCACATCAGCTTTTAGTAAATTCAGATTCAACTATGAATATCAAATACCTCCCATTAGTTGATAATGTTCAATAACCTAATTTATTCTCTTTATAGTATATGTTATTTTGTCAGACTTTGCATTATTTTATTCAGTATATTTTATAAAGCACTGACTAAATTTTGAAAAATTAGTAAGAAAGAATAAAGGAGATACAATTAATCCAAAGTTACTTTTTGGGTCCCTTCCTGGAAAAAAATATTTTTAAGCTAAAATTTCTTGTGCGGTTTCTGACGCTTGATTTGGAAAATGAACTTTTTAAGGGAAAGAATCTGGCAGATTTATTTCCTCATGACATAACAAGGAAAAATAGTTTTAACAGTTTAAGAAAAAATGATTTGCTTTTCTTGGCTTAGAAAAATTTTAAATGGTATTATTTCTTAAATTCACTTATTACTTAAAACCCATATTCCACTAGGGTAAAAACTGAATAATTAAAATGAGATAATTTATACGGAATTAAAACCATATTTTATCTAGTTATCATGCTGCATTTTTAAATTAATTCTTATCCTCAAATATGCAATCTAAAAAAATTGTAAAAAAATTGTTGCAACTCCCATAAATCTTCTTTCCCATACTGTATTATTTTTAAATTGAACTATTTACACATTTATTAACATGCATTCGAACTAGAAATCTTTGCTTCATACTGCTTTAAGTAGAATATTTACTTCTTGAATTAAACATTAATTTTATATTTATTTTTAAATATATAATTTCTTTTATTTATATGATATACATACTTTTCATGAATATATTGTGTTTTGTTCAACCAGTTAGTCATCCAGACCACCTAGAAAAATCAAGTCCTCTTAAACTGAAAAGAGGAAAAAAGACCCTTAAATTCCAGACTTGCTTCAGAATGTATTCAAGATAAAAATTACGTACTTACTCTGGTAGATGAAGAAGACGTTCTAGAGAACTTTACCCTTTGCCCTTTGCCGCTCTGGTTGGATGTCCAAGTAACGAGTGTAGACCATGGGATTTGAAAGCTTGTTAGTTTGTCCATGCAACAAATAGCATTCCTATCACTGCCCAGCACATCTTTGTCCTGCAGGTTTACTTTATTTATTATATGCTCCTCTACATCTAGCCTTGCAAGTTGAACATTAAAAAGAATTTAGTTAGCCCTAACCGGTTTGGCTCAGTGGATAGAGCGTCAGCCTGCGGACTGAAGGGTCCCAGGTTTGATTCCGGTCAAGGGCATGTACCTTGGTTGCGGGCACGTTCCCAGTGCTGGGTGTGCAGGAGGCAGCTGATCGATGTTTCTCTCTCATCCATGTTTCTAACTCTCTATCCCTCTCCCTTCCTCTCTGTAAAAAATCAATAAAATATATTTAAAAAAAAAAGAATTTAGTTATTGAAATATATGTTAATTGCTTTGGAAAAATAAAGCTATTTAAGTCACTAATGAGAAATATTCATTTTAACCTTTATTTCCCTTATCAAACATATTTTCTTTGTTTTTATATAGAAATTAAATAATTCATAATTAAATGATAAATGCATTTATGTAGCTTTAATTTATGATTTGTCACGTGTCCTTTTCAAAAAGCAATAAAACCATTTTAATAAGTAGAAATTTTTTATCACATAAATAAGTAGTGCAAATATCTGGACTAATATCCATGATTTATGCTGTAGTAATTAGGTCTAAAATTCCTCAGAGCCAAAACAAGGAAAGGATAACAGTGTTCTTTCTAATTTTTATTGTCTGATTTTAAGCAAAAATTTTGGATGAAATTATCACAGATGTCCATATTACACAAGAGAGCAAAACATTTGATTTAGAGTCTGAGCTTCCTAAGGGCAAGGCTCTTATTTTATTCACCTTTTTATTCCTTAGAAACAGAATGTAACAAAAGCTCATTAACATGCTTTCCAATTCAAACAATTCACCTACAGTTTGAAGATTAAAAATTTGCTAACTTTTTTCAGGATAATAGTCCTTTATATTCACCCTCTTCTAAAGCTCATGTCACAGAAACCAACTCTAAGTTAGACATTTCCTCGAGGGACTCAGTTAATAAAGTTCAAATAAGTCCTCTTCTTGTGATCTAGCCTGACTCAGATCCACATAGTCAGCTCTGTGCTGAACTATGCTTATAGCACTCTCTTAGGCCACTAGCACCTATCACATACTATTGATTTCACTTGCATCCTATACCTATGGGAGCCTTTTTGTAATCATCTCCACATACTCCCCCTCCAGTGTGTTCAAAACCAGTTATTATATCTGACATGGAATAGGTGCTGATTCTTGGTAATAGTTCCAAATTGTTTACTGAATGAGTGAATGGCTTGAGCTTAAAATGCCTCCAAAAAATGCATGACATAATCTAATGGCCTACCTTCCCTAAAAATCAACTATCTCAGCTACAGGTCTTTTAAGAATAACATTTATTGTTCTTTTTCAGATTATAAAAGTAATACATGTCATGTTAGAAAATTTGGGGGAAAAAATCTAAATCAAAATAAAAATCAACTATAATCTCTTAACTCCAAGTTAATACTAACTTATTTTACTTTTTTGTGAGTGTGTGTGGAATAATATAAAAAATATATTTAAATATTATTTTAAAACTTATTATACCAACACATTTTTTCCAAAGTCATTAAATACTCTTTGGAAACATTATTTGGGATGGCTACAGAGTATTCTAGAATATGGTTTTTTACTCCCTATGCTAAACATTTACTTTATTCCTGTTTTTTGCTAGCATATATTTTATGTGAATAATAGAACTATTACTTGGGCAGAAAATATATTTATAAGTTGGAATAAATACTTAGAAACTCAGTTGCAGGACAGTATAAATAAGACTAATAATTTGTGGGAACAAGTCTGCTAACAAGGATCATATCCAGAGGCTTTTGATATAGAATCATTCATTTAAAGATGCAAAAAATTTCCAAGAATTTATAATGGTGAAACACATTAAGCTGACGTAAAATCTTAAAAAACAACAACACATTTAAAAAAAAAATTAGCAAGACGTTTTGTAGTTTTTAAGTTGAATATTCAAATCAAATTTGACACCTCAGAATATCAGTTCTTCTGTCAGAAATCACACAGTGATTTTTGCTATATTTGGAAACTAAGTGGTAGAATCTCTGTACATGTAGTATACATATATAACTATATTATTATGAAAGAAATAAATTAACTTCATGAAATATCACTGATGAGTGAAATTGCAAAGTATTTACTTTGCTATTTTTCAGCCATACTTTCAGTTAACTGGCTCAAAATATAAATACTAACCTAATTTTCTTAATGCTAAAGTATAGTACTTTAAAAAGTATAAGCACATAGCTTAAAAACAGATGGAATAAAAGATGTTAAAATTTGATTTTTAGAACCTAGTAAAATTGTGTTATAAGAAAATTTTATATTTTAACAAACCAATCCTGGTTTCTAAACTTACAATGTCATAAATTATTGAGTAATGATACAATGATGGAATAATCTAGTTTTTAGTTAAAAAATAATTAAGTAATATGATTCTATTTGAGCTATAAAATGTGCTTGATTTATCCCCAAATTATAGCATTATAATATCTCTAACTGGCCCATGTTTTTACTGTTAAAATGCATATCTGTGGAGTATTTTGGCAACCTATTTGAACAAATATTACACACACACACACACACACACACATACACACCACACTCCAAACTAAAGCTGTGGTCATTATAAAATAGCCCTTCTGAACTTAATTTCAAAATCTTAACTTATAGAATTTCCTTTTTAATGGCAGAATGGTGAATGTGGCTGTTACCTGCTGAATTATGTCTGCTGTAAAATTCACATGTTGCCCTAGCTGGTTTGTCTTAGTGGATAGAGCATCGGCCTACAGACTGAAGGGTCTCAGGTTAGATTCCGGTCAGGGCACATGACTGGGTTGCGGGCTCGATCCCCACTGGAGGGTGTGCAGAAGGCAGCTGGTCAATGATTCTCCTTCATCATTGATCTTTCTATCTCTCTCTCCCTCTCCTTTCCTCTCTAAAATCAATAAAAATATATATTTAAAAAATTTTCATAGGTTGAAGCCCTAACCTCCATTACCTCAGAATGTGATTGTATTTGGAGATAGGGCCTTTAAATAAAAAAATGAAGCTCTTGCCCTGGTCAGTTTGGCTCAGTGGTTGGAGCATCACCTGCAGACCTAAGGGTCACAGGTTCCCTGTCATCAAGAGCATGTGCCTAGAGGATAGGTTCGATCCCTGGCCAATCGATGGGTCTCTCTCACCTCTCTCTCTTTCTCTCTATCTCTCTCTTCCTCTCTCTTCCCCTCTCCTCCCTCCCTTCCACTTTCTCAAAAATCAATGGAAAAAATATCCTCTGGTGAGAATTAAAAAAAAAAAAAAAAAAAAAAAGATGAGGCCCTAATCCAACCTTATTGTTGTCCTGTTAAGAAGAGGAGATTAAGACACATAGAGAGACACTGGGGCATATATGCCAAGAAAGACAAAGATGTGAAGAGGCAGCAAGGGGACAGCCATCTGCAAGCCAAGGCGAGAGGCCTTGAGAGAAACCAGCCCTGCTGGCACCTTGACCTTGGACTCTCAGCCTCCAGAACTGTAAGAAAATAAATTTCTGTTGCTTAAACTATCCAGTCTATGGTATTTGCTTATGGCAGCACTAACAAACTAAGACAGTAATATATAATGTGTTAGGGTAGAATAAATATATTTTATGTATTTTTTTTCTTGGACCTCTAGGCACAGAGTACAATAGCATCTCTTTCTGATTTTTGACCTTTGTAATTTCAGCAGGAAAGTGTTGAAGGGTGCATATTACTGAAAGATGTCAAGGGAAAAGCCTAAGTTATTTAATAAGGTATTGCAACCTTGAACTTAACAATTCAAAGAAAAATAGAATGAATAGTAAACTTTTAAATTCAAACTAAGTTTGTATAACAATTATATGTATAAGACCAATCTTGATTAGTTATTATAATACAAATTGGATGAGTTTATCCTTGAGGAAATAAATATTTTCAGGATTTAAAAAGCACTTTAAATAAAATATAAATAAGGGAATTAATTTTCATGTGATATTTTGCATCTTTTAGAAGGGGTACTAACTGGGATTATTTATAGAGTTTTAGAGGTAGAAATGGTATTAGAGATCATCTTACCCAATTGCTTCATTTTAGAGGTGGAAGAAAACAAAAAGGAATGCTCCAAATCACACAAGTTAGAAGAGCTAGGTCAAGAAATGAATCAGCGTTGCACTGATTACACAGTATTCTGCACTCTGCATTTGGCTATGCACCCAATTAGTGAAAAAAGAGCACCTACCTCCATATATGTTTGTGTATTTATAATTTAACATATAGTTATATTGCTATGCAACTGTTATAAAAATATATACAAAAATAGAAATCTAAAAGGACATTTACAGGGATTCCACTTATGGATAGCATGGAGAAGATGCACTTCTTACTGCCACTGCTAAGTACAACTGAAAACCGCGAACACTGTATAGTAAAGAAACAGTGGGACTTTGAAAAGTAGAGAGAAAATGATAGACCAAGTAGGGACTTTGATACCCAAAAAGTAACATGGTTCCAAATTCCTTGTGTTTTCTTTTTGCCTCATGTGTCCAAATTGGGTGCTAGACAAGCATACCACCTGGGAACACCAATAGATGGAAACAATCAAACAAAAAAAGCTCTAAAAAAAAGTCTGCTAGAAGCAAGAAAGGGAAAGCCCAGTAAGACAGAAAACTTTGAGACAGTAACTGCCCTGTTTCAGCTTCACACTATAGGAAAAACTCCAGGCACCATCCCCTACCACTATATACACATAACATTCCACCACTCTTCCCTTCGGATGATACCAGAGAATGCCTAGTAGGGAGCCTGGACTTTCAATCCTTCCAGGTGTCAATAATCTCCTATCAGTATGAACACATGAGGAACCTAGACTTCTATCCCTCCCAAGTAGTAATATGTACCCTAATATATCAATAATCATATGAAAAACTAGATGACCTAAATATACAAAGTCTGTTCTCTGATACAATGGAATCAAACTGGAAATCAATTACAGAACAATGACAGAAAATTTTCAAAATACATGGAGACTACACAGCACACTTCTAAGTAAACAATGGGCCAAGAGGAAATCTTGAGTGAAATCAAGAAATACCGGGGACTAAATGAAAATGAAAATACAACATATAAAAATCTGTGGGATACAGCTAAAGCAATGCTGAGAGAGAAGTGAATAGCACTAAAGTCATATATTAGAAAGGAAGAAAACCTCATATCGATGACCTAAGCTCACATCTCAAAAACTTAGGAAAAAAGGAAGAAAAAAAATAACCCAAACCAAGTAGAAGGAAGGAAATGATAAAGATCAGAAATTAGTAAAAGTGAAACAAATAAGAAGATAGAAAATCTCAGCAAAGAAATGTTATTAAGAAATAAAATGGAGATTCAGAACTAAAACATACAATATCAGAAATAAAAGCTCACTGATGGACCCTTCAGTAGTGTGAGAATAGAATAGCATGAAAACAAAGAATAGAATAAGTGAACTTGAAAAAAGATGGCTGGAACTTATATAGTCAGAACAACAAAGAGAAAATAAACAAACAAACAAAATAATTTTCAGAGACTGATGGAACAATACAAAAGTACTATCTGTATTACCAGATTTCCAGAAGGAGAAGAAAAAGACAGTGAGACTGAAAAAGTGTTGAAAAAAATAATGGCTGAAATTTTCTAAAATTTGGTGAAAGACATAAACCAACAGATTCAAGAGGCTAAATGAACATATTCAAGAGGCAAAGTGAACTCCAGGTAAGATAAAACCAAAGAATTCCATGTATGACATATCCTAATTAAACTTATGAAAAATAAAAACAGAGAAAATATCTTGAAAGCATCCAAAAAGAAATGACACTTTGCCTTTAAGGGAAAATCAATTAAAGTAACAGTAGATTTTTCATCAGAAACCAGGGATGCCAGGAGAAAGTGGAACTATTAAAGACAAGAAATTGATTGCTGCCTTAGAACAGTATAATAGGCATGAATAATAAATATATAGCCAGTGCTTTAGAGTGAGTCGACTACTTCTAAATGTGCTAAGCTTTGAAATGAAAAAACAAGCCCAAAGTTTTAAATTTTCAGCTCAAGACATTAAAAAGCCAGGCAATACAATGATTACCCTAAGATTAGCACTCATCTCTGCAGGGCTGATGAATGGTATCATGACTCTTATTGAAAGTTAAGACACTGGAATCCAAATTGTGATTAGGACAAATCTGAAAACTCAGAGCACTATGAATACTAAACATCCCTTACTAGAAGACATAGCTTTTTTTTGCCAGAGTTCAATGAGCTATTCCTACCTTCCTTGAAAATTATGTAAGCACCATGCCTGAGGCAGTTACCTGGCAAGATGGTGTAACTTTCCTTAAAATCTTTAGACCTACAACTAGTGTCAGAGTCTAGCACACTCCAAGAAGACATTGCAAAATTAAACTCAGGAAGAAAAAGCTAATACACCAAAAAGAATGCAACATTTTGCCAAGTGATATTGGCAAAGACCTGCAGAAATGAACTTTGGAATAGATTCTGAGATTCTTCATCAGAACCAATGGAATGTATTTGTATATTAGATGCCCGGTGCACAAAATTCATGCACAGCGGGGGGGGGGGGGAGTTCCCCTCAGCCCAACCTGCACCCTCTCGCAATCCAGGACCCCTGGGGGGGATTAGGCTGCCTGGTTAGGCCCGTCATGCAGGAATCTGAGACTGCTCACCCCTAACTGCTCACCTGCCTGCCTGCCTGCTCAGTGCGTGTCATAGCAACCAGTTGTTCCAGTCATTCTGGTCATTCTGCCTTAACAGTCACTTAAGATTTTATATATATATATAGATTGAAATAAAGGTTTAGATATGGGTTTAGAAAAAAATATAGAACAGGCAAACAGACACAAATGTATAACAGACAGACACAACCACCTTTGAAAAGTATGCACTGTTTTCTGCAGACTAAAAACAGTGGTGAGAGGTGCCTCATTTGCAGTGCTTAACCCATGTCATGATAATCAGTCATTTGACACACACCACTTTGCCTTGATGATAGGTTGGGAGGCCTCAGGTCTGACAGAGTTGGGTACCCACTTGCCCTGCATAAGCAAAACAAAACAAATAAACAAACCAACAACAGCAGCAATAACTTAACCATGGCTCTCTAACTCAATTCACAGCACAGAATTTCTGGAATGCAGAATAAGCTGGATATTCTTGAAAACAAACTGTATGATGATATTTTCTTAGATTGGGGGTTCTTTCAGAAGTGAGCATTCCTGTGCAAGTGGTGTACATAAAAAGTGCTCCAAGAGAAGCCAGTGGGAGTGGGGCAGGCTGGACAGGGAAGAGGAAAAGCCAAACAGAGTCCAATTTTAGATAATATCCTAGCCTCAGCCAGACTTTGAGTAGTATTTGTAACATAAACTGGGCCTCAGGCCAAGGGGCCAAAGGAGATGAGCTTCCATATTTTTGTATTCACTGAGAATGGCTAAAGGCCACCCTGCATATCCAGGTATATACTTTCCAGTACTTGATTTCTCTGCTCCTGCAGGAAAAGTGGTTCCATTAGCCTAAAGCAGTGGTTCTCAACCTGTGGGTCACGACCCCTTTGGGAGTCGAACGACGCTTTCACAGGGGTCGCCTAAATACATCCTGTATACCAGCTATTTACATTATGATTCATAACAGTAGCAAAATTACAGTTATGAAATAGCAACGAAAATAATTTTATGGTTGGGGGTCACCACAACGTGAGGAACTGTATTAAAGGGTCGCGGCATTAGGAAGGTTGAGAACCACTGGCCTAAAGGCAGTTTCTAGAAGAATTACAGAAATTCACAGAAATGGCAAGAGAGATATGCGTAGACCTGTGTGGAGCACTGGCAATGCTGATTGCAATCATATAATCACTATAAATATTACTGTTAGCCTTCCTCAAAAGGACTCGCAACACATGCTACACCTGTGCAATGAGGATTTCGTGGCCTGGCATCTACTCTAGTGCCAATCCCTGGGGCCCAGTATACTATAGTGTTCCATCCAATGAAGAGGATCTTTATGGGGAAGAGAGGGGTCAGGTGATAAATGGAGTTTGGGCTTGAACTCATATCAAGGCCTGGCTAGCGGTTGTGAATACATCCTGTAGGTATTACACAATTCCTGAGCCTGGAATGCTTTGGCTTTGCAGTAAGTATTGACACTGGCAGGAGTATACTCTGTAGTTATTCAAGGGTGACTTGAGGGACAGCAGAAGGGAGGTCTTCCAAATGGATTAAATTTCAAATGACAAATCTGGTGATCCACTTTCCCAAAAATGTGATGGCCTGTGTTATGAATTTTATAGTTTCATGGACAGTAGCTAGCTTTTCAGAATTTTAGGGACACACAGGAACAATATTGGGGAATAAATAGCAAGGAGAATACATTGGGTTATAGATATGTGGCTGGATCTCCAACAATGAGCCCAGATTATAGGGGGATGAGGGTAGAAATGTGCCTCATGTGAATGCTCATTAACATATGCTAAGAAAGTGGTTTTCAGTAATCAAGTGGTTAAACTGACCTGCTTTCAAGTCAATTGGCTGTTTTTCCCAAAACCAATGCTGAAAGTTATGGAGATTATGCTTGGCCTGGACAATGTGGTCTTTTTACCAAGGCTGACCCGGCTAATGCCACTTTTGTGTCCTCAACTTTCCGAAACAACCAACTTTGAATTCCTGAAAAATTAACGTAATTGGGTAGGGAGAGCAACCAGCCAGACTAGTTTAATTGTATAGGAAGCAGTAATTTTTCCTTCTAGAACAGAGACTTATTCTGCCCTGGATCTGCCTTCCCTTCCCTTCCCGCAATGTTTCTACCAGCAACACCACTCGTGAACTTACTAAATGTCTTATTCACTGTCCTAGTATTCCACATTTAGATTTTAACCCTTACTAGGTTAATTCTGACAAAGGAATCCATTTATGGAATGCACTAATGTTATCCTATATCTTATTACTTAGAATCCATGGGTTGACCAGCCTACTGAATATAGTTTTATTTGGTGTCAACAACTTGTTAGGTTGAAAGTGCTGTCAACAGGATTTTATATGCTTGGAATCAGCTACAACAAATGGTTGTATTTGTCCAATAACCAGGATACATGGGTTTAGGAGCAATGAGGTATAAGTGGGGTTGGTAGCTTTCACTGTTATACCTAACCATGGACCTATAAAAGGTTTACTCCCTATCCCTGCACAGGAGAGTCTGCTGCTTCAAGGTCTTAGACCCAATGAAAAATGTTTCTACATGGGCACACAAAAATGGTGCCATTAAAGCAGAAGTTGATATAAGCAGTTCTTGACTTTGGTGTCAATGAGACATAAAAGAATAAGCCGTGTTAGCTGTGGGTAATTGATCTTTACAGTTGTAGTGAAGGCAGATAGCTTCTTTATAGAGAGACAGGGAGAACAGATCTGGAACCTAGAAGCCCAAGGGGTGTTCCCAGATCCTTTTCCAGGGATAAAAACTATAATAACTTCAAACAATCAAGTCTACAAAAGGTTCAGCTCCTTCAAAAGTAAAGGTTTAGGTTATCCAACAAAGTCTAGAACAATAACCCAACAAGATTTTGGTAGAACAATAACCAAGGGAATTTGAAAAGTATAGTCAAAGCACAAACTTATAATAGCACCTATATCTTTGTGATTAGTTACAAAAAAGGCAGATACCTGTAAACACTCACATTTTATTTCCTGATGGCTATATATATATATATATATATATATATATATATATATATATATATTAGAGGCCTGATGCACAAATTCATGCACCAGTGGGCTCCCTCAGCCTGGCCAGCGATCGGCTGATGGGGAGGCGGGAGTCGGGGGCCCAGCCAGCCAGGGGGAGAGACCGAGGGAGGTTGGCTGTGGAAGCACACTGACCACCAGGGGGCAGCTCCTGCGTTGAGTGTCTGCCCCTGGTGGACAGTGCACATCATAGCAACTGGTCGACCAGTGGTTCAGTATCTCGGATATATATATATATATATATACACACACACACACATAGGGGATGTCCCAAAATTCACGCAAGAAGTAATTTTGATAGAAAACACAGGTTTATAAGTAAAAATTGTAAATTTTTTATAGATTCATAAAGTATACAGTATAAGGTTATGTATAGAATAGCATATTGGGTAAATGGCCTGCATGGTTTTGCTGGCACATACACACTCATTTGTTGAAATTTTCCATGACCATTTTGCATAAATGTGGCTGAATTTCGATGAGGCTCATTTTCATCTTGATGGCTTGGTTAATCAACAAAATTATCACATTTGGGGTTCAGAAAATCCGCGAGTGATTGTTGAGAAACAAATGCATCCACAACGTGTCACTGTTTGGTGCGGATTTTGGGCTGGAGGCTTCACCGGACCATTATTCTGTGTTTTCTATCAAAATTATTTCTTCCGTGAATTTTGGGACACCCTTCATATATATATATATATACTAGAGGTCCGGTGCACAAAAATTTGTCTACTCGGGGGGAAGGGAGCGTCCCTCAACCCGGCCTGTGCCCTCTCACAGTCTGGGACCCCTTGGGAGATAACGACCTGCTGGCTTAGGCCCGCTCCCGGGTGGCAGAGGGCAGGCCCAATCCCTAGGTGCAGCCCCTGGTCGGGCTCAGAGCAGGGCTGATTGGGGAGTTGGGGCACCGCCCCTGTCATTCACAGAGCAGGGCAGATTGGGAAGTTGCGATGCCACCCTCAGTCACGCTCAGGGTAGGGCTGATTGGGGGGTTGGGGCACCGCCCCCTGTCACACTCAAGGCAGGGTCGATGGGGAGGTTGCAGCGCCACCCCCTGTCATGCACAGAGCAGGGCCAATCAGGGGGTTGGGGCGCTGCCCCCTGTCACTACAGAGCAGGGCCCATCAGGGGGGTTGCGGCTCCATACCCTGTCACACACAGAGCAGGGTCGATCAGGGGGTTGGGGAGCTCCCCCTTGTCATGCACAGAGCAGGGCCAATCAGGGGGTTGGGGCGCTGCCCCCTGTCACTACAGAGCAGGGCCCATCAGGGGGGTTGCGGCTCCATACCCTGTCACACACAGAGCAGGGTCGATCAGGGGGTTGGGGAGCTCCCCCTTGTCATGCACAGAGCAGGGCCCATCAGGGGGTTGGGGAGCTCCCCCTGTCACGCACAGAGCAGGGCTGATCAGGGGGTTGGGGAACTCTCCCCTGTCACTCACAGAGTAGGGCCGATAGGGGAGTTGGGGCACAGCCCCCTGTCACACACAGAGAAGGGCGGATGAGGGGTTGGGGTGCTGCACCCTGTCACACTCAGGGCAGGGCCCATGAGGGGTTGTTGGGGTGTCACCCTCTATCACCCACAGAGCAGGGCCGATCATGGCGTTGGGGCGCTGCCACTGTCACACTCAGGGCAGGGCTGATGGGGAGATTATGGCTCTACCCCGTCACACACAGAACAGGGCCCGTGGGGGGGGGCGGGGGCGTTGGGGAGCCGCACCCTGTCACATCCAGAGCCGCAGGGCGATCAGGGGGTTGGGGAGCTCCCCCGTATCAGGCACAGAGCAGGGCTGATCAGGGGGTTGGGGCACCTTCCCCTGTCACACACAGAGCTGCAGGGCGATCAGGGGGTTTGGGCTCTGCCCCCTGTCACGCTGATCCTGGTGCCGGGAGGCCTCGCGGCTTCGCTGATCCTGGTGCTGGGAGGCATATTACCCTTTTACTATATAGGATAGAGGCCGGGTGCACGAGTGGGGGCCGGCTGGTTTGCCCTGAAGGGTGTCCTGGATCAGGGTGGGGGTCCCCAATGGGGTGCCTGGCCAGCCTGGGTGAGGGGATGATGGCTGTTTGCAGCTGCTCACACACCCTTCAGGGTGGGGGTCCCCACTGGGGTGCCTGGCCAGTCTGGGTGAGGGGCTGAGGGCTGTTTTCAGGCTGGTGGGTGACGGAAGCTCCCAACTGCTCCTTTTTTTCTTTTTTTCTTTTTTTTCTTTTTTCTTTTGGGCCAGCTTTAGCTCTGAGGCTCCAGTTCTTAGGCCTCCGCTACTGAAAGCAGGTATCTGGTTTGTTTTGGTTCCATAATCGAAACAATGTATAACTCCAGCTCTGAGATCCCAGGTCTCTGAAAGCTGGTTTCTGGGGTTTTGTTTAGCTTCTATATTTATTACAATGTTTCTTAAACTGCAAGCTCAGAGGCCAGCAAGGCAGGTGGGGAACGTTGGAGTCCTCCGTCACTGAAGCAAGCAAGCCTCAAGTTAGCTTCCAGCTGCCTGGCTGCGGGCCGCCATCTTGGCTGGCAGTTAATTTGCATATCTCCCTGATTAGCCAATGGGAAGGGTAGCAGTCATATGCTAATTACCATGTTTCTCTTTTATTAGATAGTAATTATACACACACACACACACACTCTGGAGTATTAGAGGCCCGGTGCACAAAATTTGTGCACTGGGGGTGGGGGGTGTCCCTTAGCTCAGCCTGCACCCTCTCCAATCTGGGCCCCTTGGGGGATGTATTTTTCATACTGGTAGTCAGACATCCCTCTCACAATCCCGGACTGCTGGCTCCCAACCGCTCACCTGCCTGCCTGCCTGATTACCCCTAACCACTTCTGCCTGCCAGCCTGATCACCCCCTAACTACTCCCCTGCAAGCCTGATCGACACCTAACTGCTCCCTTGCTGGCCCAATTGCCCCCAACTGCCCTCCTCTGCTGGCCCATTCACCCAAAATTGCCCTCCCCTGATGGCCTGGTTGCCCCTAACTGCCCTCCCCTGCAGGCCTAGTCGCCTCTAACTGCCCTCCCCTGCCGGCCCGGTCACCCTCAACTGCCCTCCCCTGCCGGCCATCTTGTGGTGGCCATCTTGTGTGAGGGCATGATGATCAATTTGCATATTACCTCTTTATTATATAGGATCATATCATTTCCATGCCCCACCTTTTAAAATATTATTATATTTAGTCTACAGATCACAAAATATCAAGATGGAATTATGAATACATCAGAAGAGAAAGGGACATCACCTCGACCTCAGACTTAGAGTTGGACTGAGTAACTGAAGAGAATTTGGGTATTGCTATAAGGAAAATCATATGAGCCTTTAAAGTATAATTGATGTTAATAGGCCATAGATGCTCCTGGACTTACAACTGGAATACATCCCAATAAACTTCACTTTAAGTTGAAAATATCATCGTTGAAAATGTGTTTCATACTACACTATAGACATATCAATTGTTTACTCTCATGATCATGTGGCTGATTGGGACCTGGGACTCTTTGCTGCTGCTGCCCAACTTCATGAGAGAGTATTGTACCGCTATTGTTAGTCCAGAGAAGATCAAAAGTCAAAATTTGCAGTATGGTTACTTCTGAATGTGTATGGTTTTTACAGTATCATCAAGTTGAAAAATCATAGGTTGAACTGTTGTAAGTTGAAGACCATCTGCATTAAGTTGGAGAATACAGTTGCTGTGTTGTTTATAAGTTTAATGTGGTAGAAGAATATATATTGATGTTTGTCAACAGAAAAATGGGTCAAAATAGACATTTCTCATTTATGTCTGCCTTTCAAGTAAGTTTTAAACATCCACTTTGCATTGTGATATTATGCCACACTCAAGTTCTACCTTCTCAAGTTTGATTCCATTATTTAAAAATCCTACATGTCCTAGAGAGTCCAGGAGTTAGGGTGGGACATGTGGCCATGGATACACCCACCAGGAACATTCATGCAAAACAATGATTCAGAGGTACACTATGAGTGAGGTGTCTGGATGGTGATTATTTTTTCTTGGTGCAGGTAGTGCTATCATACTTGAGATATTGGTAACAGATTTCTTATCAGGCCAGTTCTCTCTCTGGTATGTTTCTTCTCATTGTTTCGGAGAGCTTGTGTTGTTTCTTTATCTCTCCCTCCCATCTCTTTTCTGTAAATTTGCCAGAGTGGATTCTCTTGTTTGAAACTAAGAACTTTAATTATACCCTGTAAAATACATACGTTTGAAGCTAGTCTTCAAGAATATGTGGTACTTGAGGGGAAAATACAAGACTTTTAAAACATTTCTTTTTTGATCTTTGCTATAGCATCCTCTAAATCAGTGGTTCTCAACCTGTGGGTCGCGACCCCTTTGGGGGTCGAATGACCCTTTCACAGGGGTCGCCTAAGACCATCAGAAAATGCATATATAATTACATATTGTTTTTGTGATCACTACGCTTTAATTATGTTCAATTTGTAACAATGAAAATACATCCTGCATATTAGATATTTACATTATGATTCATAACAGTAGCAAAATTACAGTTATGAAGTAGCAACGAAAATAATTTTATGGTTGGGGGTCACCACAACATGAGGAACTGTATTAAAGGGTCGTGGCATTAGGAAGGTTGAGAAACACTGCTCTAAATGATAATCTTTTTTTTTTTTTTTTAAATATATTTTATTGATTTTTTACAGAGAGGAAGGGAGAGAGATAGAGAGCCAGAAACATTGATGAGAGAGAAACATCAATCAGCTGCCTCCTGCACAACCCCTACTGGGGATGTGCCCGCAACCCAGGCACATGCCCTTGACCGGAATCGAACCTGGGACCTTTCAGTCCGCAGACCGACGCTCCATCCACTGAGCCAAACCGGTTTCGGCAAAATGATAATCTTATATATGAGAACAATGATGAGATTTCAGAGGTATTCACAACTTTTTTATGGTGAGCTTTTTTTTTTTTTTGAGGGAAAAATAAAATGGAGCTATCCTATGTCTTTCTTGCCCACTGCTTATATTTGCAAATAAATATTAGACCATAATTTGAAAGAAAGGTTAGGGCAATATAACCCTTTAGCCTTCTTGCATTTTCAGGTAGAAAGAGTGGCAGATGCAAAAATATTACAGAAAATGTAAATAAATTGGATTTTTTAAAATAAGAAATTAGGAAAACTTTTGAAATCAACTTAGTGTGATCATGGAATCAGGTCATATGAGCATAGAATAAAGAAAATAAAAAACTCTTTAATTGATATCCAAAAGTAAACTTAATTGATTTCTTTATATGGCTGTGTTTTTTTTTTAACTTTTTAAGCATTGTGTGTAATATATTTTAATTCTTTTGGTTAATAATAGAGATATTTAAAGATAGTTTCAAGTTTGACTTTATATCTATGAGTTTTCATACATAGCATATTCATTTTAATTAAATTCTAAATTAGTGTTTCTTAAAATTTTAAAGCAATATATCTTAAACAAATATGAAAATCTTATGCTTTCAAATTTTATTTGAATGCCAAAACAAATTAAATATAAGCCCTCCTGCTACACTGACTTTCTATTTTCAATACTTTGTCATTTAAGTACTAGAGTAACATTTGCAATATGGACAAAATATTGAGTGTTTTATGGCTTGTTACAAGATTAAATTTTGCAAATATTCCATGGACACTGAAAAGTGAGTGTTCTCAATTATAGGACAAAAATGACATGTTTGCAATTCTTAAATCAAAGGTTGCAATTGTATTATTCACATGTTAGCCTTATTCATGTTTTGCCTT
The DNA here is from genome assembly GCF_014108235.1 of Myotis myotis. Taxonomy (NCBI): domain Eukaryota; kingdom Metazoa; phylum Chordata; class Mammalia; order Chiroptera; family Vespertilionidae; genus Myotis; species Myotis myotis. The sequence goes on along the minus strand of NW_023416313.1, from coordinate 141,729,861 downwards.
AATTTTCCAAAGATTGATAGAGTCTTGTGGTCTTCTCCTTATACTGATATTTTATCCATGAATTAGAGGCCGAGTGTACAAAATTCATGCATGGGTTAGGGTCCCTAGCAGCTCCTGGGCAGGGCGTCCCTTCCCCTGGCTGCCTGCTGCTGCCGCCAGTCGGGGCCTTCCTTTCCGCGGTTGACCAGCTGGCTTCTCCCCCTGGTTGAACTCCTGGTCAAACTCCTGGTCGAACTCTTGGTTGAGGGGGCAATTTTCTTATTAGGCTTTTATTATATAGGATCCTTGAATTCATAAAACAATTTTCTTTATATATTTTTGTTTTCTGTACTTAAAGGTCCCTAACTAACATCTTCATTGTGGGCTGTATATTTTGCATTGTTTGGTTCTTTTTGTCTTGAATTCTACTGAAACTACAAAATCCACTTTTAAAACGCTTAGATTTTTAAAATGTTTTGCTGCCTTTTAAAAAACAAAAAAAATAATCTTTATTAAAAAAGACTCAATTTCTATAACAAGAAGTTATCTGTTATATCTATTACTTGAAACCACCTTAGCCCAGAGCCCAAAATATGTGAATTGTATATTCACAGAAGGAGCTGTAGGAAGAAAACATATAATTTCATTTATTTTCATTTTTTTTCTATGTTAAAATCTTTCTCTTTACTGGAAGAGTTTAAACTAGTATATATTTTTAAACATGATTTATTTAGTTATGTCTTTGGTCAAATTGGATTTTATAAACTTCTTCCTTTTGGGTTCCCATTCATCTACTCTCTTTGTTAGTATAAACTATTATTTTTTGATCCAGATAATTATATTAAAAGAATCTTTATATTACATCATTTCTTTTGTAATATTTATTTTTGATACTCGTTTTGTAATGAAATTTTGAATCAATTAGATTTAGTTCTGTTTTCGCTTTGTTTCATTATTTGTCATTTTATGTAAATTCTTACAAGTTTCTTATTCTGGAGTTATTAATTTTGCTTTATTTCCCTGAATTATGTACAGTTTGGGGTAATATTTTTTTCTGAAAAAATATGTGACATTTCTACTTTCAGATTTGTTGATATCTCAGAGTCCCTCTCTACTATCTTAACTGGGTAATATTCTTGAACTTTAACCTGTCTTTGAATCTGAGGGCATAGATTTCAGAATGTTAAAAAGTGCCTCCTTAGTTTTGGGGTACAGAATCACTTTCCTTACATATAGACATGACACAGGAGAATGCCTAAGGAGCCTTTCTTTTTTTAAAATATTTTTCTTTTTAATGTTAAAACATCATTTTTAATTGTTGACACTATTACAGAGGTTCCTCACCAACCCCAACCCCCCCCCCCCCCCCCCCGGCCTTCACCACACTCAAGGAGCGTTTCTCCTACTTCCCCTTTCGGAGGAGTTGATTCAATTACCATCCTAGCTGAGGTTTCAACAGCCTTTAACACAGTGACCCCTCCCAACCTCTTGAAGAATCTTCATGGTGACCTCAGTGAAAGCAGTTTTCAGTAGTGCTAGAAGCAGAACCAAGACTTTAAGGGGACTAGAAGAGAAGAAAAGAAATATTGAAGAAATGAACTCAACCAATATAGACTATTCTTTCAAGAATGAGAGAGGACCAGTAGTAACTAAAGGAGATAGGTCACAGAAAGGTATTTTCAGAATGGGGAGACCTGTGCATGCCTAAAGGAAGAGAGAAAAGAGCTTGTAGAGAAGAATAGGTTAAAAATGCCCAAATGTGTGAGTCAGTATCCCAGTGGGCATCAAAGAGGTTAGGGTCAATGCAAAATTCCCAAATGTATGCTCTGAGATGCTAAGCAAGCGTGCCTTTCAAAAGAGTCTGTCAAGTGACAAGTCCCTCCTCTCAGAATATCTAAATTTGAAATAGGGTCAACATATTTTAGTCAGACTTTTCCAAAGGGATTTTAAAATGCCTAACATTATATAAGAATAAATAATGCAATGTTAATTTTGTTCACCTGCTGATTTCTGGTTTGACAATTTGACACTTATCTCTGAATTTTAACTAGGGTCATAAAGAAACTTGACTCCACAGATGATACTGATATATTCTCTGCTATATAGTTTGGCCCCTGAGTTGTAAATATAACTAAAGAGAATTACCAGTATATTGACAGAAGCTGAAAGGCATTGATTCCTTTGCTGTGCAAAAATTTTTAGTTTGATGCAGTCCCATTTGTTTATTTTTTCTTTTGTTTCCCTTGTTCTAGGAGATCCTATCTAATAAAAGAGAAACATGGTAATTAGCATATGACCGCTACCCTTCCCATTGGCTAATCAGCGAGATATGCAAATTAACTGCCAGCCAAGATGGCGGCCGGCAGCCAGGCAGCTTGAAACTAACATGAGGCTTGCTTGTTTCAGTGACGGAGGACTCCAACGTTCCCTGCCTGCCTTGCCGGCCTCTGAGCTTGCAGGTTAAGAAACATTGTAACAAATATAGAAGCTAAACAAAACCCCAGAAACCTGCTTTCAGCGAGCCCGGGATGTCGGAGCTGGAGTTATACATTTTTTCGATTATAGAACCGAAACAAACCAGATACCTTCTTTCAGCAGCAGAGGCCTCAGAGCTGGAGCCAGAGCTAAAGCTGGCCCAGAATAAAAAAAAAAAAGAAAAAAAGGAGCAGTTGGGAGCTTCAGTCGACCTGAAAACAGCCTTCAGCCCCTCACCCAGACTGGCCAGGCACCCCAGTGGGGACCCCCACCCCGAAGGGTGTGTGACCAGCTGCAAACAGCCATCATCCCCTCACCCAGACTGGCCAGGAACCCCAGTGGGGACCCCCACCCTGATCCAGGACACCCTTCAGGGCAAACCAGCCAGCCCCACCCATGCACCAGGCCTCTATCCTATATAGTAAAATGGTAATATGCCTCCCAGCACCAGGATCAGCGGAGACACGAGGCCTCCCAGCAATGGGATTAGCGGAGCCGAGAGGCCTCCCGGCACAGGGATCAGCCTGACAGGGGGCAGCACCCAAACCCCCTGATCGCCCTGCGGCTCTGTGTGTGACAGGGGGTGGGGCCAAAACCTCCCTATCCGCCCTGCTCTGTTCATGACAGGGGAAGGCGCCCCAACCCCCTGATCAGCCCTGCTCTGTGCCTGATACGGGGGAGCTCCCCAACCCCCTGATCGCCCTGTGGCTCTGTGTGTGACAGGGTGCGGCGCCCCAAACCCACCCCCCCACAGGCCCTGCTCTGTGTGTCACGGGAGGGGGGGGAGCTCCTCAACCCCCTGATCGGCCCTGCTCTGTGCATGACAGGAGGGAGCTCCCCAACCCCCTCATTGACCCTGCTCTGTGCGTGACAGGGTATGGAGCCCCAACCCCCCTGATGGGCCCTGCTCTGTGCATGACAGGGGGTGGCGCCACAACCTCCCCATTGACTCTGCCTTGAGTGTGACAGGGGGCGGTGCCCCAACCTCCCAATTGGCCCTACCCTGAGCGTGACTGAGGGTGGCATCGCAACCTCCCAATCTGCCCTGCTCTGTGCATGACAGCGGAAGGTGCCCCAACTCCCCAATCGGCCCTGCTCTGAGCCCAACCAGGGGCTGCACCTAGGGATTGGGCCTGCCCTCTGCCACCCGGGAGCAGGCCTAAGCCAGCAGGTCGTTATCTCCTGAGGGGTCCCAGACTGCGAGAGGGCACATGCCGGGCTGAGGGACCACCCCCCCCCCCCGAGTGCACAAATTTTTGTGCACCGGGCCCCTAGTATATATATATATATATAAATATTGCTAGGAGAAATGTCCAAGGTCTTATTGCCTATGTTTTCTTCTAGGATTTCTATGGTTTTGAGTCTAACATTTAAGTCTTTAATTCATTTTGAGTTATTCTTACACCATACACATATTCTTGTGTATGGTGTAAGAAAGTGGTCTAGTTTCATTTTTGCATGTATGTGTCCAATTTTTTCAACATTTGTTTCCCCATCCTGCTGTGGCTGACACCCTCCATGTTCTGCACTGTGCTGCATGCTGCCAACACCCACCATGTTCTGCGTGCACCCCCTGGTGGTCAGTGCACATCATAGCAACTGGTTGTTTGGCCGTTTGGTCTATTTGCATACTAGGATTATATATATATAGATGTTGAATATAATGAGGAAAATATACTAACAAACAAATAAAAATATACTCATGGAGACTGACAGCTGTCAGAGGGGAGGGGGCTGGGGGCTGAGTGAGAAGGGTGAAGGGATTAAACAAAAGGAAAAGATGAAAGATTCATAGACACAGAGAACAGTTTGGTGATTGCCAGAGGGAAAGAGGGGTAGGGAGACATAAAAGTAGAGAAAAGGGGAATAAATGGTGATAAAAGTAAACTTCACTTGGAGTGTTAAACACAATATAATATACAGATGATGTATTGTAGAATTGTATATCTGAAACATGTAAAATTTCATTAACCAATGTCACCCCAATACATTCAATTAAAAATAAATAAATAAATAAATAAATAAGCAGCCTACAAAAAGGCATTGTTTTTACTCATAGTTCTTTGTACTGGGGGGAGGGGGAAAAGTATAATGAACAGTGTCGCAATTGGTAATCAGTAGAACACACCTTTTAATTAATTTGTCCTTTTAATCTCAGACTGTGTTATTAATGCATTTTTGGTCTGTGTATTTTAGTTGGTTTAAAATCACTTTCCTCGACTGTTGGTGCATGTGCATGTGCTTGTGCAAACAGATACAATTCTTCTCCTATGATGAACGGGGTACTAAAAATACACAGTGTGATGAAAAAAACATTTATTGGATGTGTATAGACATAGCACCTGTTGTTTACACATGTCAACATCGAAAATGGAAATGCATATGATGAGCCAAATATTAATCAAATTAGAATCAGCACCAGGTCTTACCTGCATTACTTCTCAAACACTGGAGTAAATTATCCCATACTGCCACATTTGGAAATTTGCATATGCTAATATTTGAATCATTATGTATGTTTTAATAATTGATAAGAAAGCTAAGTTAAAATAAAATACTATTTTAACAAGTATTTTCAATGAATATTAATAATCTGCTGCATTTGAAAAAGAAGATGAAATTAAAGCCATAGTGATCTTAGAAGAAATCATTCTTAATTACTTTCAGAAACATTAATAATACTGGGGCTTTTAATTTAAATAAACATAAAACCATCAGAAGAAAATTTCCTGACTATATCAGGCACAAAGCAGTCCTTCTGGAACTGGTTTGTATTACTGATGCTAACTTAAAGAAAAAAAGAAAGAAATGTGATTTAATTAATTCATTTTATATATGTTTTAAACAGGATTGACATATAAGGAGATGTATTAAAATGTATGAAAAATTAAGTTTATATTGCTAAAGTGGACACAATCAATAACTTACTTTTTAAAATTATTTTACTGGGACACAGGGAAGTAAAGAATAACATAGTTATGATATTTTTTTAATAAATTCATGAACCAAAATTAAGTTCCTTACTTAATTTTTAGTTTTCCATCCCCAAATATCCCCCAAATACTTTACAAATTAAATAGACACAGATTGTAATGGAAATAAGTTAAAATAATCACAAGTTTATAATAAAAAAAATTAGACTAGAAATCATAAGCTTTACTCCATCAGAAAAATAAACAAAGACAATGAATACAACAAAAGCATGAACTGGGTGAAGTTTTCCGACAACAAGGAAAGATAAAACAAAGCTTGTTTATTTTAGAAAGCATTTTCACAGCTCAAACAAACTACATTTAAAGGGTCATAGGACCTGCTTACAAAGTAAAAATGCAGACTTTAAATGATAACTAACTGTGGAAACTAAATAAGGAAATTGAAACAGAACAAATTGTAGGACCAGTAAATTATGACTTAAGGAGAAGAAATAAATTGGCCTAAAATTTCTGCTGCTGAATTTATAAAATACATATATATATATATTGACAATTTTCCTCATTCTTTGCAGTTTATAAGACTTTGAATTTTAACAAGATCAAATATAGTTATGCAATGCTAAAATCATATATATCTTGAACTCAACAGACAAAACTGACAACGATGGCATAACATTGTCTCTCCTTCCCCCCACCCCCCCCCCACCCCCACCACATCAAACTCTAATTTTCTAAATTTCTGGTAAACAAATGAAAGATCCATACCCATCCATCGATCTCATAGATATTTATATTCATGTGAGAAAAACTGAATCGGCAATTCAACACACACTATATGCCAAGAGAAAGAACAACGATACCGTGATATATGTTTCGTAACCACGTGAAACTAGATGTTCACATCTCCAATAAAGGCCTAGTGCTTCCTTTTCATTATTAACTTTGTTGTTGCTGACTAATTGGATTTTTTTTTGGTTTGTTCATGAAAACAGCGGGTTATGCTCCAGAAAGGCCAGGCAACATCTCTACCTACATTACCCTGAGTAGCCTGGAGAAAGAAGAGGGAGTTTATGTCCTAACTCTGAGGTCTGTATCACTTCATTAAGTCAGTGTATCTGACTGAGATCCAGATTCCCTACTTGTAAAGGGAACCAATCATCAAGATTACTTCCAGGTGAGAAAGGATTCATTGCCGCTTAGACCAGTGATGGCGAACCTTTTGAGCTCGGCGTGTCAGCATTTTGGAAAACCCTAACTTAACTCTGGTGCCGTGTCACATATAGAAATTTTTTGATCTTTGCAACCATAGTAAAACAAAGACTTATATTTTTGATATTTATTTTATATATTTAAATGCCATTTAACAAAGAAAAGTCAACCAAAAAAATGAGTTCGCGTGTCAGAGGTGACACGCGTGTCATAGGTTCGCCATCACTGGCCTAGACCCTTGGAAAGGAGTGTGGTCTGGCCAACACCTTGATTTCATTTCTTGCCTCAAGAACTTTGAAAGAGTTCCTCTTTTAAGCCACCAAGTTTGTGGTGGTTTGTTAGGGCTGCCCTAGGAAACTAACAGAGTCATCCCTAAACATTTTGCTTCAGCACATTTTTATGTGCTAGGCATACAGGGCAAAACAATGACTGTGGTATAATTCCTTCGAGAGCTCACTTTCTAAAGGGCGAACAGACACATATACAATGAACTCAGTGTAACAATGTTGAGTTAGCAGTATGATAGGAGCACAGAAGAAGTTATGAATTTTGGCAAGGCTATTCAGGAAATGTCAAGTGGTCTGATAAGGTTGGAGTATAAGGGTGCTTGTTGGAAAGAGACAATATTTTAAAAGAGCTTACAGATAGACCTTTAATAACCTTGGTTACTATTTTAAAGAGTTTAGGACTTTGTTCTGTTGGTTTGAGGTAGTTAACTTTAAATGCCAACTCCAAAAGATACTTGCTACTTGGATTTTGGTATTTAGATGGATTATGAAGACTATTTGGCTCATTTATTTAGTCACCAAAAATGTATTAAGACCATATTATGTGCTAGTGGTATGCTAAGGATTTTTAATTTAGTGGTTGGCAAGGTAGACCCAAACCCTGCCTTCACTGAGTATATAAACTAAAGGTGAAAAAAATCCTTGATTGATTAGCCATGAGCATGTGAGGAGAGGACATACTTACAGTACATTCATTAACCATGCTTTAACAGCGGTTCTCAACCTGTGGGTCTCGACCCTTTTGGCGGTAGAACGACCCTTTCACAGGGGTTGCCGAAGACCATCCTAGATATCAGATATTTCCATTACGATTCATAATAGTAACAACATTACAGTTATGAAGTAGCAACGAAAATAATTTTATGGTTGGGTCACAACATGAAGAACTGTATTTAAAGGGCCAGAAGGTTGAGAACCACTGCTTAGGAAATGGGGAGTAATGAAGGTTTTCAGCTTGAGTGGTGACCAGAATGTAACTGCACTAATGAGAATCACTCAGTCGTTGAGAAGGAACAGACCCAAAACAGAGATGTATAAAATTATGAGACTCATAATTAAGGAAGAAACAGTAATCAGAATAAAACTATATGTAATACCTTAATCAATAAAGAAATTTTTTAAAAAACTATATTCCAGAAGCAAAATTGACAAAGTCTTGTAATTAATTGGATACAGAGAGTGAAGTTGTTGTGGAAGCAAGCCTCTGATCATCTCTAGCTTAGATTATTACCGGTCTAATTATTACCAACTTTGATTGTAAAATGCATCATTATTTTATCTATCACTAAGACAGAAAACAAAAGCTCTATTAAAATTTGACATAATGCATTCTTATCTCTTAGCATTTTTATGTTGAACCAACTGAAAGAACTTTTTTAGGTTTACTTAAATAGAAATTTTAAAAATCACATTTCACTCTTCGGACAAGGAAAACATAAGCAAAATCAATTGGTTAAAGCATTTCTAAAATATCCTTACATTCAGAATCTAACTCTTACAAGTCATTTTCCTACTCAGAATTGTCACAACCCATTTTTTTCATACAATATTGTTCTCTGTGCCAACAAAAGTTATCCACTATTGTTTCTGAGATTTTCTTTGAAGTTGTAAGCTTTGATGATGGCACTTTGTTGATCTTACAAGAACGTGTCAAAGGAAGACTTTTAGATACTGTCTAGAATTTATATACCTTCAAGTGACCCTTAAAATTTTTCTTGATTAAAAGATCAGAGAATTGCCATTGTCCAACTATATCAATAGGAATAATTTAGACATTCATGAATGCACCAACAATGAAAATTATGTTTCAACTATGTCCTGGACCAACACCAATTAGAAGATGTCATCAATTAGGAGAAATATCTTGATTTCAGAGATATTTAAATGAGGGGGAGAAAGGTGCGCTTTAGAATTGATGAAACACAGGAATAATGACTTTAAATAAGATAAGCAGTACAGGGATGCCAAAGATTCAGATTAAATGGTTTCATTGCCATTTCATTAGAAACACAAATGCCATGCATTAACTCTCAGAACATTATAGAGGAATGAGTGATAGTGGATATTTTGAACATACGCTTCCTTAAAGTATGTGCTATTATCCTATATAATAAAAGCCCAGCAACCGAACTGGCGGCACAACCAGAACAACCAGAGACCAGAACGACCATGGCCCTTCACCCCAGCTGATAGAGCCCCAGTGAGTGGTTACGGGTGATCAGGCAAACAGTTAGAGGTGATCAGAGAGGCAGGCAGAGGCAGTTAGGGGTGATCAGGCAGGCAGGCGCATGGTTAGAGGAAATCAGGCAGGCAGGTGAGCAGTTTGGGGCCAGTGGTCCTGGATTGCAAAAGGGATGTCCGACCACCAATTTAGGACCAATCCGCAGATGGGCCTAAACCGGCGGTCGGACATCCCCCAAGGGGCCCAGGATTTTGAGAGGGTGCAGGCCGGGCTGAGGGACACCCCCTCCCGCCATGCACAAATTTTGTGCACCAGGCCTCTAGTATTTTAACAACATTCATGGTGAATTTGTTAGTAATAAAGTATGTGTACATTGGTTGAAATGTGCACTGAGGCCCTCTGTATTTCCCTCCTTAGGTACTTTCACAGGGATTGTGGTGTTAGATTCTCTGACAGCTCACATGTGGGCCAGGCAGCAGAGCACACAGAGGCATCCCTGGCTGTTTCTATAAAATACTGAATATACAGAAAAGTTGAAACCTCAAAGGTGCATTCACCTGGCTACACTTGTCAGCTAGAGAATTTTTGTTTTATAAAAAACATTATGCTTGCCAAGCCAGCATGGCTCAATGGTTGAGCGTCAACCTATGAACCAGGAGGTCAGGGTTTGATTCCTGGTCAAGGTACATGCCCAGATTGTGGGTTCGATCCCCAGTACAGGGTTTGCAGGAGGTAGCCAATCAATGATTCTCTCATCATGGATGTTTCTATCTCTCTCTCCCTCTTCTTTCCTCTCTGAAATAAATTATATATATATAATTTAAAAACCATTACACTTACTATATTTTTTTTAAAATATATTTTATTGATTTTTTACAGAGAGGAAGGGAGAGAGATAGAGAGTTAGAAACATCGATGAGAGAGAAACATCGATCAGCTGCCTCCTGCACATCTCCTACTGGGGGATATGTCCGCAACCCAGGTACATGCCCTTGACCAGAATGGAACCTGGGACCTTTCAGTCCGCAGGCCGACGCTCTATCCACTGAGCCAAACCGGTTTTGGCACACTTACTATATTTAAAAGTACTTTTTAAAAAAGGTTTTTTCAAAAAGTCCATACTGTTTTCCACAATGGAACTGCCATTTGACCCAAGGATCCCACTTCTTGGAATATCCTAAGAATCCTGAAGCATCAATCATAAAGAATCTACACACCCCTATGTGTATAACAGTGTTATTTACAACTAGGAGCCCAGTACGCGATTCAAATCACGCGGTGCCGCCCACTCCCTCTCCAGCCCTTGAAGCAGCCACTGCCGCAGCTGATCAGGCCCTCCCCCAGCGCAGGCGCGCAGAGGCCCCTGCCACCCTGCCCCTGACACTGCACACGAACTTCCTCCTGTCCGGTCAACCCATTATGGTGTCCTGGTTAATTAGCATATTTCTCTATTATATATATATATATATATATATATATATATATATATATATATATATAGATAGATAGCCAAGATCTGGAAACAGCCCAAGTGTCCATCAGTAGATGAATGGATAAAAAAGCTGTGGTATACTTACACACTGGAATACTTAATGACTGTGAAAAAGAAGGTACTCTTACCCTTTTAGACAGATATGAACGGACCTGAAGATTATTATACTAAGCTACTCAGAGAGACAAATACCATATGATCTCACTTATATGTGAAATCTAATGCATAAAATAAACTGACAAACAAAATAGAAACAAAGGCATGGATACATGGAACAGACTGACAGTTGTCAGAGGGGAGGAGAATGGGGGGACTGAGAGAATAGCCAAAGAACATGTTTGCATATACGCATAGCCTATGGACACAGACAGAAAAGTGGTGAAGGCTGAGGTGGGTGGGCGGAAGCTGGGTGGAGGGGAGCAGAGAAGGGGGGAAATGGGAGACATCTGTAACAGTGTCAAAAAACCCCCACATATTCATCACCTGAAAAAAAAAAGAAGAAGAAGAAGGTTATTTGGGATAGTCTCTGTTACTTGCCATTTGAAGAATTTCAAGTGAATTTAACCAGGGTTAGCAGAAACCAGGCAGTAAAGTGGAAATTTAAACTTAAGATGTTCTCATCTTATTTTCTTTTTCTTTTTTAATCATCACCCAAGGATATGTTTATCCTTAGTGAGAAAGAAAAGGAGAAAGAGAAAAAAATAATGTGAGAAAGAAACAGCTTAATGCTAATAAGGAGGCCATTAGTCTGAGGTGGCCCTCATGCCTTGGTGACCTACACAGACAGACCAAAATCAAAACCTGTAAATGCCTAAGGGTTACAAAATGGAAACCAATCACAAACAGCCAACTTGGCTCTAAGCTATAGCCAATGAATAGTTTCCTTACTTTGTTGTGTGCCTTCTCTCTACAAAAATCCCTGAGCTCCTGTTGGTAGAGCACGACAAATCACTTCTGGTTTGGCATTTTCCAGTTCAAATAAATTTTTGTTCAAATAAATGCTTAATATTATTTTTAAAAAAGAAAAGAAACATCAATAGAACACACAACCTTTTGGTGTACTGGATGACGCTCCAACCAACTGAGCCACCAGCCAGGGCTTAACTGTTCTTATTTTCTATTACTTTTTAGTTAGGTAAGCTAAATTTTACAATTATTAGTTTCATTTTGAACTCATGTATTTCAACTATAGTTTGTTTGTTTTTCCTAGTGACAGAGAATCGAGACATAGCAGTGAATGAGGAAGTATTTAACTCCAAGATGGCACCTTGAAAACATAACGAAACTGATTGTCTTTAAGATAAAAATGAATTGAACAGTAATAAACTCACATGATTGTGGGGTGTGTGTGTGTAATATGCACATTTTGGAGTTAGGCAGACCTAAGTTCAAAGACCAGGACACCATAACCTACTTGCTATATGAATTTGGCAACAAAAGGTTATAGCAAAAGTTGGTTTACAGTTGTGAGTGTGTGAAACTCAGAGTTTATTCTTGTATTATTATTTATTAACTAGAGGTCTGGTGCACGAAATTCATGCACTCAGGGGGAGAAGGGTCCCTCAGCCCAAATTGCAAGAGGGCCCAGGCCAGGCCCAGGGACCCCACTGGTGCACAATCAGAGCCATGGAAGGACACGGGTCGTTGGCCACCGGGAGAGGGACCGCAGGAGAGCTCCAGGGCAAGTTCAGCCCATCTCGCTCAATCCTGATCAGCCAGACCCCAGCAGCAAGCTAACCTACAAGTTGGAGCATCTGCCCCCTGGTGGTCAGTGCACATCATAACGATTGGTTGACCAGTTGACTGTCTGTGCCCTGGTGGTCAGTGCATGTCATAGCGAGCAGTTGAACTGCCTGAGCATATCATTAGCATATTATGCTTTGATTGGTTGAATGGCTGACCAGACAACCAGACACTTAATATATTAGGCTTTTATTATATAAGACTAGAGGCCCAGTGCACAAAATTCAGGGCCCCTCGGGGGTTGTCCGCCTGCCTCTCACAGTCAGAGGCTCTCGCAGTCTGGGACCCCTCCCACCTGCAGCAGAGGTGGGAGAGGCTCCCACCACCACTGCTGTGCTCACCAGCATGAGCTTGGCTTCTGGCTGATGGCACTCCCCCTGTGGGAGCGCACTGACCACCAGGGGGCAGCTCCTGCATTGAGCATCTGCCTCCTGGTGGCCAGTGTGCATCATAGCAACTGGCCGTTCTGCCAGTCATTTCGTCATTCAGTCGATTTGCATATTAGGGTTTTATTATATAGGATTATTGTATCATTTTCCATAGGAATAACTGAAAACCTACTTTTGCCCCACCCAGTATTTAACTTCCTTGAGTTTTACTGGTAAATGGATATGTCAATGTTTTGTCTGTAATGATTAACTATAATCTATAATAAATAAAAAAAGAGTAATATGCTAATTAGACCAGACTGCCAAATGACCTTCCAGATGTCATTCCAGACATCCTTCTGGACGAAGCTGCGGTGGCAGGGGCCGAGACAGAGGTGGTTAGGGGTGATCAGGCAGGCAGGCGAGCAGTTAGGGGTGATCAGGCAGGCATGTAGAATGGCTAGAGGTGATCAGGAAGGCAGGCGAGTGGTTAGTGGTGATGAAGCAAGCAGAGTGGTTAGGGGTAATGAGGCAGGCAGGCAGGTGAGCAGTTAGGAGCCAGTGGTCCTGGATTGCAAGAGGGATGTCCAACTGCCAGTTTAGGCCTGATCCCGCAGGGATCCCTGCATGACGGGCCTAATCTGGAAGTTGGACAACCCCCCAGGAGTCCCAGAATGCGAGAGGGTGCAGGTTGGGCTGAGGGACAGCCCCCCCTTCACAAATTTTGTGCACCAGGCCTCTAGTAAACAATATAAGATTCCTTGCACAAAGTAGGCACTCCAAAAGTAGTAGCTAGCATTTTACCATTGTTACCATAGTTCAGCACCAATAAATTCAGCAATTATGGAAATTCCTTAATTTACACATGGAGTCTTCACCTTTGGAGTATGGGAGAGTATCAGCAAAGTTTAGACAAGATCTGTGTGCTTTGTTATTAGACCAAACCATATTAAACAGCCACTTTTGTATGTTAAAACTGATGAAAGCTCAGCAACTTCACATGCGCGACCACTGAATTTTTATTATAGGACTTGTTCAATGTATCAGTTTGTTACATGCCATTTTGCTTTTTTCATTACTCCTCTTTAAAATTTTCAGTAAAAATCCATCATTGCTGAGATAAGAAGTCAGTTTGGATATTAATTATCTTTTTAGTGTTCTGTCTTTCAAGTGGTATTTTATTTATTTTTACTATTAAATAACTTGCATAGTTACCATTGCAAATTATAAAAATTAGAAAAAAATCAAGGGAAAGCACACAAGAAATAACAATTGATAAATAAAACATGTAACACATGTCCATATTTACTCACCTCACTAGATCAGATCTTGCCTGTATTTATGATGCCATTGAGAAACAGTGGGAAGGTGGTCTCCAAGTCTGAAATCTTGCCCTTTCCTGTCTCAGATGATTAAGATGACTTAGATGCTGGGAAAATGTGACACTTTGCAACTATTCTCTCATCTTAGTCTATGATATTTTCAGCAGAAAACTATAGGTGGGCATGTACAACATGTACATTATGGTCTGTTTCTCATCCTTGGCAACTGTTAGCATCCCTCATCCTAGTTATTAAAATCGCATTGATATTTTTCAGAGTTACATGTCACTAATTGGTAAAAACTAATTAGACTTTGGGTACCATCAGACTGTATTTCAACAATAACTCCTTTCTTTGAGAAGAGTTCTATGTATTTTGATGGGTAGAAGGAGGAAAGTGCAGGTGATTGTAAAGTGCATTATATACAGAGTTTCACTTCCATTTGATCCCAGAAGTTCAGGAAATGAAAACAAATTAACTGCTGCAGCTTAACTTCTGGTTTTTCCAACAAAATTATACTTCAGATGTCTTCACTCTATTTTAGGTAAGTTAAACAAAGGCAAAATAAAAGGAGGCTTTACACTGATGAACTCTCCCCTCTTAGGATTTCAATCATTAACTTTAATTCCATGTTTGCCCAAGCTATAACACAACTGATTTTTATTAGGGAACTTTGACGGTAAGAAGTGGTCTCATGTATTTTTAGAGAAAGATAGATTTAAAAGTCTGTGTGTGTGTGTGTGTGTGTGTGTGTTAGGAAATGAAGGACTATGAACAAAAAATTTAATCTTTAAATTGAGTGTATTTCACAGAGGGGGTAGAAAAGCCAGTGGGGAGTAAATAGAAATGTGAATACACTTATAAAACTGAAGTTCAGAATACAATTAGACAGATTTTTGGTGACAAATGGACTTAATTTTTTGAATGTTTACTTCTTAAAATGAAAGTTACCTTTTGTCTCTTTTAATAAAACCTGTTTATCTTGTTCTACAGCAGTCAAAGGCTCAGAAAGAAATATTTTCTCCAGAATGTTTTGTTCTGGAAAACAAGGTCACTTAAACATTTGATAAACTGCTTAAAACTTAAAATACTTGTAGCCTATCCACAGATGAAAAAGACTTTCAACCTTTTGATTAAGCCATTTTAACTGTGAAGAGAAAAATACTTGTCTAATTATTTTTTAAAGAAATATGGGTGTTATTTCTCCTAAGAGAAAATACTAGGATAGAAAATATAAGTACATATTTGGGTTAGAATAAACTGGATATATCCCTTTCATTCCATGACCCTCCATCTCCACCCCTGCTACTGACTGTGTACAGACAGATAATCTAGCATTTCTTCAAAGGTGTTCAGCAACACACTAGACCAGTGGTTCTCAACCTTCCTAATGCCATGACCCTTTAACACAGTTCCTCATGTTGTGGTGACCCCCAACCATAAAATTATTTTTGTTGCTACTTCATAACTGTAATTTTGCTACTGTTATGAATCATAATGTAAATATCTGATATGCAGGATGTATTTTCATTGTTACAAATTGAACATAATTAAAGCATAGTGATTAATCACAAAAACAATATGTAATTATATATGTGTTTTCCGATGGTCTTAGGCAACCCCTGTGAAAGGGTCGTGCGACCCCCAAAGGGGTCGCGACCCACAGGTTGAGAACCGCTGCACTAGACCCTTAGCCCATGCTGTGACACAAGAAAGGATGAGGTGCTAAGTGAATTTGGCACATTGTGCAGAATATTCCCTTTCTCAGGATTTCATGTTATTAAATGCTCCAAGAAGCAGTGCAACTAAAGAACTTATTTCCTTTATTTAATATGATATCTTCCATATGTCTTGGCCATAAAACATTTTTTTAAAAAAGACATAGTCTGTCTTCACACCACCTTCTACTTTTCCTTCTCATTGCAATGTTTGTGCCTCTGCTGATGGGGAAGAAAATGCCAATATCTGCTTAATAGGCTGTCTTGGCATGTGGCTATAACCTCTGTTCAAGCTTATTCTCATCATCTTGATGTAAAACAGACAGTGGCTCCAAGGGACCCCTCTGTTGAGGGACACACTTCCGGCAGACTGAGTGGCCCGTGTGAGACTGTCTCTGTGCTGACCGGCAGCTGGCAGCATGGCGCTGCCTTCCCCGGAAGCATGTGCTTCTCGGTGCCGTGCTGTGGCAGTCCCCCGCAAGGTTAAAGCCCAGTTTCATCTACATGCTGCAGCCAACTCTCGAGTTTCAATTTTCCATGGAAACTTGGCAAAGGGGAAGTTCTGGGCCATGTCACCCGGTTCTTCTGAACACCTCCTCTCAGTATGCCTCTGGAAAGGTGGCTGGCCCCCATAGCCAGCTTTCTCTGAACTTGGACTATGGGCTCTTAGCTGTGGACGCTAGGCCAGTCCACCTCTCACCAACTCCTTGTCTCATGAACAACAGAAGTAACCACTGTTAACAGTTTAGACAACATTCCACAGAACTGTTCAATCGAGGAATTCCCATTTGCACCCTAAAAACACATTTTAGGAAATATTATGTTAGTCTCTTTAGGAATGGTAGACTAGAATGTAATAGTTCATGCACCCCAGCCCACAGACTTCTGGAAATCCTAACATCAGCTTCATCAGTACTTTTTAGGGTTGTGTAATGTCCCAGAGAGGTGATGTGGCAACATAGCAGAGGAGAAGGACGCACAGGTCGCTGCTAAGATGCTCACTGATGCAGTCACCAAGGCCTTAAGGTCCAAAAACCCCTTCAGTTTCTCTGCCACTCTTGAAACTTAGAACTGTTTGTGAGGCTGCCCTGGGTCAGCCTTCAGACATATTCTCAGAAAGTCATTCAAAGGAACCACCTCCCTGAACCCAGGGAACTTTTTCTAGACTCTGGGCATTTTCTTCTCTCCTGTTTCTGTCCTACCTATTTCATCTACTCCCTAAACCCTCTCACATCCCTTTTCTGATATTATAAAAGTTATCTTTTATCTAATGGGGGCAATGGAGAGGAGAAAATAACTAGGATAGAAAATATAAGTACATATTGGAAAAAATATCCTGACTCACTCTTCTAGAAATTCTTTGCTTTACTGCAAAGAAATTTACTTTTCATTGAGATATCACCTCCCACCTCCATCTCAAGAGTGTGGGAGTTGAGTCCTTGTCCCATATACGGTTATGAGGACTGTAATTTCCACTCTAATAATACTGGCTGGCTGTGTGGTGCTGTTTCCCTCAGTGTGGAGTAGGGGAGCCTAATTATAGGGCAGAAATCTTAACTCTTTTGTTTGTGGGTCACTACATGTTCCCTCAGGAGGGCCTCAGTACAGCTAGAAGTTCAGGTAGAATGTTCCATGTTTGGGATAAGCCTCCAGTGGGTCTCACGTAATTGGTGGGTGAGTGAAATGGGACTGAAGGAGAGAAACAATGGGCAGTCCTCCAATCTGACCTCACCTATGACCTTGTCCTCCTCATAGATCAGTCATCTGGTGTAAGAAAACAAACAGATTCAGCTGAGCCTGATTCTTGTGGGGCCAATGGGGCTCCACTTTCAGGTCCTGTTCTGGTTTCTTCAGACCTCACAACCACTTGTATCTGCAGATTGGAAATTGCAGCAACTGGAGTCCACCAACCAACACCTCCATGGCTGCTGTATCCCCCTAGATGAAAAGATCAGCCCTGTAGTCTTTGAAGAAAGACTGCATCTCCGTTTGTGCCCCAAGCCATCACATGGGAACGGAATTTAGTATTTGTCCACTTGAGGATACACATGGGTGACTCTGCGCCAGACCAGCTGTGGAAGGTCTGTGGATGCTCCAGCAGGCTTCCCAGAAAGCCAGAACAACGCCAGTCAGGGGTGTACACTGGTAAGAGCCCATTTAAGTGTCAGAGCCTGAGCTGGGACCTCTGGAATCATCCACCTCTTGTTTTTGTTTGTTTGTTTGTTTGTTTTTGTTTTGTTTTCAAGTAACTTTATCATTCAACAACTCATTGTACATGGGATCTTTTTTACACACGTATCTCATTCTTGTAAGGTCTGAACATTTCTGCTTCCCCTAAATGCCCTTGTGACCTCCCTCTCTCATCAGACTAAGCTCTGAAATAGGAATGGGAAAGGAGAGAGTCTGGCCTGTTTCAAGTTCAGAATGGAGAAAACACAGCATCTCCTGGGGAGGGGTAGAGAGTGACGCTGCCCTAGAGGAGAGTGTTGGAAGCTGGACAGAGGCTGTTGGGTCAGTGGCAGGAGGTATGGATGACCCCTGATTCCCAGGAGCAGTGCACACATGGCAGTCCATGGGTTTGGATCCTTCAAGCTGCTTGCCAGATTGGAATGACCGATGACATCAAAGGCTTCTGACCTTCCTGATTGAAAGGACCAAATTCCGTGGGCAACAGCATCTTCTCCAAGAATTTGAACAGATGAGAGTCTAGGTGTCCGTTCTGGAGGCTGGAAGGCTGCGATCAGGTGCTGGCACGGTGGGGTTCTGGTGAGACCGTCTTCTGTGCTGCAGACGGCCAACATGTCGCCATGTCCTTACACAGCGGAAGGGGCGAGGCATCTCTGGCGCCTTTTCTCTAGGTCGCTGAGCCCAGGGCAGACTCCACTTTTCAGCAGGAAGTCAATCCAGATGCTCAGGACAGACAGGAGGAAGGCAAACATCGTCCAGAAGAGCCCAGAACGACCTCCACCAGGCTCAATAGCTATGTCTGTCTCTTCCTAGGAGCACTTCTAGGAGTCTGGGTTTCATGCGTTTTCTGCTGCTCTGGGAAAAGTGTAGAGATTGTTAACAGTGCGTGGACCCACCCCATCGGGAGTCGCTGAGCTGCCCCAAGACCCTCGAGAGGCTCGGTGCTCCTGGGCGCTTCGCCCCAGTCCCCACCTCTGCGCCCCCTAAGGAGCCGGCCCTGCGCCCTCCCCCATGGCCAGCACCGCCCTGGGCTCGGACCTCTCGCGCCAGCAATGGCAGCGGCAGTCCCACCTCTAGTTTTTGTTGTTTTTAAATTCAGAGTTGAAAATAAAGCTTTAAAAATCACCTTTAATTTTTTTTCCTTCTTATGCATTTTCTTAGAAATCTTAGAATTTGGGACCCTTTCCCCCTCCCCACGTGGGAGTCTGTACTAGTTCTTCAATAAATCTCCACCTTTGCTATACCAAAAAAAAAAAAAAAAAAAAAAAGAAAGAAAGAAATCTTAGAATTTGACTTGTCATCAAATTGGTAAGGCTGCGTTTCTCTTTCTTCCTCTTTTATGCCAGTCATCCTACATGAGCAAAGTTAATAGGGCATTTTGTAGCACCCCGGCCAGCCTCATAACAGCCCACTGGCGTTTCTGGAATCAGTAATGACTGTTGAGATCTTATAAAGTGGTTAATAGTGTAAGCTCCGGAGTCAAACTGCTTAAATTTAAATCCCCTCTCTGCCACTTATTAGAAGTATGACTTTATATAAGACAATTAACCTTTTTCCTTATTTTCTTTATTTTAAGCTTCATTTTCTTTATCTAAAGTACCTCTACCCACCACATCGGGTAAATGAGGAAAATAAGACACCGAGAATTTAAGCGACTAATGATACATAACATAATAATAACATAAAAAACATAAAAATAAAACACATTGGAATAATCTAATGATCTACAAGACCTTCAGATACATAAATTTAAAAATCACTGTGAAAGAAATGAAAGGATACCTAAATAAATGAAATGATACATCATGTTCATGAATTGTACTGAAAATTAGTCTGTGGAGTAAATGCCATTCTAATCCAAGTGATAGCACATTTTGTTTTTTTGTGGATGTACACAAGATAGACCTAAATTTCACATGGAAATGTAAAGGACTAAGGATAGCAAGACAATCTTTAAGAAAAAGAAAAAAAAATTAGAGAACTTTGTGGCATTATTACAGGATAGAATAATGAACCAGTAGAACAAAATAGAGAAACCAGAAATAGACCCACACATATAATGACAAAGGAAGCCTGAAAAGCAATGAGAATAGAGTAGTTAAATCAATAAATTGTGCTGGATCCATTATATACTAATTTGGGGGGAAATGAAATTACCTCTACCTTATACCATATGGTACATGAAGATCAAGGCATTGTAAATTAAATATGAAAGGTAAAGTAATAAAACTTCTAGAAGGTTATAAAGGAGCATATCTTCATAATATTTAAAAAAAAACATTAAATAGGACACAAAGATAGTAACGATAAAGAAAATGATTATCAAACTACACTAAAATCAAGCACTTCTCTCCTATAAGGGATACCATTAAGAGAGGACTATGGTGGGGCATAAGGGAGAAAATATTTCCAATAACTTTACATAGTAAAGAGTTTATATACAGAGAATACAGAAACTCCTATAAATCAATAAGTAAATGGCAGGCAAGACAATAGAAAAATGGGCAAGAGAGTTGACACTTTTCTCCCCCCCCCCAAAAAAAAAAAATTTGCACTTATATAGTAAATATTTGAGAAGGTCCTTAAAACTTAGTCTTCAGGAAAATATCTATTAAAACCTCAATGAGATAAAACCTACTTGGTCATTGTGTATAATCCCTTTATATAGTGGATTCTACTTGCTAATATTATGGTAAGGATTTTGATGTCTATACTAGAGACCCGGTGCATGAATTTCGTCCATGGGGGTGGGGGAGGGGAATCTCTCAGCCAGGCCTGTGCCCTCTTGCAGTCCAGAAGCCCTTGGGGAATGTCTGCCTGCTGGCTTAGGCCCGCTCCCCGCATCCCCCTCCGGGATCCCTCACTCCTTACCACCCGCCTGCTCGCTGCTCCTTACTGCTCAGCTTGTTGCTCATTAGCACTGCTGCGGAGGCAAGAGAGGCTCCCACCACTACCCCTGCACTCACCAGCTGTGAGCCCGGCTTCCAGCTGAGTGCACTCACCACCAGGGGGCAGCTCCTGCACTGAGATTCTGCCCCCTGGTGGTCAGTGTGCATCATAGCAACCAGTCATTCCAGTCGTTCTGCCATAATGGTTGCTTAGGCTTTTATTATATAAACTAGAGGACCGGTGCACAAAAATCTGTGCACTTGGGGGGAAAGGGGGGCCCCTCAAGCCCGGCCTGTGCCCTCTCGCAGTCTGGGACCCCTCAGGAGATAATGACCTGCTAGCTTAGGCCTGCTCCTGGGTGGCAAAGGGCAGGCCCAATCCCTAGGTGCAGCCCCTGGTTGGGCTCAGAGCAGGGCTGATTGGGGAGTTGGGGCACCGCCCCCTGTCATGCACAGAGCAGGGTGGATCGGGAGGTTGCGATGCCACCCCTAGTCAAGCTCAGGGTAGGACCAATTGGGGGGTTGGGGTGCCGCCTCTTGTCACACTCAAGGCAGGGTCGATAGGGAGGTTGTGGCGCCACCCCCTGACATGCACAGAGCAGGGCCCATCAGGGGGTTTGGGGCTTCGTACCCTTGTCACGCACAGAGCAGGGCCAATCAGGGGGTTGGGTAGCTGCCCCCTCTCACGCACAGAGCAGGGCCGATCAGGGGGTTGAGGAACTCCCCCCTGTCACTCACAGAGTAGGGCCGATAGGGGAGTTGGGGCACCACCCCCTGTCACCCACAGAGCAGGCCGATCAGGGGGTTGGGGTGCCGCCACTGTCACACTCAGGGCAGGGCCGATGGGAGGTTATGGCTCTACCCCGTCACACACAGAGCAGGGCCCATGGGCAGGGGGGCGGGGGGGTTGGGGTGCCGTACCCTGTCACACACACAGCCGCAGGGCGATCAGGGGGTTTGGTCGCTGTCCCCTGTCACGCTGCTCCAGGGGCCAGGAGACCTCGCAGCTCTGCTGATCCCGGTGCTGGGTGGCATATTACCCTTTTATTATATAGGATAGAGACCTGGTGCACGGGTGGGGGCCGGCTGGTTTGCCCTGAAGGGTGCCCTGGATCAGGGTGGGGGTCCCCACTGGGGTGCCTGGCCAGCCTGGATGAGAGGATGATGGCTGTTTGCAGCTGGTCACACCCCCTTCAGGGTGGGGGTCCCCACTGGGGTGGCTGGCCAGCCTGGGTGAGGGGCTGAGGGCCGTTTTCAGGCTGGCGGGTGACTGAAGCTCCCAACCTGTACTGTTTTTATTTTTTTTATTCTGGGCCAGCTTTAGCTCTGAGGCTTGGCTCCAGCTCTGAGGCCTCGGCTGCTGAAAGCAGGTATCTAGTTTGTTTGGGTTCTATAATTGTAACACTGTTGCAGTCCTGCTCACTCCAGCTCTGAGATCCCAGCTGGCTGAAAGCAGGAATCTGCATTTGTTCTATAATTGAAACAATGTTGCGGTCCTGCTGGCTGAAGCCCAGCCGCTGAAAGCAGGTTTCTGGGGTTTTGTTTAGCTTCTATATTTGTAACAATGTTTCTTAAACTCAAGCTCAGAGGCCGGCAAGGCAGGCGGGGAACGTTAGCTTCCTCCGTCACTGAAGCAAGCAAGCCTCCTGTTCGCTTCCTTGCCTGGCTGCCGGCCGCCTCTTGGTTGGCAGTTAATTTGCATATCCTGCTGACTAGCCAATGGGAAGGATAGCGGAGGTATGGCTAATTACCATGTTTCTCTATTATTAGATAGGATATTAATCAGTGATGTTGGTCTATAGTTTTTTTGTGTGTGTGTGTTTTACTGTCTTTCTCTGCTTTTGATACCTTGATAGTAATTCTTATTAAATAATTTGGGAATTGTTCCCTCTCTATTTCTGGAAAAGATTCTGTAGAATTTGTGTTAATTCTTTAAAAGTTGGGTAGAATTGCCCAGCCAGCATAGCTCAGAGGTTGAGCATCAACCTAGGAACCAGGAGGTCATGGTTCGATTTCTGGTCAGGGCACATGACTATGTTGTGAGCTTGATCCCTAGTGCGGGGTATGCAGAAGGTTATCAATGACATTTCTATCTCTCTCTCTGTTTCCCTCTCCCTCCTTTTTTCTCTAAAAAAATCAATAAAAACATTTAAAAAAGTTGGCTAGAATTCTTCAGTGAAACTATATGGGCCTGAAGCTTTCTTTTTTTGGTAGCTTTAAATTATTAATTCAATTTCCTTAATAGTTATAAGTTTATTCAAATTACTCTTTTTTTTTTTAAATATATTTTATTGATTTTTCACAGAGAGGAAGGGAGAGAGATAGAGAGTTAGAAACATCGATGAGAGAGAAACATCGATCAGCTGCCTCCTGCACATCTCCCACTGGGGATGTGCCCGCAACCCAAGTACATGCCCTTGACCGGAATCGAACCTGGGACCCCCCAGTCCGCAAGCCGACGCTCCATCCACTGAGCCAAACCGGTTTCGGCCAAATTACTCTTTTATATTAGGGGAGGTCTGGTAATTTGTGTTTTTCAAAGAAGTGGTCCATTTCATTTAAGTTGTCAAATTTATATGTATGTTGTTGTTCATAGCAATACTTTATTATCCTTTGGTGTCTGTGGGATGTGTCGTGATGTCCCATTTCATTCTAGTAATTTGTGTTTTTTTTCTTTATTAATCTCAAGAGACTTGTCACCTTTATTTATCTTTTCAAAGAACCAGGTCTTTGCTTCTTTGACTTATTATATTTTTCAGTTTTAATTTGTATTGATTTCTGTTCTTTTCTTTATTATTTCCTTCTTTCTGATTACTTTGGGTTACTTTGCTCTTCTTTTTCTGGGCTCTTGAGGTGGTGGGAACTCTATATTTCTTTCAACTTGGCTATCTGTTTTTAAACTTTCATAATAAAATGTTGGGTGGAGGCTCAACTCAAGGATAGGCCCTTTAAAATTTCTTTCCTGACCTCCACACCCATCTCCACTCTAGTATAAATGTCACCATTTACTCCCTGTGATGTTTTATGCATATTTTTATCATTGTATTTTAGTTATCTGTATCATTTGCAAACTTCATTAACCTTTGAGCTCCTTGAGGATGCTGGTCAAGGTACTTCTTCAACTTGCTAAAGAGCACCTCATAAATGCCTTTCAGAAAATATTATACTTAGTAGAGACAGAAAGACCGAAAGCTTTCTTTCTATGAAAACAAAGCAAGAACGCATGCCCTCACTACTCTTATTCAAAACAATACTAGAACTTTTAGTCCATGCAATAAAAAAGAAAATAAAATGCATATAAATTTAAAAGTAAGATACAAAACTTTTCCTTTTGTAGATGATGTGATTTTCTCTACAGAAAAACTCCAGGGAATCTACAAAAACATTCCTGGAACTAAAAAGTGAGTTCACCAAAGTTGCAGGATTATAAAATGATCATACAAAAAATCAGTTTTCTTTCTACATGCTAGCTATGAACATTTAGTCACTAAAATTAAAAATACAAGGCCATTTATAATCACTAGAAAAATAAAACATTTAGATGTAAATATTTTATAAAATATAGAGTGTTTATATACTAAAAACTGCACAGAAAAGAAATCAAGGACAGTCTGAATATGTGAAGAGAGAAGTATTTTCATGGATCAGGAGACACAACATATGGAAGATGTTAAGTCTCTCCAAATTTATATCCATGCCTAACACAATTTCTATATAAAAAAACAATATTTTTATATCTATAGGCATTTTAAATATATATGGAAAGGCAAAGGTACTGTACCTGAAACAATTTTGAAAACTAAGAATATAGTGAGAGGAATTCATTTATCCAGTTTCAAGATTTATTAATGGTTATAATAATCAAAACTATGCAGTACTAGCAGAAATGGACACATAGATTAATGAAATAGAATAGATAATTCAGAAATAGATCCATACTAATTTGTCTAACTTGTTTTTTGACAAAGGTGAAAAAGAAATTTAATGGAGAAGATGAACTCAAATGTAAACTGTAAAATTATAAGACTTATATAAAACAAATAGAAGAAAACCATTGGGATAGAGGGCTAGGCAAAGAGTTCTTAGACTTGCCTCCAACTGTACAATCTGCAGAAGAAAAAATTCATAAATTTGACTGACTCAATCAAAATTAAACATTTTTTCTCTGCAAAAGATCCCGCTAAAGGATAAAAACACAAGCAGACTGGAGAAAAAGATTTATACACCACATATTCGACAAAGAACTAGTATCTAGAATATGTAATGAACTCTCAAAACTCAACCATAGCCTGGCTGGCTGGCGTGGCTCCGTGGTTGAGCATCGACCTATGAACCAGGTGGTTACAATTCAGTTCCAGTCAGGGCACGTGCCAAGGTTGTGGGCTCGATTCCCAGTGGGGGTGTGAAGGAAGCAGCCAATCAATGATTCTTTCTCATCATTGATGTTTCTAACTCTCTCTTCCTCTCCCTTTTCTGAAATCAATAAAAGTATACATATATTTTTAAAAAACACCTCACCCATAAAAAACAAACATACAATTAGAAAATGGGCAAAAGACTTGAAGATATATATCATTGAAGAGGATAAAAGGATGGCAGATAAGTACATGAAAAGATGTTTAACATCATTAAAAATTATGGATATACAAATTGAAACCACAATGATGTGTCACTACACCAATCAGAATGATTTAAAAGAATAATGACAAGAAATGCTGTCAAGGGAATGAAAAAATTGGATCACTCATACATTGTTAGAAATGTAAAATGGTACAGATACTCTAGAAAAAATTTTTATTGCTTTAAAAACTAAACATGCAACTATAATATGACTCACTTGCATTACTGGACATTTATCCTGGAGAAAATATAAATGAGAATTTATATTTTCACAAAAACTTATACATTAATATTTATAGCAGCTTTATTTGTAATGGCCCCAAATTGGAAACTCAGACGTCCTTCAATGAGTAAATGGTTAAACAAATGGTAGTACATCTGTACTATGAACTACTATTCATAAAAAAAAAAAAGAAACAAACTCGATACATACAACAATCTGGATGAACCTTCAGACAATTAATTATGCTGGATTTTTAAAAAGCCAATCCAAAAAGATTATTTACTGTGTGATTTCATTTATATAACATTCTTGAAATGACGAATTACAGTGATGGAGAACAGATTAGTGGTTTTAAGTAATTAAGGGGTTGGGATAGGGAGGATAAAATCTATACTATTAAAAGAGTAATATGCTAATTAGACCAGGTAGACCAGACATCTTCTGGTTGTCTGGTCCTCCTGTTGGACAAAGCCACAGTGGCAGGGGCTGAGGGTTGAGGCAGTCCCGGATTGCAAGAGGGATGTCTGACTGCCGGTTTAGGCCCGATCCCTGCAGAACATCCCCTGAGGGATCCTGGATTAGAGAGGGTGCAGGAAGCTGGGCTGAGGGGAGACCCCCCCCCCCATGCATGAATTTCATGCACTGGGCCTCTAGTGTGGATATAAAAGGGCAAAATGAGTAGATATGGGAATTCCCTTGTAGTGATGGAACTGTTCTTTATCTTGACTGTATGAATGTTAGTACCCTGTTTGTGATATGGTGCTATAATTTTGGAAGATGTTACCATCGGGGGAAATTGGGCAAAGTGTACACAAACATTCTCTGTAAAATTTCGTACAAGTGAGTGTAAATCTGCAATTATCTCAACATAAAAAGCTTTATCCTATATAATTAAGAGCTAATATGCAAAGGGTCCTCACACCCTCATGCCATCACACCCTAAGGGTTCAGACACTCAGCACTGGGGAGAGAGAGAAGGGGACCAGCCATGCAAAAATGAGCTAGCGAGAGAGGAATGGGGACCAGCCAGGCTGCAGCCCAGGAGAGGGACAAGCCACCTGCCCCATGGTCCCGGGTGTCAGCGGCTGCATCTGCGCCTGCTGCCCGGGACAGGAACAAGCTGTCCGTCCCATAGTCCCGGGCACCAGCGCCTGCGGCTGTGGCCCAGGAGAGGGATAAGCTGCCCGCCCCGCGGTCCCGGGCACCTGCAGCTGCAGCCCAGGCGAGCTGCGCACCCACAGTCCCCTGCAGCTGTAGCCAGCTTGGGCGAAGCCGGCCTGGGTCCTGGGTGCCTGCGGCTGGCCAGAGGGAGGAAATCCTGGGTCCTGGGTGTGGAGCTAGGCAGAGGCGGTTAGGGGCGATCAGGCCAGCAGGGGAGCAATTAGGAGTGATCAGGCCAGTAGGGGAGCAGTTAGGGATGATCAGGCAGGCAGAAGTGGTTAGGGGCGATCAGGCAGGCAGAGGTGGTTAGAGGCCATTAGGCAGGCAGGCAGGCAGAGGGATTAGGGATGATCAAGCAGGCAGGCAGGCGAACAGTTAGGAGCCAGCGGTCCTGGATTGTGAGAGGCAGTTAGACATCTCCCAAGGGGTCCCGGATTGGAGAGGGTGCAGGCCGGCCTGAGGGACTCCCCCCACCCCGTGCATGAATTTTGTGCACCAGACCTCTAGTTAAAATAAGAGAATAGCACATATACTAAAATGACTAAAACTGAAAATACCAAGTGTCTCTAAGGAGGTAAAACAATGAAAACACTGCAGGTAGGATGGTAACTTAATGTAACCACTTTGGGAAACTGCTTGGCATTATCTACTAAAGTTGAGCTTGTGTATATCATATAATCAGCAATTTCACTTTAAAAAATATTTTTTTATTGATTTCAGAGAAAAAAATGGAGAGGGAGAGAGAGATAGAAACATCAGTGATGAGAGAAAACCATGGGTTGGCTGCCTCCTGCACTCTCCCTGCCCCCTTGCCCCCCACCCCCCGACTGGGGATTGAGCCCACAACCCAGGCATGTGCCCTGACCGTGAAATAAACCTTGACCTCTTGGTTCATAGGTGGATGCTCAACCACTGAAACACGCCAGCTGGGCAGCAATTTCACTTTTAGATATATATCCAACAGAAATGTTTAGAAATGTGTTTCAAAGACAAACATTTTTCTTAATTGTCTCAAACTGTAAATAGTCTAAATGCATATCAATAGTAGAATGAATAAATAAATCATGGTATATTTATTCAAGAAAATATTATACCCTAAATAAAAATTAACAAAATAAAGCTACATGTAACAGCATTAATGAATCTCATAAACATACTATTGATTGAAAAATCAAGTATATAATATAGTATATATAGTACGATTTCATTTATATAAATCTCAAAGAATGGCTGAACTAACTTATGATGTTAGAAGTTTGGACAGTTACCTTTGGGAAAGGAGATGAGGTTAGAGATTGGGAATGGCATAAGGGAGACTTCTGGGGTTCTTAATCTGGGTGTATTCACTTTGTCCAACCAGGAGAAGAAAGTTCCAGAAGAGCCTGCTAGATAGGTTAAATTTGACTTGTCTTTCAAAAAGTGAATAGATGTTTGTCAGGTCAGTATTATAAAGGTTGCTATGGCATTCCAACAGAGAAGCATATGAAAATGGCTAAGATATAAAAGAATCATATGTCAGGACAAGTCCACAGTGCACACTTGGTTAGGCTGTGCATTGCCCTAAAGCACTGTTTCTAATGGGTCTTAATTCACATCTTCATTATTTTTCAATTTTCATTATAACTATTGAATACAGAAATGGGCAATTTGTATACCTATGGCAATTTGAGGCATTTATTAGCAAATAAGTGAAATGATTAAGCTTGTGCCTGTAGGGTTGAACTTGATTGTTTCATTTTGACTTACAAAGATGATGTGAATTCAAGAAAAGTCTTACCAATCTAACAGCATTTTTGTAAACCATGCTTCCAAACGAGGAGCCTCTTTTCTGCCAGATGGACCCAAGATGCATTAATGTGGCCATTGCCTGATGGTTTGATCTAGATAACCCCTATGTTTCATTTTGTAGTTACTAGTAATATCACCAACATATACTCCACCAGAATGTGTTTGCTGAGTGCCCAGTTTATATCTACAAGTACTTTCACTAAGACACAATTCATATGCACTGATAGTTAATACATAATATTTTAAAATAACTCATTTGTTGTAGCAACCCAATTAGAGTAATAAGTCAATTTGTTATAACTATTGCTATTGACAAATGAGAAAATATACTGCCATAAATGCTTTTCCTTGAGGAAGAAACGTGTTTTTCTAATTCCCACAAAGGTGCTGTGTGGGCAGGTGGAGCCTGGTCAGGGAGAACAAAAGTATAGGGTCCCAGGGTATGGGGCATGGAAAGCAGGGCAGAAATATTTTTTCACCTGATGTGCCAGTTTTTCACAATTAAGATATGTCAATAATCATTTACTTCTTATTTCTTGGTTGCCTGGTCTATACAAGCTAACTTCTGTAGAAATCACATAAAGCACAGAATAGAAAATCATTTATACCATCTATTAATTCAGTATTGTGCAACTGAATTATTCAAGGGCATACAAAAACTTATTAAAGAAAACTCTAAC
Organism: Myotis myotis; assembly: GCF_014108235.1. Lineage (NCBI taxonomy): Eukaryota > Metazoa > Chordata > Mammalia > Chiroptera > Vespertilionidae > Myotis > Myotis myotis. The sequence continues at coordinate 141,700,606 of NW_023416313.1, read as the reverse complement.
ACTTATAATCACAAGCACTCTGGGAAAAGCTATTGTAATCCTTACACATTAAATCTCCAATAAGCCTAATAACACAAAATGATGTGAGCTTAAGTGTCCAGAAAGCCTGTATGAAACAAGGATATTAAAAGTAGGCAGCCATAAAAAGGAAGGAACTTTTACCTTTTGCAACAGCATAGATGGACCTGGAGGGTATTATGCTAAGTGAAATATGCCGACCAGAGAAAGACAAAAATCATATGATCTCACTTGTTTGTGGAATCTAATGAGCAAAATAAACTGATGAACAAAATAGAAATAGACGGACAGCTGTCAAAGGGGAGAAGGGTTGGGCCTGGATGAAAGAAGGTGAAGAGATTAACCAAGAACATATATGCATAAACCATAAACACAGACAACAGTGTGGTGATAGGCAGAGGGAAGGGGTTGAGGGCTGGGTGGAAGTGGGAAAAGGGGGAGGAAATGGGGACATCTGCAATAGTGTAACCAATAAAAATAAAGTTAAAATAAATAAATATAAATAAATAAACTGCAGGAGGCAAAAAAAGTACATTTAAAAATATATTTTGTTTTACGTACCTTTTCTAATTGACATTATTATTTATAGTAGAACCACATTGTTCTTCATTTTAAAAGCAATAAATCATAGGCCCAAAGAAATATATTGGGCTAGCCAAAGTCACACGGCTTATAACAGCAGAAATACAGCCTGATTTCATTGACAATTGTTACCCTTGCAATGATTTCTGCAGACAGGCATTTTTCTCTTCACAGCTATAGAGTGAATCTGTCTAAAGCAACCTTAGCTGCTGGGTTGTATTGTAAAGGATGAGTAGCTGGAGGGAAGGGAACCCTGCCACCATATTGGAGGCTTAGAATAGTTTATTGAATGAAAAAAGGAGAATTCTCCCAAATTAACAGGCTATCATGGTCATACTTTTGAAGACTGTCAAATATTATGATCATTAGTAAAATATTCACTAATTAAAGACAGGCAATGCATTTGCAAACAATAATAGTGGGGACAAATAGATTAATAGTGGGGACAAATAGATTAAATGCCTAAAATTTACTTATGCTTCTGAATATTTATCAGTGATACCCAAAAAAATAAGAATAATAAAATTTCTCCTTTTGATTAACTTAAAAGTCTTATTGGGGAGACAGGACCTTCACTAATAACAAAACTCTCCCAAACAATACAGCTTACTACATAATGAACATTGTGTAGCATAATTGTGTGCAGTAAAAAACGGGGAAATCCATGTAGGCTCTATCAGTGAGGGAAGGCTCTGGAGGAGTAATTCTTCTTGTTAAATATTAAATGATGAGTAGCATTTGCTTAAATAAAAAGTGACATGTGTTTTTGATGAAGGGATACAGTAGCCAAGAATGATGGTAGAATTTACAGAAATCCAACTAAAGAATAAGCTTGTGGTAAGAGATGACATTGAGGTTAGGGGCTGGAGTCAGATAATGGACATGCTTGATCTCCAGATGAGGAATTGTTGGAACTCCTGAAACTAGGTAAAAGGAGGAACTGTAGATCCTTAAGCAGAAGATGTGACAAAATATTTGTTTAAAAAGTAGAATCTGGTTGTGGTATGCTGTATAGTTTAGAGGCAACTTGACGAATTTAGAAGATGTTTTCTCTCACGGTGACGACAAAGGAGTGAAAAATCTAGGACAGGTGGAAGGAGAAGCACAGTGACTTAAATCAGTGCTTCTCAAACTTTATTGTGTGCATGAACTGCCTGAGGATTGTCTTAAAGTGCAAATTCTTATTTAGTAGTTCTGAGCTAAGGCCCAGAATTCTGAATTTCTAATAATTTCCCAGGTACTGCCTATGCTGCTAGTCTGTGGACCACAGTTTCAGGAGCCAAGATTTTGAAAATTATTATCGAATCCACTGTGATAAAGGAAAACAAGAGTCAAGCATGGCTCCAAGGATTCTAGCGTGCTAGAGTAGATGGGAGGGGTTGGCAGAAGAAAAGGGGAGCTGGCCCAAGCCAACATTTATTGTGACTACTGTGTGTTATTTTTTTATGCTGTGACCTAACTGTATAAAGTAAATCCATTCATTCCCTTAGCAACGCTTATGTACCAAGCATCCACTGAGCGCCAGGCATTGTCTAAATGTTGTGGATTCAATTATGAATAAACCATAGAATGAAATTTTAAAACTTGGCTTACATTTTAAGGGGTAGGACAGAAAAGAAAACAAGTAAAATGTATAGTATTAAAGTTGGTAAAACCAAGTAAATAGCCCAAAGTCTCATAGCTATAATTTTAGCTGAGTTTCATTCAAACAAATCACATTGAACATCTTCTGTATAACACAAAAATGCTAACTTTAGAAGGAATTCAAAATACACATTAAAGTTAAAACTATTTTTTAATCATTTGAAAGTAATTTACTGCGTTAATAAAAAGATATTTCTGAAAGTCTATAGATATGTCACACCTGGACATGTTTTTAATAAAATTGTGTATATGAATGTGCAATGGAACATTTTGCAGCTTTCACAGTCACCCACCTCAGAACAAACTTCTGTCTTAATAGTCAGGGGATGTGTGGTCTCTGAGTGCTCATTTCTCTTCTACAAGGGGCTTACCATATGTCACAAAGAGCAATTTCTTTCCAAATATAGAATAGACATTCATTTCTATAGTAAGTTGAAGAAAACACAACATAATTATTTTTGAAAAAACAAAGGAATGGATTTATAAATTTTTGTATGCATGTATGTACATACGTATGTATTTATCTATACAGTATCTACTTGTATTTCTGCTATCTATGAATCTCTAAAAAAAAATCAATAACATATAAATGGAAGCCTATTAAACTATAATTGCTATAAAACAATAGTTATTCATCTCCAGAATTTACATTTAAAAATTACTAAATGTATCTTTGTTCACTAAGCACTTTAATTAACATCTATAACATGGTGATTATATTATTCAACATTTAAATGCTTAATTTGCAATCTGGAATTGCAGGCATTTCCTGATAAAGACATATTTTCATTTGTTGCATTTGTGTTTTTAGTAGAAGATAAAAATAAGAAGATACTTATATGCTAATATGATACTAGATCCATAAATAGAAGTTTTACTCCTTTTTAAATTGCTTTTAAGATTTAAAACACAGTAACAATCTGTATTTATGTGTTGAGCTGTTGGATATTTTTAATGTTATAAGAGGTTTGAAGTACTGTACCTGCCACCTACTGGAAGCCTATGGGAGGTACATTTCCCTACTCACAACACAAGGCCTCCAGAAAGTGAGTCTAGAAAATGCTATCAGTGATTTGAGGAAATTTTATCAAAGATTTTGAGGACTTTTACTACTGTTAAAGAGAAGTAAAGAAAAATAATCTCCTTAATCACTGGTAAAAATACAGAATGAACCCATATGCATGAGTAGGCAAAACGGAAAGAGTGATTCACCTCTGAAATGTTGAAATTACTTTCAAAAGGCCATGAGCAAAAAGACCTACAAATGTCCTTCCCAGCATTTTTATTGAAGGGAGTGCTTGGCCATAGAAATACATGCATGTGATTCCTAACTAGTGCAAGTAGCTCTTGGGATAGAGGGCAGCCAGGATCTGAGACCTTCTCCAGTGACTTCTGTTTCTTTCTGGGCTTAAGTGGCTTGTTTTCTTTTCTGTCCTTAAGGGGTAAGAAAGAGTAAATGTGAGAAACAGGCTAAATGGAGACTATGGCTAAAATGGCGAATTACTTCAAAGAATGAAACACCATAGTTAGTTGTTTAATTATATGCTTCGTGATTATATTTAATTTCTTCAGCTATGCTCAAAATAGTTAGTTCTGGCCCTTCATGTAACCTAGAAACCTACATATCCAGGTGTCTAGACTTTTCCTATTCAAATCTAATTTTACCCTAAATAATTTTAATATAATGTATCTAATGACTCCTTTTTCCTGTTTTAGAGGGGGGAAAACAGACACTATGAGCTACCCTTAAATTTGACTTTTATGAATGACTTTACAAATTATGATTTTAAAAACTTAAAAATATAAAACCTTTCAGTTTTTAATCATTCTGTTCTTTTGGTAGCTAGAAGAAATTATTAGAAGTAACAAGGTCTAGAATAACATAATCATAGACAGAGCTTGAAGGTTTTATACACATTAACAGTGGCACTAAGAGGAAGATAATTCAAGGTCATACGATTTAGTAGAAGAGCTTAAACCATAATTCAGGTTGTTTTACTCTAGTCACTATTATTTATACTACATTGCACTGAATGTAACTGTAAAATTGAAACAGGAATGACCTTGAGCTACTGTCATGTGAGAGAAGGGAAGGTGGGTGAGGAAGAATAACGATATTTTCCAGCTATGTCCTTGGCATTGCACATTAGGTGTATTCACTTTCACTTTGAAATTCAAACAAGGAGATCACTCCCCATGTGGAAGTTTCAAACTTAAATTAGCCCTGCTTTACTGTCAAAGAGAACACATGAAGACAAGGTGTGCCCAGAGCTAGGGAGAGAATTATAAAGACAAGTGGCACCCAGACATTTCTAAGGCTAAGTGATGAAACGGTAGGATGGCTAGCCTAGCAATATTACAGATAATTAGAGACTGTGAAAATCTTTAACTGCAAACACCTGTAAGTATGGAATAATAAGATAACAAACTGTTTAAAATGTATAGCCAAACTCACAAAGAAGTTGTAAAATCCCCATGGGCTAAAAGCAAGGAGAAACTTGAAAGCCAGATTTGTCAACCAATGCTAGCCCTCTGGCAGTTTGTGGGAATAAGGGCTCTTGGTCTTGTTATTCAAAGGAATTTAATGAATATTATGGACCAAAAAATAAGGCATTGGGATTGCTTGATTTGGAGAGTTGGACTGGCAAACCCTCCTCTCACAGATATATACATAAAGCCAGCATACATAAAGCATATGACCTCAGTGAAGGGATAGCAAAGGAAAAATCAGTCTACTGGCAAAGTGAAATAAGAGTTCAACTTGTTGAGTTGACCTGTGATCTATGAAGGGGGAAAAAAGTCTATACCAAAAAAGTTGCTTCAACAAAAAGAGAAAACAGCAAAAATAAAACCACAAGAGCTTTAGAGAATAAGATTAAAATACACTAAAAGATAATTATTTTTAAACTGTTCAAAAATAGATGAAGGAATCAAATGTTTAAGAACGTAATACAGCACTATAAAAATGTATATAATGGAATAACTTGCAGCAATAAAAAATATTAGGTAGAACTATACATGCTGGTATGTAAAGATCTCCAAAATTTGTAATTATAAAAATGCTAGGAAGTTACAAAAGCATCATAAAGCATAAATCCATTGTTGCTTAAACATAATTAAAAAGACACATGTGTTCATTTTCTTTATATCTGAACCTAGTTAACTGCTCAGTTCCCATAATTTTTATTGAACATACTATAAGATTATTACTAATAACAAAAATTTGGGGGGAAAGGAATAAAAATAACTTGTACATATTTTTTAAAAGTAACTAAAATATTTGAAAAAAAAGGATTTGAAATGGCTAATGATAGAGTTTGTGAATAGAAAAAAAATAAACTTGAAGAAATTATTCACAGAATCACCAAGAGACAAAAAAAAAATAGAAAAATATAAAAGAGAGTTTAAGAGACATAGAAGCCAAATGAGAAAGTACCACATTTATTCAAAAGAAGTTTCAAAGGAAAGGAGAGAGAGATTGGTGAAGAATTTATCTATTAAGAGAATGGCTGAGAATTTTCCAGAATAAAACAATTCAGTTCACAGAGTAAAGAAATATAAATCCCAAAATGTCTGTGAAGCAGCAAAAGAAAATAAATAATTTTAAAACCAAGCCAAGGGAAGAGACAGACCACAACCAACAATTAAACATGGCTGTTTTCTCAATAGCAATAATTTAAAAAGGGAAGGCAGTGAATTACTCAATCTCAGTGAATGAACTGAAAAAAATATATATTCTCATAAAAATGAGCATTTTGTCCTCATTTAATATTACTTAAGAATGGAATCAAAATGGGCATTTCACAAATAAAAACAGATAGCAGTTACTACCAGTAGACCAGCACTAAATGAATTTCTAATGAATAATCTTTGTGAAAAAGAATATTGAATAAATAAAGAAGGATTAAGGTGGAAAGCAGGTAGGTGAACAAATAAATTGGTAAAAAGTAGAGAAATCTTTTAAAAAACACTTACTGCATTAAGCAACAGGATAAAATTGATTAGTTTGGAGAAGAGGACAAAACAAGTTGAGACCCAAACAAAAATGAAATATACATTGGTAATACTTGGTATTAAAGATTGTAAGGCCTTTTTATTTGGGGAAAGTCTGATGTGATGGTTAATTTTATGTGGTAACTTGACTGGGCCACAGGATGTCCAGATAGTTGATCAACATTGTCTTGCATGTTTCTGTGAGGGTGTTTCCAGATGAGATGAATATTTAAATCAATAAGCTGAATGAAACAGATTTCCCTCCCTTGCCACGACCTGCACGGTGAGGTTCAGGATCTGAAGGAGGGGCAGATGCACAAATGAAAATGATATACAAGAAACATGAATTTAGAAGGCATTGGGGGGCCAGGTGGAGCCTTTTTTCTGAAGAGGCACAGTGAGTCCTGGCCTTATCCGCTTTTTATTCTGTTTTAGATACACATCTTGCTCTCAGTAAAATACAGCAAGCACATAGCAGACAGTCTCAAATGTCAATAAAGACCAGTAAGGTCCAGTAAACATTTACTTGGAGGCTATCAAGTCAGGGAATTGCTTTGAGCCACCGCTATCTCAACACGTAGAATGGGTGCCTAGCATAAGCCCTGCTAACACTAAAGGTCCATCAGCCTCCTGTGTTCCTTGGTACATGCTCATGACAGTGTTGGCATGCAGTGGCTTCCCAAATCTCCCCCTTTTTGCTTTCTTAGTAAATTTTGGAAAGTGTATCCCATCTGCAAGGCTCGAGTCCTTTTAAGACTCTTCATTCCACATCTACAGACATCCCCCAGGTCATCTCCAGACTATTTGTCGTCTGTCTCGTTCTCCTCCCATTCCTTATCTTCAGCGTGTTGCTTGGGGCTACTGCTATCGGTGACTGGAGTAGTCAATTGTCTGTGGCCACAGGTACAGGGTGAGGCTCCAGATGCAAGGTCCTCATTAGTTTGATCAGTTCCTTCTGCAGCTCTATGTTGGAGTTTGATGTTCCTTGCAGGGATTCACACGGGCTTGGAGGAATTTTCTGGAAATACACAAGCATATTCTCAACCAAAGGTTGATAAAAGGTTGGGACCTTTCCATAAACCAACTCAGGATCCTTTCATTTGTTCAAACCTTTTTCCTTTGGCTTGTTATGACACCAGTGCAATTCCATTGGTGTCTTGCCATCAGTGTTACAAGTGAAAAAATTTAAGGTAATTAAGGCTTGGTGTAGTCTACACAGGAACACGACTAATCTCTGATCCCGGACGAGCCCACAGATTGTGAGAAATGGCTCATCTATTTAAATTTCAAATGACAAATTGGGAAACAAAAACATGGCGAAAATGGAGACTCCCAATAACACTCCTGGGAGCAAGCGTACATTCCACAGGATCACCAAGAGACCTAGTAATGAATGGGTTGGGGGCTTTTTTAGTCACCTTTACCTCCCTTTGTCTAGGGGAATTTTCCTAGAACCTGTGTTATCGGCCACATGTACTACTCATATTCTTTCTTTCCCCACCCCCCACATCCTGTTTGCTCTGGGGAAATTTAGTAATGGCCTGGCCACCTACTGTTTCTTTTCTAGGAAGATAAATCAAAGGCATGCTTAATAGACTAGCAATAAATGAATTAAACCAAATAAAGAAGACAGATAAAACAATAATCAACAGACAAGCGTGCATAACACATAGATAAGACTTAATAAATCAGAGTTCTTTTCATGGTTCTTTCAGATGTTTTATATTGCCTGGGACTTACAGCCAGATGCAGCCCAGATCTCATCCTGGTGTTCACAGATCCTATCATATTCTGCTCTCCATAGTATTGACTGGCATCTAAAGTCGTCTTAGCTAAAATCTGCCAGTCCCAAGGTGTCATATGGTAATTTTCAGACAAAGCATCAAGGAGTGCTTTTGTAAACAGACTGTTAGCCCCATTTTCTCTAGTTGATGAGCCTTCCCACACTGGAGGCAGAGGATCGGAGGGCTTTATAGGCTCTACCTGAGGAGGAAGAGGAGGAGGAGGGGGCAATGATAAATCTTCCTGGTGTTCTGTAGGCTTTTGGTCCTCAATATGAAGTGGGCAATATATAGCTCGAACAAGAGCCCACATAGTTAAAGATGACAAGGGCACTCATTTTCCTTGAGCCTGATTTCTCCTTAAATTCCTACCTACTTGTTTCCAGAGATCAAGGTCTAATGTTCTAGCATCAGGGAGCCAAGGATTATACTCTATGATAATATGCAAAAACTGTAAGAGAATACTTTCTGACACTTTAATTCCTTTATCCTTGAGCATGCAAGCTAAAAGTTTATAATAATGTTTTTGCCTTTTACTCTAATTCTTCCCCATTATAACCTGGCTGATTCCAGAAGCATCCCCATCCATCTACAGCCACGACCTTGAAGCTGGCATGTGCTTTGTGCCAGGGAGATTCCACCTTTTCCAGTGAGTTTCCACTTTTCCTTTTTCACTTCGTTTTTTGCTCGGGCGAATATTCTCTTCAGGTCCCTGTTCAGGTGACAATTGCTGCGACCTGCATGGTGAGGTTCAGGATCTGAAGAAGGGGCCGATGCACAAATGAAAATGATATACAAGAAACATGAATTTAGAAGGCATTGGGGGGCCAGGTGGAACCTCTTTTCTGAAGAGGCACAATGAGTCCTGGCCTTGTCCGCTTTTTATTCTGTTTTAGATACACATCTTGCCCTCAGTAAAGCATGACAAGCACGTAGCAGACAGACAGTCTCAAACGTCAGTAAATTTCAGTAAGGTCCAGTAAATATTTACTTGGAGGCTATCAAGTCAGGAAATTTCTTCGAGTCACTGCTATCTCAACACGAACAATCGGTGCCTACTGTAAGCCCTGCTAACACTCAAGGTCCATCAGCTCCCACGTTCCTTGGTGCACACTCATGACAGTGTTGGCATGAGGTGGCTTCCCACACTCCCTAAAGTAGGCGGGCATTATTCAATCAGTTCAAGGCCTGAACCTCCCATGATTAAGAGAGCTCTTCTTGACAGCCTGAGTACAGAAATATTGGCTATTTTTCTGCCTTTGGACTCAAACTGAAACATCAGCTCTTCCTGGGTCTCAAGCCCACTGGCCTTTGAACTAGAACTACACTATCAGCTCTGCAGATTCTCAGATCTTTAAACTCAAATTGAAACTAAATAATTGGCTCTTCTGAGTCTCCAGCTAGCTGATTCACCTGCAAATCTGAGACTTAGCAACCTTCAGAGTTCATAGTTGCTAATTCATTATAGTCTCTCTCTCTCTTTCTGTTTCTCTTTCTCTCTCTCCCTCCCCATTCCTCCATCTCCATTTTCATCTCCATCTATATCTTTTTGGTTCTGTTTCTCTGGGAAACCTTGCATAAATATTATTTGGGCACTGAGAGTGATTCTAGCAGAATCCTATATAATAAAAGGCTAATATGCAAATAAACCAAGTGGCAGAACGACTGGTCGCTATGATGCGCACTGACCACCATGGGGCAGATGCTCAACGCAGGAGCTTCCCCCTGGTGGTCAGTGTGCTCCCACAGGGGGAGCGCTGCTCAGCCAGAAGCCGGGCTCACAGCTGGCAAGCACAGCAGTGGTGAGAGCCTCTCCCACCTCTGCAGCACTGCTAAGGATCTCCAACTGCCGGCATAGGCCTGCTCCCTAAGCTGTCAGTCAGACATCCCCTGAGGGCTCCTGGAAGGTAAGAAGGTTCAGGCTGGGCTGAGGGATTCCCCACCCCCTCCCCCAGAGTGCACGAATCTCATGCACCAGGCCTCTAGTAGAATTATGAGGGTGAGTTTTCTGAATTGATTCTCAGGTTTCTGAAATAAGCTCTTTAATCTGATTAGATTTGAAGATGCTAATGATTTTAGTAGTAAAGAAAATACTGAGTCTATAGCATGATCTGGAAATATACATAAGCAAAATATCACTGTTGCACACTCCTAAACAATCACTTATAAGAAGCAAGGATCTGAGTGACTTGTATATGATACTTTTGGATATTTTTGTAAAACTAACAAGTATAGAGAGATTGACTGTTTCCTCCTAATGTTGCTGGAAAGGAAAGGATGAGTTCAGGGATTCAAATTCCCAGCCTAGGTGCCACACAAGCAACCTGAAAGTTTTTATGTGTGCTCTTCAGGGCATACATGTCTCCTGTAACTGCAGGGCTCAGATTGCTGAAAGGCAAATGCAGAATCTCAACCTGCAACTGGCTGAATTATAATGCAAGTTAAACTGCCAGCCTTGTAAAGTGTCTACAACTAAAATTAGGGCATTGATTGGTAAGAAATAGGATTTTAAAGATTTTAAGATGAGAAAAGACCGTGATGAAGCTGGGGACACCGAGTCCCTAAATTCTGATGAATCTTCTTTGCCAAAGAAAGCAGCTTCTCCACCCCCAATGGAAGAGCCTCCTGCTCCCAATAGAAGCAGCTCTTCATCCCTGTTTGAAGGGATTAATCCTGTATTGCATGAGGAGACTGTAACAACCACCCCCATGTAAGATGATACTGATTCTCCCCAGGACCCACCCTACCACCCCTCTTTGCTTCTAGACCTATAACTAGACTCAGTTCCCAGTAGGCCTCTAAGGCTGAGGTACAAAATATGACCCATTAGGAGGTGCAATATACTCCAAAAAAGTACTTGAATTTACTAATTCATACAGAATGGATAATAAGGATGTGGAATAATGGTGTCAGGGGTATTAATTTGGATCAGGCCAAATTCAATGATATGGTCTAACTAAGTAGAGATTCTGCACTTAATGTTGCATCTTGGGGAGTTAGAAAGGCTCTAATAGTTTGCTTGCTTGATTGGCTGAAAAACTGATCATAATATAGGCCACGGTGAGCAAGCTGGAACTTCCAGACCCACCTTGTTTTAATGTGGAGGAAGGGATTCAAAGGCTTAGAGAGACAGAAATGTTAGAACAGATTTGTCACTTAATACCTACTCACCCACCCTTGAGGAGTCCAGAAAACACCTTTCATCACCACTATGAGGAATACATTTTTGAGGGAAGCCCTAGCATCCATGAAGAGTTTTGTGATTGTTTGTCTCTGTAGACCAGACCTTACATTGGAATTGGGAAACTTAAATGCAATGGGAGTAATTAGAGCCAAAAGTGACAGGGGCCAAGTGGTGGCACTCAACTGCCAAAAGAAAGGTGAGTGTGGTTACTGTGGTGGACAGAAGTGAAAGCAATAATCAGAGTAGCTTGACTCAAGCTGACTTATGGTATTGGCTAGCTGATCGTGGCCTTTCTAAAAATGAAATGGATAGAAAGTCTACTAAATTCTTAGTTTATTTGTATAAGCAGAAAAAATTCTATATTAAGTGAATAAAACTCTAACTTGATCAAAACACTGGGTCATAGTCCAATTCCCAAACTTGAGTCAGTTTGTAGAACTAGAACCTTTTAAATGCAAGAGAGGTGCTTTTGAGGAAGTACCTCTTGAGGAAAGACTCTGGTACACTGCCAGAAATTTCTACTATCATTCTTTATCCCAACCTCCCCAAAGAGACCTATGGCTTTTTGTCAGAATGTGCATTGGGGAAAGGAAGGTAATCAGACCTTCAGGCACAACTGGACAATGGCTCTGAACTAACATTGTAGGGCTTATGAAAGTCAGTTGATCAATGAAGGTTTAGTTCAGGTCTGACTTACAGTGGGGCTAGTGGTCCCTAAATTTATTCTGTGGTTATTTCTCCAGTACTGGAATGCATAATTGGAATAAGCGTGCTCAGCAGCTGGTTCCCTGATCTATAGAATGAGGACTATTGTTCTATAGATCAATAGATCTAGGGCCAAGTAGAAGCCAATAGATGTGCTTCTACCTAGGAAAGTAGTAAACCGACAGCAATGTTACATTTCTGGAGAGTTTTCAGATTAGTACTACTACTAAGGACTTGAAGGTTGCCAGGGTGGTGATACCTACCACCCCATTCAACTCTTCTGCTGGTCTGTGAAGAAGGCAGATGGATCTTGGAAAATGACAATGGATCATTTCAAATTTAACCAGGTATTACTCCAACTGCTGTTGTGTCAGATGGAATTTCATTGTTTGAAAAAATTTATACATTCTCTGGTATCTGGTATGCAGCTATTGATCTGGAAAATGCTTTTTTTTCTGCATATCCATCATTAAGACCAGCAAAAGCAGTTTACTTTCAACAGTACAACTGCATTTGCACTGTTCTACTGTAGGGGTCTATAGCTCTCTAGTCCTATATCATTATTTAGTTATGAGGAATCTTGACTACCTTTCCTTTCTACAAGATATCACACTGGTCTATTATATTGATGATATTACGCTTACTGGACCTAGTGAGCAAGAAATAAAAACTAATCAATACATTGCTAAGGAATTTGTGTGTCAGACGGTGAGAAACAAATCTGACAAAAAGTCAGGGACTTTCTACCTCATTGAAATTTCTAGTGATCCAGTACTGTAGGGCATACTGAGATATGCCTTCTAAAATGAAGGACAAGTTATTGTATATGGTCTCTTCCACAACCAAAGAGGCACAATGCCTTGTGGGCTTCTTTGGACTTTGGAGGTAACATATGCCACATTTGAGTGTATTACTCTGGCCCATTTACTGAGTGATCTGGAAAGCTGCCAGTATCCCTTGGGTAAATCCATGGGTGCACTTGTCTCTAGTCTCCACAAAATAACTAGGGAGCTCTGCTACTACATAGCTCCAAATAAATAAAATAAATAACTTTTAAACAATAATTAATATGCTCTATTCTGCAATAAACAAATTAAAGAAATCTGATGCTCTCTAGTCCTTCTGTGTCCAAGCTAGTAGCTGTTTTCAGTAACCCACAAAACATCAGGTACTACTCATAGCAGCTAAATATTATTAAAAATCCTCCATTTATTTGACTTATAAACAGAAATTTTCATGAATAAGATATTCTTAAGTCATATATAAAATGCAGAAGCCATTAAAAAAATATAAAAATAGTCCTGGTTGAGCAGCTCATTTGGTTAGCAGGGGTGGGCAAACTTTTTGACTCGAGGGCCACAATGGGTTCTTAAACTGGACCGGAGGGCCGGAACAAAAGCATGGATGGAGTGTTTGTGTGAACTAATATAAATTCAAAGTAAACATCATTACATAAAAGGGTACGGCATTTTTTTTTTTTTAGTTTTATTCATTTCAAATGGGCCGGATCCGGCCCACGGGCCATAGTTTGCCCATGGCTGGGTTAGAGCATCAGTCCGATATGCCAAGATTGTGGGTTTGGTCCCTGGTCAGGGCACATACAAGAATCAACCAATGAACCCACAAATAAGTGGAACAATAAATCAATGTTTCTTTCTTTCTTTCTCTTTCAAATCAATAATTTTTTAAATTTTTATTTAAAAAGGAATATGAAAATAAAGATTCTTATATAGTTTTAAAAGATTGAAAACTAGGGATAATGTTATAACATATATAAGACAATGGCTTAATAATCTTAACATAAAATAACTCCTATAAATCATTTTGAAAAAATAAACATCTTTATGGAATAAAATAATAAACAGATTATCAAGAAAACGCATATATCTAATAAATGTGTGAAAAAAAATACTTAGCCTCACTAATAATAATAAAATTCTACCATTGATGTAGTCCATACAGGTCAGATTCCTATGTCACAGAGAAGGGTGGGAAAATAAGAAGTGAATCTGAAGAACAAGTGAGAGCTTTGCTAACCAAGTTCTCTGAGATTTTTCCAATAAGACATCTATAAATCTGCACAGAGGAAAAATAAAGAAAAATCTTCAAATCTTTGTTTAGAACTGTTTGTTTATTTTGATATGTATGTCTAAACTATATTGGAAGAGTTATAAATCAAGGTATTCTAAATAAAGCCAAATAAATCTAATGGGATTTCCTTAATAGCAAAAAGACTAGTGGGATTTTACCATTAGAATAAATTGTAAAACAGATTTTTTTTTTTACACTAGAGGTTTTTCTCTATGCTATACAAATATAGGGTGTCTTATTCTCATCACAGAGTGAGCAATAGCAGTTTCTGAGACTAGCACAATTTGATCAATTGAATTTTGCCACCTTTAGGTGCAGAGATGAACATAAAAAAGAGAAATGCCTAAATATTACTTGGAAATTATATTTGATTGAGAATTTCATGCATTGAAACCATTGAACTATTGTAGTGAGTATCTTAAAAAAAATTTTTTCTAACTAAATAACAAGAGTCAAACATGGTCGAGTCCAGATTGAAAAACCCTACAACAATAATGACTGCTTACTCATTTGTTCCATTGTTTGTTCAGTTCATTCAATATGCTTTCATATAGTCTGTGTCAGGAATTGTTTTAGATGGAGACAGATTCCTCCTGGAGCTCATACTTAGTAATGAAGACAAATGCAAAGTATTAAATGATATGATAAGAGGTATTTAATACAAAGTGAAAAAAGGAGCTATGAACACAGAAGAGAATTTTTGAGGATGGATTTCTTCAAAGCAGTGCCTAAGACACAAGGATTCTTGTGCAAGTGATTTATTGAGGGAGTGTATTCAAGTGAAACCTAAAATATTATGAGGGAAGCAAGAGGCAGCAATGTAAGTTCAATAGAAGTTCAGCTTCATTCTGAGAAGCTCTGGGTCATGAATGGCATCATCAAGTTGTCCCATCTTGAAGTAAAAGACATGTTCTTGCATCAATGGTCACGGTCTCCAGGTTGGCCCAGGGAAGAGTTCCCAAGCATAAGTTCCTGGTTATTTTCAAATAAAGAGGCTTCTGTTGGCCAGGGACAATTCTTAGGAATATGTAGGCTGTTAGCTGTCATTTACTCACAGCAGCTGGGGGAAGGGTGCACTAGTCAAGAAATTTGGATCTGTGTCTACTATATCCCACCATTTTCAACTACTCAGACCAACTTGCTTCTTACATCAAGTGCACATCATCATGGTATAACTTCTTTCTCCAGAAACAAATTCTAGTTGGTCAGAATTTCTGGGGAGACTTATATGAGGAGGGTCATTGAGATAACGGCAGTCCCTACTACACTAGTACTCATCATCTTCCTTCCCTCCCCACACACACTGGATTCCTCTCTGCCTTGTCTAGCACTTCTGTTGATCGAAATCCATGGTTACCCTGACCATACTCAGTCATGGTTGCTATAGTTCTGCGTTTACCATTTACTCATTTACAATTAAAATGGAGCGTGGAAATACCAAGAGATGGTTCTTGGGGTTATTGGCGTGCCAAAAATATTTCTCCCTATCCTACTATGCAACAAGTCTTACTTCCTGTTGGTTATCAGAGTTCAATTACCCCTGCCAGCATGGTAATTTCCCTTATTTCTTGTTAGTCTATTGGTATGAGGAGCCCAAAATGACCAATGGTAGCTGTAAGTTTAATTTCAGTGGAAAACATAAAGAGCCTCCCTCCTCTTTGAGACCTCTGAACCCTCACAGCCTAACTATGTGGAGTTTGGAAGCACAAATTCTCCAGGTGGGTTACTGTCAGTTATGGGAGTGACTTGCATTTTCATTCTTTGATTACCAGATCCACATATTCTACCTGTTAGCGAGTTAAGTGTTTTTGTGGTCTTTTTATTTTATTTGTTTGTTTATTTGTTTTCTGAGTAGGATGCAAAGGTGATTTCTTTCCCAGGTTCTTGTCCAGGTGGATTCAAAGAATGAAGCCATGGACAAAAGGTGGTATATGAAAAGGTGAACATTTATTGGAAACAAGTACAGACTCCCATGTGGGGAGGGGGTCTTAAAGGGTGTAGCCCACTAAGCCCTTTTTTTCCTAAGGTTTGTAAAGGCTGCAGTTCTTTGCCTCTTGATGCTGCCTTCCAAATGGTAGAATATCAACTTCAAAGCTTAAAACTCATGTGGTGCCCCCCCCCACCCCACTTTTTTCCCCCTTCAGTGGTGGAATTCTCTATCTCCTGTGAAAATCTGTTTGCCTCTTTCTCCCATTTGTCAGCATTTCTCTGTCCCCTGTGAAAGCTTGTTCACTCTTTCTCCCCATACCCTGTGGCTTTCCCCTATCTTCTGTGAATGGATGTCTTCCTCTCCCCTTATCCTGTGGCACCTTTTGCTCTCTGTGAATGTATGCCTTTTGGAAGCTCCAAGCCCTCACCTTTGAGGTCCTCCCCCATGGATCCTCTTCATTTCTAAAGCTCCCTAAACCTGCCTATTTTACCCCTAAAAACTCCTTTCATTAGGGACATGACACCATGTACTCCATATCCTCACAGGGTGTCATCTTCAAGCTTCAGCTGTACCTTCAAGAGATCATTCTAACGCTCGGTGAGACTCGCAGCTTCAGAATGAGGTAGTATATTGTAGGAGCAATACACCTCATTTCCCATAAAATGGGTCTTGGTTTACAAAAATAGTATACAGGATTTCATGCTAGTGAATTATATCCTTGAATCGTGGCCGTGGTAGAGGCACTGTGAACAGGAAATGCAAACTCATATCCAGAATATAAGTTAATCATAATCAGATTAAATAGTTTCTCTTTCCAGGGTGGAAGGATTACAGTTAAGTCTTGTGCCTGGTTGCCAGCTCTGTCTGCACTTTGGCAATGAGATGAGGCTCTCAATTGCAGCCAAGGAAGCATGGTTTGTTTAAATTGGCAACTGAATCAGAGCCTGTATTTTCCCTCTTTAAGGCATTAATGGCACTTAGTAACAGCTACCAAATACCACAGTCCTTACAGTTATTATTTACCCTGAAACTCTTAAGCATCAGAAACATTACACAAGCTACATCCATCTGTATCTCATCCAAGATACCAGTGGTGAATTTCTCAGCAGTTGTATGGCTACAGCAGGTCCAGACAATCAATACTCTCCCAATCAACAGTAATGAAGTCTTTGTTACTGTCTGGTTAGTCTACATTTTTAGGACTACTTTCTAGGATCATTCCTGGTACCAACTATCTTAGGTTGAGTTTTCTAACAGCAGAGCCAGAGATAGAGATCCTTGTACAAATGATTAAAAGACGAAGTTCTCTCAGAAACCTTGTTAGAGAGGAAAACAGAATAGGGCTGGGGTGAAGCTAAGCAGAGTTACAACAGAAGTCTAGCCTCAGGGATCCTGTGATGACCCCTAATGCATGAATGGCACACTAAATAATTCCCACCTTGAGGCAACAGGTGGCCTTTTGTCTCCACATATCAGCCAGCTCTCAGGACAGAGGACAGCATTTCAGACATTTCTGACTGAAGAGGCCTCCTGTTGGTGGGAGGCAATCCTCAGGTAAAGAGTGTGTCCATCCATATATGAGCTGGTAGCAGCCAACTCTTGTAGCAGCTGCAGGGCAGGGACACTGTTGGCTAAAATGGATCTGGGCTGGGCACCAACCACTCTACTAACAGGAGGAATGAAAAACTCCTTGCTGAGGAATTAGAAAAGATTTTGTCACATGGATGACGCTTGGCTTGTAGAAAGAGAGATCATTAGGCTGAGAATGAGGTAGCCACGTTAGAGGGTAGAGAACAATTCAGGAAACAAGTTCACTGAGTTCAATTTGCAGATTTGTGGTCAGAATCAAATATGCCTATTTTCAGCACTCTTATGAACTCAGTGTAAGCTCATCTAGTAGGTGTCAATTTTTATTTAGTATTTTTTTCTTCTTGCAAAATAGCCTGCCAATTCTCCCTGGTAGTAGTATTACTGAATATAGCAAGTTAATGAGGTATTCTGGGTTTAGTTTTCAATATTTGCAATATTTAAGGTATTTAAACAGCTCACTAGAATAATAACAGACACCTTATAGAAAAGCTGTATGCTTTCACAGATGTTTAAAAAACAACAACTGGGTAAAACAAGGTAGTCTTGCTATGGGCTTGAGAATGATAAGCAATCCTATATAATAAAAGCCTAATATGCAAATTGTCCCTCTACCAGGAGTTTGACCAGGAGTTCAACTGCTTGCTATGATGTGCACTGACCACCAGGGGGTGGCGGTGACGCGGCATTGGCAGTGGGCAGCAGTGGAGGTGCTACCATCCCTGATAGGCCCTGGACGAGAGCAGAATCATGGTGGGATAATGGAGCAGGTGAGCAGGTGTCACCAGGCCAAGACAGGTGTGAGAGAGGCCCGATTGCGCCACCAATCACCCTGCAGGTGGTGACCAGCGGCTGGCAGGCCCTGATAGCCCAATCACCAGGCTGGGACAGGGAACTGGGGGTGGGTGGCAGCGGCCAACCTCCTGTGGCACCCGGGAAGGGGCTGTGACTTCTTGCCAGCTACCTGGGGGCAGGGATGATGGAAATGAAGGTGCAGTGAGAATGTGGGGTGTCTGCCGAGCTCGCTTTCACTCTCCCTGCTACCCTTCCCGGGATGCCAGGGTTCACGTTCTGGGGAAGGATCCCACGTGCTCAGGTGCTGGGCACCCATGAGGAGCCTGCCCTGAACCCACATGGCCTCTTCCTGGTGAGCTGGACTGCAGCCACTGAGACCACAGGGGCCAGTCGGGCTCCCTGTGGGTTCGTGCTGGAGTCGGTCTGCGAGGCTGGCTGGGAGAGAGCGCACTGCCTGCCTGGCTTCTGTGCTGCGCCACTGGGTGGCTCAGAGGTCACTCTGTGCCCTGGCCTGTGGCATCAGACTATGCTCACCGCATCTCTGCTTAGGGACTCGGGTGTCGTGACTCAAGCAGAGGGAGGTGCATGGGGGCCCAGGGGCCCAGGTGCTGCCCAGGACCCAGAGGTCAGCTGGGACCTGCCCTTCCACACCAGACGCTGGTGCTTTGATCACCAGCCAGGACTAGGGACCGCACTGTGCATGAATTTCGTGCACTGGGCCTCTAGTTCAGTATATAAAAGTTTACATTTAAGGTAAAACAGGTAGAAAAATGGCCAAAATGAATTAGAAAAAGAAGAGTTTGAATAATTTTGGATTCTCCTAATTTATTATTTGTAGGATATAAGAGGTGAGGGAAAAAAACTGACATTTAATCAATAGCATTACATTTTGAAATCTCTACATTTGAGTAAAAATGTTCACTTTCATATTGATGGTCAGATAATCACTATCACTCAGTTGAGTCACAACATACTGGAAAAGGGTTCAGGGAAGAAAACACGGAAGGCTAGGTATTTGTGGGTAAGTTTGGGTGAGTGTGCATATTTGTGTGCGTGTGAGTGGGGGCAGAGAGGAAGGAAGGGAGAGAGAGACAGAGAGGGGAAAAGACAGTGACGTTTTGTATCTGAGTGTCATTTTAAAACCAAATATAAATTATTTAAATAGACTAGTGCATACCTGTGTATTTCTGGTGTAGTGTGTAGGTAATCAAGAATTGACACCACAATAAAGCCAGCATTTGAAATTAGAAGAGGAGAAAAGACTTTCTTTTGAATCTACCAACCAGATCTCGTGTTGTGCAGTCAGGAGCTTTGTATTATTAAATGAAATCAAAAGCACATCAGGCCTAGCAGCATCTTAAAAACCATTAGTGTTTCATTTAAAGAGAGTGTCTTGTTTCTGAAATATTCATAGCTGGAATCCACCGCCACTGCTGAGATTTACATCTCCTCTCTCCCCATTATGCTTGCTGAATCTCTTTACTTGCTATTGTAGAAAAATATTCAAAGATTTATAGGCAGCAAAGAGAAGGAAGCAAATTATAACATCCATTATTGGCATCTACTCTTGTCTGTATCCCCAGGAAATGCAAATACAAAGGACTTCCAATTTTCTACTACAACTGAGTGGCAAAGGGAACTGTTATATGCAGATGAGGCAACTTCTATTTGGACAGAGATAAAATGGAAGAAATTTCAGTCTACTATACTTGGCATACCATTTGCATAACTCCAAGAAAACTGTCACAAAGGGATAATAAAAAATCATAAGGCTCTTAAAGAACCACATATAATGCCTGTAGCTAGGCTGCTTAGAAGAGAAACAAACACAGCTTTAAGCTGTATGGGCTGGATCAAGATCCAAAAACAAAAGGGAGCCTAAATATAGATGCTTCTATATTCACTGGGAAAAGTGATCCCTCTTCTCATGTTTGGCAAAAGAATTACACTAGGTTTGAAAATAACTTATCATCCACATTACCAGTTTTTAAAATGCCTTTAGCATAAGTCATTGCTTCTCTTGGAGGAATGACTCTGACATTTCCCATCATATTGTAGGCCAATGGTTGACAAACCGTGGCTCGTGAGCCACATGCGGCTCTTTGGCCCCTTGAGTGTGGCTCTTCCACAAAATACCATGTGCGGGCGCTCACATACAGTGCAATTGAAACTTCATGGCCCATGCGCAGAAGTCGGTTTTCGGCCTGGGCGAGTGTATTTTGAAGAAGTGGCGTTAGAAGAAGTGGGGGGTGTTGTTTGGTCAGGTGACGGGAGATGCAGCACAGGGGAGGTACATTGTTTTGAGGTATGTTAGCTGAGGTCGACCCCTTCCAACTCTCCCATCCACACTCGTCTATCTGAAACAAGTATACAAGATGAGTGTGGATGGGAGAGTTGGAAGGGGTCGACCTCAGCAAACATACCTCAATCAGATTGAGGACGTTTTTAGCAAAGGCCAGTTTAGGAGTGCCCTATTAAGTTAATAACAATGTACCTACCTATATAGTTTAAGTTTAAAAAATAAGACCTCTCAAAAGAAAATTCAGTCGTTGTACTGTTGATATTTGGCTCTGTTGACTAAGGAGTTTGCCGACCACTGTTGTAGGCTCTTTGAGGGCAAGGAGCTCTTGTGTTCACTGTTGTGTCCTCGGTATCTAACATAAACTTCTGAACATAATGTAATCTCAAATTAAAATGCTCAATAATGGGAATTGAAGGGGTCCCAGAAGCACAGTAGTGGGACTTGGAAGATGAGTGTTCCAGTCTATGTCTTTGTGAAAACTTGGCAGGTTTCCTATCTCTATGGGCCTCAACCCTCACCTCAGAAAAAAAAGGACATTAATAATACCTATCTTGTTTAGTTTGGGGAAGAATTATGTGATGTATCATGACTAGAGTCCAGTGTAATATCTGGCATAGATGTGTCTCTTGAGACATGGGTCATTTTTTTTCCTACCTCCTAAAATCTCCTTAAGGATTAGGAAGATCAGCAGGCATGTGGCTCATGTTATCTGGACATTCTCTCTCTGTCTGCTCTTATCTTTAAGGCTCTGCCCACTTCAAAACTGATTTCCAACCATTATTAAAACTTTGGCCCTTGACCACATTTCCCTCTTACCCAAGTCCTGACCACATGCTGGGCAATATCAATGTCTGGGTGAACAACACACCCAACTGTTTTTAATCACCTCCTATGCACCTGGCTCTACAGTTATGAGGACGGCCAAACAGTGATGTGCAAAGCTCACATGATGCTAATGATACACTCAGGAGAGGAAGATACCACACATCACGCAGAGACACATGGTGCACACTTGGGAACAGAGTGAACAACTAGGGGTAGTTGAGGCAGGCTTTGTAGTATCAAGAGGGTGAGTGCCCCTGGTTCCCATGGGAGATATGATTGACTTGCTTAAATAATTCTAAGGAATGGCAGGGAACTGCAACCCACTGTTCAGGGGTAAGCAGAAACTGTACCTGGTCCCTGTGATAAGAAGGGTTGTCTGGCTAGGGGATCTTAATTCTGAGAACAGAGTGGGAGGGAAGCTTGGGATTAGGCCATTGAGGTAATTTCTATTTTACCAGATATCAAGGCAGCAAATAGTATTTAGCCTTAATGTTAGGCCTCATAAACCACACCAATTCATGTCTGACTTCTCATTTCCTTTAACTCCAGGAATTCACTTCCGATCTACTTTGGTGTGACTTATACTTTCAGTCTAATGCTCAGAATCATAATTTCCAACTTCCCACCTTCTTACCATCCTTTTGGTTCTATTTTATTGTTCTGCCGATCCTCCCTGAAAAAACAACTCTGAATCTATCGTGTTTACTCTGCTGAGAACTATAGGAGGAAAACCATTCAGCCAATGAGATTTGAATGGTTAGATTTTCAGTCCTTGACTGTAAGTGGATTATTGTATTGCCTAGAAGCTCATGACCTTGTTCTCTCAATAAGCAGAGAAGCTGCTACAAATTTCACTGTTATTCTCAAGGCCCTACTCAACCTTTCTCTAGTCATCCTTAAAAAGCACATGAGATAAAAATTCTATTTACACTGCCATTCTACCTTAAGCCTGTAGAGGAAGGGACATTTCTCTTGCTTTCCACCACCAAATATAGATTTGTACTCTGAAGCCTTTCCTGTCTCATCTCCTTGACAACTTTTCCATCATTTTCTCTTCTTTTTCCTCAGTCTCCTTCTCTCAGTTGTGCTTTTTTATTAGCATATAAACATCAAGGCTCTTCTACTTTAAAAATCCCACCTTTGGCCCTATAACTACTATTGTTATATCTTTTTTCTTCCCCTTGAAATCAAGCTGCTTTAAAGAATATGTTAGAATTTAAATTTCTTCCAGCTCCATTCATTCCTAGTGCATTGCAACAATAGATTGGCCAATACATATCAGTATATTGGCTTTCATCAAACCTAGTGTAAGGCTTTCGGTTCTTAGCCTGCTTGAACCGTCTAGAACAGTGGTTCTCAACCTTCCTAATGCCGCGACCCTTTAATACAGTTCCTCATGTTGTGGTGACCCCCAACCATAAAATTATTTTCGTTGCTACTTCATAACTGTAATGTTGCTACTGTTATGAATCATAATGTAAATATCTGATTGCAGGTTGTATTTAGGTGACCCCTGTGAAAGGGTCGTTCGACCCCCAAAGGGGTCGCGACCCACAGGTTGAGAACCGCTGTTCTAGAACATGGGCCATTGTCAGTTCTGCACACCCCCATGCTTCTGGGACACCTCTCTTCTAGTCTCTGATCACTTGTGTTCAGTCATCTTTCCTTTGCTCCCCATCCCCTGCCTGCTTTTAATGCTGAAGTTCCTCAAGGTTCAGTTCTCAGCTCTGCTTCTTAGGTTGTCTGGTCCACACCCCAGCTGCTGGCTTTCAAAGCAATTTCTCTTACTCAGAACCTCCCCCTGCTCCAGAGCTCTGTGTCCAACTGACTATAATTATCACCTTCTTTCGCATGTGCCCCGAACTCAGGGCACATTAAACTCAACACTGTTCTCACACGCTCACCTTCTACCTTCAATACGTCTGTACTTCATTTTACATCCCCTGTTTTGTTTTTTATTCCCCTACACCTAATCCAAAATCCCAGGTAATATCCAGATCCCTTCTTATCTACTTTGTCCCTTGTATTTTTGCATCTCTGTATCCTTCTATCCCAGCCTGGACTCATACAATAGTTTCATAGTTTCCTCCAGAAAATAATGGTCTTTAGTTCTTCAAAGAGTTTGATTTCCAAATCTGATCTACCAAATAGCTTGAGGAAGATTATTTAAAAATATAGATTTGTTATCTGTATACCTATTTCCCTATCTTCCTCTTCCCACACAACATGGAATCAGAAGGACAGAAATAATCAATGTTTATAAATTTTCCCAGGTGAATATCAAGTAAACCAGCCTCTGATGAACACTGGGCACCGGTAAGGTATTCCAGTCGTGGTGTTGCATAGTTTTATGCTTCAGAAAGATAGCTCAGGCAGCGGTGTGCAGGGCGGACTGGAGGCTGATTCAGTGCAACCGACATGTTTTCTTATATATAAAAACGAAGAGGCACCCAGGATAGCCACAACTGCATGTCCATGCAGTGGTTCCTATCAATAGTCATGCCGTCTGTATTCTTATCTACGCTTTTAGTGATTGACAGCTGTGCTAACTGCTTGCAGTGAGCAAGAAACTCAGAAATATTAATTAACTTTCATAAAATCACACAGTAACTCAGTAACATAAACAAAAATCAGATTTTTATGATTTTCTGTCTGCTTGTCTTGTATAGTTCCCCGAGCCAGTTCACTGTCTAGAGACGGGTTACCATCGTATCGTCTTTAAATAAATCTTTCCAATGGCTTATGGAATTAACTAACACCTCATTTCCTCTTTACACAAGTGTTCAGACAATCATATCTACTACGGAGCCCATGCCTTCCAAATCCTCTGAAGAAGGTTCAAATCCGAGAAGTGAATACGTTTTATCTAAGCAGAGCCTGTCAGAACATTTTTAATAAAGACCTGGCCCAATTTCAGAGCATTCTTTTCATTAGGGCAGGTCTGAAAGCAAAGGCCTTGAAAGTGCTTAGAAAAACATAGTGTAATCACTATGGTACCATTATCCTGTCCCTGGTAATCATTAGGCATCAGCTTGCCAAAGCGAAGGGCGGCAAATTACTCATGTATTGTTACCTGAGCTGTGCAGAAGATTGAAATCTGGACTACTAATGATTTTTTTTTCACCTTGTTTGGGAGAGCCTGTAGGAAAGTTCACATGCAGCACAGCTGCTGGCTGGCTGGCGAAGGTGCTTTCAGACAAACATGAAAGGGAAGCAAAGCATCACCTCCCTTCAAAAGTGAAGCTGAAAAGCTCCACATCATTTCATGAGAGCAGCTCTCAGGGAGAAATACTAAAAGTCGTCAAGATCTATAGCTGGATAAGAAACTAGTTACTCGACTTTGAGTAGATTTTTACCTGCTCTAAAAGAGATAGACAGAGTACAAGCTGGATTTAACACAAATCAAGTTTAAGGTAAATATTTACCAACAGTTTGTAGAAAAAAATTCTTATTTAGTGACATCATCTAATGATTTGGCTTTTTTTTTTTTGTCTGCTGCTTCAGCAAGTTTTGAATTCAATAAAGGCTTGAGGCCCATCCGGTTTGGCTCAGTGGCTAGACTAGAGCGTCAGCCTGCGGACTAAAGGGTCCCAGGTTCGATTCCAGCCAAGGGCACATGCTTGGGTTTCGGGCTCAATCCCCAGTGGGACGTGTGCAGGAGGCAGCCGATCAATGATTCTCTCTCATCATTGATGTTTCTATCTCTCTCTCCTTCTCCCTTCCTCTCTGAAATCAATAAAGAAATATATTTAAAAAATAAAATAAATAAAGGCTTGAGTGTAGGTGTGATGAAAGAGAACCAAGCCATTCCTAACCTTGTTAAAGCATTTACAGAATCTAGTATAGGCAGTGTTATTGGGAACATGAAAAGTCAGCCATTGCTACATTTGTGTCTGTACCTGAGGAAGACTTCTGAAGTGAATCTCCAGGTTTCTGATACCACGGATAACTGATGTAGGACAGGTGGAGAGTTCTAGACGGTTTTGTGAATGTGAAAGGTAACATTCAAGATAAGGATCGAACTCCTCTTACTTCTATAGGAAAAAGTACAGTGTCTGGAATGGGGACATGCGAATCAAAAAAAGCATTGATTTCTACTGCTGGCTCAGCTGGTGACTGCTTCTTTAGTCTGAGGCAATTTTCCCAGCCAATTTGTGACTAAATCTCAGCATCTACAAAATGAGGTTAGGCATCTGTTCTGTTTGAGACCCAGCTAGTACATATTACTAGGACTTTTGTTCGTGTTATTAATGTTTATGATGCCTTAATGGATTTTCAGAGAAAAAGGGTTATATAAGCTCAAAGTGTTATGAATATTATTTTTCATGTTATTACAAAGGGTATTGTGGAGGCTGATGAATTAACATTTGCAATATTCTTTAGGAAAAGTTGTAATAAACATTATAGGTATTATTTAATGAATGGATCAGCCCCTAAAAAATATGTAGAAAGCCTACATGTAAGAGCTTCCTGATCAACCTGATATTAGGGTCATACCAGACTCTTAGTCACCTAAAGTATTTAACAGACTCTCTCTCTCTCTCTCTCTC
Source organism: Myotis myotis (assembly GCF_014108235.1). Lineage (NCBI taxonomy): Eukaryota > Metazoa > Chordata > Mammalia > Chiroptera > Vespertilionidae > Myotis > Myotis myotis. Next base: position 141,674,619 of record NW_023416313.1, on the reverse strand, counting down.
TCTCTCTCTCTCTCTATATATATATATATATATATATATATATATCCACCTAAACTCAGGGTGCCAGTCTACCCATATTATCCAGAAAGATGAAATAATGTGTCATGAAGTTTCATTTGTTCAAAAATTTGAAAGGTCTAATAATTTGCATCATATTTTCCTTTGTTTTACTGTTGATTTCTAAAACTGTTCTTAATACAATATAATTCCGTTTTCTAACAGATGGGGTTTTAACATAATGGCATCCTTGGGGTTTTGGATTTTTGTCAGAGATTTGCTTGATATTTAACGCCCCACAGATGCTGGACATATTTTTATGGTGCCTGGCTTTGAATAGCTATTAAAGTGTATATTACAGGCATAAGGCACCTTCAATTTACAGTATTTTACCTACTTATACCATTTCCAGGGCTCTCTATTGTAACATTATCATTAAGGTTGCTGGCCCTTTGCTGTCAACAACATGATTGAATTCTATTACAGTTACTCTTGGTATAAAATCTTCTCATGCTCATTGGCACTAAAGGTGCGGGAGCCATGCAGGTGGTAACATAAAAAGGAGCAATGTACTCTGAACTGAAGGCAGGAGAGCGGTAGCCTAGAGAAGTAAATAGATCCCCAATGCAAGACATCACTGTATTACCGTACTCTGTGGGAGCAGGTTTTCTTTTGAAGTTTAGTTCATAAATGCTAAAGAGAATCCTGCTCTGATTTTGCTTTTCTCTCTAGGGCAGGCAAGGACGGGGATGCAATCTGGAGGAAGTCTCACAAAGAAAGGCTCAGTAAAGAACAATGGCAATCTGCTTTAGGACAGAGGAGAATCTGCCCTATCCGGTTTGGCTCAGTGGCTAGAGCGTGGGCCTGCGGACTGAAGGGTTCCAGGTTTGATTTTGGCCAAGGCCACATGCCTGGGTGGGTTGTGGCTCAATCCCCAGTCGGGGCCATGGAGGAGGCCGCTGATCAGTGATTCTCTCTCATCACTGATGTTTCTATCTCTCTCTCCCACTCCCTTCCTCTCTGAAATCAATAAAAGAAAAAAAAAGACAGAGGAGAATCTAATCAATGAATAATGCCTCATATTTTACATACAATAACGATGCTTCTTACACTTGGGAATGAAGAATTCAGCAGTCCTTCTTACAACCAGAGCAGCAAAACAGGTACCACGGGTAACAAAAGAACAGAGGCGCTCAACTTATGAAACCAATTTGTCTTCAAAACTATTTACCAGTAACCTGACCTTGTGCTTGTGCCTGGGTGTCAGTTTCCTCATCCTCATAAGGCTGTGGGGAGGATTGAATTAGTGAATATTTGTGAAACTTCGAAATTCGTGGCCTGCAAAACATGCTGTCTTCCATATGCAGCAGTGGGGTCCGGTGCCACACAGCCCCCTCAGGAGGGGACATTTGCACCTGCCCCACCTCTGCCTGAGGAATACTGAAGTGCGAGGAAATCAGGCGACAGAGAAGTGGAGCATATACAAACATAGCCAATTCACTGTAATAAAGGGATATTTCATATAATACTAGTAGCTGAGGATTACTGGACACGGACTTGTGCTGGACTAAGCACTTCCTGTGCATCATTTCATTGAGTCCTGCAGGAGCTCTCTGAGGGAGGCATTGCCATTAGCCTCAGTTTACCACTAAGGAAAATGAGGCACTGAGAGGAAAAAATGACAATTTCTACGTGAGGAGCTGGGAGTAGTTTATCCAACTGCTAGCCTTCGTTGTATCTCCCTCCTTTCTCTCTCCCATATTTTTATGGGAACAAGAATTGTTAACTGTAGACTAAACCATGAATGTGTGCACAGTTACAACTAAAAGATATCTATTTGTCCGTGCAGTACATATTTTCTCAGAAAGAACCGGAAGGTTACGATGAAAGAAGAATTTGTTTATAGGCATAGAGCTCTAGATCAGTGATGGCGAACCTTTTGAGCTCGGCGTGTCAGCATTTTGAAAAACCCTAACTTAACTTTGGTGCCGTGTCACATATAGAAATTTTTTGATATTTGCAACCATAGTAAAACAAAGACTTGTATTTTTGATATTTATTTATATATTTAAATGCCATTTAACAAAGAAAAATCAACCAAAAAAATGAGTTCACGTGTCACCTCTGACACGCATGTCATAGGTTTGCCATCACTGCTCTAGATCCATTAGTATAGCTATCTTTTCATGTTTGCATTTGTATTAATTTGTATAAAGGTTTTTGGGGGCCTCAACATGCATGTCTTTTCTGTTCTCCTAAATGCCCATGGCAGGGCAAGGAGAGTGGTGCAGGGGTGTGATCTGCCTTAGGTACAGATTGTAAGGAGGTGCATTGTCTATGGAGAATTGAAAAATAATAATAAAACCAACCAAAAATCTGCCTGCTTTTTCTTAGAGGCATGCAATTCTAACCCCATTGGTGATTGAGCACTGCTCCTCACCAGGCAGGCCTCCAGGCTCTCCCCTCCCTCCCCTCTAGTATGTCACTGCATATCTGCCTTAGGGGAGGGAATTAAAGTGTGATACAAAGGAAAGGATATATTTTCAATAATAAAAATACCTAGTAACCATCTATCAGTTAGATATTTGTTAGGCACGTAGATATTCTTAATGACTACTGTTAGAACGCTTTCGCAGCACAGAGAAAAACAAAACTTTTATGGAAACAAACACATACACCCAGAAACAAAGGTAAAATACTGCCCCCAAATCATCTTTGCTCAGTCCATCCCTAATATCCAGAAGGCCGGGAGGCATATATCTGCTTCATTTTGTTCCCGTTGCTTGGCCTAGTGGTGAGTATTCTTTAATGATGAGAGGAGAATATAAGAAGTAGTTAAGAATAAAGCCTTTCCGATTTAACTGTTCCATTCTTTTCTTCTCCCCAAGGTGATGGATGATGTATGGGAAGAAATAAGAATTCAGAACAGTGTGACTAAATCACACTTGTTAAAGTTAGAAAAGCCCTGAATAGGTCAATTTTACTGACTTCATAGAGGGAGAAAAGCACAGGAACATTTCATGAAGGGTAAGAGGTTTTGCAACTCCCCACCTGAGCTTACAATTACTGTTTACTCACCTGCGTACTACCATTATTATCATCAAACTTTATTGATAAGGTCATCCCATGGTAAAACTATAAAATAGGAGTTGTTCTTTTGTTCACCATTCTTTTTGGAAGACTCTTACAGCTTTGTTGGGCTCCCATCTTATTATATGCTGCTGCACCCTATCCATCACCACCACCACCACCTCCCACACCTCTTCACCAGACATAACATTTTGAGGGCTTCGGCAATAACTCATGTTCCTAATCTTTCCCACTCACTTTCTCCCATCAGCCTTTTTCCCTCCCATGTCCCATTCTCTTGGAACTCTGCTCTGAGAAAACAGCTGGGGATACATCACTCACGCCAGTTCCTGCAGATGGGTTGGCCAGTTGGTTGTTTTTATATGAGTAAACTAGAGGCCCAGTGCACAAATTTGTGTACAGGTGTGGTCCAGCCAGCCTGCCTCAATAAGGGCTGATCAGGCTGGGCCTACCAGAGGGAGTGGATGCAGAGATTGGCTGACTGGCCCTGCCCCCAATCGGTGTGTGGGGGGCCGATTGGGGGCGGGGCTGGCCAGGGGGAGGGGCTGTGGGCAGTTGGCTGGCTGGCCCCATTCCCCGGTCAAACTCTTGGTCAAACTCCTGGTCAAGGGGAAAATTTGCATATTAGACTTTTATTAGATAGGATTGGGTAGTTCTTCTGTGCTTTCTGGCTAAGAACTAAGAATTTGTATCCTCTTTAATATAGATACCCCTAAATTAAGGTCAGGATTAACAGATAACAAGAAACAAACACAGCAATCCAGTTGCTTACTATGAGTTACATTAAAGAAAATAGAGTAGCATTAACTGTCAGTTTTAGAAAATAAAAATAAAGTGAGGCCCATTCGTGAGTTTGAGATGAGCTGAGTCTACAATGTGAAATCGGTCCTACTGAATTAAGAAGCAAATAAGTGATTAAAACCAAAAGAGCAAAGGGGTAAGGCGAATGTAGAAAAATGGCTTTTTCTTTTTTTTTCTTTTTAAATATATTTTATTGATTTTTTACAGAGAGGAAGGGAGAGGGACAGAGAGAAACATTGATGAGAGAGAAACATCAATCAGCTGCCTTCTGCACACCCCCTACTGGGGATGTGCCCACAACCAAGGTTAATGCCCTTGACCAGAATCTAACCTAGGACCCTTCAGTCCACAGGCCGACGCTCTATCCACTGAGCCAAACCGGTTAGGGCAAAATGGCTTTTTCTTAAGGTTCTTAAGGATTAAACTTCACAGATAACAGCATGGTGATTACCCGAGGGAAAGGGGGGTGGGGGAAGGTAGGAGAGGATAGAGGGGGAATAAATGGTGACGGAAAGAGACTTGACACACTATAATATACAGAGGATGTATTATAGAGTTATACACCCACTACCTATATACTTTTATTAACCAGTGTCATCCCAATAAATTTAATAAAAAAGAGTACAGTCTCTTTTCTGCTTAATCCTTTATAACTCCATAGAAAACAGTGGAAAGGATCACAAACAAACAAACCCTCCTCTGATCATGTCACTTAAATGTAAGAAAAAGACTAATTATGTCCCTCAGATACTAATGTATATTAGGATTTCAGGATAGTCTAATTAATTATATCACATTTTCCCCAACTAAGCATATTCAAACACCATATCTTTTGCTGATATTTTCTAAAGTGATATAATCTTGTAACTTGTTCAAGATGTATTTTGTAGATATAAGTTAGGGCAGTAGAGAAGATATTTTTGGGAGGTGTCCTCAATTCACAGCATCAAGGTTCTGTTTATTCTGGTTGGTGTTTTTTACTTTATCATAAAACTTTATAAAGTGCTAACTACCTAAGACAAGGGATATCTTGTCACTTTATAGTCTCATCAACTCCATATTCCTTTCTGTGTCTTTCTGTTTGTTTTTTTTTTGTTGTTGTTGTGGTGGTGGTGGTGATTTGTTTGTTTTTGCTTTTCAACCCTCTTTATGTCTTTGCCTCTCTTTGCCTTTTTTGTCTTTTTTTCATCTCTTTGACAATAATTTTCTTGGTTAAAATGCTGCATTGTGAACTGACTAGATTATAAGTGTTTTGGAAATAAGAGTGAAAAAAATGGTTAAATTCAGATCACAGATAGCCTGACAGACTAAAAAAGTTCAGCGTAAAACCATTGAAGGCTTTTGAACTGGGAAAGAACTGATAAAAAAATTTCTGTATGCTGGCGTAAGAATGGGCTGGAAGATTTTGAGACAGGCATCTGTTTTTAAGTGGAAACTAACAAATGACTATGGCAAAAATTCCATTCAGTTTGATTTCTAGGGAACTATATCAAACTCAGCATATGGTAACAGAGTTGTGAGAAGTGGTATCAGTAGCAAAATGGATTTATAGTCACGACATTGCCAAGGACTTAGAGATGAAAGCTTAACTGTCTTCTCAGTCTTCCATTAGCTCTACCAAATCCTAGGCGAAAAAAAAAAAAGTAATTCCAATAGCCTCTGTGCATATAGAGTAACAAGTGAAGCTGATTTATTTTAAATATCTATGCAATATTTTCCAAAACAATTTGTATATAATATTGTATGCATAATGCATATAAAACAATTTTATGCACATATATATATATATATATATATCCTATCTAATAAAAGAGAAACATGGTAATTAGCCGTACATCCGCTACCCTTCCCATTGGCTAATCAGGGAGATATGCAAATTAACTGCCAGCCAAGATGTCGGCCGGCAGCCAGGCAGCTTGAAGCTAACATGAGGCTTGCTTGCTTCAGTGACAGAGGACTCCAACGTTCCCCGCCTGCCACTGCCAGCCTCTGAGCTTGCAGTTTGAAACATTGTTACAAATATAGAAGCTAAACAAAACCCCAGAAACCTGCTTTCAGCCAGCCGGGGTCTCAGAGCTGGAGTTAATACAGTGTTTTGATTATAGAACCCAAACAAACCAGAGGCCTGCTTTCAGCAGCAGAGGCCTCAGAGCTGGAGCCAGAGCTAAAGCTGGCCCAGAATAAAAAAAAAAAAAAGAAAAAAAAGAGCAGTTGGGAGCTTCAGTCACCTGCCAGCCTGAAAACAGCCATCAGTCCCTCACCTAGACTGGCCAGGCACCCCAGTGGGGACCCCCACCCTGAAGAGTGTGTGACCAGCTGCAAATAACCATCATCCTCTCACCCAGGCTGGCCAGGCACCCTAGTGGGGACCCCCACTCTGATCCAGGACACCCTTCAGGGCAAACCAGCCGGCCCCCACCCGTGCACCAGGCCTCTATCCTATATAGTAAAAGGGTAATATGCCTCCCAGCACTGGGATCAGCGGAGCCGTGAGGCCACCCGGCACCGGGATCAGCATGACAGGGGGCAGTGCCCAAACCCCCTGATCTCCCTGGGGCTCTGTGTGTGACAGGGGGCGGGGCCACAACCTCCCTATCTGCCCTGCTCTGTTCGGGACAGGGATAGGCGCCCCAACCCCCTGATCAGCCCTGCTCTGTGTGTGACAGGCTGCGGTGCCCCAACGCCCCCCCCCCCCCCCGATAGGCCCTGCTCTGTGTGTGACGGGGTAGAGCCATAACCTCCCCATCGGCCCTGCCCTGAGTGTGACAGGGTGTGGTGCCCCAACCCCCCAATCGGCCCTACCTTGAGTGTGACTGAGAGTGGCATCTCAACCTCCAAATCCGCCCTGCTCTGTGCATGACAGGGGGCGGCGCCCCAACTCCCCACTCGGCCCTGCTCTGAGCCCGACCAAGGGCTGCACCTAGGGATTGGGCCTGCCCTCTGCCACCCGGGAGCAGGCCTAAGCCAGCAGGTCGTTATCTCCCGAGGGGTCCCAGACTGCGAGAGTGCACAGGCTGGGCTGAGGGATGCTCCCTCCCCCCGAGTGCACAAATTTTTGTGCACCAGGCCTCTAGTATATATATATATATATATATATATATATATATATATATATATATATATATAAGCAACCATCCGACTGTTCAACCATTGGACCATTCGACTGGTAACTATGATGTGCAATGACCACCAGGGGGCAGACGCACAATGCACAGGCATGGAAACATGGAACAGACTGATGAATCTCAGAGGGAAGGAGGGAGGGGAGAGGGTTGGACGAGATTAACCAAAGATCTTATATGCATACTAGAGGCCCAGTGCATGGATTCGTGCACTGGTGGGGTCCCTCAGTCTGGCCTGTGGGGATCGGGCTGAAACCTGGCAGTCCGACATCCCAAGGGGATGCGAGCGGGCACAGGCCAGGCCGAGGGACCCACTCGTGCATGAATCTGTGCACTGGGCCTCTAGGATATAAATATGATAGTATGTTTTTTTTTCTGTTTTCTAGTGTTGTTTTCTCTAAGTTTATAATTACTTTTAAGATCATGGTTATAGCACACCGTGCTTCCATTGTTTTCAGTCAATGAGGGCTCAGTTGTATTGTTTGAAATTGAGCATGTTTGGCATCATTTGTTCCTATTTTATATATAATCTTATACCTTTTAAAGAAAATAATTCAGCCTGAGTGCCCATCAGTAGATGAATGGATAAAAAAACTGTGGTGCATTTACACAATGGAATACAATGCAGCTATAAAAAAGAAGGATTTATTACCTTTTGAGACAACATGGAGGGACCTGGAAATGATTATGCTAGGTGAAATAAGCCTGCTAGAGAAAGACAAGTATCACATGGTTTCACTCATATGTGGAATCTAATGAACAAAATAAAATGATGAATGAAATAGGACCAGAGGCATGGAATCTGGGAACAGAATGACAAATCTCAGAGGGAAGATAGAGCAGGTGTGGGAAGAGATTAACCAAAGAACTTATATGCATTTATGTATATTATCCACGGACACAGACAATAGGGTGGTGAAGGCCAGGAATGGGGCAAAAACCAGGAGTGGGGAGGCAGGGTGAAAAAGGGGGACATCTGTAACACTCTCAACAATAAAGATTTAAACATTAATGCCATTTTATTATTCATAATTTTTTAATTATTTTTCTTCTTATTCTTAAAGAAGTTCCTTAAACATTTCTTATAATACTGATTTGGTGGTGATTGGCTCTTTTAGCTTTTTATTGTCTGGGAAGCTCTTTATCTACCCTTCAGTTCTAAATGATAGCTTTGCTGGGTAATCTTGATTGTGACCCTTCCTTTTCATCACTTTGAATATTGCTTGCCACTCCCTTCTGGTCTGCAAAGTTTCTGTTGAGAAATCAGCTGACAGTCGTATGGGAGATCCCTTGTAGGTAACTAACTGCTTTTCTCTTGCTGCTCTTAAGATTCTCTCTTTGTCTTTAACCTTGGTATTTTAATTATTATGTGTCTTGGTGTGGGCCTCCTTGGGTTCATCTTGCTTGGGATTCTCTGAGCTTCCTGGGCTTGTATGTCTATTTCCTTTTTCAGGTTAGGAGAGTTTTCATCATTATTTCTTCAAATAGATTTTTAATTACTTGCTCTCTCTCACTTCGCCTTTTGGTACCCGCATGATGCAAATGATGGTGTGCTTGAAGTTGTCACAGAGGCCCATTAAACTATCTTCATTTCTTTGTATTTATTTTTCTTTTTGTCAACATGATTGGGTGTTTTTTGCTACTTTATATTACAAATTGTTCATTCAGTCTTTTGCTTCACAATATTATCTAATCTATTGTTGATTCCCTCTAATGCATTCTCCATTTCAGCTATTGTATTCTTCATTTCTGACATTCTTTTTTATGTTTTCCATTCTCCATTTATATGTTTCCTATACCTTTGTTGTTCTCACTGAGATCATTGAGCATCATTATGACCAGTGATCTGATCTCTGCATCTGGTAGATTGCTTGTCTCCCTTTTGTTCAGTTCTATCTCTGGAGTTTTGTTCCATTCTTTCTTTTGGGACATGTTTCTCTGCCCCCTCATGTCGGCTGTCACTGTGTGTTTGTGTCTATGTGCTAGGTAAAGCTACTATGTTTCCCAGTCTTGGTAGAATGACTTTATGTAGCAGGTGTCCTGTGGAGTGGCACAGTCTCTCTGGTCACCTGAGCCAGGTGTTACAAGTTTGTCCCTTGTGTGAGTTGTGTGTGCTCTATAGTTGAGCCTTGTTTGTTGTTGGCACATCAGTGGGAGAGACAGATCTTCAGGCTGATTGGTTGTGAGGACTGAACGTGACTACCGTGGAGGAGCTGTTGTGCAGGAACTGACACTTTAGAGCAGGATTCTCTTTAGCAGGGTTCTGGTGCCTTCTGAGTCTGTCCTTCTGGTGTGTCATTTGTGGAGTCAGTTGGATGGTGCTCTGGTGTGGTCTGAAGCTGGCCACCAGGTGTGTTGGTTCTGGGGCCTCTTGGAAAGGGCTCTGGTGCAGGCCAAGGTCAGTCGCTGCCTGTGGCTTTCCTCAGGACTACTTGATAGGAAATACAAAGTGATCTGTAGATGGTTACTTGTGCTGGGTTTGTAAGTGACTGGGAGAGGCTAAGCTGTGAATGTTATTTTATTGAATTAATTGGGGTAAATTGAAGCCAGCTGCCACTAGTGCTGGGGTGAGGCCATTTAGCAAGAGGTACAGGGTCTACTGAGGCCAGATGCTGCTTGTTTGGTCTTTGTGAACTTTTAAGGTATTTTAGGAAAGTCTGCAGCATAAGCCAAGATAGGCCATTTATATGGATATGCCACTGGAAGGGACTTAGTGGCTTGGGTTGGCCTGCAAGTTGGGTGGGACAGGGTCTCAGAGAATCATCAGGGCAGGTTGATGGAGACTCAGATATAAAAAGGAAAAGAAAAAAGAAAAAAAAGAGAGAGAGACTCAAATCTTCCTGCACCTGCAGGCTGGGTGCGGGGAAGGCTCAACAAAGGAACAATGGCTTTCACCAGCAATTCTGTCCCTCCAGCACTTGCCCTAAAACCAGACAATTCAGTTTCTCCCAGTATGTTCCTGGTGCCTTTTGAGTTACTACGCTAGTGCTGGAACTCAGAGTGAGTGAGTATAAGTAAGTCCATCCCAGCCCTTTAAATGGAATGTGTGAGACCCCAGCAGCCCTCTGGCTCAGCCACAATCTCTGCTGGTTTTTACAGTGAGAAGTTATGGGGACTTCTCTTCCCAGCACTAGAACAAACCTGGGCTGGGAAGCTTGATGTGGGGCAGGGACCCTTGCTCTGTAGAGGGGACTTCCAAAGCTAAGATATCCCTTGCCACACATGGGTGTGGGGATCGGCCTATTCTCCACTTCCACTCCTCCTACCAGTCTCAACATAGCTTCTTCTGTAAATCCTTAGTTATAGGACTTCTGTTCAGCTAGACTTCAGGCAATTCTCAATGATGGGTTTTCTGTAGTTTAGTTATAATTTTGATTTGGTCATGGGAGGAGTGTTTTCCTACTCTGAGCATAGTGTTTTCCTACTCTGCCATCCTGACCAGAAGCCTCATCATATTTTCTTTTAACCACTTATATTTACACTAGAGGCCTGGTGCAATACATTCATGCACTGGGGGTGGGGTAGGGGGGTGGGGGTGGGGTGCTCAGTCCGGCCTGTGCCCTCTCGCAGTTCAGGATCCCACGAGGAGCGGGCCTAAGCTGGCAGGGGGACCTCCCCCGAGGGGTCCTTAGCTCTGCCACGGAGCCAGCCATGAGCCCGGCTTCTGGCTGAGCGGCACTCACCCTATGGGAGTGCACTGACCACCAGGGGGCAGCTCTTGTATTGAGCATCTGCCCCTAGTGTTCAGTGCATGTCACAGTGACCGGTCGTTCTGCCATTTGGTCAATTTGCATATTAGGGTTTTATTATATAGGATTACACGTACATGGTTTCCTTCAATCTTTGAACAAATTTATAATTGCTTTGAAGTCTTTAGTAAATCTAAAATATAAGCTCTCTCAAAGTCAGTTTCTATTTACTGTTTTTTCCTCTAAGTATGTGTCACACTTACCTGTTTTTTGTTTTTGTTTTTTATGTTTCATAATTTTTTGTTAAATATTGGCTATTTTAGATAATATATTGTAGCAACTCTGGATTCTGATTTTCTCTACTGAGTTTTCCATCTCCTTCGTTCTCTTCCTCCTTCTCTCCCTCTTTACCTCTCTTTCTTCCATTCACTTTCTCCCTCCCTCCTTTCCTTCCATTCTCCCCTCAGCCTTTCCTTTCTCTCTCTTTCTTTATAACTTATTCTGTAGAAGTATCTCCTTGGCAATGTGCCACCACTGATGTCTGCTAAGATGTTTTAAATTCTACTTTTATTTGTTACCTTGGCTTCATAGGGGTCACGTATCATAGCTTAGTGGTTAGCCAATAACTGGTTAGAGATGGGGCTAAACACTTTGAGCCCATAAACTTACCTTAAGTCAGTCAATCTGCTTGTGATTTGAAGGGGACATTAAGGTTCAGACAATTTTCACGTCTGTCCCCGATTTTATTTTCCTCTCAGACTTCCTGGGTCTCTGTGTGTGCACATAGTCCCCAGTCATTCAGAAATGTGTGGAGAATATATATATCCCCACTACAGCTCTTATACTTCCAGGATCTCCCTGTTATATTTCTGGCTGGTTTGTAAGCCCACCACACATCACAAACAGACTACAACCCCAGGCTAGCAAATCGGTAGGCTTGCCTCATTCATTTCTCACCAAGTTTGCTGATTTTACTGAAAACACCTGCCAGGCACAGACTTTTGCTCTGGGTTTCAGACCAATTCTACTCCCGCGGGCAGCAAAACTGCAGGTTTTTACAGACACTCCTACCCTGGCCTGTGACAATCTAGCTGAGATGGAGGAGAGATGAAAGCAGCCCCGGGCAAAAGGCCATTGTCTCCCACTGTTTTAACCTGAAATTCTGTCAACTTTTCATAAATAAATGGTCTCTTTGTTGTTTTCCTTTGGTTGATTTCTAGAGCCTTGAAATGCTTGGAGGATTTGTTTTGACAATTTTGTAGTTTTATAGTTGGCTTTTGAGAATAGGATTTGCTGACCACCTCTTTTTCTCCATTGTCCAAAGATCTACCTTCAAATTATGCACTCCTTATTCCACAGTGGCCCTTTTTTCTACCATTTAATTTCTGTTCTGGAGAACAATTGGACAAATGATGCCTGACTAAAGTGGTGCGAGAGATAGGGTTGAACCTGTCCCAAATAAACAATGGAAAAGAATGATGCCAAATTTGAAAATGTAAATTTTAGAGTTGTTTAAGTCACCCTACTAGTAGTCTCCAACTACTAAATGATCTATTTAGGAGGATAAAGATTAGAAAGCCGTCAGCGTATTACAAATTAGAATTCACACTATGTTATATGAAAGGCACGATTATGTTACAGCAACCTAGTAACAAAGCAACCTAGTAGCACTGGCCACCAATTGTATGAAGTGGTGGCTAAAATAAATAATGAACATTTAAAAATCATGATTTCCATGAATTTTAAGAGACAAGAAGTATTATTCATTTCTCCTATTGTTCAAAGTTGGAAATGCATCTTCATCCCATCAGAGTCTTATTTTAGTTCCATATCTTCTTCCAAAAACACATCTCCATAAAAGACAGCATGCCAGCCTGCTCTCTGCAGGAATGTGTAGATGTTTCATTTCAAGAAGGATCAGTGGAATTTGGTTTAAGTAGTTAGTCTCACAAGAATTCAAGAATGGAAAATAATTACACCAGGATTCGTGGGGGTGGGATCTAAATGCTCAGGACAAGGCTATCCACCCAAGTTTTACTGGAGGTTCATGGTAGTGGGTCTCTGCTTCCTGCAGCTTATTTTATTTCTTCTTCTACTTTCCTCAACAAAAAAAGCTTTATTTGTTTGCCCATAGTCTCTCTGCTCCCACAAAATACCACATAACTTTAGCTTGGCATGACCTGACTTTTATCTGTCTTTACAGACATTATAGTTCTTCTTCCACAACTGACTTAGTCATTTAGTGCTCACTGTACTATTCTCAGAAGAATCTGACTTACCCGATTTGGTTCAATCCTCTCTGACCAGTGCTTTGGGTTTATAGAAGTAATTCTGATTTTCTATGGCCACCCTTTCAGCAGGAGCCATGGGTGGAGATTTGCTTAGAAAAGGGGCATAGGTTGAGAATGAGGACAGTGACTGGCATTTATAATAGAATTGGTTTATTACTAAGTGAGTTTCTCTATTCCTCAAGTGCTAACAACTTTTTAAAAATTCTCTCTGAAGCAGATATATGCAAAATTTACTTGGGGTGAGCTCTTGAAATTATTTTGATAACATATACTATAGATTCTTTAATTTAAAACTTGCCATAACCTTCTTTTCCTTCTCTATTTTGATATGGATCTCAATTTTTGGTTACAGACTATTTAACATAAATGCTTGCAATATATAATTTTAATTAATGTGTGTAACTACATATGAAGAATTAAACCAAGGAAAGGTGAAGGCATTTCATGGGTGAGAAAATGGCTACAGAAATAATAAAGGCTAAAATGATCATAGTTCACGTGGTTTCCTAGGGCTGCTGTAGCAAATGATCACAAATTGGATGGCTTACTAGTAAAGCAATAGAAATTTATTCTCTCTTTCAGTTCTGGAGGCTAGAAGTCTAAAAGCAAGATGTCATCAGAGCCATGCGCAGCGTTTCTCAACCTGTGGGTCGCGACCATCAGAAAACACATATAGCATATCAGATATTTACATTATGATTCATAACAGTAGCAAAATTACAGTTATGAAGTAGCAACGAAAATAACTTTATGGTTGGGGGTCACCACAACATGAGGACCTGTATTAAAGGGTCGCGGCATTAGGAAGGTTGAGAACCACTGCAGGCTCTAGGGCGGAATCGTTTCTTGCCTCTTCCTAGGCTTCTGGTAGTTGGCAATTGTTGGCGTCCCTTCGTTTACAGCTATATCACTCCAATTCCTGCCTCTGTCTTCACCTGGTTGTCTTCCCTCTGTGTGTCTTGTCTGTCCAAATCTCTTTCTCCTTATAAAGACATGACTCATTGGCTTTAAGGCCTTAACCCGGTATGATCTTATACATACACCTGAAAACCCTGTTCCCCAAAAGGTTATATACACAGGTACTGAGGGTTAGGACTTCAATAGAACTTCCGAGGGGACACAATTCAATCCACAACAGTCTAGTTAGGAAACTAGCATGAATAGAATGGAGAATGTGTACTGTGGACAAATGAGGATAATCATGAAAATGGAATTCATGAGATCTGGGTCATAAACAATCATGGTGCAGATACAACACCATACTAATCAATTCCAAAGGTATCTTTCTCAAATAGCCTACACAAATTCAGAGTAGTCAAAGTACCTTTTCTAGAATTCATCAATAGTATTGAGTTTTATTGCCTTATTCCTTAGTGCTTTTGTTTTTTCTTCCTACTTTGCTGAGAATTTCCACAGATTTTCTCACATCTTCTCCCACATTTTCTGATTCATGACTGTTACCATAGATATATTATCCATGCTCTTGTCTAAAGCCTATCTGTAACTTTGTACCCTAGATCCTATCACATCTAGACTATTCAAGGCAGTACTTTAGCAAATTCCCCTCCCCAACTTTCCTATTACTTACTCTCAGCTAGATCATTCCCTTCAATGTGCATACATACACAACACATACACACATAATACATGCATACTGTGCATACATGCATACATAAGATGGCATAGCATGCATAAAGATGATGTTATTTTGCACATTTCAGAACTCTCTTGAGTCCATTTTATTTACCAAATGCTGCAGAAATTGTTTTATTCCCCTTTGTAACAAAATTCCTTAAAAGACTTTTCTTTCTTCAAGGTCTCTCCTACACACTTCAATCTAGCTTTCACCCCACCACGCCACTAAAATGTTCTTGTCATAATTATCAATAGCCTCCCTATTGCTAAATCCAATGGTCAATTCTCAATCCTCACTTTCTTGACTTATCAACAACATTTATCACAGCTGGCTACTCTTGTATCCTAGATATGCTTGCCTTCCAGGACACTATACTCTCCTCAATTTCATTTCACTTCACTGTTTTTTCCCCTAGTTTTATTTGCTGGTGATTCTTCTCAAACTTATAATGTTTGACCATTTTAGAGCATCCGTGAACCTCTTGAAGGCAATTTTTAATGTTATAGCAGTCATAATTATGCTTTAATTGGTAGGATCACTAGTGGAAAAAGAAAAGTTTTTTTCTTCAGAAATTCTCAAGGTATATATATATATATATATATATATATATATATATATATTCTTGAGTATACACACACACACACACACACACACACACACACATATATATATTCCTTTGGCATTTCATTGAATCTCTTGGTCTTAAATACCACCTGTATGCTAATAACTCCCAAATGATATCACTAGTCCAGACCTCTCTCCTATCTTCAGACTCATATATCTAACTGCGAATTCAATATGATTGGATATGTAATAGACATTTCAAACTCACCATATCCATCCTACCAACAAACCTGCTCTACTTTTAACTATACCCACCTCTGATAATGGTAGCTCTATTCTTTTAGTCACTTGCACCAAAAATCTTAGTCTTTCTTGACTTTTCCCCCACTCCATATCCTATCCAAAAAGAAGTTTTTTGTGTGAAAATATGAGGAATATTCAAAATATAATCAGAATCCACTAATTCTCTCCACCTCCACTGATATATCCTCATAAATCGACTATCATTTCTCATCTGAAATATTACTTCAATGTTCTTCTAACTGGCCTGTTTCTACCCTATCCTCCTACAGTTTATTCACAAAATAGCAGCCAGAGTGAAGTTGTTAAAACTTAAGTCAGCCCTGACTGGTTTGGCTTAGTGGATAGAGTGTCAGCCTGTGGACTGAAGGGTCCCAGGTTCGATTCCAGCAAGGGCATGTATCTTGGTTGTGGGCACATCCCCAGTAGGGGGCGTGAAGGAGGCAGCTGATTGATGTTTCTCTCTCATCAATGTTTCTGACTCTCTATCCCTCGCTCTTCCTCTCTGTAAAAAAAAATCAATAGAATATATTTAAGAAAACAGGTCATATAACATCTCTTTTCTTCTCAAAACCTTCTAATGCCTTTCCACTTTGTGCAGGGTAAAGCTAAGATCTTTACAATGCCCACAAGGCCCTATATGAATTAACCCTTTGAAAACTTGGATCTCCTCTCATTCTATTTTCTCTACCATTCCCTTCTAACCAGCCATACTGTCTTCACACCCATCAAACATGTTAGGTTTTGCCCTTGTCATAGTGGCCTTGCAATTAAAATACTTCTCCAGATATTCCATTTCTAATTCCTCATTCTTCAAGTCTGAGTAATTATTACCTTCTCAATGAGGTTTATCCTAACCACCACCAATATCCCCTTTAAGTATTTATTATTTTGTACTTATCATTGTATTTATACTATATAAGGTACTTATTTGTTATGTTTATTGTTTAGTATCCCCCACCTCTAGAATATAAGATTCATGAAGACAGGGAGTTTTGTTTGTTTTTTACCAATGCATTTCAAGCATCAAGAACAATTCTTGACACATAGTAATTACTCAATGAATACTTGTTGAGAGAATAAATCTTTTGTTTATCTTGGAAGACTAGACCAGTAGCTTCTTGAAGGAAATAAGAACTTTTATTTTTTTCTCTAGTGATCCCACCAATTAAAGCATAAAGCATAATTACGACTAGTATAACAGTAAAAATTGCCTTCAAAAAATGTACCTCATCGCTGATACTAGTGAAGAAGAGCTTTACAATGTGCTAGGGAATATGATAATTTAATGGTGTTACATAGGTTATTTTTAAGTGGTTGTCAAGTGCAATGCTTAATGGTCCTTCACCTTGCTGTGCAAAGCAACATGCAGGAACTGACACTATCTCTTCCTTGGTGCACTGTTGGATGCCAGTTCTTAGTCCTGTGCATCTTAGGAGGTTCCTAAGGGCAGTCTGGACAATAGAGCAGAATGGGAGTTCAATAGAATAGGATTGCACTTCCCAGGCTGAGTCCTTACACTTCCCTTGTGATGCTGTTCTCTTCACTTGTCAGAAAGAGAGGATACAGTGGGGCATTCAGAGGCCCTGGAAGATTATGGAGTCACTGGATGCAAGGAAGCCAAGTTTCTGAATCAACAGGTGGGAGACCACTCACCAAACTTTTTATTGGCCAATGACATGAATAAGGGCTAAAATCTTTATAGTTTTAACTTGATGATAACTGGGGTTAATTTTTATGACAGCTAGTCAACCATGACCAACAGGGCCAGTTCCTAATATTATCTCAGAAAGGTAGGTGAAAGTTGATTATGCAAAGCTATTAAAATGTTATATATTAGTATCAAGGAAACTTGAAGTCTTTGGCAAAGCAGGAATGCAATCTCTAAAAACTGCTCTTTTTACTAAAATACTCCAATATGTTAGCATTTCTTCTGAAACATATAGGTTGATGCTTTTTGGACCTGAGATGTGAATCTCTAGCTTAAGTTAGGATTCCTCTTTCAATTCAATGGCAGTGTCAATAGGAAAGCAAGTTGGCTGTTTGTGCTTGGCACCACCTGGCTGCAGTTACATCTCTTAGCACTAAGCACGCCGGCTGTGTCAGAGTTGAGTACTGTCATTCTGATGAAGTGGGGAGTGTGTTGCCCTGGTAGGAAGCCTTTTAAATTGAATGACAAGGTTTTTCTTATTTGTTACATCCCCAGGCCATTGTCAAATCATATAATGCCAGCCCAGGAAAGTAATTACAGAACTGTTGTGAGGCTGTTAGCAGCTGCTTTTCATTTTTCTCCATTGTGACTGGGATGTGGAGAAAAATTGGGATGACTAAGAACCACAACATAAACGCCACCCAATCTGCTGGCCAGTCACATGTGGCACTTACTTTCAGCCAAGGGGAAAAGAGCTGGTTCCAGAAATGTTATTAGATGTGGGTGCCAAATATAATGAAGAATCTACGGCCAACTAGGAGAGGTCGGGCCATGGTAACAAGTAGATTTCATTTATTAAATCATTATCAAAATCATAGGCCACAAAATCTAATTTCTAAAAACAAAACCCTGTGTTGATCCCATCGTGCAAGCCCCTCTCCTCCTAACTGTTTCTTTCTGGTGCTTTCTTTATTTGTGTAAGGACCACAGTGAGCCTTCAGATAATAAGTCACTTAAAGTTTCCAACAGCAAGTGCATAACTATAAGGAGACAGGAAGGGGGAATCGACAATGTTAAATGTATTTTCATCTCGACACCTTATCTTAATTTGGTCCTTTCTAATAAGAACCTTATAAGCTGGCCAGTGCTTATTTTCAAGGTTATTTCCTAAACTATGCTGGATGAAGAATAGTACTACATTTGACAGGCTCCTGATTTAAAGTAAAATAGGTGTTGCTTTAAACTTATAACTGCTTAAAATGTAATGGAAACTTCTTAAGATTCTTAACACAACTGAATGTGGTATTTCCAATCAGGTGACAATCTAATCAGGATGAACCTTAAGTGATTATTCATTATTCACTTTCTTTGAAAGAAATTGCTTAACTAGCATGTCGCTATGCTAGCAAGTTATTATGTTCACATATAACCCTTTCTTGTTCTGAAAGTCATTGCTTTCCTCTCCTTCTTGGTTACTAAGATACAATAAATTCATTTATACACCTTCTAGAAGTTGCAGAAGGCAATTGCTTCCCCATACTCCGGGCAAAATTCCTTCCACGAAGAATGTGTAACCATCTCTCATGAAATAATTAATTTCTAAATGATGAAAGTGGTCAGAGGCTTAGGATCCAACAACATCCCAAATGAAAATAACTAGAATTTGCGGTAAAGTTAACAGTGAGGTTTGAAACCTGTCAGTACATATCACTAAGCAGAAATAAATTATGGCTTGTCAAAATGATAGATTTCAACAAGGTGCTTCCTTTTCACATTGGGTAAGACCTTTTCCCACCCAGCAATTAACTTTATCCCCATTAATATTCAGTAGCATTGACAAGGCTGACAGAGTAAAGCTGGGTTTTATAAAACTAAAGACAGATTGATAGAGACTCATTACTTTGTCTAATAATTTTATCATTGTATGTTCGATCTTAATAAATAAAGAACAAAGCTGTTGACTGCAGCATTGATTTGTTGTGCCAGGTAAAGGACTCAAGTTTTCTGTGTATATTTTCTTTTTATGATTCATAAATTTATTTTTGCAAATAAACAGTAATTTTGCCTACAGGGTTGCAGAGGTGACACAATAATAGATTTATACCATATCATGCTATGCTTAGTACTAATGGAGTTTTCTTTAGAGATTTCTTCACAATCTGTAAATAGTAGTTATGCTGCACAGTTAAATGAAATAAAATGAGTAACTGCATCCAAACGACCCTTTGATTATAGATTGAAAAAGCGCAAGAGCAAGTATTTGCTTGTGGTGTGGTAGAAAAAGAGCAAAGGATTAGCTAAAAACACAAGGGAACATAAAAACCAAACATCTTCATCTTCCTTCTTTTTATGATAAAAATGTTAGAAATAAAATAGAGCAGGTTTCACAAAGCTCCAATATGTGTCAAAGATGATGTTGCTTAGAGACATAACATCTGTTCTGTTTTTGTATTCGTCATATTTCCTAAAAATATGAAGATGAAACACTGTGCTTTTCCAAGCTTATGGACGCATTTTTTTTTTTTTTTCATACAGGACACTTGGGCTGAGTTCAGCTTTGCTTTCTCTTCTAAAATTTTGATAAAAAAAATTCTCACTGCTGGTGAGAAAGATGTGATATTTGCCTAACAAATCAGCTTGCATTCTTTTTCTGGGCATTTCTAAGTTGTTCTTTCCCTCTGCCATGACAGGTGACTTCTCAGAGGTGTAAATCTGTCATTTTTCCTAAAGAGTTATTTTCCTTTTAACATTATATCAATCAGCAAAAAAAAAAAAAAAAAGAAGGTTTCCAGGGGCAATATTAGTGAGTACTGGATGTTTTACTGATATGGAATTTTGCCACTTGTATTTATCTTCTGTGCTATGACAAAACTAGCGTTCTTTGGTAGAAATGACACAATTTTAGTCCTCATCAAATTCATAATTTCTGAACAAGTCTAATTTTTCATGAGTGAAAACTCATGTAGTGAAAACGGAATCATTTCACACAGTTCTGTCCTTGGCCCTAAGCACAGCCACTGAGCAACTCTAGTCTTTATCACTCTATTTTTTTTGTCTGCATCCAAGTCTTTAGATGGCATCACACCTGAACCCCTGAGTAAGCATTTTGTAATTAGGTTATAATAATAACTTTAAATTTGATTTCTCTATTTTTTGAGTTTCTCCTTTTGGTTCCTTCTCTGATGTTCCACACCCCTTTCCATCATTATCTCCTGTTAGCTCTTATCTCTCCTCTTTGTAGCAGTCTGTTTCTCTGATTTCAGCTTTACCCAGCTCCCTTGTTCCCTCTCAAACTCTGCTTTGAGTAACCAATACTAGTGTTTTCCTTCAGTTACTGTCTTATTTTCCTCTTAAATATTTTATTTTCTAAACCATTTATAATTTTGTTTCTGCTCTTCATCAGTGAAAACTTTTTAGAGGATATCAGTTATTTGAAGAGCTGATTCATTTATTAATCATATTTATTGAGAGCTTACTATATACAAAGCATTGTGGGAGAATGCCATCAATAACAGCCAGTGCTCTTATAGCACAACTATGTGTCAGGCATTGATCTATGTGCTTTAGAAATATTAACTCACTTGACCCTCCAAACATTCCCTATGTGTTCATATATAGATTTAATTATTATTCAGGTATGGTGAGCCCAACAGACCAGGAGATGACTGCCATTGAAAAGATAGCTTGTTACTCATAGTCCCCAAGAAGGGCAGACATGCCACGCTATGCAAGGCCACACAAGGAAGCACCAAGGTCAATCAGAAGACAAAGGGAGTGGAAGGAATCCATGGGCAAGAGCCTTTATTGTGGTTTCCATTGGAAGGAAAAAGTAAGGCAGAGTAATTAGGCTTAATATTGGCTAGTCTGAATGATTTCAGAGGCTCTGGGGTGTAGGGGCTGTTCCATATTGTGTGGTAGCTGGCCCTGGGAAATCGAGGAAGGGGAATACTGAGTATAAAAGCTTAATAGAGGTTGTAGAGCTTTGGATTGAATAGTTTACACATGAAAGATGTGCTCACAGGCCTATGATTTACTGTCTTTAAGAACTGGCTAGCCCTGCGAGGGGCAATATAGTCCCAGATGCCAAAGCATCAGAATATAAGGACATGCTTTACGTGCTCTAGAGACAATATTGTCAAAGCCACATACCCAGCAACTGGTTGAGTCCAGAATCAAACTCTGAATGTGGTCAGGGAGTTGCAAGCCACCGTGTGGCATAACCTGTGTTGAGGGACTAAAAAAAAAGATACTGGAAAAGTTATTTGAGATCAGTGTTAAGAAAGTCATGAGTAAAATAATAAGAAATTCGGACTTAATTCGGGGAGAAATAAAAATGTACGAGGTGTAATAAATACATTTATGTATAATACATATAATATTTATAGTACATATATAATATATAGAAGCCCTTCAGACCTATCTACGGTTCTGTGTTTCAGAGGAAGTAGAACGGGAAGAAGGAGAAACAGAAGGTGAAAACATCAATTAGGACATTATTGAAATAACAAGTAAAACTTAAGGATGAATCAAGGAGTGTTAGGAGATTGATTCCAAAATCATTGTAGAGAAAGAATTGAAAGCACATGTTGTAAAACTTCAACAGTGGAAGCTATGTCATATAAGGAATAGCGAAAGGAACTGGGAATTTACCATGTAGAAGAGAAAACCCAAGATAGATCTCAGAGGCTACTCTGGGCTGCAAGATGCGTGAGAATAAAGATGTGGACAGAGCTCAGAAATGCTTCTATTTTGGTTCAGACGAGAAGCAGGTAATAAAGAACACAAAGAAGCCCGGCCAGTGCGGCTCAGTGGTTGAGCACCCACCTATGAACCAGAGGGTCATGGTTAGCTTCCCGGTTGGGGCACACGCCTGGGTTGCAACTTGATCCTCAGTGGGGGGCATGCAGGAAGCAGCCAATCAATGATTCCCTCTCATCATTGATGTTTCTATCTTTCTCTCCCTCTCCCTTCCTCTCTGAAATCAATAAAAATATTTTTTTTTAAAAGAAGAACACAAAGGAGCCTCAGCTCTATATGGCTCAGCACAGCACTAGTAGTGGAATAGCAAAGAGTAATTTATTATAAAACAATATGTATTTCAATATGTAAATGCTCAGGCCAGGCTAACTCAGAAGACTTGATGACACAGAAGCTTGCACCTACTGATAATGAATACACTAGGATTTAAGAGAGTTTAGATCAGAAATTCAGGGAGATGAAAGACTGGAAAACAAGTCCTAACAGAGCAGACTTATTTGTCTATTTTTAAAAAGAGGGAAATAATCTTAATTGAAATAAGGATAACATGCCAAGACAAATTACAGACTTTGGAAACAGAGAAAATGATGAAGTATGATATTAGCACAAATGAGCTGGGCCTTATTTATAAGTGCGATGTCAAAATAATTCCCAATGTTATGACGGGATAGTGACAAAGTATCTCTGTAAACAGATCCCCTGCCTTGAATTCCTCCACATGTTGAGGCTCACAATCAGGGTCTGGCACTTAGAAAGACCCAGGAGACCATATCATATCCTTTGATAAGATATTGAGGATGAAGGATGTACTGTAAAAAGCAATAATAAAAGGAAGCACAGATAAACTGCCCAGTGTAGCTCAGTGGTTGAGCATCGACCTATGAATCAGGAGATTGTGGTTCTATTCCTGGTCAGGGCACATGCCCGGGTTAAGGGCTCGATCCCCAGTGGGGGGTGTATAGGAGACAGCTGATCAATGATTCTCTCTCATCATTGATATTTCTACCTCTCCCTTCCTCTCTGAAATCAATAAAAATATATTTTAAAAAAATGAATCACAGAAAAACTACGACAGAGACAGTACACTGAGAAACATGGCAACCCCCCAAATTAAATAATTTCAATATGTAACTTTTATAATCTAGATTTCTGATTATTATTCACAAACATTTTAAAATATGAAATATGAAAAACAGTTTTGTTAATAAAATTCAACATGATCTTTGAATCTTGTGTGTCTATACTAATTTAATAATATTTTATTCTTACTCTGTTAAAAAAGAGTCTCAGGTTTCCTTTGTTATATATTTGCATGTAGCAGTTATGTATGTTATATTGGAGACTCAGTTATAATGAGTGGCATTGTTTTGTTGATGTGATTTTTCTGCAATGATGAACAATGCTCAGAATATATAGTGTAATACTCCCTTGATTTAACAGTATTGCACTTCTAGAAATTTTAGCTTATAACTATGAAGAAACTTTCTTGTGATGTGTAAAATTATTTTTAGACTCTCAAATAATTGTAAATCATTTTTACCCACCACAAATGTTGGTGACATATTTGAGAGTCATGTACCATAATTATCTATTGTGAAAAATTGATAAATTGCATAGGGGGACATCTAGCATCTATATATATAAAGAGCCAGGGTCCATCACATCTGAAACAACCGAACGGACGACCGAACAGGCTGAGTGGGGTGACAAGGCCGGCAGGGGGGTTAGTGAGGGACGACCAAATGACTGAACAGCAGGCTGCGTGGGGCAACCAGGCCAGCAGCGGGGGCATTGAGGGGAGAACAGGCCAGCAGGGGGGGCCGTGAAGGGCAACCAAGTCAGCAGGGGGGGGGCAGTTGGGGGCAACCAGGTCGGCACGGGGTGGGGGGCGGGTAGGTAGGGGCAATCAGGTCAGCAGGCAGAGGTAAATTAGTTAGGAATGATCAGGCTGGCAGATGGGCTGCTTAGGGGCGATCAGGCAGGCAGGCAGGTGAGCAGTTAGGAGCCATCAGTCCCAGATTGAAGAGGGATGTCCCAATCCCAAGGATCGGGCCTAAACTGGCAGTCGAACATCCCCTGAGGGGTCCCAGATAGGAGAGGGTGCAGGCTGGGCTGAGGGAACCCCCTTGCATGAATTTTGTGCACTGGGCCTCTAGTCTCTAAATACAAGCCTTATCCTCCAATTGCTATGAAAGTAAAAAATAATCACACAATTTAAAAATTCTCCCTGCAAAGAACTACTATTTTCAGTAATGACTCTAAATGAAAGGGAGATCCCTGCCATAAGACATACCCAGGCATATGCTAAAACCTCTTAGCAGGGAAATAGTGGACAGAACTCAAGAATTGGGTGATTGGGTTGGACTATATCAGGATTAAAAAAATCAAATGCTCACAGATAAAAGATAAGTATGAGAAATATGTGAACTGGACAGAGAGAATGATAATAGCCATGTGGTCTCTGTGACCAGTTGTCCTGGCACCATTTGTTGAAAGAATATTCCTTCTCTATTGAATTGTGTGGCACCTTGTCAAAATCAATTGACTAGAAATATGAGAGCTTATTTCTGGACTATCAATTCTAGTCCATTGATCTATATGTCTATTCTTGTGCCGGTACCACATAGTCTTCATTACTGTAGCTTTATAGTAAGTTTTGAAATCAGTAAGTGTGAATCCTCCAACTTTGTTTACCTTTATCAACATTATTTTGCTTATTTTAGATCCCTTGAATTTCCATATGAATTTTAGCATCACCTTGTCAATTTCTGCAAACATGCCAGCTGAATTTTGACAGGGATTGCATTGAGTTAGTACATCAATTTTAGGACTACTGCCATTTTAACAATATTGTCATCTCATCCATGAACATGGGATGTTTTTCCATTTGTTTAGGTCTTTTCAAATTTCTTTCAACAATGTATAGTTTTCAGAGAGTAACTTTTGTATTTCTTTTGCTAAGTTTCTTCTTAAGACTTTTACTCTTTTCAATCTGGATGCCTTTATATCATTTTCTTACCTAATTTCTTGGCTAGAAAAGTTTTTAAAACTTATTTATCTTATATCTCATTTATATTTTATTCATTAATTATTAACTTGGTTTGACCAAACCAGTCACCTCAGAAGACACAGCACTTTGTGTCTTCTGCTATCTTTTGGAACTTTCACAATTTAATTCCTTAAAAAAAATTCCCTGATTAAGATTACCCTACTACTCCAGAGATTATTTCTTTAATTCACACCACTTTGACGTGCCCATGGTCATAGTCTGGACTGCTGTTTATCCTGTTGCTGGGAAATTTTCTAAAATTAAATTGTAAGCTCATTGATAAGGGTCAATATCTTCAATGTTAAGGTCTTCAAAAAAAAAAAAAAAATCCTAACAAAATCCTATTCACAAAGAAATGGCTCAAAAAATGTGTTCCATTTGCTTTTCTTTTTTCCAAGAGAAGTAAGTCAATGAAATGAAAAGAGTACTACCTTGTCTTGAATCCTGGCTTTGTCACTTAAATCCTGTATAATGTTAAGTGATTTACATATGAATCTCAGTTTTTCCATCTGTAAAATTAGAGTAAAAATGTCTAACTTAGTGAATTATAATAAAGATTAGAATGAGGCAAGTAAAATGTTTAGTTTGTAGCAGGCATTTGGGTTATAGCTTATATTTCATTACTAATAAAAACAACTTAGCAGGCAACTAAAAAACTAAGTTTAAAGTTTTTGTTTTAGAAATAAAGGGAAAAGGGGAATGAAAATTTTAAAATTTAATACAAGTTACTCCAGATTCTAATTATTTTATTACAATGTCATATCTAAGGCTCCCTCATCAGCGTCTTACACAGATGCCAGAAAACAAAAAAAAAACAACAGACAGATAAATAACATCAAGATGCAATGTGATAAAAGTCAACATAATGTCAAATACAGCAAAGTTGAAAGGGCTGTACTCTAAGTCATTGCTCCTGTGGGAAATTAAGTCAAAAACCTTAGAAGCTAGTTTTGTGGTTACTAATTTCATACTTTGTATCAGTTAACTAGAGAAAAATATTTAAAAATGTTATATGTTGTTTGATTTTTTTCCTTCTCCAGAGACTACTGAAATAATTCTCTTATGAAAGTTTATTTTTGAAAAGTCTAGGTTGGAGAACCAAGATGGCGGCATAAGGTATAAACCTGTAGGTGCTGCCCCCACAACAGCATTAAAACTACAACTATAAAACAAAGCAGCTATCATCCAGAACCACGGGAAATCTGGCCGAGTGGAAGTTTTATAACTAGAAGGAAAGAAAAAAGCGCATTGAGACCGGGTAGGAGGTGCAGAGGCCCCAAGAACAGAGGTACGGAGGCGCGCGAGGTGGCTGCACCTGGGTGCTCAGTTTTTTTTCAATTGGAAGGGAATACAAGGTCTCGAATGCACTTAACTCATTTATGGCGAGATGCTGGGGTCCCAGACTCCTACAGGAAGAAACTGGATTGTCTTGCAGCGGGTTGGAAAGTGAGGGTGGCTTTCTCGCAGAGCTGCTTGCAGGGATCATTGTTGCTATGGGGGCGTGGGACTCAGGGACGCAGAGACGCGAGGAGTCCTGGAGACTGCTGATGACAGCCATTGCTGCTTGCTCCGCCCTGGTGATTCTCTGAGACCCGCCCCACTCAATTTACATCCCCACCCAAGCCATGCCAACAGCACAAAGGAATCACTTGCACTTTTGCAGCCTAACCTAACAAACTGCAGCTGGGTCAGAGAGCTCCAAAACTTCCAAACCCCAAACAAAGAGGAGAAATCTGCTGATATCACTGTAGCTCCTGCTGGGTGGACTCACACAGTGGTTGACTTGGAGATCCAGGAGCCAGGGTACCCCTGGCCAGATACCAGATTTCAACTCCTCATATCCATAAGGGACACACTCAAGAAGCAGACTTAGTGAGCACCAAAGCCCCACTGAAGCAAGTCCTACCCCATAAGGGTGTCTCCAGCACAGCAGTTCTTCCACTGTAGACACAGCAGGTCCTCGCAGTCAGCCAAAAATGCAGAGACAAAGAAACATGTCACAAATGAAAGAAATGGAAGAAAGCAAACTAATGGAGGACATAGAATTCAAAACCACAGTTATAAGGCTACTCAAGAACCTTCTACAAACCTCCTAGGAACTTAGTGAGACCTTCAAGGATCTTGATGAGAAAGCCAAAAAAATGGAAAGAGACCAGTCAAAAATTAAACATACACTGACTGAAAGTAAAAATAATATACAGAGATCCAACGGCAGACTAGAGGATCCCAAGAATCAAGTCAAAGATTTGAAATATGAAGAAGCAAAAACCACCCATCCAGAAAAGCAAAACGAAAAAAGAATCCAAAAATATGAAGATAGTGTAAGGAGCCTCTGGGACAACTTCAAATGTACCAACATCCAAATTATCAGGGTGCCAGAAGAAGAGAGAGAGCAAGATACTGAAAGTCTATTAGAAGAAATTATGACAGAAAACTTCCCCTACCTGATGAAAGAAATAGACTTACAAGTCCAGGAAGCAAAGAGAACCCCAAAGAAGAGGAATCCAAAGACGACCACACCAAGACACATCATAATTAAAATGCCAAGGGCTAAAGACAAAGAGAGAATCTTAAAAGCAGCAAGAGAAAAACAGTTAGTTACCTACAAGGGAGTACCCATATGATTGTCAACTGATTTCTCAACAGAAACCATGCAGGCCAGAAGGGAGTGGCAAGAAATATTCAAAGTGATGAATAACAAGAACCTACAACCAAGATTACTCTACCCAGCAAAGCTATCATGTAGAATTGAAGGTCAGATAAAGAGTTTCACAGACAAGAAAAAGCTAAAGGAGTTCATCACCACCAAACTAGGATTATATGAAATGCTGAAGGATATTCTTTAAGAAGAGGAAGAAGAAGAAAAAGGTAAAGTTAAAAATTATGAACAACAAAGTGACAACAAATAAATACCTATCAACAAGTGAACCTAAAATTTAAGTCAGAGTAAACTGGTGAATATAATGGAAGCAAGGGCATAGAAAGGGAGTGGACTGACAATTCTTGTGGGGAAGGAGGTGTGGGGGGTGCGGGAAGAGACTGGACAAAAATCTTACACCTATGGATGAGGACAGTGGCAGGGGGTAAGGGCATGGGGTGGGGTGGGAACCAGGTGGAGGGGAGCTATGGGGGGAAAAAAGAGGAACATCTGTAATAATCTGAACAATAAAGATTTATTAATTTAAAAAAAAAGTAAAAAAAAAAAGTCTAACAAAGAGTAAGGTTTAACAGGGAAATGGTATAAGTAGGTAAAAACCAATATTTCAACATCTTGAGCTTCATTAAGGTAGAGATTCCTTTACCCCAACCATCTTTGATAGGGACACATTATTTTTAAATAAATATATTCTAAATAGAACAAGTCAACAGATGTATCAGAATGAATTAAAAAGTTGCACATTCTTGGGGCTCCCCCTTGACAGTTACATTTTTGGCTTTGCCCTCTGTAAGTGATGGAATAATTTCCAGTCTTTACAGAGGTTTAAAAACACACAGAGAGGTCTAAAAGATTATTCTATACGTACTGACGAAATTATGTGCATTACCAGAGTCTCGCCAGAAAACAGAAGCCACCGGAGTAAAGAGGCTTTAATGCAGAAAATTGCTTCTGTGGGTGATGAAAGAGCTGAGACACCAGATGAGGGATGTTGGGGGAAACCCACAGATTAGCATCAGCAGGAAGCCATCCTCACCCATGACTGAAGGGAAAAGGGGAGAAGGCAGTGTTCTCGGCGCCAGTGGAGGCGGGAACCATAGTTGGCCTACCTGCCAAGAGCTGTATTCGTGAAGCTGCTGGCAGGGAGGGAAGAAGAAATACCTGGGCTTATTCCTCCTCACAGCCCCCTCCACAATCCAGTCTGAAATCCGCTAAACAGGGGACCTCAGCTGCGGACATTAGTGCCTCCTGACAGGGCAGAGCAGGGGGAGGGTAAGGGAGGAAAGAACGTGAGGGCAAACAGGTACAGGACACACACATCATGAACTTGCCGCTATGATGGGGAAGGTAGAGGGCGTGGGGCAGGGGCTGGTGGTGAAGAAAGGAACCTGAAGTCTGGCCATTTATATTTTGGTAGACGATATGAAATGGACCCTTTATTTACTTTTGCAGGAAACTAACACATTAGGACTGAGATGAGCTATTCTGCCCTTTGATTTTGCGTTACACAGCAGGCTTATCAATGCCACGATAGTCTTACTTTCAGGTGGACACCTGGGGGCAAGGGCCACAGTCTTAGCGTCTCAACACAAATTTTTGGCATCCAGGATACCACAATGCTCTTAAATGCTCTCAGTGCGCACACACACGCACACGCACACGCACACGCACACTTTAACTGACAAATATGATAGAACATACAGTGTGATGGGTACACGGATCACCTATAAAAATTGTGAAACATAAGTTGTGATCCCAATGTTCTGTGAAAGCATAAAATTCAAATCTATTCATCAAGACACTTTTAATATGAAGGAAATTATAAATGGAAGACTTAGTATAATGAGGGGAGATTTTGCTTCCCAAGCTGTTCTGTCAGGAGGCCACGCTCAGTTACTGATGGTTTGCTGAATCCGGCAGAAACAAAGGAGGGGAGGAGAGGAGAGAGGGACCGCAGGCCACAGGCAGGAGTGGAAAAGCGACAGCTAGGGCTTCTGGGAAATGCCAGCTGGTGCCTGTTCCCTGAGGTTAGAGACTGATTCCGGTCTGCTGTGCAAAACCATTAAGGGTACAGGTATCCCTGCTTCGCGTAAGTTCTCATTGTGTCACTTTGCTTTTACAATAGGCCTATATTACTTTTCGCCAACCAAAAGAAATCGCTTTTATGAAAAAGACAAAAAGTGAAAATAGCATTCACATTTGTTTTACATCGAGCCCTTATAGAGGCAGCGCACACCCTGAGCAGCCAGCGAGGCCCCTCCAGCTCCTTCCCTGGGAATTGCACTAAGCCTCTCAGCACCAAGCCCTCAGGGCTCTGTGAGCGGTGGTGCTTTAGCGCCATCTATTTTGTGTATTACTAACAAGGTGAGTCCTAAGGTATGAGAAAAGCCTAAGAGAGTTTTGTGAGGCTGCTATGCTGGGCGTGATGAAGTGTATTTGGTTACTTTGGGGGGTCTGGGAATGTTCAATTTTTTTTCATGTAAATTAATGGTAGTTGCTTCTTTACGCCATTTCAGCTTACAGAAGGTTTCATATGAATGCTCTATTTTCGAATAGTGGGGAAAACCTGTATTTTACTGATCTTCGTCTGATCTTGACAAGAGATGTTGCTGTTTGAAAAGAAAAAAAAAAGAGAGAGAGATAAATTGATTGGGATGCCTCCCAGTTAACTTCCCTAAATAGCAAACAGCCTGGACATATTGTAAATTAAAATTGTAATCACAGCTGATTTTTTTCCTACCTAGCTGGCCAGTAAAAAACAAAATTTTGACAGTTGTATGGCTCATGTAAAAAAGCAATCTACAGTAAACTTGCAGAGAAATTCCCATGGACGGAACTGGAAGATACCCACGCGGGAAGATGAGTAGCCCGGAGAAACAGCCACAGCTCAGGCGGGCCCTCTCCAGAGCTCCCACATACTCATAAAACACTGTTCTGTTAAAAGGTCAAGAAACAGGCCTGCAAAGAACCCTTCTTTTAGAAAGGTAAATGAAGAAATTTATCTGCACATTAAGTAATTATAGGAACACTTTATAGTATTGCTTTCATTGGCTAAAAACTGGCACATGCTAGTTTATTTGTATAAACATACTTTTTTCTCCAAGAATGAACTCAGAAGTCAGGGAACATTTTGCAAGAAAAATAACAATGAAATATTATCTTTATCAACTTTGAAAAAAGCCAAAGGAATAATATTATGGTGTGTGTTTTGGCATCAAATGTGTTTTTAATGAACTGTCTTTAGAAAGGGTATAAAGGTTAAAAAAAAAAGTCGAAATTGACTATAAGTGTTTCAGGTCAATGTGTGCAGGTGGTAGTTTGGGAGCATGTGAGAGAGGAAAGTTGGGAAGGAGGATTTATAAGAGAGAGGTGTGATGAGTTCATTTTACATCCATATGCAATTAAAATGCCCAATGCGTACTTAGAAATATCAGATGGGCTCTCTTTCTGGTGGCATCTCAGAGGAAAAGCAGCTCTTTAGGGTGAAGATGAGCATCCTCTTCCCAGTCACTAGCTGCCACACACTCACTGAAGAGTGGAAGGGTGATGTGGCCGGAATCAGTGCTGAGAACAACAAGTTTCCCTGAAAATGTAAAACCTCTGCTGATGTGCTATGAGACCACCATTTCCCCATACTCTGGTTAGCCCTTGTGAGAGTTAAGCGTTGACTTTTCCAAGACTGATCTGTAGGCAGTCTTCCCAGAGAGAGGGCTGGACTCCTGCAAATCCCCATGGAAATTGGCTGTGACTATTTAGAGCCAGTGTGCCTTGACCCAAGGCTATGTTCATCTGCTACCGAATAGGAGGCTTTCCTGTGTCAGACCAAGGAGAACTGAAGAAGAAGGTACTAATCCGTTCGGGGGTGCACTGTAGATGCTAATTGAGTGTTCTTATCTGGGTTATTATAAAAGGGGGAAGAAGGATATTCCTGGAATGACTGTTACCGCTGTGGTTCCTTGCTTTTCGAAAAAGAGCTAGCAGAACTTGCAAACTTTTCAACCCCTTTAAAAAGATGATGTCCATCAATATGCTGCGAGAAAGTCCCTGCACAAACAAGGTAAGAGACCTAGAGCCAGAGCACCCAAGTATCCTGTTATCTCATGTATTCTATAGCACAAAACATTGGTATGTTGCTCTGAAGAAGAAACTTACTAAGAAAAATAAGGAAGGGGATGCAGAATATGCTAAATTTTTGGCCAAGAGAATGGGAGACCAAAGAGAAATTCCAGGAACACTCCCAAAGGCTTACCTGTCCTCTCTGAGGGCTTCTGTCCTCAGTCTGAGTCCAGTCAAAAATAAGATTTTGTAAAAGTAACAAGATTGGATTTAAAAACCAAAACAAAACCATGGGATTGGAGCTTGGATGAAAGTTGGGAGTGGATATGTAAATTTTTTGCAAACACAGATTCCATAAATAAAACTAGAAGAGAAACAAGGGGAGAAATGTTTACAGCACATGGAAGACTGGTTTTCAGTAAACTTCTATCAATTAATAACAAAGAGGCAAAGACTGAACAAGAACTTCACAGAAGAGGAAATAAAAAGATGCTTAGTCCATAGCCAAGGAAGTAGATCTTAAAAGCATAATAGATATAATTGTATGCCCTTCAGGTTAACAACAAAAAAACACACAACAGTTTGATATTATTAATTTACTGCGTAAACAAGTTCAAGTGGCCACACGTCCTATACACCAGGCTTGCTTGAGTAGCATTTCCTGTGGAATTCTCAAGGGAGAAGCAGTCATAGGTACCTGGAGCACCACACAGCAACCTAGTGGAGCCCAACAACCAGGTCTGGGAAAGCGACTCAGATCCTTGGGCTGTAATGTGTTTATGCTGCAGGATTAGGAAAAGGCCAAGCCCT
This sequence comes from Myotis myotis, assembly GCF_014108235.1. Lineage (NCBI taxonomy): Eukaryota > Metazoa > Chordata > Mammalia > Chiroptera > Vespertilionidae > Myotis > Myotis myotis. The sequence goes on along the minus strand of NW_023416313.1, from coordinate 141,642,149 downwards.
TCCCTGGGGGGATTAAAAGCTAGGATTCAAGAGTAGCATGATACGTAGAACTGCTAGTTTGGTGTTCACAGTTGGGAATAACGCCAGTCCCTTTCTCAGGAGACACAGGTAGGTGATCTAGGCCTTACACCTCTAGCTGTGCATTGTGGCAAGTTAGCAAAGAATTTACCCCATAGCCTTCATAGTTGAGGAAGCGCTGGCCCTTTAACTGGCATGATGGGGTTAGGAACTGGGGTCCAAGCCTTGAGCCTGACAAGGTGGTCTTAAATATAATCACAGCCAGTTTCCATGGTGATTTTCAGGAGTCTAGACCTTTCTCTGGGAAGCCTGCCCACAGATCAGTCTTGGACAAGTCAACCCTTAACTCTCACAAGAGTTAACCAGAGTATGGGGAAATGGTAGTTTCATAGAATACCAACCGAGGTTTTACATTTTACAACTGTTTTAAGGGACAAGGACCTACTCCCTGTTTTCCAACCATGCCCAAAGATACTATAAGACCCCCAAAGAGAAGTGGCTATAAATTTCTAATCTCTCCAAATATCTCTATGAATAAAGCATGATTGAAAAAGCTGAGGAGTTACCCTGGCCTGAATGGAATGTGTGGCTTGGACAATGGGCACTTTAGATCTAACCAGAGGAGACAGGTGACCAGAGTCCACAGGATCTCCAGAATACCTTGAATCTTGTTCATAATATTGAGTCCCTGGTACAACCTTGCGGGGGTGGGGTTTTTTTGAGGGGGTGGGAGAGCTTCAAAAATGACAGTTGAGTTGCTCAGCAGCCCAATGGGAAGGGTAACTGTTGAAAACTGGGTTGATTTAAAGAAAACAAAGAATTGCTATGTTTCTTGCAAAAATTGTAATTTACAAACTTAATTTCAAGGCAAATTTTAATTTACTTTGTCTTTTAACATATTATATTCTGGGGGAATAAGTACGGTTTTAAAAGTTCTGAGATTTGCTGATGTCTCATAGTGGTTGTGAGCATTCAAAGTAAAACCAATCAGGTTTCAAATTACTCTATGATAAGTGCCTGAGGCATGGTTTTTGGTAGGCCATAGTTTCTACGAGTATAAAGTAGGGATTGATAGTAATCATTAAGACTAATGAGGCCGTGTTTATAAAGCACTTAGCACAGTGATCTCATTCAGTGGTACTTTAAGAATAATATTCACATTATAGAAAATGGAGAAAACTGGGGAAAGGGGGAAAGATCACTCATAACCTGGCCACCTTGGCACAAGTGCCATTATTTGGGTACTTTCCTTTTTAACTTTGGGGGTTGTTTATTGTTTTGTTGTAGTTGTTGTGTCAGTTTCATCAGGGCAGAAAGTATAAAGCATGAAACTCAGCACTTACCATAGTCAATGATAAAAAAAGTTATTGAGTAGCATTTATATTACTGAGTAGCATAATAAGTCAGTTAATAAGTTGGAGTTAATTTGTGGGGGTTTTCCCATACTTTTGTCTGGTAATAAAATGCAAGAAGCTTTCAAATGGTCGGGAATGTTTTCTTATAAACACCTTTTTGTATAGTTTTTCAACAGATAATGATTTTTACTTTTAATTTGCCTGTATTATTTTAAAAGATTTCAAAAGTATAATTAGTCAGCCTCAACTATGTGAAGAATATCCATCTCATTTTTAGGCATTCCACCTATAAGCATTCATTTTTGTTCCTAATAATACATGTATTCTAAGAATTCAATTGCCTCATGTATTTAAAAAGTCAGTTTCTTTTTTTTTTTTAATATATTTTATTGATTTTTTACAGAGAGGAAGGGAGAGAGATAGAGAGTCAGAAACATCGATGAGAGAGAAACATCGATCAGCTGCCTCCTGCACATTTCCCACTGGGGATGTGCCCGCAACCCAGGTACATGCCCTTGACCAGAATCGAACCCGGGACCCTTGAGTCCGCAGGCTGACGCTCTATCCACTGAGCCAAACCGGTTTCGGCAAGTCAGTTTCTCTTTTTATGTCTCTTTAAAAATAAAATGGCAATATGTGTGTGGAATTGCTAACTTAAGATTCTTGAAACCTGTATTTTTTCTTCAAGGATTTCCTCATATTCTCTCAAATCCCAATGAAGTTATTGCTTTAGCAAAAGATAAATTATTGCTTACCATTATGCTCATTTTGGACTTTCCTGGGTAGCTTTCCTTTCCTTCCTGTCATTAATGAGAGAATGACTCAGAAGCCGCTCAGATAGCCGGTCCTCCAGTGCAGTTCCCATTTACAATGTCTGTGATGTGAACAAGAGAAAGCTGACTAATTTAAAAACACAAAAACTGAATCTAGGGGAATTAGGACAATCTCTAGAAGACATGCTGGGCCTCAGATGGGAATACAGGCTTGCTGGCGACCTGTCTCTTGCCATTCTTTCCCCTGTCCTCCCACGGACACCCTGACTGAATCTTTCAGCAGCAACGAGTCAAGTTTCCTCCTTCTTCATCTGGTTTAATAATAGCTTTGCACCCCAGTGAGATTTATTTCCCCCCTTGTTCTTAAAGTAAGCCTCCATAATATCAGAGACAACACTGACACACACAGTCATCTTTGATCCATGAATTAGTCCCTTTCCTTCTTAATGTGGCCATTTTATATATTAATATAAAATTAATTCTTTATATTTAATATAAATAGCAGCTTTAATGACAAATTGTTGGGGGGAATACAAATTAAATTTTGGTTTTGCATTTCATCACTTTTTCCTGATTGAATAAAAATTCAAAATTTTATATACTTAGAGAAAACCATATTAGAATTTCATTGTGCAAAATATATCTAAATAATATCTGAAATAAGTTTATATAAATTGGCCCATTTCAGAAATATTGAATATGCAAAAACTATGTAAAGAGGAAAAATTAAACCAGTAAATAGAAGCTGTTTTTTTAAGTAATCTAATAAACAATAACTACTCTTATAACCTGAAAATGATAATAATAAAAACTAAGAATAAACAATGAACTCATCTTTTAAATCCTTTATTTAAGATAAGGAATTTAGCCAACTTCTGCTTCTTTCTGCCCACCCCCTACATTGCCCTTCATCATCTTTATTAATCGAATCCGAATGTTTAGTTTTAGTAACACTAAAATGTTATTTTGAACATTTGGCACTTTCTCTTAAAAATGATTTGACATTCATGTTGTGCATTATACTTACAATAATTTTTTGGACCACTGTTTAAATGAAATGAAATGTTTAACTGAAAAAAAAAATGCTCATCACCAGTACTGTTGCCCTAAGACTATTTCATTCTTCAAGTCTTAACTCTGATTTCTTTTTCAGTTTTCATGTATTTCCTTTTCAAGCAGGTTTTTTTTTGTATGATTATTTGAATTAATAGGTTTTCTCTCATATATTCTGGTATAATTTGTAATTTTGTGCACAGCAGTATGCTGCACTGTCAGTGGTTTATAGCACAAGGGTGTTTTACTGTAATGAAAAGTCTTTGGGAGGTGCCAGTGATACACAGGTTATATGAATTACAGAAAAAAGGTAAAGGTAAATTCTCTTATTCTCAATTAACTTGGCAGGTATTTTAAAAACTATTTGTCTTGGAATTTCTAGGCTTTGAGAGATATTAGCTGAATGAGTGATTAAGTGCATAATAGATGTGTGACACATGAATTACAAACAAGAAGATTAGGGGAAAGAGAACCAGTTAGACGACACTCCGATGATTATACAGAAAATGGAAATGTAGACCTTGAACCATTTCTAATAAGTCTTTCCTAATCTTTGCTTTAAACATAACTCATTCTATCAAAACCTTATGAGAAATAAGAATATATTAGAAACTGAAGCAAGTAAATAGATTTACTTACCTCAGATGACCATTGACCATACATCTGGAGAGAGCATTTATGTAGATTTTCTGTTATGTGAATTGATGTGACTCTTAGTTAGGAACATTTTATTATTGTAGATGACCAAACTAAGGACATAACTCCCTTATGATTATATTTTTCTGCTCCACTGGATCTCCTGGGGAATAAATATTAACTGTTTCACATTCCTAATAGAAATTTTCAGGGAGTTTTACCTAGTAATCCGAGTAATGTTACCAGTCTAGACAGTTCAGTCAGGTATTTTAGGCCTTTGAGTAGATTTCAAATGACCCAATAATTTAGTCAGTATATCTATACTAAACACATTAATTGCTATGTTTTTCTTTGTAGATACAATCAGGGAAAAAAGACATATAGAAAAATTAAGTTTTTAAATGTAAATGGAGAAACGGAATTTCTGAGACGTTCGGTTTTTACCCAATGACTTGAGTAAAATTCCTGGAAGACATAAACATAATTATGGATGACATCTTGGATTTATAAGATTGGATTCATAAGATTAAAAATCTTCACATTTTTATGAAGAACTAAAAAATAACTAATAGTTCAGAGAGCATTCAACTGAAAATCAGGTCACATGAAATGCTATTAATTGTAAAAGTTAAAATTGGAGTTTTTAATCTTTTGGACAACAATGCTAAAGTATTGCTTTTGTGCAACCGAAATAATTATTGTCTTAATCATTTTACCACTTTATCTACTCCCTTAGAACTCATGTTAGAGATTTATTATGCTCTTTCCTAAGAAGAGGTAGAAGGAGAAAACAAAAAAGAATATGTGAGACTCTGTCTAAAAAGAAGGACTGAGAAGGTAATATCTTCTTAGCACAGGGTGCCAATGCTCAAGTCAAGCTGGTATTTTGGAGCCAAGCAAGAAATCAGCCAGCAAATGTAGTTTGAATACCTTCTTTCCCTCCTCGGGTGTGAAAACATGGCATGTGGGCTCCTCCGCTTTGGAGGAACGCCAGAGAAATATCTCACCAAGGTTTCCTGGCAGATAGGGGCCAAAGGCATCCTGGATAATATTCTTGTGGGGTGTGAAGAAGGTGTTAAAGAGCCAAAGAAAAGTCATTTTCAGGTTTCTCTGAGCCCTGTTAAATAAGACAATAACAAACAAATAAACAAAAAACCACCATACAGACTCACAAAAGATGAAAAGTCAAACCTGACAAGAGTTTCCAGATGTGTTGTAGTAGTATATGTAACCGGTACCCTCAGTCTTACATTTCCTAATTGAGGTAAGGCTGTACTCTGCTAGCCTCCAGTGACCCTCAGGAAGTAACACATCAGAATTAGAATGGAGCGAGCAGCTGGAAATACATCTGAGAAAAAAGTGAAGGAGCAAAGTTGTTTGGCTAAGATCAGGCTTCTGAAACCCACAGTGATGCATTGGAACTCCTGAAAAGATCTTGTAGGATTTTAAATATGTGTAAGAAGAAGACTCTTAGAAAACGCCCCTCTGAGAAAACAGAGGGTACATATCAAAGGTTTATTGGCGCTGACCACCAATACACTCTTCTCCTGCAGCCCTCAGACAGCTGTTTAAAATGAGAAAAACTGAGAAGAGAAAGGGTGAAAATCCTTTGGAAAGCAAGAAATCCTCCAAACAGTTCCAGCCTTAGAGTGTTCTGATGTTAAAATCTGAGGCACATTATCAGGAGATGAAAGTTCAAAGAGGCCTCTGCTTCGTGTTGGATAAACAGGAACATATGTCCACCCTCAGAAACGTTTCAAATGTGTTGTGGAACTTCACTCAGTTCGGAGAGAAATGTTAGAGTTCAGCTGTGAAAAATTCAGTTGCATATTTGAAAAAAGCAGGGGCTGGGAAAGACCACAACCTTTCTAAGCGTGTCAGCACCGTACACCACAGTAGCAAACAGAAGTGAAAAGGCTTAGAAAGGTTTTCTGAGCGATACATCAAATGAGCCCTAGTAGCATATACGTGCTATTGTGGAAATGTATTCCTCTGAGGAGAAAATAAATGTCAAAAAGAAGGAATTTGAGACACTGAAAATACATCATAGTCAGCCTTTGTGGGAAATTTATGAAATCAAAGGAAATTTTGGCAGAAGTCAGTACATACCAGAGGCGAGTGATCTCTGTTGAGGAAGGTTAATTAAAAGGAAGAAAAACCACAAAGCAATTGCACTCATAAAATACAAGCCTTAAATTAGCTCATCAGAAAAGTCCTATTCCAAAGGAATTTTACTTGTTGATTTACGAGTTGTGGTGGCAGAAGAGGTTAAGTATAGCTAATCAAAAATCTTTTCTTAATCCTGTGAGAAAGGATTTTTTAAGATAGCTACTCATTCCTCTTCTAAGTGGCTTATATTTCTTTCTTCTGTGTCCACTCCACTGAGTACAGTATTCCATGAATGGTGAAGGAGAGTTAATAGATGTTGACTGATGAGCTTCACAGCAACCCAGTACCAGTACCTAAAACAAAGGGACAGTCAAGCAGTTCCAGGACCCCAGGGGGAGGTCAGATGTTGGGGAACAGGACTGTCACCAGTCCTCATGCTGAAGTGTCCCAGCCACACAAGGCTCTCCCTCTACTAAGGCCACTCATAACATACCACAATGCCCCAATCCCAACATACTGAATTCGGGCTTTTACTTTTAAATCTTTCCACTTACAAATTGTCTTGAACAATGTCCACATAGAAATTGATGAGATTTAGCATAATCTGAGTTCGAATGATTAAAATGACTCATCTTGCCTGATCAATTTTCTTGAAGCCTTGCAGTGCTTTCTGCTGATCTGGGAAATTAATCCATGTTACTATGCCACTGGCTCAAGGGGTTAACCTTCCAAATTAACACTTGTATTTGAGAGTGGAAGAATCTAGAGAGAAGAGAAGGTAGTGTAAGAGAGTATCAGGGTTGAGGGAAGTATTTTAGAGCCACTCTTCTTTTAAAATCCACCTTGTTCAATCAACAATATTCTATTGCAGAGACCTCCTGGGAACTCTGGCTTCCCGTTAAATATTTTGGAAAAATCATTTACAAAATATAGTAAAAATGCAAATACGCACACACATACCATCCTGTGATGCACTGTTCACTTTCCAGAACTAACAAGTGCTTATATTTTGTCACTTTTTTTCAGATTTTTAAAAACTAGAGCATTTCAGATACATTTGAGACAGTCTTTGTTACTCTTCTCCCCCCTGCCCCTCCCTCCATACTCTCCAAAGGCTACCATTATTTGAATTGTATACTTGTCTTGTGTAGATTTCTGGGTCATTTTATGTATATATCTATGAATAAATAATATGTAATATTGCTTTGTATGTTATTTTAATTATTTATAAATGCACTCATGTAATACATATTCTTCAACTTGCTTTTTATCACTCCACATTGTATTTTAGGTTGTCCATATAAATATATATGTAACTAGTTTGTTCACTTTAACTTCTAGGAAGTATTTCATTATATAACTGACTACATAATTTATTTCCCTATTAGATATTTCCAATTTTTATCATTATACACAATACTGTGTAAATATCCTTATTCATATCTCTGAACATGTGCAAGAACTCTCAGTGGGCACCTACACTGCTAAGTGGAATTGCTGGGTGGTAGGATATGAGTACTTCCATCTTTACTGCATAGTAACAATTGGTTCTGTAAAGGTATTATATAAATTTGCATTCCTACCAGCAATATTTGGTATTTCCTTTCTCTACATTCTCATCAACATTTTATACTGTCAGACCATTTGCCAATCTGATGAGTGTAAAATAAAATTTTCCTATTTATTTTAAATGTCCTTAATGATTACCAAGCTGCAAGATCTTTTCATAATTATTGGCCATTTGGGTTTTCTATTTTATAAATTGTATTTTCATATATTTTACTTAATTTTCTTTTATGATGTTTATCTTTTTGACAAACTTATTTGTGGGACTTTTTTAATATTCTGTTTGTGTCTCATATATGTTTGTGGATATCTTCTCTCTATATGATGTCAGTCTTATAACTAACTTTGTTGTGATATATCAGACAGACATTTTTAAATACAGATATATAGTTTTTTCTTAATACATTATTTTGTATTTTTCACTTTATTCTAAAATATACTATACTGCAATTATATACAAACATACATATGTAAATATACAAAGAAAAATATGTACATTTATACACACACAAGTATATCCCACATATCACTTTCTCTAACAGTCTGCAGAAGTTTAACTCACCAAACCAAGTGAGTCATTATATTACAAACCTATGCTATTCAGCTGGGTCTACTCTGCTGTGTAGCAATTGTTGTTCATCTCAAATTGAGTGCCAGTCACATTAGGGACACAGTATAGAATTTAGCATCAGAGAGACCCAAGCTCTTCTAAAGTATATGAGCTTAACCTCTTCATGTCTCAGTTTCCTTACCTGAATCATGGATTTTATCATAGTAACTACCACACAGATTCCTCTTATCTGTCTTGATCTTCTCATGTATGAAAAAAGGTTAATGTCCTAGCTGGTTTGGCTCAGTGGATGGAGCATTGGCCTGCGGACTAAAAAGTTCTGTGTTTGATTCTGGTCAAGGGCACATGGCTGGGTTGTGGGCTTGATCCCCAGTGGGGGGTTGGGGGGTGCAGGATGCAACTAATCAATGATTCTCTATCAACATTGATGTCTCTCTCTCTCTCTCTCTCTCTCTCTCTCTCTCTCTCTCTCTCTCTCCCTCTCCCTTCCTTTCTGAAATCAAATTTTTTAAAAGAAGGTGAAAATAATGGTACTTTTTAAAGTCCCTTACAATTAACTCATTTGATTCTTACAACAACATAATGTAGGAGGCGCTGTTATCTCTATTTTCCAGATGAGGAAACAGATGGACAGAGGGTAAGTGACTGGAGTGAGGCCACAGAGTTAACACATAGCAGAGCTAGGATTGAAACCTCCAGAGCCCATACTCTACAGCACTTTATTGTACTGCCTCCCAGTAATTTTTTCCTTGTAAGTAAATGAAAGCGTGACTATAAAACAGCCTACTGCTTGTTCTATAGACATATGTCTATGTTTGTTCCTTTTTTCCTAATTTTCCATAAAGGCTATTCTAAATTTTTCACTTTACTCCAAACTTGAAATATTCCCACAGATAACTTTACATTAGTAGACTCCAATATCTTCTGTAGAACACGAGAGCTATGGAATCAATTAAAATTGTCATGGAATGAGAATTTCATTACCTGCAAACTTATGCCTTCCCTTTTGTCTTTTCCTTCCCCTCCCTCTCTTTTTTCTCCTCCTTCAAAACATCTTTGAGAAACTTCACATGCCTTAAGTTAAAATTTCAAAGTGAAGACCCTAAACAGGTGCACTTCCAAAGTTTTTCTTACGACTCACATATCAATACCTAGTCTAATACGTGGAATATAGCATGTGTTTAGTGAGTGCCAGATTCAGATTTTTTGTGTCAGTGTGCACCAGGATAATGACTTCTTCTTGATGGGGGAGTTGGATTTCTACAGCAGGATGAGTGGGAGATGGGTATAGGAACCTATGATATTAAAGGAAGAGAGTTCATCTTCTCCTTTCCTTCCAACAGAGAATTTCATTTCCTTCCCAACTCCTCTACTCATGTCAATGATCTTATCCACTTTTGCTGCTTCCAGTCTATTAACCCGTCTTTCAAGTCCTCAATCTTTCATCCTTTTGTATCCTGTAAATTGTCTGTTTTTGATTCTAAGATATCCTCACTTGTAAAGAAAAAATGCTACATTAAACTAGGATAGAACACTTTATGACTCATATATAGATATAGATTTTCATCATATATCACTCTTGAGTCTACGTGAAAAAGGAAAATACAAGCAAATACATCAAATAAGGTAATCTTAAAACTTTGCATTCACAGTACAATTCCTCACATACCCAGGATTGTTGATGCCATTTTTAATGTTGATGTTGACATGTAATACAATATTATACTACCATTTCCCAGGAGAGCTCCCCTGTTGTCTTCAAGACACTCAAGTGCTTCACCCACCCATCCTCTGAGCTTTGACATGCATGTGTTGACTAAAAGTCATGACTGCTACCTCGCTAATAGCAACTATTAGCAAGCACCCTGATTTCAGAAATATGAAAATGTGAACCAAGCAAAATACACCATAGAAACAATAAAATATAGATCCTTCTCCTTGGCTTATAAACATTATGAAGTCACCTCATAAAACTAATGAAAGGTAGGACAATAGTGAGAAAAAGCAGATAGTATCAAATCCTTCTCTTACTTGCTTTTCAATCCAACAATGTCCTTATTATCTCAGTAATGTTGATTTAGATTCACTTATTAAAAATTCTGATCCAGTATGTTTACTTTGTTCTTTATGTTCAATATGATTTTTCTGTATATCATATAATTTTGAAAATTAAACTAGATAAGTGAACTTTTTTCAAAGGATAATAATTTTATGGTCTTATCAAGGTTATAACATTTATAATATACTTTAAATAATATATGTAATATACTTTATATTATTTCAGGATACTTTAATTCAGAGAACTGATTCACAGACCTCCCCAAAATGTTGAATCCATTTATCCATTTTTTAAAATTCTAAGATTGTTTGGAATAAAAATAATTAATGATTTCCATGTATTACTGAAGAAAATTTCTGTAAAATTTGTTCTCAAATTTGGCAACATTTTACATGCTCTTGGTAAAGAAATTCTGAAAAAACTTCTGAGATTATAAAATAGCTGCTTTAAGACTTTGAGAACTTGAATTTACTTTTTAGATATAACTAAATGAATTATTTAATACATAGTTTTAGAAGATAATAATATTTTATAACAATTTATATGGAAATTACTTAATTTTTCTCATTTCATACAAATTGTTGTGTTGGCCTACTTCTTGAATTACTGAATCGTCCTGAGTTATTTCCCCAGAACAATGGAGCATTTTAAAGAACAGGTCAAAGAATCAAGTATATAAAATATATGGTCACAGAAGGAGAGTAGACTTTGGGTGGCAAATACACAATGTAATATACAAGTGATGTATTATTATAGAATTGTACACTTGAAATTCATATACTTTTATTAACCAATGTCATCCCAATAAATTAAATTTAAAAGAGAATCTAATAAATAAAAATGTAAACAATGAAGTTCCTTTTTCTCCCCATCCCTATCTTACTGACAAGAGTCCAGAGGAATGTTGCTGATGAAGGTATGAAGAAATTAGTATATTCATCACTCCTGTGACAATATAAATTTGGACATCCATTCTGGAGGATATTTTGACATTATGTTTTAAAAAATAGGTTGTATAAATGACTTTTTGTTGTTGTTAATCCTCACTGAGGATATTTTTTCTATTGATTTTTAGAGAGAGTAGAAGGAAGGAGAGAGAGAGAGAGAGAGAGAGAGAGAGAGAGAGAGAGAGAGAGAGAGAGAGAAACATTGATGTGAGAGAAACATATTGATGGATTGTTTCCCACATGTGGCCAGACCGGGCTGGGAATTGAACCCACAACCCAGATATGTGTCCTTGACTGAGAATCAAACCTGTGACTCTTCAGTGTGTGGAAGGACGCTCTAACCACTGAGCAACCTGTTGGGACAGTAGTATAAATGTATTGACCTAGCAATTCAAATTACAGAAATTTATCCTAAAGAAACATTTAGAAAAGTACTCCAAGATATAGAGAGAAAAATGTGTGTCACAGAGTCATTCAAAGAAGTAAAAAATCAAAACAAACTAAATATTTGACTATTGTTGATTAAACATATAAAAATATTTTAGCTACCAAAAATTATGAATTAGTTTCATGCCAATTCAAACGATGTGGTAAACACAGTAATGCCTACTAATTGTTTAACTCTCTTCCTGTATTTCTTGCCACATCCTTATAGTGAAATAAAGCTATGTAATTCATTCTGGCCAATAAAGTGTGGAAGTCAGGTGTGCAACTTCCAAACTCAGACAATTAAAGTCAGAGATTGTGAAACTTTCCAATCTCTTCTTTTTCATACTTTAAAAATTGAGGAGGCAGGGCATTCCAAACTTTGCAGCTACAAGATGATGACACTTCCATCAACCTGGGTCCCTACATGAATGTGTGGTAAGACACTCCATTGACCAATTTGGGACATTTAACATGAATAAGAAATAAACATTTGTATATTAAACCATTGAGATTTGGGGATTTTCCTTAGAGTTACCATATGACCCAACAATCCATCTTCTGGGTCTACCCCCAAAATTTGAGAATACCTATTAGTAAAGATATATGTATGTACCCCTATGTTCATTACAGTATTATTCACAATAGCCAAGACGTGGAAACTACCTAAATGTCCTTCAATAAATGATTGGATAAAGATGTGGTACATACATAAAATGGAGTACTACTCATCCATAAAAAGATGAAATATTGTTATTTTCAACAACATGATGGATCTTGAGAGTATCATACTAAATGAAATAAGTCATTGGAAAAGGACAAGAACCAAATGATTTCACTGATATGGGAGATATAAAGCAAAAACCAAACAAGGAACAAACAAAACAAGCAAACTCATAGATACAGACAACAGAATAGTGGTTATCAGAGGGAAGAAGCGGGGAGGATGAAAGGGGTAAAGGGGATTAAATACATGGTGATGGAAAGAGGCTACAGTTTGTGTGACGAGCACAGAATGCAGTATACAGATTTTGAATTATAAGGTTGAACACCTGAAACTTACATAATGTTATTAACCAATGTTACCCCAATAAATTTAAGTTAAAAAATGATTCATGATATATTAAATGAAACAAGTATCAGTGATATAATATACTAAAAGGTAATACATTTGTTTTTGTGTACTGAATGACACTATTTTATAAATTTTCTTTATTATACTTTTCTCTTCTGATTTTTTTAAATTAGCGTGTTTTAATACATAAAATTAATTGTTTTCACTTTGTAAAAACTTTAGAACAAAACAAGTTACACACATTGATCAAGAAATAAACAAACAAACAGAAAACACAAAAACATATCTAAATTCTACCAGCTCTTTTACAAGCTAATAGTTTTTAGAAGTATGGGATATAGAGATGTATAGACAGTCAAAGTTGCTCAGTCCATTTTGTGTATTATAGTGGGAGAAAGTAAGTGCTTATATGTTGCAACCCTGGGACAAGTGAAAGAAGATTCTTGGTGGCGGTAGGAAAGTGTGGTAACATACAATGTGGGATGGAACATTAAGAACAAATGTTTTCTCTATGGAAAATGCAGTGGAGGTAAGTATTGAACCTGAGATGAAGAGCAAAATCTTAATTATCCAAAAGGCAGTAGAAATAACTACCCAAGCCAAGAATAGTATTTACATAAAGCTTTTGTGGCCCTCATGAAATTCTAAAGTTAGTGTTCTCCGTCGGCCCAGACTCTGACCTCTCTTCCTTTGGCTCCCTTGACCCCTTTCTTTCCTACCTTGTCTCTGTGCCTTCTCTAGCCTCCTCCCTCCCAGCTTATGTTATTCCAGGAACCATCATGGCCTCAGGGTATTTTCCATTACTCAGAAATTTTTCCATTACTATAAAAGCAGTGGGATGGCAAGAGAACATGCATGGCCTTTCAGATGAAAGCAAAGTGGGAAGAGTTCCTTTGTGGTCCCTCGTGGTGAAGAGTGAAGATTGTAGAGAAACATAAGTGTTCCTGATTTAGTGAAGGTTATTGCCCCAGAGGCAGAAGATCGTTTCCCTGATCTTGGTTAGCCCAGTGGGATAAATGTTAGGGCCAGGAGTTTTCCTTTGTTGCTGCAAAAGCATTCACTGATCACTTTACTGTATCCCATTCAACAGGGCCAAGCCCATAAGCAGGGAGCGCCCTAATTCTCTGACATGACATTGATGTAAAGCTTCAAAGATACTTTTCTTAAAAGCAGAGAGAACTGAATGGGGGTTTGACTCTGTGCCATGGTGATAATGAGGATCAGCTAAGGAGGTCTGTTACTGGCAGAACTGGTGTGTGCTTCAGAACACACAGTGGTGCCAAGAAACAATACAAAGTGTGAGAACAAGCAGACTGAGTCACGATCCATTGCAGATTCTAAATTGTACACTTCTGTCTCTATATATAGCATGTCAGAAGTGTCATTTCTGTTGCCACGAGAACTTTGTAGATTGTCACCAGCATAAGTACAGCCACCACAGTAGCATTTCTTTATTATATTCACTCCATCTGCATTCCGCAGCGAGATGTAGTTTCCCTGACACATTTGACTTGGGAACATTGGGCTGGGAGAACCTCTGGAGGAAACGGGACGGTGCTTCTTGATTTTGTGTAAAGAAAAGTCGTTCTGGTTGACATAGACTGAGTGTTGTACTTTTTTTGGATCTGGCTGTCAGAAATCTCCAAGTATGGTATGAAATATGTATAATATTCTTTCAGCAAGGCTATATATTTTTTTTAAAAAAAAAACAGTATTACGTGAGTTTGAAAACAGAATGGGAGCGCCCTCGTTAATAATCTTTCGGCGTCCGATTGTGCAGCTGAGGTGCTGGAGGCGAGGGGCTGTCACACATTCAAATGTCGGGGAAAGAAAAACATTTTAAAGGGTCACATGTGTTTCCCTTCTGTTATTCCTCCTTTTTATTTTAAAAAAATCTTTGGTTCATTTTGGAGAAAAGCTCTTATTTATGAAGACACTATAAAATAAAGGCTTCCTTTGTTACTTAAGACAAACCAATTCTGGAGAATGCCTTGGGGGTGCTTTAACGAATGATCTCTTTTATTTCTTTTTCTATGTGGGTTTTGTGTTGTTGTTTTTTTAATCTCTGGTAAAAATAAGTCTAGTTGGTCTCGAGAACACAGAAATTTTCTGACTACAGAAATTGTACTCTGACCTGATAGAGAGAAAATTCAGTTTAAACAGGTATTAAACACACACACACACACACACAATGTATGGAACTAGATGAAAAAAAAATCCAAGGTCCTTACCTTCAAGAAGCTACAATATGATATTTTTAAAGCTCTAAGTGATGACTCTTCCTTTTTGACATTAAAAAATTTACTTGCAGTAAAATTCACTCTTTTTGGTGTATAGGCTGTAAGTTTTGACAAATGCATGCAATCATATAGTCACATAACTACCACCATAATAAAGATGTACAAGAGTTTTACCCCAAAACATTCCCCCAAGTTCCTTGAGAGCCAGAGCTGGACCCCACCACCAAACCCAGCCCTGGCAACAACTTATTTGTTTTTGTCTCCATAGTTTTGCCTTTTCCAGGATGTCCTATAAACTGAATTACACAGTATGTAGGCTTTGGGGCCTGGCTTCTTTTATAGCAAAACACATTTGTGAATTTTCCATAGTCTTACATGAATTTATAGTGCACTCTTTTTATTGCTGAGTAGAATTTCATTATCTGAATATTCAACAGTCTGTTTATCCATGCACCAGTTGAAGGACATCTATGTTGTTACCAGTTTGGAGTGATTATGAATAAAGTTACTATCAATATTCATGTACTGTTTTTTATATAAACACTAGAGGCCCAGTGCATGAAAATTCATGCACTCGGGGGGGTCCCTCTGCCCGGCCTGTGCCCTCTCACAGTCTGGCCCCCCTCAGGGGATGTCCACATGCCAGCTTAGGCCCGCTCTCCAGGGGAGCGGGCCTAAGTTGGCAGTCAGACATCCCTCTGGCAGCCCGGGAGCCTCGGGGGATGTCTGACTGTGGCTTAGGCCCACTCCCCTGCTTCCACTTCTGCGGAAGGCGTGGTTCCAGACCTGGGCCTGGACTTGCACTGCTGCCTCTCCCACCGACTCTGCGGAAGGGGAGGCACCAGAACCAGGCCCGCGCTGCTGCCTCTGCAGAAGGAGGCATGCCAGGAACGCCATGGCTGGCCTGGTGGCGCAGGCTCACTGGTCCCATCCCCTGCCCACTGGTCATTCCAGCAGGTCGTTCCAGAAGGTCGTTCTGCTGTCCGGTCTAATTAGCATATTAACTCTTTATTATATAGGAAGCTTTGTTTCTCTTTTGTAAATACCTGACTGGAACTGTTAGTGCACATGATAAGAGTATTTTTACCTTAAAAAAAAAAAAACCACCTGGAAAATTGTCTTCCATAGTGGCTTATATTCCCACCAGCAATGTACAAGAATTCCTTTTGCTTAGCATGCTTATTCACAGTTGGTATTGTCAGCTCTTTGTAAATTTTATTCATTCTAATAGTCTGTAGTGACATTTCACTATGGTTTTAATTAGCATTTCCCTAATGATTAATGTAGAGGGACATCATTTCCTGTGTTTATGATCTATGTGTCTTCTTTGGTGATGTACTTGTAGAAATCTTTGGCCCATTTTGAAAAATTGGATTCTTTTTTTTTTTTCTTTCTGAGTTTTGAGAGTTCTTTATATATTCTGGGTAAAAGTTTTTCATTAGATATATGTTTTCCAAATAGTTTCATGCCATCTACAGCTTCTCCTTTATCCTTTTAGCAATGTCATTTGCAAAGCTGACTTTCATTTTCATGAAATCCAATTTATCAATTTTTTTGGTGTCTGTCATATCTAAGTAATTTAAGCATGTCCAAAGGTCACAAATATTTTTCTTACTTTTTCTTCTATGAATTTGATAGTTTTAGACTTTATGTTTAAGTATATGGTCTGTTTTGAGTTAATTTTTGCATATGAGGTATGGGCCAAGGTTCATTTTTTTTTTAACTTTGTCCAATTGCTTTAACATCATTCAATGAAAATACTATACTTTGTCCATTAAATTGCCTTAGTGCCTCTGCCAGAAAGCAATTGATCAAATATGTGTGAGTCTACTTCTGACTCTCAATTCTGTTCTGTTGACCTATGTGTCTGTCTTTTCACCAGTACTACATTGCCTTGATTACAATACCTTTATAGAAAGTCTTAAGATCAGATTCTGTGAGCCTTCCAACTTTTTCTTTTTTTTCAAATTTGTTTTGGCTTTTCTAGTTCCTTTTCCTTTCCATATGAAATTTAAAATCCAGTTTGTGATTTATTAAAAAAATATTACTGGGATTTAGGTTGGGATTGTGGTATATATATATTGAGTGGCCAGATTATTATGACCACCTGATGTTTGTAGGCAAATTAGCTATAATTTCCTGCTAAAGTTGCTAGAGGGCCAGATCATCATAAATGTCTGAATATCACAACATACCTAAGTATCATTGCTGATCAAGTTCATCCTATAATGTTGATGGCGTATCCCAATGGAGATGGCTTCTTCCAACAAGACAATGTGCCATGCCACGGTGCTCGTATTTTGCAGGAGTGGTTTCAAGAACATGAGGGAGACTTTACCTTGCTTAGGTGGTCCCCACAATCACCAGATCTCAATCCAATGGATCATTTGTGGGACGAAGTTAAAAGAGCCATCAGGCAGCTGGTTCCACAACCATCAAATCTCACAGAACTGGACAGTGCTATTCATCAGGCATGGTGTCAGATTCCTCACATCACCTTTCAACATCTCATGGAGTCAATGCCAAGAAGAATCACTGCAGTATTGAAGGCAAAAGGTGACCCAACGAAGTACTGATGGGGTGGTCATAATAATCTGGCAGGTCATAATAATCTGGCCACTCAGTGTGTGTGTGTGTGTGTGTGTGTGTGTGTGTGTGTGTGTGTGTGTGTATATATATATATATATATATATATATATATATATATATATATATATATATATTTTTTTTTTAGGGGCCCAGTGCACGAATTTGTGCACCTTGAAAGGAACTGCGGGCCGCAAGGCTGCAATAGGCACAGGGGTGGGTCTCGGCCCATCCTCTGTGCCCCCGCCCAGCCCCTCCCACCATGGGCCCCAGTCCCCTGTCTGCTGGCAGCCTCCGCCACGGCTCCCACGGACTGACAGCCCAGAGTGATTGGGGCCATTGCCAGCAGTGGGTGTGAGCGATGGCTGCTGCCCCATTCACCCCTCAGGAGCTGGGGGAGGTGGAGAAGCCCTCCTGGGCAATCAGGGCCTACAGCCTTTGCTCGCACCTGCTGATGGCACCGAGTGATCGGGACCAGCACTAGACACCAGCTGCAGGTGTGAGCAGGACCAGCACTGGCAGTGGGTGTGAGCGGCAGCTCCAGCGCTGGCAGCAGCAGTGAGTGGGGCTGGCGCCAGCAGGAGGTATGAGCGCCGGGCGGGACTGCAACACACAGGAGCAAAGAATTTTTAGTAACCACCAGAGGCTTGCCCTGAGGACAGTGACTGGCACCCCGCCTTGGTCTAGTGCTCCCACTCACCTACTCCACCATCTCACCACAGCCAATGCCCGCCATGTTCCACACAGGCCCCCTGATGGTCAGCGCACATCATAGCAACCAGTTGTTCTGCCGTTCGGTCTGTTTGCATATTAGCCTTCTATTATATATGATCTATCTATCCTATCTAATAATAGACAAACATGGTAATTAACCATACCTCCGCTACGCTTCCCATTGGCTAATCAGCAGGATATGCAAATTAACTGCCAACCAAGAAGGCGGCTGGCAGCCACGCAGCTGAAGTGAACATGGGGCTTGGTTGCCCCAGCAATGGAGGAAGCCAAGGTTCCCCGCCTGCCGCGGCCCAGCTCTGAGCTCCGGATGCAATAATGTTGCAATTATAGAAGCTAAACAAATCCCAGATACCTGCTTTCAGCCAGCCGGCCTCGGAGCTGGAGCCACAACAAAGTTTCAATTACAGAAGGTAAATAAATCCCAGAATAAAAAAAAAAGAAAAAAAGGAGAGACTGGAAGCTTCAGTTGCAGGCTTGGCCTGCCTGAGAACAGCCCTCAGCCGTTCATCCAGACTGGCCAGGCACCCCAGTGGGGACGTCCACCCTAAAGGGGGTGTGGCCAGCCTGAAAACAGCCCTCAGCCCCTCATCCAGGCTGGCCAGGCACCCCAGTGGGGACCCCCACCCTAAAGGTGGTGCAGGCAGCCTGAAAACAGCCATTAGCCCCTCACCTAGGCTGGCCAGGCACCCAAGCGGGACCCCTACCCTGATCCGGGACACCATTCAGGGCAAACCAGCTAGCCCCCACCCGTGCACCAGGCCTCTATCCTATATAGTGAAAGGGTAATATGCAAACTGACCCTAACAGCAGAAAGCCTGGGAATGACTGGTCACTATGACACACACTGACCACCAGGGGTCAGATGCTCAATGCAGGAGCTAGCCTCTGGTGGTCAGTGAGCTCCCACATGGAGGAGCTCTGCTTAGCCACAAGCCAGGCTGATGGCTGCCAGTTCAGCAGTGGTGGTGGGAGCCTCTCCTCAGCAGCACTAAGGATGTCCAACTGTAGCTTAGGTCTGCTCCCCGCTGGCAAGTGGACATCCCCCAAGGGCTGCTGGGCTGCCAGAGGAATGTCTGATTGCCATCTTAGGCCCAATCCCCCGGGGAGAGGGCCTAAACTAGCAGGTGGTCATCCCCTGAGGGGTCTCAGACTGCGAGAGGGCACAGGCTGGGCTGAGGAACCCCGCCCCTCCGCCGCCGAGTGCACAAATTTTTGTGCACCGGGCCTCTAGTATATATATAAAAGTCTAAGCAACCTTTACGACCGAATGACTGGACCAGTCGACTGTTCGCTATGATGCGCACTGACCACCAGGGGGCAGACGCTTGATGCAGAAGCTGGTGGTCAGTGTGCTCCCACAGCCAACTTCCCGTGGCCCATCCCCCCACCCAGCCACTCCCACCATTGGCCCCGATTGGGGGACCAGCCGGTCAACCTCCCACGGCCTGTCCCCCCAGCCAGCCAACCTCCCATTGCCCTTCCCCCTGGCCAGCTAACCTCCCGAAGGCCCTCCCCATGGGCTGGCTGGCCCCTCAATGGCCCTGATTGTGGGGCCGGCCGGCCAACCTCCCAGGGTCCCTCCCAGCCAGCCAGCTCCCTGATAGGCCTTGATCGACAGCCAGGCTGAAGGACCCCACCCATGCACAAATTTGTGCACTAGGCCTCTAGTATATATATAAACTTCTGCAAAACACAATTAAGAATCCTAATCCTAGAATCAATCTACATGAGCTAACATTCCTGTTTGTGATCTTGGCATTTGACAGTTACATAACACTAGTTTGATAAAACATTGGAGAAAAATACTGAGATTATAAAATCCATTTCTTGGTCCAATACATTCTGGTGGCAGGTCAGAGCATAAATAATCACTTCATTTTTAGGTATGCAAATCCGTAGACTAGGCCTTAGAAGTCAATGTAAATAGATACAAAAAGAACTCATCTTCATAGCATACTCTGTTCAGTTGTATCAAAATAGCAAACTTCAAACTAGAAATGATTCTCTCTGCCCATGAAGATTCAGTAGTGTCACACAGTGTCCCTGTATGTTTGTCCTATTTGAAGAATGCCAACACAGCTGCTTGGAGACACATGCTCCAAGTTAAATTATGAGAAGGAAGGATGTAAAAGGGTATTCAGATCATATTGGAATAATTCCTAGTCCAAAGAAAGCTTATGAAAGAGAGCCTGAAATTCATGTTCATGGGGTCCTAAGGTCACTCTGTTAACATCACAGAAAAGAATAGTACTCTTTTCAGTGGTTCATCTACACCCTGTTTGTTTCTTCCCTTTAATTAGATTGATGAATTGCCAACTTTATTGGTTTCCTGCAGATTATCATTGTAGAAATTGTAAAAATCTTTTAATTGCACAAAACCATGTACCCATCTTTTATTGACATGGGGCTGGCTTGTGTCTTGAGAAATTTTCAGACAAAGTCTGTGGAGAGAAGTTTAGCAGTATATTTTTCACATTGAAGGGGAAAAAAAACAAAGAGAGGTTTTTTCTTGTTGTCGTATCTTTCTGGCATCATTTTAAATGTATTTATAATACTGCTGTCATTAATATTATGCTCACTTGGTTGAAATTATTTTGTTGCTCCCCTTTGGAGATAGAGCTTCTCCAGACGATAAATAATAACACATTATATAAGTACTGTAGATTATTTAACATTCTGACTAATGAGATATTTCCTACCCAAAAATGACAATCTTCAGAGCTTTGCAGATATAAGCTTGTCAATCTCAGATCATAAATAGTGTTTATATGTGAAAGACAAATCCGATACATTTGTAAAATGGTTAATTCTTTCCTTACACCTTTTTTTTTTATGAAACCACTGATGGAATAGTAGTCCTGATGAAAAGTTTTCATTAAAAACTGACCTTGTCTGTATGGCATTGAGCCAGACCAGACAACACAAGCTCATGGAAGCTCAAAGATTTTTGAGACTATAGATTCAGATTCTGCTAATGTTGATTTCACTTTGGTTTGTTGTCAAACCAGCAAGTAAGCATGGCAAAAACTATAAAGGAGATAGAGATACAAATGAGTGGGCTATAAAGGATACTGGGGTACAACACAATTCAACTCTCAGCTGTCCTCTTGTTATGCCACTCCTCAAGGAATTCATCCGTCACAGGAGCTGGAATCTCGAGCTCTTTTCCCTCAGTACTTTAGTGTAGAAAAAAGTAGAGGCATCAGTTATACTTGATTAGCATGTGAGAAAATGCTTTCTGTGCCAAGTTTCCTACTTCCCACATCATCAGCTTTTCTTATCAGCAGTAGGCTGGGCTATGACCTGGCATAGGTGTTCTCCCTCTAAACGTGCTCCATTTAGAATCTATCCATTTGGTCCTGATTAGACTATCTGCTCTCTTTTTCAAGCATATTTCCACTGGCAGAGATTTTGCTAAGCTTTGTCATTGCTTTAAGAGAAAGGTATGTCTACAGCAAAGCATACCTAAACACTCAGATTCTCAAACTTTGTGGCTAATTTCTAAGTCACCTAACAGGCTATGGAAGTCCCCAGGAAGTTGGCTAGGATGTAGACACAAGAAGAGCAATTGGGTAATCATAGAGTGATTTAAATTCTGATTGCTTTGCATTATTTTTTTGTAGGAACATGATTTTGTAAATATGTTTTTATTGGTTTTAGAGAGAGAGCAAGAGAGGGAGAGAGAAACATGCATTTGAGAAACATTGATTGGTTGCCTCCCATAGGCACCCAGACAGGAACTGAACCCAAAACCTGGGCATATGCCCTGACTGGGAATATAACTGGCAACCTTTGGTGTACAGGAAGATGCTCAATCAAGTGAGCTACACTGGCCAGGGCTAGAAACAGGATTAAAAAAAATCCTTTATGCAACTCCCAAATCATCAAATATATGTGATTTTTAAAAACCATCAATAGAAAAAAAGACTAGAACATTGGGTTTTAAATAAAATGCCTCCAACCACTTCTCTAGGCTCCAAAAATTTCTATGATCCTGGATTCTCAGTCTTTCAGTCACTTCAGTTATAAAAAGGAATAGAATAAATTTCTTGACAAGATAGTTTATTCAGTCACATAGAATACATTAAAAGCTGGTTGTGTCTGTCTGAAGAAGTATTTTTGATAGTGTCAGGAGCTCTCCCGCTCTCTCCATTAGAAAAAAGGATCTCTCTTTATTATGAGCAAGTTGCCTTCTAAATGCATTCTTGATGCAGTCAAATGTCCTGATTATTATATTCTCTCCACAATAATGTAACAATTTAATATTAACCCTGAGTCGCTATAAGGGGAGATTAAGACTGAGGGCAAAGGAAATGTGTTACTGCTGTTAGGAATTTAGAGAATGCATGATGAAAGGGGAGTGCTCCCATGGGAATGGTTCCTATGAAATCTTCATTGGAGAGTTCAAAACCAGGAGGAAGTTGGGGCCAAGGGTAATATAAGGAAAAGATTTGAGAGACCACTCTCAGTGGGTTCTCAGTGGTACCTATAATTGGAGACAGTACTTCATGGAATCTAAAACCTGTGTTTTTAAGAGGAAAAAGAAAACCATGAGTGTAGATATTTAAGTCACCTCCACTTCCACTTGCCAGGGAAATGACTATGGAGTATGAAACGAATATGCGAGTACCAGTGCTGGAACTGAGTAAAAATGCCACTCACATGCCAGGCACTTGGAAATTTCTATTGCATTGAACGTGATATGGAAGGCCAATTTATGACTTTCCATACCGTAAATTACCTGGCAAACAGGTACAGGAGAACCTGAAAGAACCCCACAAACACCCTATTACTGATGAATGAGGGCAGGATATGGGGCAAACAGCCATAGCAAACAGAAAATATGTATGGATGAGCTTCCGTCTAGAGCAGATGGCCCCAGAAACCAAGAGTTGGCAGAGTAGGGCTTCCTCTGAAAGACATGGAAAAGATACTGTAAGTCAAAAGGAGACCATCTGGAGGAAGCAGAGGAAATGCCTTCCCTAAAATAGATTTACTGCAAGAAGAAAAGCTCCATGTTGTAAAATGATTAATTTGGGTTCTCAAAAATAAATGTCAAATATCAAAAGGAAAAAGTTGAGGAAAGTCAAATTTCATGAAGAAAAAAAATAAAATTGCTCAACTAAAACCTGAAGAGAGACAATGAACAGCAGACCAGATATTGCTGAAAATTTACTTTAGTGAAATAGAAAAGTTTCAAATTTTATCCAGGAGTGAAGAATAACAAGATGAAAATAATTTTAGAAAAGATGAGTCTTATGAAAGAAAAATTCTAATCACCAAATCTGTGTATAATAGATACTAGAATGTTAGAAACCAAGAATAAGGAAGTGAAAGAGTTTCTACTCTGTCTACAGACAAGGTAGAAACAAATAAGAAAAGAAGTTTTATAAATAAATAAAGGTTGAGTGCAGGTGGACAAAGGGGGAGTGGAAATAGGGGCATCTATAATAATATGAACAGTAAAAATAAAATTAAAAAATTAAAAAGAATTAATAAAGGCTGAATCCACAGAGAGCAAAGTTCCCTGAAAATAACCAACTCAAGAATAAATAGAAAAATTTTAAAACTTTTTAAATACTATTTATATTCATCTAAAACATTACCCCTTGAGACAGCATGGAGGAACCTGGAGAGTATTATGCTAAGCAAGATAAGCCAGTCAGAGAAAGATAATTATCACATGATCTCACTCATATGTGGAATCTAATGAACAAAATAAACTGATGAACAAAATAGATCCAAGACAAAGAAGCATGGAATAGACTGTTGAATCTCAGAAGGAAGGCAGGGGAGGGTGGGTGGGTGGGTGG
Source organism: Myotis myotis (assembly GCF_014108235.1). Lineage (NCBI taxonomy): Eukaryota > Metazoa > Chordata > Mammalia > Chiroptera > Vespertilionidae > Myotis > Myotis myotis. Next base: position 141,618,187 of record NW_023416313.1, on the reverse strand, counting down.
GAAGAGATCAACCAAAGAACTTGTATGCATGTATGCATAACCCATGGACACTGACAATAGGGTGGTGAAAGCCTGGGGTGGAGTGGGCTAGAGAGGTCAATGGGGAAAAACGGGGACATATGTAATACTTTCAACAATAAATATTTATTTAAAATAATAATAAAGTTAAAGATAAGTAAAAAAAATAAGTAAAAAAAAATGAACAAAATAGATCTCGAGACATAGAAGTCTAAAACAGATTGACAAATCTCAAAGGGAATGGGGGAGGGGGTGGGTGGGAAGAGATTAACCAAAGAATTTTATATGTGCATAACCCATAGATAGAGACAATAGTGCCTTAAAAGCCTGGGGAGAAAATGGGAGTGAAAGGGGGACATCTGTAATACTTTCAACAATAAAGACAAATTTTTAAAAATAAAGAAAAATAAATTAAATAAATTAAAAAATAAAATATTAATATTCTCAAAATGCATATAATTTAATAACTTTCTAAAGCAAATCATTACCGGAAATGTTTTCCTTTGGGACTTTACATTCTAGTAGCATTAACTAGTCATGACCATTTCAAATAGATATTTTTTTTAAAATCCTCACCAACGACACTCTTTCATTGACTTAGAGAGAGAGAGAGAGAGAGAGAGAGAGAGAGAGAGAGAGAGAGAGAAGAGAAACATGGATGTGAGAGAGAAACATTGATAGGTTGTCTCCCATATGCACCCCCACCGGTGATCCAACCCGAAACCTAGGTATGTGCCCTGACCAGGAATTGAACTTGCAATCTTTTGGTGTGCAGGATGATGCTCCAGCCAACTGAGCCACCTAGCCTGGGTGCAAATGGCTTTTTAAGAAGTACCTTTCCAACTATCTCTAAAGAAGATTTACATTTAGTAAGTGTCAAATAAAATCTATTGTCCAAGAATTTTAGGACAATAAAACTAAATTGTAACCAAACCTAATAAAGAAAACTAAAAGCATTGGACTAATTTTGTTAGCATGCACAAACCAGAGGTCCTACCTAACTCCCTGCTTAGATTAAGAATTTAATCTATGCATGCAAATAAGTTCTTATCTCATATAAGGCAGCTACAATGAAAAGAAAAAGAATTTTTAGCTATTTATTCAATTCAAAATGGAAGCTGGTATTCCCATTGTCCATTTTACCACAGAAAAGCATGTACTGTGAATTTCAGCGTCAGGGTCATTAAGTGATGTGGCCAGAAGAATGGATTTGAGTGCCTATCTCATTGATTCCAGGATATCAATTCCAGGTCATACCTTTCCCATTCCCCCATGGCCCTATAAATCTCCACTTCAGATAACAGACACTATGACCCCTAATCTCCCCCCAATCTGTGTTGCAATTCCCTCCCCACCACTGGGGAGAAAAATCACTCAGCTGAACTTCCATGAGGTCAATAAAAATCACAAATTTGAAAGCAATTTACAGATTGATAAATATTTATTGTGATTTAGGAGGTGAATGAAAGAAAAACTTCCCAATGAGTTTGAAAAATAAACCAGCTGTTAACATTAATATGGAATTTACTGAGCTGAGGGCGAATTACAGAAAATATACAGTTTCCCCGAAATTTGTAAATAAATATATGTCTTAGAATTGTCCTTCAAGTTGTGGCTATGTAGCAAAAAATATATCTTTTATTTGATTTTACTTGACTCTGTGAAAGAGTGTTCTGTTAATTAAGCCACAAATTCAAAAGTAATACCACTAGTGATTGATGCAAATTTGGATCAGAATTGATATGTCTGGACTAAAAAATATCTCACAGGTTTGTTTTTTCCAGATGATTTTTATTTAATTTTACTTTTTAAAGACTCTTTATTGTTGAGAGTATTACAGATGTCTCCCTTTTCCCCCCTGTGCCCCCATCCACACAGTTCCCACTCCACCTGGTCTTCACCACCCTATTTTTTGTGTCCATAAGAAATGAATATTGCATATTATTTGGTTAATAGCTTCTCACCCCCCCCACCCCCCTCCCCTCTGAGATTCATCAGTCTGTTCCATGTTTCCATGCCTCTGGTTTCATTTTATTTATCAGTTTATTTGTTCATTAGGTTCCTTGTTCATTTATTTTTTATTTTTTTTAGATTAAATTGTTGATAGATATGTATGTATTGCCATTTTATTGTTCATATTTCCTCCTCCTCCTCCTCCTCCTCCTCCTCCTCCTCCTCCTCCTCCTCATCCCCTTCTTAAAGAATACCCTTCAACATTTCATGTAATACTGGTTTGGTGGTGGTGAACTCCTTTAGCTTTTTCTTGTCTATGAAGCTCTTTATCTGACCTTCAACTAAAAGATAGTTTTGCCGGGTAGAATAATCTTGGTCAGGTCCTTGCTATTCATCACTTTGAATATTTCTTGCCTCTCAAAGTTTCTGTTGAGGAATCAGCTTATGGGACAGTCAAGGGACTTATGGGACAGTCCCTTGTAGGTAACTAATGACTTTTCTCTTGCTGCTTTTAAGATTCTCTCTTTGTCTTTAACCCCTGTCATTTTAATTATGATGTGTCTTCTTGTGAACTTCTTTGGGTTCTTAGGACTTTCTGTGCTTCCTGGACTTGTAAGTCTATTTATTTCATCAGCTAGGGGCCATTTTCTCTCGTTATTTCTTCAAATAGGTTTTCAATATCATGCTCTCTCTTTCTTCTCCTGGCACCCCCATGATTCGAATGTCGCCTATGCTTGAAATTGTCCCAGAGGCTCCTTACATTATCTTCATATTTTTGGATTTTTTTTCCTTTTGTTCTTATGATTGGGTGTTTTTGTTTCTTCATATTCCAAATCACTGATTTGATTCTTGGTGTCCTCTACTCTACTGTTTATTCCCTCTAAATTATTCTTAATTTCAGTTAGTGTGTCCTTCATTTCTGACTGGTCCTTATTTATGTCTTTGGTGTTCACACTAAGATCCTTAAAATCCTCACTAAGTCCCTTAAAGCTCTCATTAAGATCATTGAGCCCTAACTGGTTTGACTCAGTGGATAGAGCATCGGCCTGCGGACCGAAAGGTCCCAGGTTCAATTCCAATCAAGGGCATGTACCTTGGTTGTGGGCACATCCCCAGTAGGAGGTGTGCAGGAGGCAGTTGATCGATGTTTCTCTCTCAATGATGTTTCTAACTCTCTATCCCTCTCCCTCTCTGTAAAAAAACCAATAATATATATATATATATATATATATATATATATATATATATATATATATATATATAAAAAGATCATTGAGCATCCTTATAATCACTGTTTTGAACTCTGTATCTAGTAATTTGCCAGCTTCCATTTCATTTAGTTCTTTTTCTGAAGATTTCTTCTGTTCTTTCATCTGTGACAGGTTTTTTTGTCTCTACATTTTGGCTGCTTCCCTATATTTTTTCAATTCCAAGAGCTGCTAGTATGTCTTTGAAATTGGTAGAGTGGCCTTGTGTAGTAGGTGTCCTGTAGGGCCTAGTGGCTCAGCCTTTCCACTCACCTGAGCTGGGCACTCTAGGTACACCCTTGTATGGGCTGTGTGCACTGTCTTGTTGTAGTTGAGCCTTGATTGCTATTGGTGTCACTGTGAGGAATTGACCTCCAGGCCAATTGGCTGTGGGGACCAGCTGCGACTACAGTGGGAGAGCTGCTGTGCAGGATACACCCCTATGGAGCAGAACTTGCTTCACTATGGCTTTGGTGCTCACCAAGTCTACCCCTTGAGTATGTTGCTCATGGATGTGTAGAGTTGTAATCTGTCATGGTCTGAAGCTGTTCACTGGATGCACTGGCTCTGAGCCCTCCCTCCCCCTAAAGGTGCAAAGTCAGCCACTGCCTGTGCCCTGCCTGCAGTCACCTGTCAGGATCTACAGAGCAATCTGCAAATGGCTGCTACTTGTGTTAGGGTTGGAAGTACCCAGGTGAGGCCAAACCATGAAGCAAGGCATGCTGCTGCTAGTACCAGGCCTAGGACCTCTTATTGAGTGGTATGGGGCACACTGACAAGCTGCTGCTTGTTTGAGAGATTTCAGGAAATCCAAGCCAGGACAGGCCAAGCCAGGACAGGCCATTCATATGGAAAAGTTGCTGCAAACAGCTTGGGTGGAACTGCAAATTGGGTGTGGCATGGTCTCAGGGAAGCACCAGGTTGGAGCAAACAGTGTGAGACAGGTTGATGGAGACTCAGATATGGCCCCTGCCACTCAGCTCTGTGATTGGGAGGGCTCAGAATTAGAATAATGTCCAGTGAGAACACCCCTGTCTAGGAAAAAGCCACCCCGGAGTTCTTGCTCCCATGCCAGACAATCCAGTTCCTTCCCATATGTCCCTGGAGTCCCCCAAGCCACTGCCTCAGCACTGGAGTTCAGAGGGAGCAAGTCTGAGTAAAAGTCTGTGTGCAGGTCCTTTAAGAGGAATTGTCTGGGTCTCCAGCAGCCTCCATGTCACTCAACCATGATCCCCACTGGTTTTTATAGCCCGAAGTTATGGGGGCTTTCCTTCATAGTACTGGAACCCTGGGCTTAGGGGACTGATGTGGGCTGGGACTCCTTGCTCCTTACAGGAGGTCTCCACCATGAAGATATCCCTCCTGATTAAAAATATGCCACACACGCATGTCAGACCAGCCCATTGTTTTGTGCCTCCACTCCTACCAGTCTCAATGTGCTTTCTTCTTTAATTCTCTAGTTGTAGGACTTCCATTCAGACAGATTTCAACCTCCCACAGCCCCTCCTTGGCCAGCCACACCTGGGGCGGCACTGTGGCTCAAAGGGCATCTGCAGAGTGAGCAGGGTCCCTCTGGCAGGTGGGGTTCCTTGGCCTTCACTTTGGATATCCCATCCTCCATCCTCTTCCTTAAATAAATTCAATTTTTCTTTATCTGCTATTTGAGATGGCTATTTAGCCTGTCCACATGCAGCATCCACTTTAACCTTTCAGATAGCAAAATAAATAATTTTCAAGTTTCTTGAGTTTGGATATTTCTGTGGTTGGGCTGTTTGGAAATTTAAGAATGGTGTTTGAACAAGATTTTGAAATTGAAACCAGAAAAGGACTTCAAAGCACCAATCTGGGTTTGTCTAACTTTCTGACAAGGAGGCTTATAAAGATTCACTGTCAGGTGTGACTGAGAATTGCCAGCTTACCTGAACCAGCTGTTACCACTTCACATTATGTTCATAATAATGCAGGGAGGATTTCGGCAAGTGAAAACTGCTGTTTAAAATCTAAAAGTCTGGAAGCATCTGTCAGTGTATTCAGGCTCAAAACTAACGCTTTACAAACCAGATGATGGTTGTGTACATGTTATGAATAGCTACTGTGTGTTGCTTTCCTAAGTTTTGTATACAAAATGGTGAAAGTTTTCATTCTACTGATATGACTCCTCAATACAACAGATGAGATGTTTGATAGAAACATTGCTGTCATTTCTAATGAATTCATAAGCTATTGTTCAACTCCCTCTTATGCTAAAGGCCCAGCTGAGAGCCCAGGAGTTGGTGTTTAATCAGACCCAGTCCATGTCTATCTTTCACAGAACATTGGGATAAAGACCCTTATAATTTTTTGGGAAAAAAAAAAAACAACTAACTTTTTAAGTCTGTGAAGATTAAGTTTAACTCCTTGGAAGAGATCATTTTTATATAAACTTTTTACACTTTCAATTCATCATTCAGCATATTTTGACTTTCCCTTTGAGTAAAATCACAGGACGGCTTTAATACATTCCAACGCTACTAAATATAAAAGAACCAAATTTGATAGCAGCAGTGGAAGGAGAAAGGTTGGTTATACGAAAAAAGCATAAACTGTGTTTGAATTACATTTCGAGACTGAAAGAGAAAGAATATAGAGAAGAAATGCCAGTATCCATTCTTTCCAGAGAAAGCAGCTTTCATTTGCATTTTGGTACCCGTTAGGGCCAAGAATTACTAGATGGTCAGCAACAACTGGTACAATCATTTATGCCAGGAATGCCCATTATCATCCTAACACAAAACCTTACATTTATTTTTCCTGATTATCTGCAAGTGCAGTCAAATCTCTTTAGGGTTTTTATTATTTTTAATTTTAAAAAATATATATTTTTATTGATTTTAGAGAGGAAGGGAGAGGGAGAGAGAGGTAGAAACATCAATGATGAGAATCATTGATCAGCTGCCTCCTGCATGCCCCCTGTTGGGGATGGAGCCCGCAACCCGGGCATGTGCCCTTGACAGGAATCAAACCCGGGATCCTTCAGTCTGCAGGCTGACGCTCTATCCACTGAGTAAAACCGGCTAGGACTAGGGATTTTATTTTTTTTCCCCTTTAAGAGTTCTCTTCTCATTAGAGTCTCAATGGCAACTTTGTCAGTGTCAGTGCACTCAACTGATCATATGCTCATCCTTGGTTTAGTTAGTGGACAAGTACCTGGAAATTGCAGTTAGTAACTGATTCAGCTTCTGCAGAATCATGGAAAGGGGCATATTGCTTATTTTGGTTGCTTTCCTTCAGAAAAAAATGACTTCCTTTTCTAGTACCAGAAAATAATCTTTAACATGCATTTAATTTAGCAGTATAATAGCCAACAGAATTATGAGGAATCTTGTTTTAAAAATATGGTCCAACACCAAGAATTTTAGAACACATTCAATTTACATCTTTTTAAAATAAAACTTATTTATTTCTCTACTGATAAAAGAAGACAGAAGGTGAATTTTAGAATGAATAAGTATATATATATATATATATATATATATATATATATATATATATATATCCTATATAATAAAAGCCTAATATGCAAATCAACTGAATAGCAGAATGACCTGTGGAACAACCAGTCACTATGATGCTCACTGACCACCAGGGGGCAGACGCTCAATGCAGGAGCTGCCCCCAGCCCTCAGGCCAGCCAAGGCAGGTGCCAGTGGAGGCCCTCTGATCGCCCTGCCGGTAGCTCCACAGATTGGCCCTGATCGCTGGCCAGGCCTAGGCACCCTACCAACTTTTGTGCACTGGGCACAAATATATATATAATAATATATATATATATATATATATATATATATATATATATATATTCCACATTCAAAGGCTGTTAAATCTCGTTGTTTACCCATATCTTCAGAAAAAAATCACTTCTACTGTCATGGTAAACAACCTGCTTCCCTATTTATAATGGTCTGGCCCTCTAGCAACTTCAGTGTGAAATTATAGCTAATTTGCCTACAAACATCAGGTGGTCATAATAATCTGGCCTCTCTCTCTCTCTCTCTCTCTCTCTCTCTCTATATATATATATATATATATATATATATATATTAGAGGCTCGGTGCACAAAATTTGTGCACTGGGGGGGGGGTCCCCTCAGCCCGGCCTGTGCCCTCTCACAGGACGGGAGCACTTGGGGGATGTCTGACTGACAGCTTAGGCCCCCTCCCCACAGGGAGCAGGTCTATGACAGCAGTTGGACATCCTTAGTGCTGCTGTGGAGGCGGGAGAGGCTCCCGCCACCGCCGCTGTGCTCACCAGCTGTGAACCTGGCTCAGGGCTTCTGTCTGAGTGGCACTCCCCCTGTGGGAGTGCACTGACCACCAGGGGGCAGGCACCCAGAACCTGGGCTTCCCTCCAGCCCTGGCTTTGTCTGGAAGGATATCCAATCTAATTAGCATATTATGTTTTAATTATTATAGATATATAGTATATATAATGCCTTATATATATAATTTCCTTTAGCTAGCTCCTATTTAATGCTTTCATGATTCTTAATTTAGAATATTTCATATTTTTGTAGATTGTTGATTAAAACACAACTTATTCAAACATACACATGCTACAATCATGATAAATTGATCTATTGTAAAATAGGATAGACTAATATATTTAAATTTCTTATAACTAGAAATGGTTTTATATTCTTTTTAAAATTTATTTTATTTATATTTTTTAGATATAACAACAATTTTAATGTTACATTTTTCTTTTTTTAAATTTTTTTATTGATTAAGTTATTACATATGTGTCCTTATCCCCACATTACCCCTCCATCCCCCCCACCCAATCATGTCCTCACCCCCCTGTTGTCTGTGTCCATTGGTTAGGCCTATATGCTAGCATATAAGTCCTTTGGTTGATCTCTCTTTTTACGCCCGCCCCCCCCCCCCCACCTTCCCTATGAGGTTTGATGGTCTGATTGATGCTTCTCTGTCTCTGGATCTGTTTTTGTTCGTCAGTTTATGTTGTTCATTACATTCCACAAATGAGTGAGATCATGTGGTATTTATCATTCCCTGACTGGATTATTTCACTTAGCATAAAGTTCTCCAGTTCCATCCATGCTGTTGCAAATGGTAAGAACTCCTTTTTTACCACCGAGTAGTATTCCATTGTGTAGATGTACCACAATTTTTTAATCTACTCATCTGCTGATGGGCACTTAGGCTGTTTCCAGATCTTAGCTATGGTAAATTGTGCTGCTATGAACATAAAGGTGCATATACCCTTCCTAATTGATGTTTCTAGTTTCTTGGGATATAGTCCTAGAAGTGGGATCACTGGGTCAAATGGGAGTTCCATTTTTAGTTTTTTGAGGAAACTCCATACTGTTCTCCACAGTGGCTGCACCAGTCTGCATTCCCATCAGCAGTGCATGAGGGTTCCTTTTTCTCCGCATCCTTGCCAGCACTTGTCGTTTTGATGACCTATCTAAATTATATATATTTTTTTGGTTTGGGAAGCAATATGTTAACCTAAGTTTAAGTTGAATCTATCTGTTTCCAAATTTCCCAATGAGGTAGCTCAACCAATGTCTATTGTCAAGTGCTAAATCTAAATATGTGTATCTGTTCCATCATAGATAATTACAAAGGGACACTATCAATAGGTTAGGGCTGAATGGACAGGAATTCACCCCTGCTGGCTAGAGTACCTCTGCCCCTCCCATCTAGCACACTTGATAGGAAGTCTAGCTGCAAACTTTGTCCTCTCCACTGCACCTCTCTGCTGGTAATCCCTAAGCCCATGCTTTAGGGCAAGCAATTTCTGTTTGGTTCATTGGAGGAGAACCCCAACCACTTTACTATCTTATGGCATAAGACTCTATGTTAAACATTAAGGGTTTAGTGATTATTATGGTACATATCCTTATAGAACTAGTGAGGATAACTTTAACCAGTCATTTATAAACATGAAGAGACATTTTAAAATCACCAAACACATAAAGGAAATTGGTTGATTGAAAGAAAGGTATCCTATAAGTAAGGACATTATGTTGGAAGAAAAATCCAATATGAATTAGTCTAAGCAAAAATAAAGAAAAAACAGAAGAAGAAAGAAGAAGAAGAAGAAGAAGAAGAAGAAGAAGAAGAAGAAGAAGAAGAAGAAGAAGAAGAGAGGAGGAGGAGGAGGAGGAAGAGGAGGAGGAGGGGAAAGGGAAGGGGAGGGGAAGGGGCAGGAGGAGAAGGAGAAGGGAGAAAAGAGGAGTACAGGATTTAGAGGCTTACACTAAAAAGAATGCAGGAGTGTAGCTGGTCTTAGAGATAATATCTGGAATTAGAGATTTGGAACAGCAACAAGAATGTCTCCATGGGTTTTCTCTGCTCAGAGGAATATCTTGGACTTGTTCTCTTCTGCTGCATATGGGTTTAATCCTCATGGCAGGGAACATAGGTGCTGGTTACTCTGGACTCAAAGACTTTCAGTTTTATAACCCAAAGGCCAAAGAGCCTTCCTTCTAGCTTGTTAAAGTACCAAGAAAGAATTAGGGTTGGTCCAACTTCGGACTCCATTTCAGGATAGTTACTATGGCCACAATGCAGTAATGTGGTCAGCTCAGGCTATGGGAAGAAGGTACACTCTGATTGGGAGCCCCCACCAGAAAACACCCTCAGCATGGGACAAAACCCTGGGATCAGAAGAAACTGAAGACTGACGAGGGACATCAACAACAATTGATATTAGGGGAGGATCATGCAGAGGAGTCCAAGAAAATCAATTTAACTAAAAAAGAGTTACTGAATAAAACAAGAGACAACTTAAAAATATAATTCCTATATCCATAAGGAGTGAATATAATACATCATTAAGAAGAACAATTTCTCATGAAACTAATAGAAAACTTTTGCATATCCATGGTATACTTCATGTGTTGAGAATGCACAGACAATAAGCCCAACCAAGACAATAGCCCAGTTGATTGGATTACAGGGCTCCAGGTTAATGTTAAATAGAATTTATTTTAAAACAAACATTTACTACTAACTATATACTAAGCACTATTCTAAGAATCAATTCATTTGATTTTCACAACAGCTGTTAGGTAAGTAGTAGTATTATTCCCATTTTACATATAAGCAGACTGAAGCATAGAGAGGTAAACGAGCTGCCCAAGATCACATGGTTGGTAACTAGAAGAACTAGGATGCAAATTCAGTAATAATATCCAGAGATTGTGCTACACCTCTAAATTAAGATGCACCCTGCTAGGTTGGTTGGTAAGTATCTCTATGCCTCAAAGACAAAATAAGAACATTAGGAACACCTGAGATTGAGGTTCACAGCTATGCACCTGCCAGGCAGTGCAGATTGGCTAATGTAGACCTGGTCAGCTGATTTCTCAACAGACACATATATTTATATATAAAATTTATAAATGATGAGATTGAATTATATATACAAATAAGGATAAAGGACCAAATCTGGCCCACTGCCTATTTTTGTAAATAAAGTTTAATTGGATCACAGCCACACCCATTAATTTATTCATTGGCTATGGCTGCCTTTTAGCTGAAAGGTTTACTTGAGTAGCTATGACAGAGACAGTATCACAAATCCTAAAGTACATAATATCTGGCCCTTAGAGACAGTTTGACAACCCCTGCTCTACTGGTACAGAATAACATGTGTAGTAAATAAAATAAAGACTATCATTATACAGATTCATATGTGGATAGATCAATATAGATATACTAGAGGCCCGATACACAAAAATTTGTGCACTCGGGGGGAGGAGGGTCCCTCAGCCCGGCCTGTGCCCTCTCCCAGTCTGGGTCCCCTCAGGAGATAATGACCTGCTGGCTTAGGCCTGCTCCCAGGTGGCAGAGGGCAGGCCCAATCCCTAGGTGCAGCCCCTGGTCGGGCTAAGAGCAGGGCTGATTGGGAAGTTGGGGCGCCGCCCCCTGTCAGACACAGAGCAGGGCCAATCAGGGGGTTGGGGCGCTGCCCTCTGTCACTCACAGAGCAGGGCCCATCAGGGGGGTTGGGGCTCCGTACCTGTCACGCACAGAGCAGGGTCGATGAGGGGGTTGTGGAGCTCCCCCCTGTCACGCACAGACCAGGGCCTATCAGGCGGTTGGGGAGCTCCCCCCGTCACTCACAGAGTAGGGCTGATAGGGGAGTTGGGGCACCGCACCCTGTCATACACAGAGCAGGGCGGATCAGGGGGTTGGGGCACCACACCCTGTCACACACAGAGCCACAGGGCGATCAGGGGGTTGGGGAGTTTCCCCCTATCAGGCACAGAGCAGGGCTGATCAGGGGGTTGGGGCGCCTTCTCCTGTCACGAACAGAGCAGGGTGGATAGGGAAGTTGTGGCCCCGCCCCCTGTCACACACAGAGCCACAGGGCAATCAGGGGGTTTGGGCACTGCCCCCTGTCACGCTGATCCTGGTGCCGGGAGGCCTCACAGCTCCCCTGATCCCGGTGCTGGGAGGCATATTACCCTTTTACTATATAGGATAGAGGCCTGGTGCACGGGTGGGGGCCAGCTGGTTTGCCCTGAAGGGTGTCCTGGATCAGGGTGGGGGTCCCGCTCAGGTACGGCCAGCCTGGGTGAGGGCCTGATGGCTGTTTGCAGCTGGTCACACCCCCTTCAGGGTGGGAATCCCCGCTGGGGTGCCTGGCCAGTCTGGGTGAGGGGCTGAGGGCTGTTTTCAGGCTGGCGGGTGACTGAAGCTCCCAATTGCTCCTTTTTTTCTTTTTTTTTTTTAATTCTGGGCCAGCTTTAGCTCTGAGGCTTGGCTCCAGCTCTGAGGCCTCAGCTGCTGAAAGCAGGTATCTTTTTTGTTTGGGTTCTATAATCAAAACACTGGTTCAACTCCAGCTCTGAGATCCCGGCTGGCTGAAAGCAGGTTTCTGGGGTTTTGTTTAGCTTCTATATTTGTAACAATGTTTCAAACTGCAAGCTCAGAGGCCGGCAACGGCAGGTGGGGAACCTGGCTTCCTTCGTCACTGAAGCAAGCAAGCCTCATGTGAGCTTCAAGCTGCCTGGCTGCCGGCCGCCATCTTGGCTGGCAGTTGATTTGCATATTGCCCTGATTAGCCAATGGGAAGGGTAGCAGAGGTATGGCTAATTACCATGTTTCTCTTTTATTAGATAGGATAGATACATAGATATTCTAGCAAGAATATCACAGGTGAACCTACTTGAAGCTGTTTTGGGTGGGTAAATACACTAAAATAACTTTAGATCATTGACCTGAACATAAATTTTCAACATACAAATCACCAAAATGCAAAAATGAGCCCCAGTGCAGAGATGCAGATGATGTTGGTCAGTGATTTTCAACTGGTGTGCCACAAGAATTTTTAAAACATGCAATACCTGAATACTTAGCCAGGGGCACTGATTTCTTTTCCCTTTGTTTGTCAAATTAAAAAATGACAGCCACCAACATAAAATAGCCATTTGGTGTAAATGAATCAAATTTATGCCTATATTTTTTGTCAGATCAGCATAAAATATAATATAGTTTTGGTGCACCACAGAATTTTAGTAATCAGTTTATGTGTGCCATGAGATGAGAAAGGTTGGGAATCACTGATGTAGGTGATAGAGCTCAATTTAAACTCAGTTATTAAGTGAGCAACATGCTATTTTATTTCATTTCATTTCTTCCATAGATAGGTTTTTTTGATGATTTGCTTCTTTCCCTTAGAAGTTAAAATGGAGAAAACCATATATTTTGGATTAATATAATAAGTAAATATTGTTAAATATGTATGCCAGAATATACAATGGAATATTTAACCTGAAAGTGGACATATTCTTCTAGTTAATTTTTTATTCAAGTTGTTCTATTAAAATAATCCTATGTAGTAAAAGCCTAATATGCTAAGTGTCTGGTCCACTGGTCAGCCATTTAACCAATCAAAGTGTAATATGCTAATGATATGCTAAGGCCCCTCAACTACTCACTATGACGTGCACTGACCACCAGGGGGCAGATGCTCCCACCGGTAGGTTAGGTTGCGGCTGGGGTCCGGCTGATAGGACTGAGTGAGACAGGCCAGACATGTCCGGGAGCCCTCCTGCAGTCCCTCCCTGGCTGGTCAACCTTCTGTGTCCCTCTCCAGCCCTGATTGTGCACCAGTGGGGTCCTTCAGCCTGGCCTGCACCCTCTCACAATCCAGGACCCCTCGGTTTCAGTGTCTGCCCAATCCTGCAGGCCAGACTGAGGGTCCCCACTGGTGCATGAATTCGTGCACCGGGCCTCTAGTTCTTTTTATAATATAGTAAAAAATGAAGTGGGACTCATAGAAATATAGATGTGTGTGACTGAATTACCACCTAATTGAATGCAATAACTTCTTTATTATCACTGAAATAGTTGGAGGTACTGCAATTTATTGTGATACAATTTTATTGTAATCCTTTCTATTATAGCCAAAACAGTTTTGAAGAGGTCGAGTTCAGAAATGGAAAAAAATTAATGCAGCTTTGTATTTTAAATCATTCAAGAGCACTTTACTTATTCACATGTAGTCCTTCTTTTATGTTTCTCCCTTCCAGTTTTCAGAAGGAAATATTTGACATTTCTCTCCACAAAGTTCCTTTCCCAGTGGGCTATTACTAATGTCAACAAAAGCAGCAGGAGAGCCTCTGAAGACTTGGAAAAAGTTGAGCAAGCACAGATGACCCTGTTTGCTTAGAGTAAAATGAAGTGTTTACCTCCATCTTCAGTTGTAGAGAATTGCCAGGAGGGAAATTATGCTTTAAATCAGCAGTCTTCAAATTATGTCCCTTAGAACATTAGAGTTCTGTGGTAGTGCTCAGGAGCTGATCAAAAATGTGTTTCCTAAAAATATGTTTAAGCTATTTTTAAATTGGTAATTAAAAACAAGCATATACCTAAGAATTCTATATCAAACTCTGGTACACTGTAGATGATCAAATCCATTTGCTTGGGTTCTTCCCTCATTTTTTGTGCAGATTTTAAAATAATGCGCACCCCCCCCCCTTCACCTCCCAACTCTTGCATACACTTGAAAACTGGAAATGTGTCATTACTTGGGCAAATTGTGTTTCTGCACTGCTTTATCTTATTTTTACTTTTAAAATATGTGTTTATTGATTTTAGAAAGAGGAAGGGAGGGGGAAAGCGAGAGCGAGAGCGAGAGCGAGAGAGAGAGAGAGAGAGAGAGAGAGAGAGAGAGAAGAGAGAGAGAAATATCAATTGGCAGCCCCCTATTGGGGATAGATTATGCAACCCTGGCATGTGCCCTGACCGGGAATCAACCAGCCACCCTTTGGTTGGGATGATGCTCAACCAACTGACCTACATTGGCCAGGGCTGCACTGCTTTATTTTCAATTCAAATTCCTGTAAAATTTACAGGTGTGTACAGATAGGTCACAAAGACACTAGGTATGCCAGCTACTTTTCTGTGTGCTCTCCTCCATTAAAAAAAATATATCCTGCATCCTTCTGAGTATCATCTTCCATGTTGACTGTTAGGAGTCATTAAAGCACAAATGAAAGCTGTTCTGAGGCCTTCAGTTCTGTACAGGTCTCCATCAGAGCACAAGATGCTGCTTCCGTCAGGGCTCGGAAAGGCACAGGGGCATCATCAGCTCACTGCATGCTCTTGCCACAGAGCAACAGTCAGTTGAACAATAATAAGCAAATTCAAAACATATTATAACATAATGTAGGCAGCTTGGTGTCAATTGTGAATTCTGAAGGCTTCCAGTCATAGACAGAATGAGGAATGTCTATAGTTATTTTTAATAAGTTAATTTTGAATCAAAAATTCCCTTCTAATCGGTTTCAAGTTTCTGGATTAGTTTAAATGAACAGCAAACTGAGAGGACAAGGTAAGCAGCTAAAAATTATCATTTGAAAATAATTATTAATTATTTGTATGGAACAGGATTTTCTCAACTTTTCTCAATCTTTCTAAAACCCTTTGCATTCTATTTTCCTCCCACTGATTGTTTGACACCTTTTCTTATCACTATTTTTCTGAATTTTAAATATACTTTCAACATGATGAAAGAAATGTGGCTTTGGGAATGATATCAACTTCCCATATCCTCACCTTGAGTCATTAGGCTGTTATCCTTTTAGAACCATAATTTCCTTGCCAGCAAACCAAGATGGTTCTGAGGATTAAATTATGTAATTACATAAATAGACTAGCAAAATAAGTGTTAGCTCCCCTTTTCTTTATTAGATACTAGTAGCCCTGTGCAGGAATCCGTGCGCCAGTAGCTTGCTGCCGCCCTCCTGTAGCTCCCCCCACCCGCTACCCGCCGTCCCTTGTTCCCCCCCCCCTCATAGCTTGCTGCCTTGCCCCCTCCTATAGCTCTCCACCACCCACTTGTGGCTCGCTGCCCCACCCTCCTGCTGATCCGTGATCCGGTTGTTACACAGTCGGTCATTATGTAATGACCATTTGCATATTACATCTTTATTATATAGGATTGGGCCACACTGACCCCTATTCTTGTGTGCAATGTAAAATATGACAAGAACCCAGCCATGGTGATATCAGTGTCTTCCAGGAAATAGAGGTATGTTTACAGAAGTTTCCAATGAATGGCATTTAACACATCCTTCCACTGTCCAGAAGTTTATATGCTAAGGAATAATTGCATAAGAAGTTTTCATTAGGCTTATCTCATCAACAATCTTTTCATTATCTCTTAATTAAACTGTATAATCATAATCATTTATGGAAGTATGCAAGGGAAAGAACATGAAAAATGAGGGAAAAAAATGACACAGATCCATGAGTTCCTTTTGTACTGAACAGCTAAGCAGCAGTGGGTTGCAAGTAGTTTGAAAGTCTGACAAGAAGGTGTTCGGTTCTTGATGTTGCTGGAAATTCATGTGGATCTACTCTAGAGAGAGAGGTGAAGCCCAAGGTACTAGTTCCACTTCAAGTGTTCTCAATATCCTCCTTGTTTTTATTTAGGCTGAGGCTTCAAGTTCCAAACTCCTGCGGTTACATGTGAAATGTGGTTGGTATTGAGTAATATAAGGTCTGTGGCTATGTATCCACACTACATCGAAAGTTCATAAAAGCAAAAGGGCGGTTGGTAAACTAGTAAGTAATATATTTTTCAATAACAACTTACATCATGGCCATGATATCATTAGTATCCCATTTTCCCATTTTTACAGTTTTTGAGCACAAAAGATCCACTCAAGAAAGAAAAAATATATATGTATTGATATATTTTATATTACCTATGTATGTGTGTGTGTAACATTCTCATCACACACACCCACCCACCCACCCACACACACACACACACACACACACACACGCTGTATACTGGAATCTTATCATTGTGGTTCTATTGTACAGGATGGATAAGATAGGGAAGTGAGAAATTGAGAGAGGAAAGAAAGAGAATTAAGACATTCTGTAAATAAGTAGAGTCTTGTTTACAGCAATTCCTTAACATTTGTTTTATAACAGTTGTTTTCATGTTCAGCCCTCACCAGCTGTTCCCCAAACATTGGGTTTTAAAAACTAATATGCTTTGCACCAACACAATTCTCCATAAAATGTTTAATGCATTGTAATTTCTGTCTTATTACTGCTCTTGTTCAGACTACATCCAGCCCATCCTAAATTTCAATAGTATTTTGGAGAAGTAGCCATTTTTGTGGAATGAAAAAATCAGTTCATATATTTCAAAACTATGAGGTAGCTGATGAACAAGATTTGCTTAAAAAAATGTTTCCAGCACCAGGATTGTGTTTAGCCTTTAACTACCATTGTGAATGTTGAGCCAGAAATATTATTAATAAATGTCATTTCTTCAAATTAGTTCAGTATTAATATTGATACAAACTTTCTTCCTGCTCTTAATTTTGCATCTCAATAACGATGTAAATGTTGGCAAGCACTGCTATAGATAATAGATAAAATTATGCAAACACAATGTTTTTGCAGCTTTTGAGTAAATACTGCATGCTAATGAATCACAAAGTGTTTTCTGTGTTCCTGTAGGAGCTGAGTTTGTGTAGGTGGACCGTGCCGGAGATGTGCTTTTCTGAGCCTTTTACACTTACATCTCAGCAGAGCTATTGTTTGTCCCCTAATAAGCAATTTGGTAGTTTTATCATGAGCTCTGAGGCCCTCCAAAGATCATTTATATAATGACATCTTTTGAGAGCAAGCCTCTCTAGAACTTTTTGAAGGTAATAATTATTGCATATATTTGTTTTATAGCCACTGTGATGTTTTCAAAAGCTTCCTGCTTCTGAATTTATTGCCACAGGTTTGTTCTTCGGTTGTAACAAAATGGGTTGGGCTATAAAAGAGACATACTTTTTGAAGCAGACTTTTACAAAATATGTTTTTATTGATTTTAGAAAGAGGAGAAGGAGAAGGAGAGAGAGATAGAAATATCAATGATGAGAGAGAATCATCTATTGGCTGCCTCCTGCACGCCCCCTACTGAGGATCGAGCCCACAACCCTGGCATGTGCCCTGACCAGGAATCGAACCGTGACCTCCTGGTTTATCCATTGATGCTCAACCACTGAACTACACCGGCTGGGTGAAGCAGATTTTTAAAATACCTAACAACATTCACCTAGCTAGTGATTCCTTTATAATCCTAACCTTAGATTTTCAGTAGATACTTTGGGGAATTAATATGTCAGTGCACAGAAGAAAACCTAAATGAAAGGGAAGTAGAAAGGCATTAAGAGTAGTATACAAATGCCCAAATGAGGCCTTTTTAAATGTGAACCAGAATGGTTTCCTGTCTTCAAGAAATGCATCAATATAAATTATTTTGAATGTTCATAAAAAAATAAATAATTATGTCCTATTGAGGGACCTTCGGAAGACATGATTTAAAAGAAGAAAAAGAAAACTGAGTAAATCTGTTGCTGGAGAAATTAGGGGGTCCAATTTCCCTGACACTAGTGGGCATGGGGTGGCTCTTGCCATATTTTCCGAAAAAGAATCTTCTGAGATTCGCATGGGAGAATGGATGGTTTTTATTGGCGTGGAGTTACATTCCTCAGGTGTCAAAGTCCCATGCCCCTTAACCCAGTCCTGAAAAAGATACAGCTGGGGTGCCGGGAGAGCCCAAAGCAAGGCCAGTGTCCAGAGCTGCCATTCCATGTGCAGCCGGTTCTAGTTCAGCACCAGGCCAATTAAAGTCCATTCGTCCATTGTGTGGAGCCCACATGGCTGTGGGCCACATGGATGAATGCAGGGGAATGGGCCCCCTGCAACAGGAGTCAGTTGCAAACAGCAAACAAGCAGGCCAAGACACTGACCTTCCTTTGTTCAGATGTTTAAATATTCAGGTTTCATGGCCTTGCAGTGACCAAGTCTATTCTGGCCAATTCCCTGTTCCAGGTGTGACTGATAGACAGGTAAGCACCTTCCCAAAGTATAAACACTCAACCACCATGCTCTACAGAGAAAGCAATTTATTGGTCACAACCCATACTTCACATGTAATCACTCAAACCATACTGGGCATGCATCCAAACTGCCTTTGTCCAGGTCCTTCCGCCATCAACCAGCAGGGGAACAGACTTGTAGAGTGTTAAATGCAGCTTTTTGGCAAAGCTGTATAAATGGCATTCTTATACTATCTTTACTCCTTTCCTGTTAAATAATGGCCAGGTTATTACAATGGTATCAAATTTAATGTTTTTAGTTTAGTCTTAATAGCAGTATATTCCTACTCTAATTAGTTTGACCATAGGGTCAATGCAAAATATAATTTGCTATGCATAAAGATTCTTTCTAGAAAGAACTAAGAGCAATTAAATTTTAAAACAAAATTAAAAGACTACCATATCAGTGGTCTCCCAATTTTTATGACTGTAAAAAAATGTATACACCTCCAGTGTATGTATACTAGTATGTAATATTTATGAAATAGATATGTATACTACACATTCATAAATATCATGTGTTAGAAAACATATACAAAATAGGAAACTTAAAAGGTTAAGATAAAAATAAACATAAATAGATGTTTGGATTGTCAGTCTCTGAGGAGTACATGTTCTGCTTTTTATTTTTTTAAACTTTATTGTTGAAAGTATTACATATGTCCCCTTTTTCTCCCATTGACTCCTTATAACCTGTAGGGCGCGGTTATAGAGTTAAGCCTCAGACTGACCTGTTGGCAACAAGTCCCAGCTTAAAGGGCACAGTCCTCTTAGCATAATTAGGCTTGACTTTATGACTCTCCCTAGATCTTATCTGGGGAGCTAATGGGCTGAGGGAGATGTAGCAAGTGCTGCCAAAACAAGTGAACCTCACAAGAACAGTGTAACTCTGGTAACCACTACCTTGTTTACCTCTGGCTATAAAATAAAGGCTCAGCTTGCCTCTGGATCTCTCTCTCTGTGGCCTCAGCCAGGCACAGGAAGATCCACCTAGAGCCAGCTTATTCTCTCTGTCATTTCTTCATCCATTCGCCGACCCTCACTCAGGCTTTCAAACCCTTGGCTGAGCTGGCTTGGCACAATAACCTGCCCCCCAGCCACTGCCCCAGTCCTCCACCACCCTATTGTCTGTGTCCATGGGTTATGTATATACGCATAAAAATTCTTTGGTTGATATCTTCCCACCCACCCCCACCTTCCCTCTGAGATTGGACAGTGCACTGTCTGCTTTAGAACACCACTCCACAATAGTAACATACACTTACAGTGCCAGGTCTCACTTAAAGAGCTCTAGACACAGAAATCACTTAATCCTCATGACAACTCTCTAAAGGGACTCTGCTATTACCTCCATTTTACAGATGAGTGATCTAAAGCTGGAAGGAGTTGGGTGATTTACTTAAGGTCACATGGCGAGGTACTGGTAGAGCTGGGGTTCAAACCCAGAAAGTATAGATACTCAACCACCATGCTCTACAGAGAAAGCAATTTTTGTAACCTCTCAACCCTTTGTCATCTCACCTCACTGCCTCCTTCACCTGTTACCTTATACTAAATCACAACATTTTAAAGATTAATAACAAATCTACTTAATATAAAAAACAAGTTATAAATATAGAGAAGAAGATAAAGGTGCTTTCTATAATAGAAGAGTATATCCTTTTGTTTACCTTGCTGCTCCTCAAATGCTCCCCAGGTACCCCTCCCAAAAACCTCTTTGAGCAAACATCAATCAGAGATCTCCTGATAAGAAGAGGGAATATCTAAGCTCAGGCAACTTTTTTTACATTCATTATTTAGGGCATCTCCATTATCAAATTGTAAAGGTAGCATTGTAAATTATTTTCTTTGAACTATTTCTGGGGTCTAGTATAAATGCTTAGTTGCATAACTTAAAATTAAGAAAAATTAGGTCCTTAATTGCTTATAGGTAATATTATTAGATACAATTCAAGAAAAAAGTAAAATTCTGTTGAATATGGACTCTCTTGCAACCTGAACTGGGTCTATAAAATATTTGTTTTTATTAGTATTTTATAAACAGAGAAATATGACTAATTGGTCACACACTCATCTACATATATAAAAGCCTAAGCGACCATTACGACCAGACAACTGGACGACTGGACGATAGCTATGATACGCACTGACCACCAGGGGGCAGATGCTCAATGCAGGAACTGCACCCTGGTGATCAGTGTGCTCCCACAGCCAACCTCTTGCAGCCAGCCAACCTCCCACAGTCCCTCCCCCCGGCTGGCCAGCCAACCTCCTGAAGTCCCTCCCCCCAGTCAGTTGGTCCCCATTAGGACTGTGCAAGATGGCCTGGATTGGCCCTGTGCAAGACAGCCCCAATTGGCCCCAATTGCTGGCCAGGCTGAGGGACCCCACCCATACATGAATTCATGCACCAGGCCACTAGTTTACAATAAGACTACAAATGAGGCTACTTGGAGGAAACTTAAAGGAGAATTAGTAACAGACCAATTTCCAGTTAGAACAAATAATTACAAGTCACGGTCACAGAGTTCACATCAGGTAGGGAAGGCCCATTGTTGATACAAAATTGTAATTAGCACCTGGTAGGTGCTCAATAAATAATTAGAACTAGCACTGACATTATATAATGAGTTAGATGATCCCCTCTATTCCATCCTAGGATATAACTATCATAAATAACACTGTTTTTATGAATAACACTGTTTTGGCAGGAAAAATTGATTCCCAAACTTTAATTTTGGATTCCAATCACAGATTAATATGGGTGTTTCATGATAGCACTGAAGAAAGTAATGTCTAGTAGCCCTGGATAGTGTGGCTCAGTGCTTAGATCATGGGCTTGTGCACTGAATGGTCATGGGTTCAATCCCTGACCCACATTGGATCTCTCTCTCTCCCTCTCTCCCTTTCCTCACCTGCCCTTCCTTCCACTCTTTCTAAATATCAATGGGAAAATATCCTTGGGTGAGGATTAACACAGACACACAGACACACACACACACACACACACACACACACACACACACACACACACACACACAAAGTAATGGCCACTCAGCAAGAAAGAAAACCTCCAGTGGTGATTTTCAAAGCCTCATCCTCCAAATCAGAGCTGCTACTGGCCACCATGAAGAGAAGAAGAACCCTCCCCACACCCCACAGTCATACCTTTGAGGGAAGGTGATTTGGAAATGATTTTCCTGACTTAAAGGGAGGATCTCTGCTCCTGGTATAACTTGGCCTTGCTGTTCCTGAACAAGGTGTTCCAGGATTAGTTTGTGATGACTGTTTGCTATTTCTGTGTTATGGATTTTTAAATAACATTCCTTAGCAGGAAATACATGTCTTTAAAGGACAAACCCCTATAGAAAAAAGACAGTGTATTTGCCTTGAAGCTTGACAAGTATGTATTTATTACAGTGGTTCTCAACCTGTGGGTCGCGACCCCTTTGGCAGTCGAACAACCCTTTCACAGGGGTCGCCTAAGACCATCCTGCATATCAGATATTTACATTATGATTCATAACAGTAGCAACATTACAGTTATGAAGTAGCAATGAAAATAATTTTATGGTTGGGTCACAACATGAGGAACTGTATTTAAAGGGCCAGAAGGTTGAGAACCACTGATTTATTATAAGTAGAACATTTTCAAAGGAAAATATTTCTAGGTACTTATTCAGAAAAGCCATTTTATCAATGCTTTCCCCTTCTTTTTTTGAGTCAATTCTCTTCATTATTTACTCTGAACATGATTAAAAATTTAGAAGTAATAAATTCCCACAAATTTAAATTAATTAGAAGACCCAAAGGTTTCCTCAGCTTTTTTTTTTTCCATCTTATTCCCTATGCATGTTCTAATCTTTTCTCATATTTAGATACCAAATGCTTTCTTCATTGAATAATTACATTTCTATGTCTAAGACTTCGTCCAGGCTGAACCTATACTTGAAAATGTACTTGACTCTTCTGCATTTTCACTTTTTCCTTTAATCCTTCCCTAGCTTTAAGACAGGAAGCAAATATCTACTGGTCTACATAACAAAAACTTATTGTTCCTAAATACCAATCTGAAGACTAGTGCTGTTATAGTTTCTACCATCTGTAGGAAAATGATAAACATAAGATGTCTGCATGCACACATAACACACACACACACACACACACATATTCCCCTACTGGTATAAAGGTGCCAACTAAAACTACCTTTTCTTGTAAAACTTATTCTTTAATCTGAAATTATATTCTTATACTTTTTAAATATTAAAATATCTTATTATATACTAACTTAGAGGCCCGGTGCATGAAATTCATGCACCGGGGGGGATCCCTCAGCCTGGCCTGCGCCCTCTCACAGTCTCGGCCCCCTTGGGGGATGTCTGACTAAGCCGGAAGTTAGACATCCCTCTCACAGTCCAGGGCTCTCGCAGTCCGGGATCCCTTACTCCTTACTGCCCACCTGCAGCAGAGGCAGGAGAGACTCCCACCACCACTACTGCACTTGCTAGCCATGAGCCCGGCTTCTGGCTGAGCGGCGCTCCCCCTGTGGGAGCACACTGACCATCAGGGGGCAGCTTCTGCATTGACCTCTGCCCCCTGGTGGTCAGTGCACGTCATAGCGACCAGTTGTTCCGCCATTTGGTTGATTTGCATATTGTGCTTTTATTATATAGGATGGAAATGATAGTTTCTTTAAATAAATGTTTTTATTATTTGTCAAAATAAAATTTGGCTATCCTCAAAATTTATTTTTTTATTTTCAAAACTTTGGGGAGATTTTCCCTAGTCTTTGAAATTCAAAAGTCTGGGAACCACTCACAGATAATTGACTTGACTCTTCTTTGTTAACCTCTTTGCAATGCAATCCCTTTGTTACATTTACTTAATATGTTATTTATTTAATTAAACTTATGAGATGCCATTCCTTTAACTCCATTCCCTTCAACAATCACACCACAGAAGTAGAAAAATCAGAATATGTCTTGTTTTAATCTATACAATGCTTAAACTGTATCAGGTAAAGATAGGTGCCTAATTAATACTGTCCAAAGCTGGTATTAGAAAATCATTTCCATTTCAAAAATACTGTAGGAAAGTTATTTTGTTTGATGGAATAATCTTTTTTTAAAATCAGTACATTTCTAAAATGCTATAAGGAAACAGACATGAGCAACACTGTGCTAATGTCAAAATGAAGTTAGCAATAATTCAGAAGATGATATATAAGAAGGCGAATGTTATGTTCAGTAATAAACAGTAATGTATTCACAGGGATTATGGCTAAGAGACTTCACTTTTTTTATTAAACACCTAGACAATTCACCTCTGAAGAACTAAGCAACTACTAAATCAATTTAATGTCAATTTGTTTTGGGTGCTAAAAGTCCTGAATTTCACTTCTAGTTCCATTATTAAGCAATTGTGTGATCTTGATAAGTTATTTCACAGCCCTGAATCTTAACATTTTTGTACATAAAAGACAAGGCATAAATTAGATGATTTATCAAATCATCTAATTCTTTGCAATTCTAACGTTAAAAATAACGTCTTCAAAGGAAATCCTACCATTTTCAATAACACAGATGAACCTAAAAGACATTGTGCTAAGTGAAATAAGTCTGACACAGAAAGGTAAGTACTGCATAACCTCACTTATATTTGGAATTTAAAAACATCAAACTCAAAATCAGACAGTAGGATGGTGGTTGCCATAGACTGGGGAGTGGGAGGAATAAGGAGATATTGGTCACAGGATACAAAAGTTCACTTATGTGTGATGAATAAATTCTGGAGAGCTAAAGTATAGCATAATGACAATAGTTAACAACACTGTATTACATACTTGAAATTTTCTAAGGAGATAGATCTTAAATCTCCTCAAAACACATGCATACAGACAAGTCACTATGTAGAGGTGACATAATATATTTAGCTTAATTATGGTAATCTTTTCAATGTTATATATACACGTCAACATCAAGTTGTACACTGTAAATATATATACAATTCCTATATGTAAAAGATACCTTAATAAAGTTATTTTTAATGAAGAAAGAAATTCAGATTCTGCAAGTCTATTTGAATAAACAGGGCTGAGATCTTGAATTATGGAATCAACAACTCCAAATCCTGGTATTACAACCTCCTGGAATGGCCCCAATTATCTCACTGGTTTTAGCATAATTTTTAAAAAGTCTTCACAGTACGCTCAATTTGAAATCTCTTTAAGAAAACATGGCATAGAATCATTTAAGAAGGAGGCGTTTTTCAAAGTAAAATAAAAGATAGGGCGCAGAAACTTTTAAATGGCTTGGAATCACTGTGATTAGACAACTCCTGTAAGAGCAGAATAGTAATACAGATATGAATATAGTCCCTGGTGACTTACTGCTTGACTCATCCAAAATTGTGCCCTTCCCACTCCAGTTAAAATGTTATCTCCCATCAAAATATGACACCCCAAAACAACATGCCAGTAACTCTAGGCCGTGGGGAACTACAATGACTATCATTCAAATTAATTCTGACTGACATTTTGGTAAATCACCACTCGAAGTCAGGAAGGGAACATTTTTAAAGCACTTGAATAGTGCCAAAATAGTAAGGAGTAAACCCACATTTATCACTCAGGAGGTGAAGTGCCAGGAGACTCCGAATCCAGAAAAATGGCAGCCACATCATCTCAACTGGAACATGAGTGATGGGTCTTTGTCAACAACATCGAGCTAGCATTTCCCACTATACACATGGTTTAGCAGGTAAGATATATATTATATAGAAATTGAAGTACAGCATGTGCATTTATTCATATTTTAGGAAGATAGCTCAATCATTTTAATAAAATTAATTCTCAATAATTCTCAATAAAATTAAGAGCAAGGCTTTGGAATCTGCAAGAACCTATTCAAACATGGGCTCTGCCCCTTATCAGCCATTGGGCTTCAAGAAAGTTAATTTCTCTAAGCCTCAGTTTTCTGAAATGTAAAATACAGGTGATGAAAACATATTTTATATGGCCAATCACTGGACTAAATGAGATGGTGCATGTACACTGTTCAGCAAAATGCTGGGCAAAAATTAGTAAAAGCTGTTGTTGCTATATGTATCTAAAATAGTTAAAGCTTGAGCCCATTATACTTTTATTACAAATAGGACCAATTATGAAATAATGACCTAGAATTATATTTGTATATAATAGTTCTATTTGTGTATAATAACCCTTTCAGAGTGAAGAAGTTAGTATTTATTGAGTATTTACTATGCCAGACACCACGTTGGGTCCTTTACCTATATTTCACCCATTGGCTCATTTAAGCTCTTGTCACAAAGACACTAAGGTTGAGAGAGTTTATAACTTTCTACCCAAGGTGATACAGCTAACAGTTGTTAAAGCCAGGATTTATCCCTAGGTCTTTCTTCAAAGCCAGTAAATCTAACCCTACATCTTAATTAGAGATAGAAAAACTATTCATTGAGGCTGAACCTCTCTCAAATCCACACCCTTCCTCACCCATCCCACTGACATAGCTCTAGTTCAGGTGGCTCTTCATCCCTAATCACCTTTGCTATGATAATAAAGACCTACCTGGGCTCCAGCATTTGCTTGTTCCAATCCACTCTTACTTCCAGCTGCCAGAATAAGCTTCCTGAAGTTCAGCTTCATGTGTGGTGCCCTGTTTCTAGTCAAGGATTCCCCCTACTGAGAAAATCAAGTCCAAATGCATCAGACTTTCCCTCAATACTCTCAATAACCAGGAATCACTCCTTTCCAACCTACTTCCTAGTTAGTGCTGCATTTTGGATGCTCCACTCCAGGTGACCTGGATGACCCATGGTTTCCTGGATAATGCCAACTATCCTAGACAACCTTACCTGCTTTGTTTGCTGCATTGGACAGCTCCCTATTGACCTTTCTACCCCAAACCTCCCTCACCCAGCCCCATCAAAACCTTACCCATATTCTGTGGCTCAGCATAAATATCATTTCATTAATCAAACTGATCATTCAGCATTCTTTGTGATCATTACCTCCTCTCAATATCCACAGCTCTTTATTTTTTCCTCCATCATGGCACGTTTCATTTTCTGCTCTATAGTATCTTAGGCTGTCATTTTCTTGAAAGTAGACACCGAGTCTTCTTTATTAAGCATCCAAATGATTTGAATACAGTAGTAGTTACAACCAACACTTATATATCACATTATATTTCAGGCATTATTCTAAGACCTTTTACATATATCAACTCAACCCACACAACAAACCTATTAGGTAGGTGTGGTAGGCAGCCTCTGAGATTATCTGAAATGATCCTAGTATTCACAGCTGTCTGTAACCAGCTCTTTCTGAGTGTGGGCTGGACATAGGAATTTGATTCTAATTTGGAATCTCACTAATCTGGAATTGGAACCACCTCTAACAATTCCTGCCAGGGTGACATTAGGCATCTGAGGTTAGGACACAACTCCCCTGAGCCACAGCTACCATCAATGTACAATGGGACTAGGAATAGGAACTACCCTTGGGGAAGACTAGGTTTAGTTTCTGGCATAATTAAACCACTTGGAGCAGTGTCTGGTCATGTTCTCTTGAAGGCCTTGCTCAAATAAATTCCATGTGTTTAACAAGGTCTTCCTTGGCCACAAAAGTGAAAAGGGCTTATTCCTCTTCAGAATTCCTCTACCATTTATCTGTCTTACTCACATGACACATATAAATCATAATATCTTTACAATATGCAATTAAACTATTTATTCACAAAGTCTTACTTGAACACCCTGTGTAAGGCCTGTACATTGGTAATGATGGACTCCTTAATACAGTGTTCTGCATAAAGAAGGTAACTTGTAAATATCCCTTGAATTAATCATTGTACACTCTATGTTATACCATTTCATTATCACAAATTCTTTTAATGATGCATTATGAAAATAACTGTTGTGGTGCAGTTCACAAAATCATGTTAAGAAGTAGGAGCTGACTGAGCTGACTTTCTAAAGCAGAATCACACTATGGGCAGGATCTATATTGTGCGGGGGGTGTCACCCCCATCTGCATTGTAGCAGAGAAATTTGGAACCACACTTCCCATAAGACCCAGGCCCTCTCATAGGCCCTTAGTGCCCTATAAGAGGCATTCTCACAGGTTGAAGTTTACACCCCAGTGGCAACTGCTGGCAGGAAGCTTAGATTATGTGAGGTGCAGCCCGCCTTTGAATTCTGAGGATTTCTACTAAGAATTATTGCATTCTTTCCTTTAAATATATTTTATTGATTTTTTACAGAGAGGAAGGGAGAGGGATAGAGAGCTAGAAACATCGATGAGAGAGAGAAACATCGATTAGCTGCCTCCTGCACACCCCCCCACTGGGGATGTGCCTGAAACCAAGGTGCATGCTTTTGACCAGAATTGAACCTGGCACCCTTCAGTTGACAGGCTGACGCTCTATCCACTGAGCAAAACTGGCCAGGTCAAGAATTATTGTATTCTTAGTAGAATAGGATAATGCTTTAGCTGAGATCCTTAGCTGCAGCTTCCCTGCAAATCCCGTATCATTCGATTTCCTGGAATAGTTTCTGCTGGGTCACCTGACTTCAGACTCTCAGAATTTCCAAATGTTGTATAAGCCTCCAATTCCATATAAAATAATTTCTAGTCCAGTTGATTTGGCTCAGTGGATAGAGCATCGGCCTGTGGACTGAAGGGTCCCAGGTTTGATTCCCATCAAGGGAACATGTCTGCGTTGCTGGCTCAATCCTCAGTAGGGGGTGTGCAGATAGCAGCGATTAATGATTCTCTCTCATCATTGATTTTTCTTTTTCCCTCCTCTCCCTTCCTCTCTGATATATATATTGATATATATATATTTATATATATATATATGAATTTATAATTTATAATCAAAATACCTTGGTGGCATCTATTTCCTAACTTATAGACTACACTATGATTTGGAGATTTTTGTAGTAATAAATATTACCTTTCATTATACACAAAATCATTCCCCAATAAAAAAAATGTAATTACTTTCCCATAGAACTTATAGAATTACAATATTGAAGGATTTAAGTGCTCTTCTAGTCTCAATGAATTATGTTACTATACCTACTCCTAGTGAATTTATTATTTATGATTTTAATAGTTCCCAGAATCCTTACCTCTGGAGGAAATAAAAGTAAGGGACGAACTGGAATTCATAGCATAATACAATGAGACAGATAATAATGAAAACACATATCTATTCCTAATGCCATAGCCTCTGGCTCAGACTCCATACCTAGGCTGCCTGGGTTCATGGTCCAGCTCTTTTACTTACTGGACCACTGTGCGTCAGTTCCTCCTCTGTAAATGGACACAAGACCTTGTAGAGTAGCTAAGAGGAACAGATTAGTTAAAATATGAAAAGTTGCCGAAACCGGTTTGGCTCAGTGGATAGAGCGTCAGCCTGCGGATTGAAAGGTCCCAGGTTCGATTCCGGTCAAGGGCATGTACCTGGGTTGCGGGCACATCCCCAGTAGGAGATGTGCAGGAGGCAGCTGATCGATGTTTCTCTCTCATCAATGTTTCTGACTCTCTATCTCTCTCCCTTCCTCTCTGTGAAAAATCAATAAAATGTATTTAAAAAAATATATATGAAAAGTGCTTATAATAGTGGCACTATAATAAACATGGTTATTATGTCTGCATCATTATTTCTATTATCATTTAACCTAGTCATAACAGATGGCAAGATGGCCAGTATCCTGAATCCCCAAATTCTTACCTAACTGGCACCTGCTGCCACCAATTCTGGGAGTAAAATCTCATGCCACCGGAGAACTCCAGGCAAGAGTACACTTTATAACAGTCTCTTACCCTGGAAAACTTGATGGTCCCCAAAGAGGCTTTCATTTTCATCCTCCCCCATAAGCCTAGACTAGAGCAGGAAAGCCACCACCAAGTCCCTTTTCCATAGATCCCACACTCTGTTCCAGCTCTCATAAATGTGACATGACTTTAACACAGAGCTAAGGCTTAAAAATAATATACAGGTATGCTTAACATTTATTAGCCTATATCATATGCTAGACAACATACTAAATATTCTACATATATCAAAGCCTATGACAACTCTAGAGATAAACATTTTTATCACCCTCACCCCCGATTAAAAACAAACAGGATAAAAGTAAATCCAAAAACAGTGAAGGCACACAGCTGGTAATAGATAATGATATTTACACTCAGCGAGCCAAGAGCCCTTACTCTGAACACCACATACACACTCGGGTGCTTCTATTGCCTGGTGCCCCGATTTCCATTAGAGGACAATTGGTGGTGGGTGGGGGGAGAAGCATTTTCTAAAATCCGTGAAATTATTAAAATCCTTGATCTCTTCCTTTGTCCACAGAAAACTGCATTTGTAGCTCAGTGTGTCTAGGATGCATATTCTTTTACTTAACGGGAAGAAAAGGTTAGGTATTTTTTTAAAAAGCGAGGAGCCATTGGAGGATGCCATAAATTCATGCTGTCAGGCAGGCCGCGCTGCGTGACAGTCAGAGACGTGGCTTGATGCAAAGATGTGAAGTGTGACTTTTTTGACTGTCACACTGGATGAGATGGATGGATTTTGGAACACGTCCCAGGAAGCTGCGACACTCGTGTGGTCAAGTGTTGGTCTCTCAGCTCAGCTTTGACTTGCCGTCTCCGAAGTTGTTGGATTTTGCCAGCCCTTCAGAGACTGCACTGTGTCTTTGCAAACGCAGTTGGTTTGACACCATCTGCAAGACCCTGCATTGGTCCTAGCACCGTGAGCCATTGTTTCCTGAGAAATTAACAGGCATTCTCACATCCTACCTGTGTTAATTGAGCTATTTTCACACGTGCTAATGTGTCAGTTACCCTGGACAGAATTCTCACTTACATACTCCGTGTTGGATATGCATATAAATGGGAGAAATCCTGGGACTTGCTGCCAAAATCCAGATCGCCTACTACAGAGGAAAGGAGAACAGCTAGCGTTTGAAGAAATTATATTTCCAGAAATAAAGGTACAGGATTGGTGTTTTCAGGAATAAACAACTGTGAGATCACTTAGACACTCCAGTATACAGAGGATCTGATCCTGAACAAGTCACTTGGCTTATCCATAATTAGTTCCTTATGTTGCTTTAAATAGGGACAATAATGTTTTCTTGTGCTCTCACGTCACTTCACTCTGACATCACCATGGAGCAAGTGAGTCTGGGCTCCCATCCAAAGGTGTTTAGTTAATGAATTACCCAAAGTCCTTGGTTATAAGGAAATTCCACTTCTCTGCTGCAGTAGAAGCTCTCTTAACAGCAGCAAATGGGGGGAAAAATAGTCAAATTAACCTAAAAGGAAATAAAGTGGGAGACAGTTAAAATAGTCGTAAGCATTTCCTTTTATATTAAAATATATGAATGTCCATTATTTCACCAATATTCTGATAAGGAGCCAAGTAATTTTCATTTCTGTGGGCCTTTTCACTGAGTGTGGGTCTGTCTGCTGACTGGTGTTTCCTTTCGTCTTTCTGGCATAAGCCACATCATACTGCATCCTCTATGAGTTCCAGTCATGGATCATTCAACTTACAGAAACTTACATGGCAACCTGTGTAAGGTAATCTTATAGATTTTTACGTATTTATTTTTCTCACCCAAAGCTAGTTCTACACTTTTTTTACTAACAACTTTAAAATGTTCTTCCAAAGCATTCAATTCAGTAGTCACAAAATCATAACTTTCTTAACTTTCTTTTTTGCACTTATATTTCTTAGACGTAACATGTAATTAAGACTATGAGTAATTTTATGTTGTTAAAGAAGTGCAAATGGCACATATGAGCTTGGGGACAAACACAAATAACTCTTTATAAGCATGCAACTCGCCTGTGGGAGCGGAAGTGTGTGGGATCCCTAGCGAACAGCCTACTGGCCCCTGGCACTCCATGTACCATGGTCACCCGTCAGCATATCTTATTACAGGGACAGAGAGATCTGATTAATCCAGCAACATGCACACTGTCCTCAATTGTGTAGAATTAGATTATCTGGCTTTTTCTCTGACCATAATTGCATAAGGGAAAAAATGCTCCCTTGGAATTAACCTCAAAGATTCAAAACACAGCTGAAAATATACATTTTAAAAAATTATGGATCATCCAAGATATTTATATAACATAGTGGGGTAGCAAGTTTAACATCTAAAGAATTGATAGCCATCTAAAATGTACCTTATATAAAATGTCCAAGATTACTATATTGCTCCAGAGCAAAGAGGAAAAGGATTGGAATACAACTAGAATTATATTTCCACCATTCTCTCTGGCCTAGAGAATAAAGAATAGTTTTATATTTTACTTGTTATCCTCATAGGTTGAAGACAACAAATACATCATAACTTTTAATGGTGCCAGACTGTACTAGTCTTCTTTCGAGTGCAGTGTCTGTGCAAGACACACGGGATGTTTCTGGAAAACAAAGAGCTCACCTACACAAGTAATGCCTTCAGGTGGTCTCCTTGTTCCCATGGGGATCCCAGAACACAGCTTTCTCACTAATACTTAACTCAAAGTCAGATGAATCAAATGGATGAGGTGGAAAATGAATAGACATTTATTGAGGACCTGCCATATGGAAGAGATAATGTTCAGGATGATAGCTAATGTTTGTCACACATTTCCTGAAAATCCTACAGGCAGTCGCTTAAAGAGCTGCCATCTCATTGACAAGGCATGGCCATGTTTAAACTCTTTTTGAAAACTGAAAATGGAACCTTGAGTTTAGCATTTTGAGTACTTCTCTACACATTACAAGAGAACTAACAGTGCCACAATCCCTGGGCATTGTGGGAATTTTTAATTTGTTAGGGGATGACATGACCACCAAAAGGTTTCCCTATTTCATTCTCCATGTTTTTGTAATAAAGAAATATTTTATATAGGTATTTTTGTGTAAGGACTTGATATAGAATGCAAGTTGATTGAAAATTCAACAAACGACGTAAAAATTATACTTTAACATAAAATATCTAACATGACATGCTATTTATCTGTTTAATAATTCTTGCTATGCACAACATAAAATCAGTTTGTCATAACCTTTAAAGCATTTTTTCTGGTGCTGAAAGCTCCAGAGTAAATTGCCATTCTTCGACTTTCTCAAGCATAACAATGAAACTGAATTTTTTTCTTGGAAAAGATGAATTATCCAAGCTTGACAGAGGGTAATTAGCATACCCAATGCAAGTTAAGAGAATGGGTTGACAAGCACAAAGAAGACTAAGAAAACATGGGCACACTTTGCATGTGTCTTAATACATAAATGATTAAAAACATTACTATATATGCTAATTGCCACCAACTTCAACACAACTCTATTGGAAGACAATATTAAGTCGTGGAAAACAGTACATCTTTAATTATTTGTCTATTCTATAAACAAGTTTAATTGGAATCTAAAAACAGCAAGGGATAAAAGCTCAGTTCATTAGGGACCAACTAGCTGTAAAGGGCAGATAGAAACCTTTTGTCTGATACAGATGTACCTCCCGAGCACCGTCAGGGAGCACCAGGCAGCACACTAATCAGTAATAAGAGGTGTTCTCATTATTAAGCTGATAAAGCATAAACCAGGTCACCACAAGCTTTGAAGGTACTGATCATCAATTATTTCGCTAATTGTTTGTTCTGTTTGCATGTCTCAGGGTAAAAGGGAAAAGTCACTGAAGCGAAAAAGAGACACCAATAATTGCTACCTCAGTGACAGTTGGTTTTTAGTATCTCATTATTTATGATTTGTTTTGTTGTGCATATGTGACTTTAAGTCTACTGTATTAATATATACCCAAGAAGCCTACTGTGTAACATTTGCAAAAGAATTACACAACTTAACCAGCAAACCCAGGCTGATTACCCTGTAAAGTCTGCAAGACTGTTATAACGTGTGTGTGTGTGTGTGTGTGTGTGTGTGTGTGTGTGTGTGTAAGAATTCAAGAACCCTCACTCCTCACTCATAGCACATTGAGTTTCTGCTGTTGGAGAAGCGCTATGAAACACACTGCAGCATAAATTACCAAATTTTCTCTGACCATTGATTGCCATTTGTTTTTAAAAATCACAAGACTGTGACTGTCCTGGAAAGTTGATTAAACCTTTTTAATGAACAGCAACAACAACTTGAGGACAATTAGTAAGATAAAGTTAACATGAGGCAATGAAGCTGGAATGTCATGGAATTCCGGAATGAGATTGCATGTTCTCAGTCCTAACCAGGAAGACAAGAGGTGTGTTCAGACGAAGGCAGCACTGGCTCGAGTTCAAGAACCATCAGTCCAGAAAGCAGCTGCCATCAGGACACTCTTCTATTTATGTTTCCTCCTATTCATTAATGTCCCATTAGAAGATTAAACATTACCTAAAACTAAAAATTACATTACTAATTATTAAACTGGAACCAGTGCGAATTCTCTAATAAAGCATGTTTTTAAATGTGTGCACAGAGCTGCACATTTAGACCTTATAAAGGCTGAGGGAACTGATGGGAGGTGGCATCTATGTGTTTAGTAAGCCAAAGAATTACTCTTTGGTTTACATCAGACTTCCAAAAAGTCAAGAAAAGAAAACCTTTGTTTGCGGAAGAGACCTTCCATTTCCTATTCCCTCCTCTCCTCTCCCCGACTTGAGGTTGCAAAGAGTACAAAACTGAAAGGGGCTTGATTTTGCAGAAATAATTGAAGTTCATAGATCCTTAGTAAAGACAGTGGTCTCTGTCCAGAAGAAATAGAAGTAAATAATTACCGTTGAACTAAATGTTAGTCATTTCTACTAACTAGAAAAAGCCCATGCCCTTTACATTAGAATCAACTTGCTCTGAGCAAACTGAGCTGACGAGAATACACCACTACGAGAGTATTTCTTGTTCCAAAGAAAGCAAAGCCCAGTTCTCCTTCCAAACAGAAAAAAAGAGAGATTATTAAAAGATACCTAGTTTCCTTGCAAATTTAACATAAGGAAAGAGTTGTTTAAGTACTTTGTAGGAGAAAAGATTTCAGGTAACTGCACCTGTACTGTGGAAAATTACTCTTCAATTATATATAGTAATTAGAGTTGTTGTTTAACGGCTATGAAAACCTGCAGTGCGCTACAAGGTGAACGCAACTCATGCAAAGATTCTGTCATTGGAGGTAGGTGGAGGAGGTGATTGGGATAGGAAGCAGAAGGAAGCAGAAACGTGCTGGAGAACGGGTCTGTGCAGGACTCAACTGACACATGAGAAGCTATTCAAACTTATTTGTTGATCACTTACAACGTAGTAGGCACAATAATAAGATTACTGAGATTTATGTCACTAAAATCCCCTTATTAAAAGTCACTAGTGCACTGGTCCTAAGTGATAATATATAGTTACTAATGGTTAATGTATCAGCTTAAATTTGGGTTTTGGATTCTGCCCAGTGCAATTTTGAAATTAGTGTTTGAGATCAAAGTAAGGACTTATCGCATGTTCTGGTCATAAGTAAAAGGAATATAACCTAGTAGTTTTTAGACACTGTTTAGTGGAAAACTCTAGACTCTTAATACTTAAGGTATCAAATGATTCAACTGACTATGAGTAATAATGACTCAGGCAGAAATAGCTTCATTTCACTTCAGTTGTCTCTTACTTGCCACTTCAGTGGGATAGACCAACACAATTTTGAAACATTTAAATTTTGATAGACAAAGCAATTCTCCTTGATAGTATATATGGTATTAAAATCATAATTATGACTAAAGAAATAACTTTAGTAAAATATTATTAAGGTCATCAGGTGACAATATCCATATTCCACAAAATCTGTAGGATGGGTGCTCAGGCAAGAGTGTACCCTTCTGCCTTATTTCTTCTGCATTTCTGCCATCATCATCATTGTCTTCAGAAATAACTTATCGAGCAACTTCCAGATACTGCTGTAACAGACATAGAACTGAGCACAATTAAGTTTGGTTCAGTATTTGTTAATTTAAAAACTAAAATCATCAAGTCATAACTATTAATCCCCATTGATTGAAGCTAGGCTCCGTGAACTTAAACATTCCTCTTTCACTTATACTACTCCCAGATGAATTGTAAACTAAATATGTGTTTCTGGGAATATCCTTGTACATGTCTCTCTCCAATTCATAGTATCAGTGACTGGGTGGCACCAAGCACCGCAAGCTCCTATTGGCAAGTAGTGGATGCTGTGAATGGTTGATACTGATGTAAAATCCACATTATATGTTTTTCCTATTTTAAGACTCATAATTGAGGTATCTGTGTTTTCTGCCTTCATTTTATAGCCTTTCAGTGAGGTAGGAAGCACAATTTAAAAACATCATCTCTCTCAGGACTGATTGTACCTTAGACTCCCCACTTAAGTCAATAGGTGCTTTGTGTACATTCAGGCTGGACTCATAATGAGCAGAGTTGATGAGCATCCAGCTTTCCAAGGACAACTAGTGCTGAGCCTTCAAGGTCATTCATCACTTTCATCTGAGAAGGGAGATCCTTTATTTGCTCTCTCTTCTCAAATAGGTACACAATTAAAGGAAGAATTATTCATCCCAGTGGCAATTACTTTATTAACAAAGGGCACATTAAGCCTGCATCTCCTCTCATTGCCAGATGGTCTGTGTGCCCAAGCAAGTGAAGGCAGCCTCAGTGAATATCTTACTTTTTACCTTAGAACTGCTGGCTCTATTACTTCTCTGCTGGCACAAAGTGAAAGAAAATCCTCCCCATAGTTTTGCACTGCATTATTAATTTTTCTGCAAACTCTGAGTCAGTAAAAACAAAACTGGTACATTTTGGTTGTTTTTCCAATAATTATGTTCAAATGAACATTTTTAAGCGCTAAAATTCCAAGATTATGTGCCCATGATTAGAACTGTCTGCTAAAGGACTCAATGAAAGTTATGGTGAAATAAAGAAAAAGCTTTCACCCCAAATAGTATGTTTCTTATCAACGTTTATCAAACATACCCAAATAGCACAGTGCTTATAGCAATTTGTAAGATGTATTCAATAGTAGAATTCTTTGCTTCTGACAATGTCATTAAACCTAACACTAGTGAAATTTTCATTGTGTACTAAACGTAATTAAACTGAAAGTTGTTCTTGATCACACTTTTAGACAAATCTCCCCTCTCCTACCTACCCACCCAAGAGAATAGCATTCTTTTACTTCTTTTTAAAAAAATATTGTTGAGAATATTATAGATGTCCGATCCCCCCCCCCCCCATTGTCCCCTTCCACCCAATTCCCACCCCACCCCACCCCAGGCCTTCACCACCTTATTGTCTCTGTCCATAGGTAATGCATAAATAAATATAAGGTCTTTGGTTAATCTCTTCCTGCCCCCTCCCCCTTTCCCTCTGAGGTTTATCAGTCTATTCCATGTTTTCATGCCTCTGGTTCTATTTTATTCATCAATTTATTTTGTTCATTAGATTTCTTGTTTGTTTATTTTGTATTCAATTGTTCATAGATATATATTTATTGCCATTTTATTATTCATATTTTTTCCCTTCTTCCTCTTCTTAAAGAATACTTTTCATGTAATACTGGTTTGGTGGTGACGAACTCTTTTAGCTTTTTCTTGTCTGTGAATTTCTTTATCTGACCTTCAATTCTAAATGATAGCTTTGCTGGGTAGAGTAATCTTAGTTGTAGGTCCTTGCTATTCAGCACTTTGAATATTTCTTGCCACTCCCTCTGGCCTACAAAGTTTCTGTTGAGAAATCAGCTGACAGTCATTTGGGCACTCCCTGGTAAGTAACTAACTGCTTTTCTCTTGCTGCTTTTGAGATCCTTTTTGTCTTTAACCCTTGCCATTTTAATTATGATGTGTCTTCATGTGAGCCTCTTTGGGACTCTCTGTGCTTCCCGGACTTGTAAGTCTATTTCTTTCACAAGATAGGAGCCATTTTCTATCATTATTTCTTCAAATAGGTTTTCAATATCTTGCTCTTTCTCTTCTCCTTATGGCACCCCCATGATTTGAATGTTGGTACACTTGAAGTTGTTCCAGAGGCTCCTTATACTATCTTCATATTGTTGGATTCTTTTTTTTTTTTGCACTGTTTTTTGCTTCTTCATATTTCAAATCATTAATTTGATTCTCAGCATCCTCTACTCTACTGTTGATTTCTGTAAATTATTCTATATTTCAGTCAGTGTATGCTTAATTTCTGACTGGTCCTTTTTCATGTCTTTGAAATTCTCACTAAGATCCTTGAAAGTCTCAGTAAGGCCCTTAAAGATCTTGATTTTGTACTTCTGGCCTGAATTGTGAAAGTAAAATTCTGTTGTTTTAAGCCACTCAGTCTGTGGTAATTTTATACAGCAGCCCTTACGAAATACAACTTTCTTCATAGATTACCCATAAATTTTAGTCAAAATAATTTATAAAGTACTTACCATGTTACCTAGCATATAGTAATCACATAATAAATGTTAGCTCTCAAATAGTTACTGATTAAGAGGATGAGAAAATATATACAGAATATACAATTACCCTGTCCTCTTCATTCAGATATATGAATAGAAACAGAATAAGGCAGTAGGAATCCTTCCTTTCTAATCTTCAAGAACAGAATGAAGCATGTAATTATAAAAGCAGCTAAAGGTTGTTGTGTAGGAGTTCCTTGGTGTCCCATAGTGGCCAGTTTAAAGAATGAGGGCACACTGAACTGACAGAGATAAAGGTGTTCCAATAAGAAAAAAGTAATTGAGCCAGAGGGTGTCAAAGCTGGGAAAACATAGGACATACAAAATTTTGAAGCAAGAGGTATATTACCATGGGTCAACTGTAGGGGAAACAGTTAAATGACAGAAGCAGACAGGATGGCAGACCACAGCAAGTGGACTAGAAGCAAGAGTATAGACTTCAGTGAACAAGGACTTTATTGGATAGGTTTTATTTATCCTGGAGCTACTTTTAAAAAATAATGCCTATTCATTTTTTATTTTAAATCATATTTTTGGTATAATAATTTTTGAAAATACGAGGAGCACCCATAAAATAAAAAAGCATCCTCTAAAACATCCTTGGGCTATAGCCAGAGTGCCTCAGTTGGTTGGAGCATCATCCTGTATACCAAAAGGTTGTGGGTTTGGTCGCCACTCAGAGCGCATACAGAAGGCAACCAATCAATGTTCTTTTCTCTCTCTCTCTCTCTCTCTCTCTCTCTTCCTCCCTCCTTCCCTTTTTCTCACCTTCCCTTTCGTTCAATCTCTAAAAGAAAAAAATCAATAAACATATCCTTGGATGAGTATTAAAAAGAGATTATTTTAAAAAAAAAAAAAAAAAAAAAAAAGCATCCTTTGGCCCTGGCTGGGTTGTTCAGTTGGTTAGAGCATCATCCCAATAGGCCAAGGTTGAGGGCTCAATCCTTAGTCAGGGCACATACAAGAATTTGTGTTTCTCTCTCTCCCCCTCTCTCTAAAAGCAATAAATAAAACTTTTTAAAAATAAATAAATAAGCACCCATAATACTCTAAGACAGAAACTATTTACAGTTCAGGAGTCAAGTATCTTAAACACAAGAGCCACATCTGTCTTGTTCACTGAGATCCCCCATGCTTGGCATAGAGCTTGGCAGGTAGAAGCCATGTTATTCATTAAATGACAAAATAAGCTGGGAAAGGTATAGTTTCTTCCTGAGTTTTCCAAATTTGAAATTGGGATTAAGCTGTGTTTGTGATCCCAAAAGCCAGTTTCATAGTTTCATTCTTTCCTTATTTTCAGATTTCAAGACTAGTTTGATGGATACTCGAACATCAGTTTATCAAGTTTTATTGTGCATTAAGTAATACAGTATATTAAATTAATTTCTCTAGAGCTAGTTTTGTCTAATTTCATTTTAGGTTGAAATTTATACTTGAAAATAAGTTGTCCCCTTGATCAAAAACAAGGAAAGAAGAAAAGGAAACAATTCTTATGTCTTTAGAAAAGTTCGGGAATTCTAACAATAATACAAACCTACAGTGGGAAATCATTAATGGAAACCTATAGATTACTGGGAGTAAACCAAAGTCTTGAGTTTGTTGTTCTAATTTATACTTAATAAATGAATCCAGTTATTTAGCGGAGAAAATTCTTTGAAAATATATGAGGGCAATGGTTTTCATGAAATATTGCAGGTATTTCTCAACGAAAGAAAGCAAATCAGAAAGAGATAATGAAAGAGAAAGTAAAAAAAAATTAAATAACATTAGTTCTAACATAATTTGGTTTATTTCATATTCTAAATTTTACCTCCTTTAGGCAATGATATGTACTTTTATCCAAGGTTCAAATAAGAGCTGTGAAAGTTCTCAAAGATATTTCTAACAGGAGCAAAATCAGAGAATGTCTCAGAAAATTACACCCTTTCAAGATGAAGCATCTGCAGAGGGCTCTGCTATGTACTTGAAATAAATGAAACCAAAGGCTTGAAGGCTTGTATTTCTTCCACTATTTTTTTAAGAAGATAATTTCATTTTGCATAACTCAGACAAGTGGAATTTGATAGTTATTATTTGGTGATGCTGCATTGTCTTTGCTTTGTTGCAAACCTCCTCTTTGACATTTCAAAATGTTTATAAATCCTATTAAAAGACTTAATCATATAACATAATGCAATATATCCTAAATCAATAAGAAAATAGATTAGTCCCTGACATTAAAAAAAAACACCTTTTGAACATTTATATGAGGCAAGTAGTCAGTAGTATCACTTCAATTATTCTGGTGAAATAACTAAATAATAGAAAAATTAAGGTTGAAGTAGTTGCTGCTGTTACTATTAAATTTTACCTTTAATTAAAATAAATTACATAAGTAATTAATGCTTATTACATTTTTAAACAGAAATAAAATATATAATTAAAGTAAAATTAATAAAATTTTATCACCTAGGGATAGGCATTATTATAATTTCACATTCTTTCCTTTAGAATAAATACACACATGCACATGGTTTTTTTAAATCAAAAACCAAGATTATATATTACATATTATTCTGTAACTCAAATATATTTTGTTTAAAAATTATATATAGCTATATACTTGCATATATATGTATATATAGATATAGATAAAACATCCTTCTATGGCAAAATTTGAGATTTATATTATTTTAATGATAGTATGGTATTCTACAAAATAGCTGTAGCATAATTGTTTAACCAGCCCCATGTTGCTAGATATTTGGGGCATTACCATGATTTTGCTATTATAAACAATACTGTGGTAAATATCATTATACAATGCACTTCCAAATTTTCCCTTGTATTAACTTTCTAAAGGAAGAGCCATTGTGTCAAATGGTCTTAAGGTTTTTGATACTACTGCCAAATTGTACCCCAGAAAGATGGTATCCATTCATATTCTTACCAAAGTGTAAGAGATTATTTATGACCTTATATTTACATCAGTTCAGATTCCTTCTTTTAAAAAATCTTTATTGTTGAGAGTACTACATATGTCTGCCAATTTTTCCCTGATTGCCCCCATCCATCCAGATTCCTCCTTTTTAATTTTCATCAATCTTACAACAACAGAACGGTATCTTACTTTTAATAGGTGACAAGTTAAAGATGCCTATGTATTTTTTAAAAAACCTAGATCAACCACTAAAAGAAAAAAAGAAGCCAATAAAATAGATAAAATGGAATCATAAAAAACAATCTAAAAGAAAGCAGAAGAGAAAAAAAGGACAGAAAACAAATAACAACATGATAGATTTACACCTAATAACATCAATACTAATATTAAATATAAATGTTTTAAATGCTCTAGTTATTAAGACAGAGGTTTTTTGCATAAAAAAAGCAAAGTCCAACCATATGCTGCTAACAAGAATCACATTGTAATATAAAAACACAAAAGGGTTAAAATAAAAGGATATAATTTGATGTACCACACTAAAAATAGTTAAAAATGTTGACATGGCATTCAGAGCAAGGCATATTGTTAATATAAAGATGATAAAGAGAATCATTCCAGGGTCAATTCATTATGAAGACAAAAATCCTAAAGGTTTATACTCCAAATAACAGGGCTTCAAAATAGATGAAGAAGTAATAAAATTGAAAAGAAAAATGGACCAATCCATATATGGTTAAATATTTCAATGCCCATTTCTCAATAATTGCTTGAACAAGTAGACAGAAAATGAACTATCAATTATCTCAATCTAACTGACTTTTATAGAACACTCCATATAACAATAGAAAAATACACATTCTTTTCATGGAAGATATAAAGACAGACTGCACATGGTTTCTGGACCCTAAAACATTTTCTTTAAATAAATTTAAAAGGATTCAAACCATATAAATTGTCTCCTCTGACCACACTAAAAGAATTTAGAAATCATTAACAGAAAAATCTCTAGAAAAAATGCCCATATAGCTGAGACTAAAGCAAAAAAAATTCTAAATAAACTATGGTTCAAAATAATATCATAGGAGAGATTAAAATTTCTGAACTGAATGAAAATTAGAACACAACATATCAAAAATTTTTGGATTCAGCTAATGCTATGCTTGGAGGAAGATTTGTAGCATTAAACATCTAAGTTAGAAAGATAAATTAGTCTCAAATAAATGTGTTGAGCTTCTAAATTAAAATATGAGAAAAAGAAAAAGCAAATGACACCCAAAGTAAAGGGAAATAATAAAGGTCAGACTGGGAAAAAAATGAACTAGAAAATAGAAAAAAATAGAGTAATTTATATTGTCTCTTTGAAAAGATGAATAATCTGCTAGCCAGACTTATCAAGAAAAAAAGACCCCCATTACCAATATCAAGAATGACAGGTGACATTACTACATATCCTATGACATTAAAAAGATATTGTCATTATTGAAGTATTATAAAAATTTCCAAGAAATGCAACAATTTAGATGAAAAGAACAATTTCTTAAAGATAAAAACTACCAAAGCCCAATCAAGAAATAAGCTAAATACTTCTATATCTATTAATTAAATTAATTTGTAATTAAAACTGTTAACAAAAAAAAAAGTCCATACCTGCTTTTACTAACGAATGCTGCCAAATATTTAAGTAATAAATAATATCAACTCTACAGGAACTCTTATATATTCATATAAAAATTAAAAGAGGCAACATTTCCTAACTCAGTCTATGAAGGCAGTGTCACCCTGCTTCCAAAACCAGATGAAGACATTATAAGAAAACAAAAATTACAGATCAATCTCTCATGAACATGGATGCAAAAATCCCTAATAATTAGCAAATCAAATCCAACAATATAAAAATCAATACCACATCATAACCAAATGTGATTTATTTCAGAAATTCAAGATTGGTTTAACATTCAAGATCAATCAATGCAATTAATCAAAGTAACAGATTCAAAAAGAAACACCAAATGATTATTGCAAAAGAAGCAGAAAAAGCATTTGACAAAATCCAACATCTACTCCTGATAAACCTCTCAGAAAATTAGGAGTAAAAGGAAACTTCCCCTATCTGATAGAGCATGCACATTAAAAGTTACAGCTAACATCATATTTTATAATGAAAAACTGACTGTTTTCTCCCCAAGATCAGGAATGAGACAAAATATCTGTTAATGACATTGACTGAACATGGTTCTAAAGGTCCTAAACAATTCAAGGAGGTATGGAAAAAATAAGTAAAAAGCATGAAGATTAGTAAGGTATAAGCAAAATCATATTTATGTGCAGACAAGACAACTGTCTTTGTAGGAAATCGTAAGAAATCTTCAAAAGAGACAATAAGTGAGCTTAGAAAGATTTCAGGATGCAGGTTAATAAACAAAAATTAATTGTATTTCTACAAATGAGCAACAAACAATTAGAAATTAAAACTAAATCAATCTAAAAATACCATTCATAATGCCACCAAAAATATGAAATAATTAGAGATATATTTAACTAAAAATGTATGAGACCTATACACTGAAAAGTAGAAATCATTAATGAGGGGAATGAAAGATAACCTAAATATATAGAGAGATAAGCCATTTTCCTGGCTCAGAAGACTCATTATTCTAAGGTGTCAGTTTTTCCCAAATTGATCTACCAATTGAATCCAATCCTAATAAAAATCCCTGCAGGCATTTCGGTAAAAATTATCAAGCTGATTCTAAAATATATGTGGAAATGCAAAGGATCTAGAATATCCAAAAGACTTTTGATAAAGAAAACACAGTTGGAAAACTTACATAAAATAAAACCACAGTGAGATACCACTACATACTTATTATAATAGCTAAAATTAAAAATAGCAATAAACAAAACCCAGAATGTTCATACCAAGTGTTAGCGTAGTTGTGGAGCAACTGGTTGTGGAGCAACTGGAACTCTCATAGACTACTGAAAACAGTTCCACTTTGGAAAACAGTTTGTCAATGTCTTAAAAAGTTAGACATTTACATACAATGTAACCGATCCATTCCACTCCAATGTATTTCTCCAGAAATGAAAACATATGTCCATATAAATATTTGTACACTAGTATTTACAACAGCTTTATATAGCTCACTTTAAAAAAACAACAACCCTCAAATGGTAAGTGAATTTTGGTATAGCCATATGATGTAATACTACTCAGCAATAAAAAGGAATACACTATTGATACACACAACATGGATGAATCTTAAAATAAATATGCTGACTGACAATAAGCAACTACATGCTCTATCATTGTCTTTACATAAAATTTCATGAAATATTACATCATTTATAGGGGCAGAAAGCAGACCACTAGCTGAAGGCCGGTGGTCTGAACATGGTTCAGGAGAAATGAATCAATCACAAAGGGGCACAAGGAAACTATTGAGGGTGATGGATATGTTTATTATTTTGATATGACAATGGCTTTATAGATATAACAGGTATGGTAAAAGTCATCAAATTGTATACTTAAAATTTCAGTTTATTGTCCATTCATATGTCTTAATGAAGGTGTAAAAATAAGTATGAAAATATTCATTTCTACACACTTAATATCCATTCATATTCACCTTCTATAGATTTTTTCCAATCATGTAAATACAAAATGATACCTTATTTTTTAAATTTCTTTGATAATTGCAGATCAGTATTTTTCATACATTTTATTGCCACCACTTTCCTTATTATCTCTCATATAAATTAACTATTCTATTGTTATTGATAAGCTTTTAAAAATTACCTCCTTAAGATAATAAAAATCATACGTATGTGAAGATTCATAATTTTCAAATAA
Source organism: Myotis myotis (assembly GCF_014108235.1). Taxonomy (NCBI): domain Eukaryota; kingdom Metazoa; phylum Chordata; class Mammalia; order Chiroptera; family Vespertilionidae; genus Myotis; species Myotis myotis. The sequence continues at coordinate 141,573,308 of NW_023416313.1, read as the reverse complement.
ACTTTTTACAGTTTCACATCCTACAAATTTAGCTAATTTTTCCCAAACCCCATAATTGTGTTCTGTGTGTGTACCATTGCCTCAAGAGGCCATACTTAAGATAATTACACGATGGCCTCTCAGATTCTTAGAAGACTCATGCAGAGAAAAATAATTTTGTCTTACACAACAATTGAGAATGCCTAAGGGGACCTGATCCAAGATGCTCACATATTAAGTTTAACTGCAGGAAGTAACTGCTTTGGAGATTCATAACCAAGTTTGTGTTTAATAATTATATGATTCACTTGTCAATTTTTTTCTAGACTTGTTCAATAATTATTAATTGGACCAATGGAATCTCAATACTGTTTTCTTCTAGGTAACAAATAAACAGGGAGATATGCAGTAAGTAAGAGGAGCCTAAGAGGCAAGCATAACTATGTATGTAAAAGGCTAAGCAGCCATCGCAACCGAACGGATGACCAAACAGGCTGTGTGAGGGGACCAGGCCGGCAGGGGGGTTAGTGGGGAACGACCAAATGACTGAGCAGCAGGCCGCATGGGGCAACAAGGCCGGCAGGGGGATCAGTGAGGGATGACCAAACGACTGAGCAGCAGGCTGTGTGGGGTGACCAGGCCGGCAGGGGGGTTAGTGAGGGGCGACCAAACGACCAAGCAGCAGACTGTGTGGGGTGACCAGGCCAGCAGGGGTCAGTTGGAGGCAACCAGGCTGGCGGGGGGGCAGTGAGGGGCAACCAGGCCTGTGGGGGGGGGCAGTTGGGGGTGACCAGGCCAGCAGGGGGGCAGGTAGGGGTGATCAGGCAGGCAGGCAGGAGAGCGGTTGGGAGCCGGCAGTCCTGGATTGTGAGAGGGATCCCAGATTGGAGAGGGTGTAGGCTGGGCAGAGGGACCCCCCCCCCCCATGCATGAATTTCATGCACTGGGCCTCTAGCATTTAATAATTCTTAAATGAAATCATAAAAGTATACTTTAGCAACTTTTTGAGATTGGTTAGTTTTTCTAGCAAGTTATATCCATAATAATTATTATTATTAATAAAACAATGGCTACCTTTGATTGAATATTGAGCATAGGCACTAAGTTAGGTACTCAGTCTTCCCTAAGTTCGCAGAGTAGCTAGCATTGTCTGCATTTTGCAGAGGAAGAAAGTTAGTGTTTCTCTGCTCGGAGTATGAGTGTATCATTTCCATTACTTGGGATCTAGAGCACTGTGTGCAGGGCAACATTTCTGTGAAGAGGCTGGTCCAAATGTCTCTTAACTCAGTGCATTATTGCTTTATTTTTCCTGGGCATGAGGGGCAGGGGCAGGGAGAACCAGAAAGTTACCTTTGTAAATAAGTAAATAAGTAGGTGCCATTAGACCATCAAAACAGGCACACATCATTCAAAGGAGCACTTGACAATTTCTTATGAATAGAAAATGTTAGTATACTTTTGGCTTTTTTAATACACTTATATGCTACTAGGGGCCCAGTGCACAAATGTGTGCCCCTTGAAAGGAACTGTGGGCCGCGAGGTTACAGTGGGCACAGGGGCAGGTCTTGGCCCATCCTCTGCGCCTCCGCCCAGCCCCTCCTGCAGCAGCCCCAGGTCCCCTGTCTGCCAGCAGCCCCGCTCCCATAGCTGCTGCTCCCACACACTGACAGCCTGGCCCTGCTCACACCCGCTGATGGCACGGAGCGATTGGGGCCGGTGCCAGCAGCAGATGTGAGTGGTGGCTGCTGCCCTAATCATCCCTCAGGAGCACGGGGAGGTGGAGAAGCCCTCAGGGGCAATTGGGGCCAGCAGCTGCAGCTCTCATCTGCTGACAGTGATCAGGGCAGGTGCTGGGCGCCAGCAGTGGGTGCGAGCACCCAGCGGGACAGTAGCATGCAGGAGCAAAGAATTTTCAGTAAACATCAGAGGCTCTCGCCAATGACAGCAACCAGCTCCCCGCCTTGGTCTGGCGCCCCCGCTCACCTGCTCCACCATCCTGCTGCGGCCGAAGCCTGACATGGTCTGCATGCGCCCCCTGGTGGCCAGCACACGTCATAGTAACTGTTTGTCCAGTTGTTCGGTTGTTCTGCCATTCGTTCTATTTGCATATTAGGGTGTTATATATACATAGATGTCTTAGAAAGTTTCCAGAATGAACTTGTCCTAGTGGTTATCAGTTAACTAGAGGCCTGGTACATGAAATTCATGCACAGGTAGGGTCCCTAGGCCTGGCCGGTGATCAGGGCTGATCAGGTTCCCCGCCTCCCCGCCCCTCTGTCTCCTCCTTCCCTAGCTCCCTCAGCACCCCACTGCCACCACTAGTTGCCCGCAATGTTCCGTGCTGCCCCCTGTTGGTCAGCGCACATCATAGCGAGCTATTGAACTCTCGTTCTCCGGGTTGAACTCCAAGGGGACACTTTGCATATTAGCCTTTTATGTATATAGATATTTATGAAAAAGACCATAGTCTCTACTCTCTAGAAGAGTGTGGTGTGAGGATGGTTCACTAGTAGAAATTAATGCAAGTAACCGATAGAAAGGACAAGACACCGAAGCTGTGTAAGAGTAGAAGAGCAGCAAGAACAAAACTGACTTTGTTGGGTTGTGTGTTAGTAGTGAAGTCCTACTTGTTTGGAGCTGCACAGGCCTGGTGATAATCACTGAGTTTCTTACTCCCAATTCTGCCCAATTTTGACAATAAACATTTACTATTACTACTTAGATACTCTCTGGTTCCATATGCTTTCTTTTGTTAGCATTTACCAATTTCAACAAGTCCATCACCCCTCTGCTTATTCACTTCTCAATCCAATACAAATCTAAGTTAGGGCAAAATATATCAACTCTGTCCATCACCCAGAGATGGTGTGAGCTGTGGTTTATATAGAGTTGTTTTAGGCGTATGAACTTGTTGGAACTGTATCCTTTAACAAGATTTTTGTTTCAAGTAGCTGAAAAATCAACCTTAAATTTTTTAAAATATATTTTTATTGATTTCAGAGAGGAAGGAAGAGGAAGAGAGAATCATTGATTGGCTGCCTCCTGCACTCCCCCTACTGGGGATCAAGCCCACAACCCAGACATGTGCCCTTGAGCAGAATCAAACCTGGAACCCTTCAATCCACAGGCCGATGCTCTATCCACTGAGCCAATCCAGTCTGAGCACCTTAAAAATTCTTAAAGAAAGCACAGGAGAGTTTCATCCCCTCTAATTGCTTCCTCTGATTTACTGAACGCTTCAGTAGATCAGGGCTCCGCTCTCCCTGCCCTCTTCCCTTCCTTTATTTGTGGAATGTCCAGCCAATTGTTGTAAAAGGTAAACACTCTTCTGCCCAGGCAGCAGCCATAGTAACCAGAGTGTGGTTTGCAAGCAGTGTGGCGAGCTTTTATTTTGACCTGAAACAATAACACCTTATTTGTACCAAAATTAGAATAAAAAGGAATTGGCCTGTTTGCAAGGAAATTAAGAAAAATTATACATGATCTCACTCATTTGTGGATTATAATGAACAACACAAACTGATGAACAAAAACAGATCCAGGGACAGAGAAGCATCGATCAGATGCTCAAACTTCAAAGGGAAGGTACGGGAGGGTGGGGGTAAGGGGACGAGATCAACCAAAGGACTTGTATACATGCATATAAGCATAACCAATGGACACAGACACCAGGGGGATGAGGACATGAACGGGAGTGGGGGGGGGGGCAACGGAGGGGTAAGGACACATATGTAATACCTTAATCAATAAAGCAAAAACAAATAAAAACATAAAATAAAAAATAAAAGAATCTAACAGTATTTTTTACCTATAGAAAAAAATTTTAAAGTGGCACACTGTCTTTCCTTGAGAGCCAGTCATTCACAGGAACTTACTGTCCTGCCTCTGTCACAATTCCAAAGCCAAGGGCAGCCTCGGACCAATTTGTTTTAAAACCGAATATTTTTAAAAATGAGACCCCCTCCAAATCTGCAATAATGGGTCCACCTGCTCTTTGCTACGGTATAGCTTTCTGGCCTCAGTCCTCTCCAGAAATGGAGAATCAATCTTTTAAACACGGGCCACTCTATTCTGCAGCGATTTGAAACTATTTATTCCAGCTGTTTGGGATTTAAAAAATCTGACTAACAAAAAAAGAGCCATAAGGAAAGGCCCGACAAGCTCACTTTACGGCAGAGGTGATGGAAAGCTGTGGGGAGGCTTGGTTGTCCCTGACCGCATTCATTGTTCAAGAGGCGCCGGAGAAACCGTGGGATGTGAACGAAATAGTGGCTGAGAAACCCGCCGGAGAAAACCTGAAGCTGCCTGTCCCTGGCACAGCTCGCCGCCAGCGCTGTGGGTGCTCAGAGCATTATTGTTTAATCTCTCCGAAAAATATGTGGAAGCAGAAAGCACAACATCCCCGAGTTGTTACTTTGTCACAACTTTACAGAATACATAAGCACTTCGGTAAATACACAGATTTTTTTGCAAACTGTAAATCATCTGTGAGCCACCACTGTTCGACTAATTACAGCAAGAAGCTGTGCTCATTAGCTGTTCTCATCTGGCTCACTGCACGACCTAAATAGTCCGTAAATGAGCCGGCAATTATTGCTGTATTACCACTACCAGCTCCGCTCACATCAAAATATCTCCACCAAATGTTACGCCTGTTGGTATTATCAGGTTAGAAATTTCATAAACATATTGAAGCAGTTAATTGGGAAATTATTTCTAAAATGTGAAAATAGAATCATCAGCGAAAGAGTTTTCATCAAACCCCAGATAGGCGGCTCCACCTATAGACAAGAACCTCAGAATGCAAGCAAGCATCTTTGAGGGCACCATCGCCTGCCTCTAAACAGCACTGGAAAACTAGAGAAGCAATGGGAATGCACGCGCATTAAATGGAAGGAAAGTGAAATGTGCATATTCTTATGCCACCTAAAAATGGTCTCTTAATTTGGTCAAAATATAACCAAAGCCACATGCTCATGGGCATGAAAGAACTTTAGCCAAATAGAAAAGGACTCTGTAATGTTAATAAAACTTTATTATTCCCAGCCCCACCATTGGGCATATATAGGAGGACAAGGATTTTTTCTTTATTTTTTTTAGTTTGGTTCAATTTATTTTTAAACAAAATATTTATATTCATGGTAACGGTGAAAAGAAGCAATAAAATAGCGACTTTGAATAATAATTTTCTGACACTTTCAAATATTTTAGAAGAATCTATTTATATTATCAAATCATTAATTGTATACTTATTTATTCATAAAAATGTTCTCTTTGAGCATCATTCTAATTATTGTGGATATTTAAAAGTAAAACATTTTAGCCCTAGATACCAGCTTGGCTCGGTAGATAGAGCGTTGGCCTGTGGACTGAAGGGTCCCAGATTCAATTCTGGTCAAGGGCATATGCCCGGGTTTCAGGCTTGATCCCCAGTGGGGGGCGTGCAGGAGGCAGCCAATCAATGATTCTCTCTCATCATTGATGTTTCTATCTCTCTCCCCCTCTTCCTTCCTCTCTGAAATCAATAAAAATATATTTTAAAAAATAATAAAAAGTAAAACATTTAAAAAAACATATATCCATTCAAATTTATGGAATCTCAAAGTACTACATTTAATGAGATCCTACTTTGAGCATTTTTATTACAACAACGGGACTTTATTTTACCTTTACACTGGAGGTCTTTATTTTACCTTGTTCTGGATAGTCATCAATTCATCATCAATTATGTTCCTGAAAAATAAAGAAGGAATAAAGAAAATGCTAAAAGCTCATGGATGATTCTATTGGCTTCCTGCTACCTATCATCAAAGAGGAGATAAGTAAATACTTTCATGCATGCATGCATACATACTTTTATAAATAAATACTTTTAAATAAATACTATCTAATTATTGATTCTGGCACTAGTTGCATGCATACTCTTTCCAGCTGCTCAGATTTACAAAGAATTCTTCAAATCTGGTCAGGGAATACCTGTTTTTCTATGAATTTCATGAAGATTTTTAGATAACCATAACATTCCTCAAACTATACGTGTTAGGCTATCAAACACACCACTGTTTTCTCCCATTGGAATTTTCATCAATTTTAGTATCAGTTTTGATTGCAAGAGTAGTTTTCCCTTCCTCTTTCTTCTTCAAGGTCCTTCTGAGAGAGACAGCTGACTTCCCTGCTTATCTCCTCAGGTAGCTTTCCCTTGCCACTCAAAGTAAGGCCTGCAGACCAACAACAGCAGCAGCAGCTGGGAGCTTGTTAGAAATGCAGTATCTTGAGTCCCAACCCCCATCACCTGATTCAGAACTTGAACAAATTTGAGAAACACTGGTCTAGGAGAAGACCTTTTATGATCAATGTGTCTCTTCTCTGCAATAAAGGGGAGTCAAAGCAGTGCCAAGCTGTGCAGAACCAAAGACTGAGCAAAATAAACACATGCTTTTGATTGTTTTACTCATCATCAACATTAACAAAAATGGTTTATCCAAAGGCCACTCCTTCATGTTTAGACAGATAGACTGTGTGGAAAGCTAAATCCTTTAACTGTGTGTAGTGTGATAATCATAGCAAGAGATATTTCAAAGTGTCTGCTTTGTGCCCAGTGCTACACTCAATTCAATGGAGGTCTCAAGAAGCACAGTCAACAAATACCCACAAATAAGGGCCTTCGTCTTCCATGGCTGTGGTTATACTACAGTTCAGATGCCTGATATTGTCCAAATCTCTTAAACTTTTTGATCACTTTTCCTATGGTATCACTTAATATCACATATTTAAGTAGATATTTTCACTTCCTTTTAAAATATTGTGCAAAATAAGCCAGCCAGAGAAAGACAAATATCACTTATATGTGGAATCTAATGAACAAAATAAACTGATAAACAAAATAGAAACGAAGGTATGGATACATGGAACAGATTGACAGTTGTCAGAGGGGAGGAGATGGGGAGGATTGGATGAAAGAAGGTGAAGGGATTAACCAAAGACATATGTGCATGGACACAGACAACAGTGTGGTGAAGGCCAGATGGAGGGGGCTGCTGGGTGGAGGTGGGTAAAGGCGGGGAAATCGAGAACATCTGTAATAGTGCCAACGATAAAAAAAATATATATACTATGAAGTTGTTTAGTGACTGTCCAGAGTCATCAACTGGCTAATGGTAAAGTTGGTACAGGTGAAGCCTCCCTCTAAAACCATGCTTTGAATATCTATGACCCTCATAGAATTTACTCACTTAACAGTTAAGAAACATCTCAAAAGCAATGTTGGTCTATATTCTAATAACAGTATATTTTAATAGGATCTACTACATTGAACACCTTTGTGCATATGACTCAGCAGAGGAAATACAGAAAGATTCTCTGATTTCACTAGACTATATGGTGATGAAAGAAGCACTTGACAGTGAAGCCACAAAATCCTCTGAAATAGCCCCAATAGGGAAGTGCTTTTCCAGTTCTCTAGAAAATGAGAACAATTCCCAGAGGGATCAGGTCAAAGCCAAAGCACTTTCTCCATCTTCTAAAGAGCAGAATCTCTGCCATGAAGGACATAGGTGGGTGTTGTACATTAACCTAAAGATGCGATTTGGCCTTATTTCGGTTTAAATGAGGAATCCAGAGATGGGAAACTGCAGTTGCCCACTGTCCCAGACACAGCCCCGAGGCCTGGCACCGTGGAGACACATGCAGCCCATTTATGGAGGGAGGCCAGCCTAGCATGAGGGAAGAATCTTTTCTTTTTTCTTTTTTTATTGTCTAAAGTTTTACATATGTCTCCTTTTCCCCCAATTGACCCTCCCCCACCCCGGAGGGAAGAATCTTTATCTTTGGTGGGAATCATGTCTGTCCTGACAGGATAACCATTTATTCAGGGGAAACCATTCCTCTTGAATGAAGTACTGTACAGGTCTCCATAACAGCACTTACCTCACAGAAGACAGGGCAATTACATAAGGACTGAAACCCCACTTGACCAAAAAATAGTATTCATCTAAACCTAAAGGACTGGAAGAAAACAAATGAAGTGAGAAATAGGGACTGTGTCAGCTAAATTAAACTTCAGCTAAACATCAGTTTCTTTTTTATTAGGATTAGAAATCTATTTTAACCTATTTATGTCTTAGGATCTCCCCCTTTTGTAGAGTTTCTTTGGTAAAAATGATTAACCTCTCCCTCAGCTAAATTAAAAGAAAAATGTTTGACCTCTGGTCAGAATAAGTTAACATTCCCAGTGGCCACCTATGATACTGACCACCCTCTCAGAAAACCAGAGGGCCCCTTTGGAAGAGGAGCCAGGAGAAAAGGTCCAAGGAAAGCTTAGATTGGGATGGAGTTTCCATCCCTACCCCACTCATTCCTTCCATAAAAGGAAAGAGGATCTTTTGGAGTTTGAAGAGGTTCATAAATTGTAACCTTTTTCTTCTTCATTCTGAGACAGATGAGAAGTAGGACTGCCATAACAATGATTAGAGTTCAGAGTAAAAGAGGCGGTGCCTAACACCATGAGGCCTTCCACATGAAAGCCCACTGCTGGTTAGCAGAATCTAGTAAAAGTTTTAGTTGTTAAATAATTGCCGATGTACAATAAAAATAAATTAATTTGCAACCAAAATATATAATTACATCATGACACAGGGCAAGAAAATTTAGAGAATGCTACGGTTTTTTCCCCTTGTACAACTAGAGAATAAAAATACTAATTAATTTTAGATGCGTTTGAAAACTATAACTATAAATATGTGTGACAAAAATGTAAGTGTAATCACCAAACATCATAAATAGGCTCTGTAACTTCCAAATTGAAAGAAAAGAAATAAAGTAGAACATTAATGCCCCAAGAAGTACAGAGGATAAAGGAGAGCAAAAGAGAGAACAAGAAAACATAGTAAATAGAAAACATAAACTAGGCAGTAAGAATAAGGACAAATATGTCATTAGTTGTGATATTTGTTATAATAGTCATCATGAGTATAATTTTTAAATATTTAATTACATTTATTAATGAGGTGTTGTGGGGTGCACAGGTCCTCAGGAACTGGACCTTCATGGACGCCGGGTATCAGATGGAGAAGACATGAGAAGTCGTAGGCATATAATAGAGTCTTTATTGCAGGCTCAGTAGCCATTGCTTCCAAGGAGCCATCAGACAAAACAGTTTTTCAAAGTAGCCTCATAAAGTAGCCGCACAAACATAGCAGCCCAGCAAGCATAGGAGCCATTGTTCACAGAGTAGCCCAACCAAGTAGCCCAGCCCTACATAAAAGCAGCCTAGCCCTGGCTGGTCAGTGGCAACTTATATACAAGCTTAAACAAAAGAGGCTTCTTGCCAAATAGCGACGCCAATACTTAGGCTGTAGAAAGGCACACCTGCACAGTGCATACAGGAAGATTGCTGCATTTTTGCTTTTGCACCTGTTTAATGACAAATTGGCCTTAAACATCCGGTGTACTCTAGACAGGGCTCCCACAGGTGTTTATTAATGGGTGGGATTTCTCTAATAAAGTGTGGGGAATTTTGTACTAGGTAAAAGCAATATTAAGGTACAATTTAGAGACAACACTAAAACAAAGTTGTACAACCCTAGCCAGAATGGCTCAGGGGTAGAGGGTCAGCCTTCCCACTGAAGGGTCTTGGGTTCAATTCCTGGTCACATACCAGGGTTGTAGTTCGTTGCCCAACCCTGTCAGGGTGTGTGCAGGAGGCAACCAATCTATGTGTCTCTCTCTCACATTGATGTTTCTCTATTTCCCTACCCTCCCTCCTTTTCACTCTAAAAAAATCAATGGAAAAAAATATCCTTGGAAGAGCCACCTGGGCCAGGTGACAGCTTCTTGCTTTGACTTAGTTATTAATTGCCTTACTATTGCATTTACTTACTTTTCAAAGTCTTAATCCTAATTTAGGTCTAAATTTCTTGACAGAACTATTCCATTTTTCTTATTAAAACAGAATACATTAGGTAATATATCTTTCTTCCTTCTTCAAATATTTCTTGGAGATGTTTCTACTGCAGCCCTCTGTCTTTCCACTCCATGCAGACTGTTTGTAGCCTAGATAATTTTCACAAAGGTAAGAATGCAACTTCCCTTCACCATTTATTTAAAACTTCTCTTTACCAAACTCTTTTGTTGTTGTTATTGTTGTTGTTGTTTTGTTAATCCTCACTCAAGGATATCTTTTTAAGTTGTCTACAGTTTTACATATGTCTACTTTTATCCCCCCAGCCATTCCCACCCCTGAGGGCAAGCCCCCACCTCCCCAGTGTCAATGTCCATTGGTTATGCTAATATGCATGCATACAAGTCCTTTGGTTGATCTCTAACCCACCCACCCACCCCTGCCTCCCCTGCTATTTGTCTATGGATCTATTTTTCTTCATCAGTTTATGTTGATCATTATATCCCAAATATGAGTGAGATCATGTGATATTTATCTTTATCCAACTGGCTTATTTCACTTAGCATAATGCTCTCCAGTTCCATCCATGCTGTTGAAATGGTAAAAGTTCTTTCTTTTTAATAGCGGTGTAGTATTCCATTGTGTTGATGTGCCACAGCTTTTTAATCCACTCATTTGCTGATGGGCACTTAGGTTGTTTCCAAATCCTAACTATTGTAAATTGTGCTGCTATACACAAAGGGGTACATATATCCTTCCTAATTGATATTTCTGGTTTCTTGGGATATGGTCCTAGAAATGGGAGTTCCATTTTCAACTTTTTGAGGAAACTCCATACTGTTTTCCACAGTGGCTACACCAGTCTGCATTCCCACCAGTAGTGGACGAGGGTCCTTTTTTCCACACTCACCAGTACTTGTCATTTGTTGATTTGTTGATGATAGCCATTCTGACAGGTGTGAGATTGTTTTGATTTGCATCTTTCAGATGATTAGTGACTTTGAGCATGTTTTCACATGTCTCCCAGCCTTCTGCATGTCCTCTTTCAAAAAGTGTCTATTTAGGTCTTTTGCCCATTTTTTGATTGGATTGTTTATTTTCCTTTTTTAAAGTTGTATGAGTTCTCTGTAAATTTCAAAGCTTAAACTTTTATCTGAAAAAGCATTGGCAAATATGTTCCCCCATGCAGTGGGCCTTCTTGTGGTTTTGTTGATGGTTTCTTTTGCTGTGCAGAAGCTTTTTATTTTGATGTAGTCCCATTTGCTTATTTTCTCCTTAGTCTCCATTGCCCTAGGAGCTGTGTCGGTAAAGATAGTGCTACGGCATATGTCTGCTATTTTGCTGCCTATGGAGTCTTGTAGGATTTTTCTGATTTCCTGTCTTAAATTTAAGTCACTTAGCCATTTTGAGTTTGGTTTTGTATATGGTGTAAGTTGGTGATCTAGTTTCATATTTTTGCATGTATCTGAGCAAATTTCCCAGCACCATTAATTGAAGAGACTGTCTTGACTTCATTGTATGCTCTTGCCTCCATTGTCAAATATCAATTGAGCATAATGGCTTGGATTGATTATTTCTGGGTTCTCTGTTCTGTTCCATTGGTCTATATGTCTGTTCTTGTGCCAGTACCAGGTAGTTTTGAGAACCACAGTTTGGTAATATAGCTTGATATATGGTATTGTGATCCCCCCAACTTTGTTCTTCTTTCTCAGGATTGCTGCAGCTATTCGGAGTCTTTTTTTTAATTCCAGATGAATTTTTGGAGAGTTTGTTCTAGATCTTTGAAATATGCCATTGGTATTTTAATGGGGATTGCATTGAATCTGCAGATTGCTTTGGGTAGTATTGACATTTTAATGATGTTGATGCTACCAATCCATGAACATGGTATATTCATCCATTTGTTTATGTCTTCCTTTTTTGTTTATGTCTATCACTTTTTTCAATATCCTGTAGTTTTCGGAGTACAGGTATTTTACCTCCTTAGTTAAGTTTATTCCTAGGTATCTTAATTTTTTTGGTGCAATGGTAAATGGTATTATTTTTTTAGTTTCTCTTTCTGTGAGTTCATTATTGGTGTATAAAAAGGCTATAGATTTCTGGGTGTTAATTTTGCATCCTGCTACATTGCCGAAGTCATTTATTAGGTCTAGTAGTTTTTTGATGGAGTCTTTGGGGTTTTCTATGTACAGTATCATGTCATCTGCAAATAATGACAGTTTTACTTCTACTTTTCCAATTTGGATGCCTTTTACTTCTTCTTTTTGTCTGATCGCTATGGCTAGCACTTCCAGTACTATATTGAACAGGAGTGGTGAAAGTGGGCATCCCTGTCTTGTTCCTATGCTTAGGGGAAATTGATTTAGTTTTTGCCCTTTGAGTATGATGTTGGTTGTAGGTATGTCATATAAGGCTTTTATTATGTTGAGATATGATCCCTCTATTCCCACTTTGCTGAGAGTTTTAATCAAGAAAGGGTGTTGGATTTTATCAAATGCTTTTTTTTCATTGATTGAAATGATTATGTGATTTTTGTCTCAATTTGTTTAAGTGATGTATCACATTTATTTATTTGTGGATATTGTATCATCCTTGCATCCCTGGAATAAATCCCACTTGGTCATGGTGTATGATCTTTCTAATGTAATGCTGGGTCTGATTTGCTAGAATTTTGTTGAGGATTTCAGCATCTATGTTAATCAAGGATATTGGCCTGTAGTTCTCCTTTTTTGTGGTGTCTTTATCTGGTTTGGGGATTAGGGTAATGTTGGCTTTGTAGAAAGAGCTTGGGAGTGTGCCTTCCTCTTGAATTTTTTTGAATAGTCTGAGGAGGATAGGTTTTAGTTCTTTGAATGCTGGGTAGAACTCCCCTGTAAAGCTGTCCAGACCAGGGCTTTTGTTTGCTGGAAGATTTTTGATCTCTGCTTCAATTTCTTTGGTAGTTATTGGCTTAGTCATGTTTTTTGATTCTTCCTGATTGAGTGGTGGGAGCTTGTATTTTTCTAAGAATATGTGCATTTCACCTATATTGTCCATTTTGTTGGAATAGAGTTGTTCATAGTATTTTTTCATAATCCTTTGTATTTCTGTGGAGTCTGTTGTTACTTCACCTCTTTCATTTCTGATTTTGTTTATTTGGGTCCTCTATCTGTGCTTCTTGGTGAGCCTGGCTAGAGGTTCATCAATCTTGTTTATCCTTTCAAAGAACCAGCTCTTGGTTTCATTAATCTTTTGTATTGTTTTTTTGGTCTCTATGTCTTTTATTTCCGCTCTGATCTTTATTATTTCTGTTCCTTGTGCTTATGCTGGGCTTTTCTTGTTGCTCTCTTTCTTACTCTTTGAGTTGTAGGGCTAGATAATTTATTACCACTTTTTCTTTCTTTCTTTCTTTCTTTCTTTCTTTCTTTCTTTCTTTCTTTCTTTTATTTATTTATTTTTTTGAGGTAGGCCTATAGAGTTATGAACTTCCCTCTTAGGACTGCTTTCACTGTGTCCCATAGATTTTGAGTTTTTGTGTTTTCATTGTTGTTTGTTGCCAGGATGCTTTTTATTTCTTCTTTGATCTCTTTGGTAACCAAAATCATTGTTTAATAGCATGCTATTTAGCCTCCAAGTGTTTGATTTTTTTTCATTGCTTTTACTGTAGTTGATTTCTAATTATATGCCATTGTGATCTGAGAAGATGCTTGATATGATTTCTATCTTCCTGAATTTGAACAGACTTTGCCTGTGTCCCAAAATGTGTTCTATCTCTGAAAATGACCCGTGTGCATTTGAGACAAAAGTATATTCTGTGGCTTTAGGGTGAAATGTTCTGAAGATGTCAATTAATTCCATCTGATCTAGTGAGTCATTTAGGATTGATGTTTCTTTGCTGATTTTTTGTTTAGAGGATTTATCCAATGGTGTTAATGGGGTATTAAAGTCCCCTATTATGACTGTATTGCTGTCAATCTCTCCCTGGATGTCTTCCAGAAGTTTTTTTTTTTTATGTATTTGGGTCCTCCTGTATTGGGTGCATATAGGTTCACCAGAGTTATATCTTCTTGTTGAATTGCTCCCTTTAGTGTTATGAAGTGGACTTCCTTACCTTTTGTTATGGCCTTTACTTTGAGGTCTAATTTGTCAGATATAAATATTGCTACCCCAGCTTTTTTTTTTTTTTCATTTCCATTCACCTGAAAATTTTTTTTCCATCCCTTCCTATCTTTCTGTGAGAGTCCTTTGTTCTGAGGTGGGTCTCCTGTAGACAGCAGATACATGGGTAATATTTTCTTATCCATTCAGCTACCTATGTCTTTTGATTGGGGCATTTAATCCATTTACATTTAAAGTTATTATTGATAGGTACTTGTTTATCACCATTATTATTCTTTATGCTTGTGTTCCTTTTTCCCTTCCTATTTCTTCTTTTTACAGCAGTCCTTTTAGCATTTCTTGTATTGCTGGTTTGGTGGTAACAAGTTCCCTTAGTCCTTTTTTGTCTGTGAAACTCCTAATTTCACCTTCAATTTTGATTGATAGCCTTGCTGGGTACAGTATTCTTGGATTCAGACTCTTGCTTTGCATGACTTTGTATATTTCATCCCATTCCCTTCTGGCCGTATGTGTTTCTGTTTAGAAATCAGTTGATAGTCTGATGGGAGATCCCTTGTATGTAACTTTCTGTCTCTCTCTGGCAGTCTTTTAGATTCTTTGTCATTGGTGTTTGTCAGTTTAATTATAATGTATCTTGGTGTTGGTCTTTTGGGTTCATCTTGTTTGGGACTCTGAGCTTTTTGGACTTTTGTGAGTTTTTTTCTTCCCAATATCAGGGAAATATTCTGTCATTATTTCTTCAAACAGTTTTTCTATTCCTTGCTCAGTTTCCTTTCCTTCTGGCACCCCTATTCAGGGGTCCTCAAACTTTTTAAACAAGGGGCCAGTTCATTGTCCCTCAGATCGTTGGAGGGCCGGACTATAGTTTAAAAAAACACTATGAACAAATTCCTATGCACACAGCGGCGGCAAAAACACCCGTCAGGCCAGATAAATGTTTTCGGCGGGCTGCATGTGGCCCGCGGGGCGTAGTTTGAGGACCCCTGGTGTAGATGTTGTTTCATTTCATGTTGTTCCAAAGCTCCCTTAGGCTCTGCTACTCTTTTTTTTTTTTTTTTAAATATATTTTATTCGTTTTTTACAGAGAGGAAGGGAGAGGGATAGAGAGTTAGAAACATCGATGAGAGAGAAACATCGATCAGCTGCCTCCTGCACACTCCCCACTGGGGATGTGCCCGCAATCAAGGTACATGCCCTTGACCAGAATCGAACCTGGGACCCTTGAGTCCGCAGGCCGACGCTCTATCCACTAAGTTGAACTGGTTAGGGCAATCTGCTACTCTTTCTTAAGTTTCTTTTTTTCCAGTTGCTGCTCTGCTTGGGTATTTTTTCCTACCTTTTCTTCTAGCTCACTGATGCGGTCCTCCACTTCTTCTAGTCTACATTGATGCTTTCTATTGTGTTCTTTATTACAGCGATATCATTCTTCATTTCTTCTTTGTTTTATTTCATTTCCTCTTGGTTCTTACACATATTGTTGAATTTGTCTTCCATCCTTTTCAGCATCCTTTGCTTTGAATTCATTCTCTGACAAATTGCTTGCCTCCATTTTGTTTACTTCCTTTTCTGGTGATTCCTCCTTTTCTTTCATATGGGGGCTGTTTCTTTGTCTTCCCATTTTTGCTCCTCTCAAGGTGTCTGGTTATGTAGCTCACTCTCTACTGCGTTGACTTAAAGGCACAAAATATAACACGACAAGACACAACACAGAGGGCAGCAAACACGAATGTATTCATGATACCAATAACCCCAAATAAAGGTGACCATCAGAGAAAAGAGAATTAGGGGAGAGAAAACGGTGCAAAAATGATATTGAGAAAAGGAAAAAAGGTAAGAGAGAAAAGATAGAGAAGAAAAATGAAGGGGGGAGAATATATGTATATGGGGAGAAAACTCCAAAAAACCAACAACTAACCCAAAAAATGCAAACAACAAACACCCAGAAAAGAAGGGAAGCTGAATCTGAAGAGGTAGAGCTTATTTCCAAAAGGTAAGGTCAAGGAGTTGAATGAATGGGGAAATGGCCACAATTCAGTATAGAGGAGGTAGAAAGAGAATCAGTGTATAAGAAGAAAAGTAAAAAAAAATAAATAAATACTAAAATAAAAATTGAAAAGGAGAATAGAGAGTAGATAGGCCTGAGTTGGAGATTGAAACAACTTAAGCTATTAGTAGAAGAAGAGAACAAGTGAGGAGAGAAAAAACAGGAGCATAAAAAAATAAAATAAAATAAAATAAAATAAACAAAAACAGAACAAAGCAAACTAACAATCAAACAAACAACAGGAAAGAAAGACAGAAAGAAAGAAAGAGAGAAAGAAAGAAAGAAAGAAAGAAAGGGAGAAAGAAAGAAAGAAAAAAGAAAGAAGAGGAAAAAAATTTGGCTAGTGAAGAAAGAGGAAAGAGAAGTGTGCATAGACTTGGAGCAGGGGAGAGGAAATTAGATATATTAGTAAGATCAATTTTTAACAGGGAGTAAAAAGAAAGGGTAGAGAAAAACTAAAGAAGGAACAGGGTAAGAAAAACAGGATTAAAAAGGGGAAAAGTGAGGAAGAAAGTGTTGGCATAAAGGAAAAATTGAGACAGTAAAACAGTGCTAAAATAAAAATAGAATATAGAACACTAATCCAATAAAATAAAATAAAAAATATTAAACTTTAAAAAATGGTAAATTAATAGGAACAATAATAATAAAAATAAAAATCTATATCATAAGCCCTAACCAGTTTGGCTCAGTGGATAGAGAGTCTGCCTGTTGACTGAAAGGTCCCAGGTTTAATTCCAGTCAAGGGCATGTACCTGGGTTGCGGGCACATCCCCAGTAGGAGGTGAGCAGGAGGCAGCTGATCAATATTTCTCTCTCATCGATGTTTCTAACTCTCTCTATCCCTCTCCCTTCTTCTCTGTAAAAAAAATCAATAAAATATATATTTTTAAAAATCTATATCATAAAAGGTTTGCGGTCGTGACGCCATTATGGCGTCACAACCAACTACTGGACTCACCAGGAGGTGCATTGCTGGATCCCGTGGCAGCCATGGTAGGTGGGACTTCTGAGACTTCTGGAGCATTGCGGGGCGCCGGTAGCGTCTGAGGAGCGTCATGGGCTGCTGCAGCATCTGTGGAGCATGTATGGCTTCGCGGGGCGGCGGACATGACCCTGATGGCAGGTTAGGCCTAGAGAACACTACACGTGCACGATTTAATCGTGTACTGGACCTCTAGTATAATAATAGAAAAGTAAAATATAGTGAGAAAAAAATTTTAGTTTCTTAAGTAAAAGATAAAAAAATAAAAAAGTGAAGTAGTGAAGTTCGTTCGCTTCAGCAGAGCTTCAGTGACCCGTGGGGGTTGGTTTTAGACCCCTCTCTACTGTTCTGCCTGGCACGTCTGTTTCCTTTAAGGTAGTTAGCGCAGTGTTGAAGTTCCCTGCGATCCACTGCTCCTGTGTCGTAAACCACAACCTTGGCTTCAAGCAGTCGGAATCACTCTGCTCACTTTGTTTCTCTGCCTGCCCTCAGTTGTATTTACCCAAGCGTCTATTTCTGACACAGCCCCTGGGTGGCACTGTTTCTGTATTAGTTTCCGGGACCAAATGGCCCCTCAACCCAGTCCCCCCAGGGCTCCCTGGGGGTGTTTAGACTCTTCTTTTCCCTGCCACACTCAAGACTGGGTTGGAGGGACGGACTGTCCCAGAGCTGGTTTCCTGCTCATCTCTCCCTATTCTGCTTCCCAGTTTCCACAAAAACCACCTTCCCCTGCAGTCTCGGTGAGTGTTCTTAATTGGAGGATCCTATGTCCTGGGCTTAGCAAGCAAAAGCAAGGACATAAAAAAGACAAAGCAACCACTCTGCCTCACATCTTTCTCTCCCACCTCAGCCCCCCCGCCCTTGCACTGTGCGGCCTGTATAGAACTTCAGGCTGCCTTTCTGGGCACAGTCTTATGGCTGTGGGCTTAGATCTAGATTTCCCCACTGCGAGCAGTCCTGTGGAACCCCTTCCACATTCGAGGGCTACACTGACCCCAAGGGCCGCAGATTTGGTGCAGCGCAGTCTCCCTTTGGGATCTTAGTCCTGGCTGGGTGCATTTCTCCCTCCAGCCTGGATCCCAGGTCCCACCTCTCTCCAGGCGATCTCTGACCTTTCTGTCCACGGATTGCCTCACCAGCTGTGTTTAATTCACCAATTCTGGGTGGATGTTATTCGATTCAGCTGTTTCTTCCATCTGCTCTGTGAGAAGGTGCTGGACCCATTGGCATATTCAGCTGCCACCTTGTCTCCCCTGAACTAACTTTTTACATGCCCACAGCTGGGGATGCTGGAGTCTCAGTGTTCATGGGTTTGCAGCTGAGGCAGCTGGTCCCTGGGCATTGTGGCTATAGGGTCCCGAGATGCATCTGAGTTCTCCCCAGGAAGGTCAGGCTGGGCTTCCAATCACAGCTGCTCTCCCCTTCCAGGTGGTGCGGTCTCTGCGGCAGAGCCTGCTGCTCCAAGAGAGATTTCAGCAGTAGTAGAGGCTGCCTGGCCAGGGGAGCCTGGTCCGCCAGTTCCCGACAGTCCTGAGGAATATAACTGTCTCTCACTCACAAATACAGACACTCCCTGCACATCCATGCACCCTCCTTTCGCTCTCTCACACACTATCTTGCTGACTGCTGCCCTGTCGGCCGCCATCTTCTATTATCCTCTTTACCAACTCTTGTTGAATTCTTTGTTTCTTCCTTTCTTAGTTCATTGCCACATTTTCATATGCTTAATTTGTTTTCTGAGCCAGGGTACCTATATAGTAAGGGTTTTTTTGTTTTGTTTTTAACTATTCTACTTAATTAACTATTTCTCTGGGATCAGAATTCAAGAACAGATTTACTTTCTCTCAGAATTCAGAAAGTATTACTTTTCTTTGAGCTTCCAGTATTATTGTAGAGAATGCCAGTGTCTTTAGAAGGCCAATTTGTATAGAATATTTTCTTTTCCTCTGGAAACTTTTCACATTGTTTTTACCTCTAGTATTTTAAAATGTATAATATATTATGATGTGATCTTTTTCCAAACATTCTATTGAACTCTTGGAGGACTCTTTCTATCTGAAAATTCAAGACTTGGGGGAATTTGGGGGAAATTTTCTTGTATTATTCCTCTAATAATTTTTCCTATAAAATTTTTCTGTATTCTCTTTCTGAAATTTCTTTTATTAAAGATTCAAGTCTTTTTGTCCTGAAATATTTTCTTAGGTTATAATTTATTTTTAAATAATTTCAACCTACCCCTTTTTCTATATTTTATTTCTAGAATTTCTATTAATTCGACTTGGTTTTCAAATGTTTTGATTTTTTATCTTTCTTATTTCCCATGTCTTTGACTTTTTGTTTTATTAACTGCGTTATTTCTACAATTTTATCTTCAATCCTTCAAATAGATTTTTGCTATCTGTGGTGAGCAGAATAATGCTCCTACCCCCTAAAATACCCACTTCCTAATCTTTGAACCTGTGAATATGCTATGTTGCATGGAAAGGAATTAAATTTGCAGATGAAATTAAAGTTGTAATTCAGCTGGCTTTAAAATATAGAGATTATCCTGGATTATCTGGGTAAGCCCAATGTAATTATAGCAGGGCCTATAAATATAGAAGAGGGAGACAGAGGAGTTAGATTCACAGTGATGCAATGCAATGAAGACCCAATCAGCTACTGCTGAACTCGAAGATAAAGAGAGCCACAAGCCAAGGAATGCATGCCCATGAGTAAGCTAGAAAAGTCAAGAAAACAAATTATCCCCTAGAGCAGCCTTGGGCAAACTACGGCCTCGGGCCAGATCCCGCCCCTTTGAAATGAATAAAACTAAAAAAAAAAAAAAAAGACCTTACCCTTTTATGTAATGATGTTTATTTTGAATTTACATTAGTTCACACAAACACTCCATCCATGCTTTTGTTCTGGCCCTCCGGTCCAGTTTAAGAACCCATTGTGGCCCTCGAGTCAAAAAGTTTGCCCACCCCTGCCCTAGAGTCTCCAGAAAAGAATTCTGCATTGGTGATCCTTTCATTTTAGCACAGTGAGACTTATTTTAGACTTCAGACTTTCATAGCTGGAAGATAATAAATTTGTGATGTTTTCATCCACTAGACATGTGGTAATTTGTTACAGCAGCAACAGAAAACCAATACATTATCATATTCTTAATTTGTAAGAGCTTTGCCTTATTCCTGAACATTATCACCTTTCTATACCATCCTATTCTTATTTAATGGAATAATTTATTTTCTCAGGTTATTAATATGAAGTGTGATGTTTACTCCTGATACAAGTATTATTTCTGTGTGTTTTTCTGAAATCCTTTCATTCTTTTTTCCTTTTTGTTTTTGCCTTTTATATTAGAGCCTTTCCTTAAAAGTCCCTGACTATAAGTTTATATTTAAGAGTGAGGCACTAACGTGATAATAGGAAACTCTTTTTGCCTGGACAGGCTTATTGACTAGTGAGCCATTACCATAAGTGAACGTACAGGCACCTGGTCAGGTCATTGGGACAACCAAATGTTAATATCTGCAGTGTATTTTTCTTTGGTCCACTCCCCAGAGATATTTGACCCATCTTCTATTTGAAGTATATCGTACCAGTGGCCAATATTCTGGCAGTCAAGTGAGGAAAGGGGAATGTGAATCTTTTCAGGATTTAAATTGTTTGATATTTAGGGAGTCAATTAATAACACTTCTGTTGCTTTAAAATTCTGACCAAACTTTAAACCATCTAAGAGACTAAAGTCCAAATATTATCTTTCTCATTGATTTGGTTAGAAGAATGTGGCTCAAATGTAAGGGCCAAATGAACTTGTTCAAATTCCATGCCCTTGTCTAGCCCTTGGACAGCATACCTGAGGGAACTTTCAGGTGTAGAGCGCAGACTCACTTACCCATGGTCACTGCTTCACACAAAGAGAAAAGGAAAAAGACCAATGAATTAGATCCTCCCAGTCATGAAACACTTATCAATAGTTATACCTCAACAGTCAGGTAATTCTCTCCTCCCCCATGGGAAAAAGTATGACAGGGATAGATAGGGCAAGGTGCCAAAATGTTACTCCAGGGAAGGCCTTCCACATGGAACCTGAAAATAGGGAATACACATCCCACAATGCAGACTTGCAGTTAGTCTACCTCATGCCTCAGCTGTACCTTGGATCCAAAGTCTCTTTAGTTCAACCTTTCCACAAAATGTTTTCTGCTGGGATAAGGTGATCTGAAGACCTAAGTATTCATAATATAACTTTAAACTATCTTCCCATTTTCAGTCCTACCATGACCCAAACTATTGAATATTTGATAGGCTTATAATCCCGAATCTGGGAGCTCAAAACTGTTAGGAGTTTTGTTAATCATTCCCCTACTCCCCCTTGCTGTAACTAGATTTATATTTTCTCACTCTACAAAGTTATTTGGCACCAATCCATCTGTGTCCCATATTCCAAAGTTTTGTTGACATCTCTATCTGCTGTTATATTCTTTCACTTTGATGTGTCCTTGAAGTGTGATGCCTTTTAAAACATGTTTATTGACATGTTGGGCAATTTATTTTCAAGAAAAGGGGTATCTTAAATCTATCATGTATAATTGCAATTCCTTTTGTGATCTTGTGTATTTTCCAAACTTTACACAATGAATATATATTCTTTTTGTAACCACACACAGACACACACAAAATATACACAGTAAATAATTTTTAAAGAACTCAGAAAATTGTAGTCTAGTGAAATTTTAATTCTAATCATTCTAAATTATTTTATTTATTTAAAATATTTCTCTAAAAATAATTTCAGGCATTTCTAATCTATATAAGTTGCCCAATTATTCCATTTGATAATTTAAAAAATATATTAAAAGGCAAATACTATTTGCATAGGTGTTAATAAGTTATTAGCACTTTATCCATAACACATATTTCATAACAACTGGTTTACAAGTTTAGAAAATGTAACAACTGAACTAATTACATGGTGAGAAAACTAATGTATGTTGAGTACAGATGTATACACATCACTAGTAGTGCTTTATATATGAGAGAGTTGGGGATTGACAAATTTAGATAACTTACCTGAGGTTTGTTATTCTAAAATATTCTATAATTATGCCATTTATTTCTGTGGACTGGTGTCTTATTTTTCCCCCATAAGTGGTTATCTGGATATTCAACCAGAATTAACGATAGAAAAGTGTCACAACCATTTAATGCCTTAGTTTCCTATCAATAAAATGGGAAATTAAGATAAAATAGGAAACTAAAACACCGGTGTCTTTTCTTTTTTCTTGGCTCTCATAATTAATATGCAAAAGAATCACTGTTAACAAAACATAAGAAAATCAAAAGGTTCTCTAGAATAACAATTAAGCATAATTTACCAGAAAGAATTGTTTCCAGGCTAGAGTGCACCATGGCTTGGGCCCTGTCCAACACAGGGAAGCCAGCTGACCTACCTTGAGGATAAAAGAGCCCTATCCTGCATTTTATTGATGTACTCTCTAGGGCTCAGTGGGTTCACTGTTCTCCCAGCTTCGGTTATTATTAATGCTTAGTTTTAATGGATGAAGATAGCATTTTGGTGTAGGTGGCTTGCTTCTTTTTTGTTGTTGTTGTTAAATGTAGCAACAAGCAATCAAATCAAAGGGAAAAGAATACAAAGAATATGGGTCATGAATCAACAAAAAAGTTGGGACTCTAGTATTTAGTGCAATTTCTGGGGAGCTATTGACTACACCATGATTGGCAGATTTAACAGTACCTTCTGCTCTTTTTTGCCAGCAACTATGCAATTATTCCAGGTGTTGTAGTGGAATGACTCTAGCAAATTTTATAGGATTAATCAGCATGTAAATGTTGGCAGGCTTCAGACTCAGATCCACACTTCAGGTGCAACACTTAGAACAGATGAAATAAAACACTTCTTTATTTATTTTTCAGAGGAATTTATAAATTGGCCATAACTTTAACCTAAGAAAGAGTTCATTTCATGACATTTATCCCAAACAATCTCTCTTTAGTGAACCAAAAATCACCCATGAATTAAGAGGTGAAAATTATCCAAAAATTTAGACTGAGCCTGAATATCATAATTCCGCATTTCCTCTTTGACATCTGGGAAAATAATATAAACATTACTTCTGTTGATTATCACTTAATAATATGTCATAAATAGTAAGTTAAAAAGACAAATATGTCTCCATTACCTCCATCTGTCAAGTATTTCTTTATTGGTGTTAAAGAGAGGCTGGAGAGGGATTTGAACACAGTGTGAAGCTTATTGTGTGACTGTATAACTATTTGGGATAAACTCTTCTACTCGTGAACTTCCAATGGCTCCTAATTGCCTGCATCAGTGGTTTGCAAATATTTGTTCTTGCCAAAAGCAGTTGAAGAATTCCATTAGTAACAGTGGCTCACGATAGCAGGACCACTCAGTGCAGTCAGTGATGAGACATTGAGAGGGCAAAGAAGTTCTAAGAAGCTCTCCTAGCTCTCCTCAAAGGTTTTCTGCCCCCTCCCACCTTCAACCCAAATAACTCATCCAGCAAATCAATTCGAGAAACATTTATTTTGTGTATGTGCCCTATGAAATGTGCTAGGGAATAATAAGAGTTTCTACTTTGAAGGACACATTTGTAGTTGAAGTTAGAAGTAAGCTTAGATATCCTTGAATTCCTTTATTCTGTGGGAACAAGGAGCCCAATAAGTTGTTGTTTTTTTTAAGAAAAGACAAACAAATGTAATCTGAACTGAATTTGAGGCTGTAGTTTTTGTTTTATTGTTATTATACTGCCAGTACAATAAGAAAAAGAGCATCTCCTCTCATACAGTACAATGTCACAAATGTGTTCCAACATAAATTAATTTTTTAACTGAATTCATCTGTGTGATGGGAACAAGAAGCTCAAATACTAAGGTCAACAGATAAAGGAAGAATGAACCAAGTAAGTAGAAATAATAGAAGAGACATTAAAAATGTACCAAGATATGAATCTTAGTCTCCCATTTTTAACTTAAAATCTAGATCTGATTTAGGAAAGAAACAATAGCAACATAGAAGGTATACTTGAGTCTGAAAATTGGACTCAGAAAGACATGGTAACGCAAAAGGTGATGAATAGAGCATGAGCTAGAGTTTGGCAATGCAGTGGGAAAAAGGTGATGTTATGAGAGGAACTTTGTAACAAGACACAATAAGCCTTACCAATTGTTTGGGTTATGCGGAGTGAGTGGCAGAGAAAACTTGGCTGGAGCGTCTTGGAAAACACTGCTGTCATAACCAAGACAGAAAAAGTAAATTGTGTTTTTTACTTGCCTACAGAGTAAATACACTGATATAAATTGGTTATTAGATTATTTTAAACAATGGCTTAAGAGGTGCTCTTAGATCTGTTGAAATGTGTTTGTAATTATGGTCATCTCATTCTAGGACTAATAACATATATGGACTTCATTATTACTTAATTCTTTTTGTGGATCTGGTTCTTTCAGATCGTTTTGGGAGGCAAGGGTTATGCTTTTTACAGGAACAATTCACTGAGCCAGAGCTCAGCTTTTTGACAGTCAATAATAATTTTAAAATGCCTAAAAGGCTTTTGGGCCATGGTAATAGATGCCAGGCACAGAAAAACAAAACACTAGAGCACAAAAGACCCACCATAGCCAACACAATATTGAAGGAGAAAAACAAAGTCAAATGCCTGACACTACCCAACTTCAAGATTTATTATAAAGTTACAATAATCAAGGCAGTGTGTTTGGCAAAAGAACAGACAAATAGATCAATTAAACAGAATAGAGATCCCAAAAATAGACCCACATTAATATAGTCAACTGATCTTTGACAAAGGAGCAACAGCAATACAATGGAGCAAACACAGTCTTTTTAACAAATGGTGCTAGAACTGAACATGCAAAAAAGAAAAAAAGAATCTAGACACAAATGTTACACCTTTAACAAAAATTAAATCAAAATGGATCACAGACCTAAATGTAAAACACAAAAGTATAAAACTTCTCAAAGATAACATAGGGGAAATCCTAGATAATCTTTGGTATGTCAATAACTTTTTAGGTACAATGCCAACAATACAATCCCTGAAAGAAAGAATCAATTAATTGGGCTTGACTAAAGTTAAAATTTCTGCTCTGCAAAAGACAGTCAAAAGAATGAAAAGACAAGCCACCAACTGGGAGAAAATATTCACAAAAGACACAAATGACAAAGGATTGTTATATAAAATATTAAAGAATTCTTAAAACTCAAACATAAAAATTTAAAAAAACAAAAAATGGGCCAAAGACCTTAACAGACACCTCAACAAAGAAGATATACAAATAGCAAATAAGCATATGAAAAGATGCTCCACATCATATGTCATCAGGGAAATGCAAATTAAAATGAGATGGCACTACACACATAGTCCAATGGCCAAAATCCAGAACACTGACAATATCAAACGCTGGCAATAATGTGGAGCAACAGGAACTCTCATTCATTGCTGGTGAATGTAAAATGCAACAACAACCACTTTAGAAGGTAGTTTGGTGTTTTTTTACAAAACTAAACAGGTTCTTACCATATGATCCAGCAACCATGATCCATTGTATTTACCCAAAAGGTTGAAAATTTATTTATTTCTACACACATACATACGGATGTTTATAGTAGTTTTAGTCATAATTGCAAAACTTGGAAGCAACCAAGATATCTTTCAGTAATTGAATCAATAAATAAATGGTGGCACATACAGACAAAGGAATATAATTCCACATTAATAAGAAATGAGTCCCTAGCTGGTTTGGCTCAGTGGATAGAGTGTCAGCCTTCAGACTGAAGGGTCTCAGTCAAGGGCATGTACCTTGGTTACAGGATCAATCCCTGGCACCAGGGTCAGGGCACATGTAGGAGCAACCAATCAATGTCTCTCTCACATTGATATTTCCCTCTCTCCCTCTCCACTCTCTGTAAAAATCAATGGAAAAAAAAAATATCCTCAGGTAAGGATTAACAACAACAACAAAAATTCAGTGATTGTCAGGTGTTGGGAAGTAGAGTGATAATTAGAGAGAGCACAGTGGATATTTAGGGCAGTGAAAATACTGTGTATGATGCTACAATGGTGAATAATGTCATTATACATTTGTCCAAACCCATTGAATGCACAATGCCAAAAGTAAACCCTAATGTAAACTATGCACTTTGGGTGATTAGGATGTGCCAATGTAGGTTCATTAGCTGTAACAAATGTACAGCTCTAAGTTGATAAGGGTGAAGGCTATGCATGTGTGAGTGCAGGAGATATATGGGAAATCTTTGTACTTTAAAAGCTAAATTTGCTGTGAACTTAAAACCGCTACATTTATTATTTATTTTTAACTTTTTAAAAAATTGATTTGAGAAAGAGAGAGAGAGAGAGAGAGAGAGAGAGAGAGAGAGAGAGAGAGAGAGAGAGAGAAGGAGAGACATTGATTTGCTGTTCCTCCCATTTATGCATTCATTGGTTACTTCTTCTATGTGCCCTGACAGGGACTGAACCCACAACCTTGGCCCATCAGGACGATGCTCCAAACAACTAAACTACCCGACCAGGGATTAAAATCCATTTTTTTAAAAAGTGCTAGAAGCTTCTGCATTTTATTCAGGATTAATTTCCCTACCATGTGAGTTCATAGGAACCATTATGGAGAGAGGCTTATATCAGTTAGGGAAGATGTTACACGGTTGAAAATCTCAATGTTCAAAAGAGCCGAAATGCATTTTTCACAGCACATGTCCATCATGGCTGACAGGGTGACTGCTTCTCATAGCCACTCAAGACTCAGCTGAGGAACATTTCACCTGGACACAGGCTTCCTGGGTCATCACAGTAGAGAAAACAGGTGGTGAACTGCATACAAACGTTTAAAACGTTCACCTGGGAATGACACATATCACTTCTGTTATAACATCCCTGTTATACATTTCTGCATCATGGAGTCATAACCGCTCCCTAAGGGGCCTTTCCTGACCCCCGAAGCCTGAGTTAGATGCTCAGGGAGCTATTAGAGTGTCCTGTGCTTACTTCTACGTAGCACTGTCCACATGGCTTTGTGATTGGCAGGTAAGGCTTGAGTCAAAGGTTTCTTTAGCAATCGTTGGCCAATTCCCAGAGTCCCCTCAGTCAGACAACACTTTAAGGGCTGTTTGGTAGCCTGCTGGCCCCAAGGACTACACCCCACCGTTGTGGCCCTTGGGCTGTATACTCTACTCTTGGAGACTGAACTAACGCTTGATATTTGGGCTAATTTTTGAACAATCCTTGCCACTGAAATGAACTAAAAATAAATTACCCTACTTGCTTACACATTGTAGGCCTTAAAATGAGCCTCAGCTGCTACAATATAAAGAGTTAAAGCATTTAAATGATTCTAGTTAAAATAGCTAAACTATTTATACTCCTATTAGTTCTCTCATTGTGTTTGTTGTATGAATTTTAGATATCTTGCTAAAGATGACAACAAAGAACTTCAATGCTTCTTATTTCCCAGTGGCTCCTAACATACTACTACTGCATATATAGAAGGTGATTTAAAATTGTGGATTTTTAAAAAATTTAAATGTATTCTTGAAGGGCACTTTTTAAGATTTGTGTTTTAAATATATCTTATATAGCATTTTAAAATGTCCTCAGAATAATGAAACTGTTATACACCCCCTATAGGCTACACTGAAAGTACTGATTCTATACTTGAAGGAAGAGAGATGATGGTTCACTTAAAAGGCGCGTATGTTGCTGTATCCGGCTGGTCCACGCTTGGCAGCAAATCAGGCTTTGACTGTGCTTGAAAGACACATTGAAATCCCAGAAGACAGCAGAAATATTTCCAAAGCCTTTCTAATTTCAATAGAAATCACCCATTTCTTCTTCTTGGGGGTTTTCTACCTTTGGACTGCAAAGCCCTACTTAATTCTCAGAGAGTAACTCCCAGTTAATTGGTTAACTAACTCTAGCCCAGAGGTAAAGCCACGCATAACAAACATGAAAAACAAAGGTTGTACATGGCATAGAGTCAGAAGGGTAGTGTTTTGTTAATCTTTTACCAGAAATAATATTCCTTAATGTGCACTTTTTGTGATCTCTCACGTCTGATGGTCACTGTGACATAGCTGATTGTGTCCGTTTGCACCTTGGGAGAAGAAGGTGAGAAGTGGTCAGGGCTATGAAGCTTACCTTTTCCTTCCAGTTCTTTACTCCCCTCTACCTCTTCCCAAATCAGCTAAATTTTCCAAAAGGATAAAAAGACTATTTATGCCCTAACTGGTTTGGCTCAGTGGATGGAGCGTTGGCCTGGGGACTAAAGGGTGCCAGGTTCGATTCCGGTCAAGGGCTTGTACCTTGGTTGTGGGCACATCCCCAGTAGGGGGTATGCAGGAGGCAGCTGATTGATATTTTTTTTCATCGATGTTTTTAACTCTCTATCTTTCTTCCTTCCTCTCTGTAAAAAAAAAACAATAAAATATATATTTTTAAAAGACTATTTATTTATTTAGAAAGTGCCTTTCTTTTCTCTCCTTTCCGGGGCTAAGACAACATCATCAGTGTTCCAGCAGAAGCCTGGCATCTAGGCTTTTAGCCATTATCCAAAATATATTCCCCTTCCTTCGCCAAATGGAAGTATGATCCCCTTTTAGGTTCCACAAATGCTACTTCAAAAAGGCTTTTCATCACCACAGCCATGACCGAGCTGGAAAATGCTCCTCTAGATCATCCTGCATAAAGTTGCCAGCACATCCCGGAGGGACCCCTCAGCTTTCCTGTAGACTTTCCCCCATGCCAGTCTAGTTTCACACATGTTTCTTCACAAACCTCAACAAAACTCCGTATTTCACTTCTCTAAACTGGGGGGAAGATATATTCACAAAAAGCAACCAAAGTGCTCTAGCTACAGACAGAGGCCATGACCCTCTGAGCAAGCAGCCATCCAGCTGGAAGTTGTAACCACCTGACTCAAAGCAACACGAGTTATTTCTTCTTCCTGGTGCTACTGACTATGGGATGAGACAGTCATCCCACAATGCACCTCTTCTCTGTTCTCAGTAGTCAATCTACCTAGTCAGTGTAAAAATCCAACCTGCAGTCCTTTTTGATCGGCTGCTCAAGGGCAGAGATCATGCCTTTTATTTCTTCTTATTCCCCAGCGGCACCTAACATACTACTGCATATACAGGAAGTGATTTAGAATTATGATTTTTTAAAAAATTATTGATTTTAGGTAGAGGAAAGGAAGGAGGGAGAGAGAGAGAGAGAGAGAGAGAGAGAGAGAGAGAGAGAGAGAGAGAGAGAGAAACGTCAATGTGAGAGAGAAGCATTCATTCATTGCCTCCCATAGACACTCCACCTGGGTATTAAATCTGAAACTTGGGTATGTGCCTCGATCAGAAATTGAACCCACCACCATCTGGTGTTTGAGACGACTCTCCAACCAACTGAGCCACACTGGCCAGGGCTAGAATTGTTTTTTAAATATGCAAAGGGGAAGAGAGAGATGGAGGGGGATAAAGTGAAATATTTCTATCATAGGCTCTTTAAATATATACATATTAAATATAAAAGTATATACAAATATATATATGTTAATATATATTAAAGTATAATAAATATATATTAAATATTAAAGTTTTTAAATATAAACTTTGGACTATTTTACCCTAAAAATGAACTCCCACCAATATTTAACCAGACCCTTTCTTTCTAGCAATATTGTATAATAGTTTCTGTAAACAGTAGCCTACATTTGAAAAACAAATTGTGATTATTTTAAAAGAAATTAGAATGACAACTCTGCCAAGAAAGCCTAAACCAGATTTGAGACTGAATTATATATTTATTTTACACACTGCTACACCCTCCTTATATCCTGGGCTTTCACACATCATCTAGGATTTTATAATACTTTTGGCAATATCAGTGCATATGATATTTCTTACCACCCATAACCTGTACATCAGGAGATAATTCTGGAAATCTTTCCTGCAAAATTCTTTAAGCAAAAAATAGCATTCCTTCTGTGGAATCACAGAAGGTTAATAAATGTTGCAGTTGAAAAGGGCACCATAATCATATAGGCTTGGGAAACTTGGTTTACATAAAATTAAACAAGTTACTTTATTGAAGAACTTCCTTGAACTTTTAATATGGTAAAGTGCAGTGTGAGTCACCAAGCAGAGGATATGAAATACAGGATTTCCCAACATCTCACAGCACTGGTCAAGGAGCACCTCTGAGGGCTAGGAAATGTGCCTGAGGGGCTGAGAGTCTCTCTGCCCAGGGAGAGCCAAGGTGGTCAGAGTCCGAATTTGGTGCCGACCCAAATACTGCAAAAATGTTATCTGCATGGGGGAATTCTCCATTCTTTCTGAATAACATGATTGTTTTAACCTTGTAAAGGAGAATGAATGACCACCTCTAATTACATGAATAACACATAGGTTCAGATACTAAAAAAAAATTTGGTGAATAGAGCAATTCTCTTTTCCTTACCATCTGCTTCACCCACCTGTTCTTTCATTCTATTCAAATCAAAGATGAAGGGAAGAATAAGCCATGCAAACATGCCTTGGATAGTCCTGACAAAGATAAATATGGGCAGGTATAGAGGCTGGTTCATTTGAAGTTCATGGCAGAGGTTCATGGGCCCAAAGAGTTCACATTTTGTGTGAGTATTGCAAATTTTGCATCTTTAAAGTTCTATCTTCTTCATATTTTTACTCTTATTTTTACCAAAGCAAATTATATTTTTTAACTACCACACAGAGCAAGTTATAAGATGAACCTTTCATTTTTCCTTTAATAAGACTATAGTTCTAATGAGTTTCAATATTTTAAAGATTTTTTTTTAAATAGGATAAAAGAAACTCCCTCCCATTTTAAAAAAAAAAAAACACATTTTTTATTGATGTCAGAGAGGAAGGGGAAGGGAGAGAGAAAGATAGCAACATCAGTGATGAGAGAGAATCATTGATCGGCTGCCTCCTGTACGCCCCTTTCTCGGGATCGATCCCTCAACCTGGCATGTGCCCTTGACCGGGATTGATCCCGGGACCGATCCTGGGACCCTTTAGTCCATAGGCCGGGACTCTATCCACTGAGCCAAACCAGCTAGGGCAAGTCCCTCCCTTTGGATGTCATCTAAGAGAGATGTGAAATACACTTTTTGTGAGTACTGCTAAGGATTTTTTCATCAAACCAGTAAAAATATTTATGACAATAACCTTAGAGGCATATTCTTTAAACTTCCAAGCAACAATATCTTGGGATGATGCAGCAAAAGCCTGTTGGAAACAAAAGTTTAGATCCAAGGTAGCATGTGGATACCTGTTTTTCTCAGCAAAGTAATTCAGCCATTGTAATTATTTTTAACAGAATTAGGCTTCACACTGTGGGATAATGAGCTGGAAAATGTATTTGTTTTAAATAGAGGCATTTTCACACTACAAGAACACACAAACATCAATGAAACCCAAATGCATCTATCCAGCGTGCCTGGTAAAAGAGCCAATGTGATGTTATTTCCAACTGTGTAGAAATAATTTGCTACAAATTTCAGGCTACAATGCAAACAGGTGCTTCTTGAAAGAAACCCCATGCGCATGGAATTGCCAAGGGCTGGGACAGCTGGGAAACATGAAGAGGTTCTCTTTTCAATGGAACCCAAGCCCCTGGCACCCATTTGGGTTCTGACTCCAAGCCTTACTTTTAGGTTGGTCACCCATGATCATAGGACCAGCTGCCCCTTAAAATTCCCCTTCAGATGTCACCAAAGTTGTGGCTTTGTACTAGCAGCACTAAGAAATTGCATGATACCCTGAGAATGAGTGGGAAGGGGATTCCCACACAAGCCCCAGGAGGGCACGTAAGCCATAAGTGATGTCACATGCAGCCATCTTTACCCTAAACTCCAAAAACTTCACCCTTTAAGTCAAATAAAGAGACCAAGACAAAACCAAGGGAGAGAAGGCTGCAATGAACAGCTAGAAAAATACAGACTGAACAGTTGTAAAGAGAAGGGAAAGGAAGCAAATGAAATCATAACACTAGATCAGTGAGTTCAATTATGTAGCAGAGACAAAAAATAATGCAGTTCAGAGGAAGGAATTACAAATTATGTTAGGCTTTACAAGGAAATTTTCAATGGTGCAAAAGTAATCTAAGCATATAGGTTGGTATTATGTACAATGCACCCCAGTCCTATGTTTAATGAAACCCGCTCGGCGTTGATGACTCTTGCTTGGATCTTAATGCACTTCCAGGACTCAATCACAGCTCCGCCACCCTAGAGTTCTTGTTAGATCTAATTGTGTTGTCAATAAGTTTGATGATTTCAAACCTTCTTTCTTACAGATTTGATTTTAAGATCCTGTCCTAACAATTCCACCAAGCAATTATAGAACACCAGCTGGGTGTCCTACAATTCAACTCAATTCTGACGCTACTTGAAGACAGTGTCATATCCACAGGTTAAAGACTCAGTCCAATAAAACTGCCTCCACCCCCACCTTCAGATGCCGATCACAAGTCCAAGTTGTCACCTGTATCATAGATCAGGATTCCAATGACCCCCTCCTTGGGTCGAATTAATCTGTAGAATGGCTCACAGAACTCAGAGAAACATTTTCCTTACTAAATTACTGGTTTATCATAAAAGGCTATAACTCAAAAATAGCCAGATTGAAGACCGGACAAGGTATGTGGGAAGGGTCATTGAGCTTCCCTGCCCTCTCCAGGGTGTCACTCTCCCCACACCGCCACATGTCCACCAACCTGGAAACTCTCAAAACCCGTCTTCTTTGGGAGTTTTGTGGAGGTTTCATTACCTAGGCACAATTGATGATATCATCGGCCATTGTTGATGGAACTCAATCTCCAGCCCCTTTCTCCTCCCTTAAAATTTAAAAGCCTCTAATCACATGATGGATTTCCCTGGTAACCAGTGCCCAATCTTTAGGTAACTTAGAGGCATTCCACCTTAACTAACAACAAAAAACACTTTTATCACTCTCATTATTTTTTTTTTGGCAGTTCTGCACCTTTTTTTTAAAAAAATATATATATATATATATATATATATATATATATATATATATATATATATATTTCAGGTAGGAAGGGAGGGGGAGAGAGGGAGAGAGAGAGGACACATCAAAGATGAGAGAGAATCATTGATCGGCTGCCTCCTGCTCGCTCCCACTGAAGATTGATCCCACAGCCCGGGCCTGTGCCCTTGACCAGAATCGAACCTGGGACCCTTCAGTCCACAGGCTGATGCTCTATCCACTGAGCCAATCAGCTAGGGCTCACTCTCATTACTTTTAAATTCCAAGCAGCTCTGTGCCAAGCATGATGAAAATCCAAATATATATTTCTTACTTTAAATCACAATATAGTAGGTTTCCTTCTCCTAGTCCTCTCTAAAACACTCCTTTGTCACCAAAAATGGGTACCTCAACAGAGGATTCTACCCTGCAGTTTAAATGGAATTTACCGGTACAAATAGAACTTCTCTAGAATGTACTGTCAGCTGATGGTCATTGGCACCAGCTCAATGTCAACAGAAATCCCCAATTTGGGGTGTCGCGAGGAAGGAAACCTTATTCTGTGCAAAACAGCTTAATTGTAATACATCATGGCTATGAGACACCTCTGGGGCTGGCTAAGGAGCTCCGCTCTGCTCCATGCCAGTCTGCTCTGCTCTGCGCTGGTGCTTTGGTCTGCCCAGTTCTGTGCCAGTCTGTTCCAGCCTGTGCTAGTCTGCTGGGGGGGTGGGGGTGGGGGAGGTAAGCAAGTGGGGTAAGCACAGTCTTCCGTGAAAAGGGAAAATGCGCTCCCAGCACCAGAGGGGAGCTGGCTTGTATGTCCCCACCCCTGTCTGTCACCATGTAAATGAGGATTCTAAATCCTCAAAGTTTGATTGGTCCCAAAGGCATTGTCCTGGTTGGTCAGAATAGAACTGCTCTGGTTCGTTGGAGCTGTGCAGCTCTAATTAGATAGGGCAAGCTTCAGTGCCATTGGTTTCCAGGAACTCCTTTATGAGGACTGGCTCAGATGGCAAAAACAGTGTAAACAGGCAGTTCAGTACAGAGGCAGGCAGTTCAGTCCAGGCTTCTCCCTGAAGCGCAGTTTGGGTGAGAGGCTCCCGTGTAGAAATGGCTTCTAGGCTCTGTGGGTTTGTTTTGTTTGTTGTTGTTTTTTAATCTGAGCCCTGTTAGCCACCAAGAGCCTTTCTTTGTAGGTGTCTTCCTTCTCAGCATTCATAGCACCTTGCCCATGTGTCTGTCCTTCCCAGGTTCTCAGTAAGGACTTTCCAGTTAATAAAGAAACCCAAGAATGCACTTGAAAATATCGTAGACTTCCAAAATCCACTGGCCACTGAAAAGGCAAAACTGCTTAAGGCGGCTGCTTAAATCAACATAGGCTGAGAGTCTTAATTTCAACTTGGCATTCACATGACTAATTTATATACTATACTGCCTCAGTGTTGAAAAAATAACTAAGTCATGTACAGTGAGACCTTTCCCCTTTGTTTTACATTGTGCCAAACATATAAAAATGACTTGGTTGTAACAAAATAACGTTTTCTAATTTGAAATTTTGATAGCTGAACCCACACATATGAGGCAAATATTTTCCTTCTAGAGTTGATGTTGCTGCTCCCTCTAGGTGATTTTTTTACCACCATGGAGAAAGAAGTCATGTTTGTATGACACAGCACAGGGCTATTTGGACATGTAAAATATACTGGTAGCACTTGAATTTTATTGCCACCCAAATAAAAAGAGTTCCCAGGATAGGATCTTCCTCATACCAACCTGTGCTTGAAAAAGGTGCATTACCTTTTTTGGGCCAAGGAAAACAAGCTGTCAACTGCTGAGACTTAGTTCTTTAGAATCCCAACTCCTTCCAACGAGGGTGGGTCCCATATCATGCAGGACCCATTGTCTTACTGAGCGCCACATTGGCTGTGGGTTTGAAAATTTGGAGGGGAGGATTGGTTAGAGATGAAATGCTCTGTATACTAGAATGGAAACTTAACATTCTTGATGGAAAATCAAAGAAGAGAGACATGAGATTCTGATACTACAAGAAGTCTCAATGCAACTACAGAGGGGCACTAGAGAAAGACACTGAAAAGTAACTATTAGTTTTTCAATGGGTTGAGAAATTGGAACTCAACTTGTTTCCTAATAAGTCATATGACTTTATTTTTAATAGGAAAAGATGGCTTTCATTCTTTTGTGTATGCTGTTATTTAAAGAAAAACATTGTGTGTGTTCATTAATAGTTAAGATATTTATTTTTAGAAAATTTTTGTCAACATAAGGGATCATAAATTTTCAGACACACAGAAATATCTTTTTAATTCCAGGAGATGAAAAACCTTGTACCTTATGAGAAGAATAATCATTTTCTTATATTTACCTTTCAGAAATTGAGGCACATGGTAAACTCTATTGCCTCAATCATCAACTGGAATTTGTTTTTGGCAAACAAAAAAGTATGAAAAAATACTCAGAATATTAGAGGGGATTACATTTAAAGAAAACTTTTAGCCATATTATTCTGTCTTTATAGTATGATTCTGATGTGTTTGCACAAAAAATGCATAATCTTGTTTCTGTATTTCTATAAAACAGATGTCTGGAGGAAAGGTAGAATCACCCAGTAAGCCAAAAGGGGGAAATGATTCAGCCACATAGTCTTTTAACCTGCTTTGTAGCTGTACTGCAGTTTCTTTTTCTTTTTTTTAAATTGATTTTTAGAGAGAGGAAGGGAGGAAGAGAGAGAGAGAAAAAAACATAGATATGGAAGAGAAACACTGATCGTGTGCCCCAACCAGGGATAGAACCCACAACCTGGGTAGGTGCCCCAACCAGAATCAAACCCCGACCTGCAATCTTTTGGTGTCAGGACAATGCGCCAAACAACTGAGCCACACCGGCCAGGACTGTATCTCAGTTTCTTATTACATCAAATTGAAATAATGCCTACGATACTGACAGGGAAATTATGAGATTAGAAGATAAAGGGAACATTTGAGATTCTATTCACTTATCAAAGGAATAACTTGATAATTACTTTTCATAGATTTTATTTTTTAATTACAATGGTAATATTACAAAGTCTTAGTAGGGAGGTATGAATTTTACAAAAATATGAAAATATCATCCCTCATTCTTACCGATGAAATTCTACTCCCCTCTTCAAAACTAATTATTTTCAAATCATTTTCTCTATTCTTTTGTTGTTCGTTTCTAATTTTATTGCATTTTAATCAGAGCATGTGGCCTGAAACACTTGTTTGGTTTTTAATATATTGAAGTGAGGGAGGGGCTCTATTAATGGTTGATCTTTTTTGCATATTTATCATAAAATTTTGAAAATATGTATATTTTCGATATGCCGTTTACAAAGATTGAGGCAGAGATAGAGATACATTAAACTTGTCAATTGTTATTGAAATCTTACTTATTTTTATCTATTTTTGTCCAGTTCTCTTTTAAATTCTTAGAGAAGTGTATCATTGTTTCCAACTGTGTTCAGATAATTGATTTTAACTCTTATTTTTAACAATCTTTTCTTCACTGTTATTGTATCTCCTCAGTGAATTGTTATAATTTAACATAAAATAAACCCTTTTGTTTATCAAATGCTTTTGGCTTTAAATCTACTTTTTTTGATGTACTACTATACAACCATAAGTTTTCCCTTAAAATTTCAACCTTTCTGTACTATTGTGTGTGTGTGTGTGTGTGTTGTTGTTGTTGTTGTTGTTGTTGTTGTTTAAACCTTACCTGAGGATATTTTTCCCATTGATTTTTAGAGAGCATGGAAGGGCGGGGGGGTGGGGGGGAGGTGGTGGGGAGAGGAGAGAGAGAGAGAGGGAGAGAGAGAAACATTGGTGTGAGGTGTGAGAGAGACATATAGAAACATAGATTGGTTGCCTCCTACATGAGCCCTGACCAGGCCAGGGAAGGAATATGCAGTCCAGGTACATGCCCTTGACTGGGAATTGAACCTGAGGCCCTTTGGTGGGAAGGCCAAGGCTCTACCCCTGAGCCACACTGGCTGCCTCAGTGCCATTCTGTTTTAGTGTTGTCTCTAAATTGTACCTTATTATTGTTTTTACCCAATATAAAAATTTTCATTCTTTAATAGAGAAAATATACCCATTAATAAACACCTAATCAATAAATATAATTAAATATTGAAAAACTTTACCCATGATAACTATTATAACAAATAGCACAACTAATGACATATTTGTCATTATTCCTAGTTTATGTTTTCTATTTACTATGTATTCTTGTTCTCTCTTTTGCACTCTTTTGTCCTGTGGACTTCTTGAGGTATTAATGTTCTACTTTATTTCTTTCCTTTTAATTTGGAAGTTACAGAACATATTT
Organism: Myotis myotis; assembly: GCF_014108235.1. Lineage (NCBI taxonomy): Eukaryota > Metazoa > Chordata > Mammalia > Chiroptera > Vespertilionidae > Myotis > Myotis myotis. The sequence goes on along the minus strand of NW_023416313.1, from coordinate 141,535,872 downwards.
ATATTGTTTGATGATTACTCTTACATTTTTGTCACACATTTATACTTATATTTTTTAAACGCATCTAAAATTACTTAGTATTTATATTCTCTAGCTGTACAAGGGAAAAAAACCTTAGCATTCTCTAAATTTTTGTACCTATACTATGATGTAATTATCTAATTTGGTCACAAGTTAATTTATTTGTATTGTGCATTGGCAATTATGTAATAACTAAAACTTTAACTAGATTCTGCTCACCAGAATTTCTTCCTCCTTCTACAATATATACAAAATATTTTAATTTTCCCCTCACATTTGAATTATAGTTAGACTGTGCATATACTTTTAAATTAAAAGTTATTATATAGCCTTAAAAAATAAGGAAATCCTAACACATGTTACAACATGGATGATCCTTGAGGACATGCTAAGAGAAATAAGTTTGTCACAAAAAGACAAAGTAGTCAAAGGTTAAAAAGGTGGCTGCTAAGGGCTAGAGGAAGAGGAGAGGAGGAATTCTTATTGGTATGGAGTTTTAGTTTTGCAAGATGGAAAAGTTCTAGAGATCTGTTACACAGCAATATGATTATGCTTAACTGTACACATAAATGGTTAAAATGGTAATTTAATGTTATATTTTTTTATTTTTTACCATAAAAATTATTTTTACTCGCTAGTTTGGAGATATTGCTTAATTTTCTTATATTCAGGGTGGCCAATTAGAAAAAATAATGTCTGAGGCTAATCTTTTTCTCATTTCTTAGTGATTAACAGTCTATCCTTTCTGGAAGCTATTTGAATTTTTGCTTTATCCACTGTATGCTAATCTTTTCATGCTTTGTCTAGGTAGGTATCTTTTTTCATTCATCATGTTCAGCACTTGCTGGCTCTCTTATGAGAAATAAGGTCTTTTTTGTTCTAGGAGAGCCTCTTCTATTGGTGATTTGAGTATTTTATTCCCTCCTTCTGTAACTTCTTTCGACCCTCAATTTATTCTTCCATGTTTCTCAACTCTTCACTTTTACATATTGTCTTTATAGTGTTGGTCTCTACTATAAACAATGTTCTCATCTTTATTTTCCAGACCATTAATTTGTTCTTTATATTGCTCATTTTACATTTCAGCCCATCTATTGGATTTTATTTTTTCAAGGATACTTTTAATTGTACCACATTGGTTTTTTATTTATTTATTTTTAACTTGTTCTCTTTTTATAAAAGTCTGTCCTTAATTTATGAATAATTTTTTAACTTTTTTTTTTTTTGGTGTCCAACTTACTTCATTGTCTTTTAAATATCATGTCATTAGATTTTAGTGTCCGCTACTCCTTTATTAGTGCTCTAACTATTGTCCTCCAGATCACCACTTTTATGTCTTGAAGAGTTTAAACATTTTGTTTCATTGTCACTCTATCCAATAGTCTTGCTGCCTTACCTCTACTCCAACGGCCTTACATTTCACCTTATATCAGCCACTAACACTAATGGCCATGCCTTAGGCCAGTGATGGCGAACCTATGACACTCATGTCAGAGGTGACAGGTGAACTCATTTTTTTGATTGATTTTTCTTTGTTAAATGGCATTTAAATATATAAAATAAATATCAAAAATATAAGTCTTTGTTTTACTATGGTTGCAAAGATCAAAAAATTTCTATATGTGACACAGCACCAGACTTAAGTTAGGGTTTTTCAAAATGCTGACATGCCGAGCTCAGAAGGTTTGCCATCACTGCCTTAGGCCTTGCTAGTAATTTCAGCCCCTCCCTGATCTTGAATCACCTATTCCATCTCAAACAACCATGTTGGGGTACCCCAACTCAAGCAATAACATCATCCAACCTGCATCTCCAATCTATAAATCCTACCATATTTTTGCTACCCCTCACTCCTGTGGAAGTTTATCTTCCCTCCTAAAACACTGTAAATTTCATGGTCAATCATTACATTAACTCCCTTGTATATGCTTTCAATTTCCTTGCCTCACTGTCACTTCATTATAGTCATTTGACCAAATCACAAGCCTATATAATTCCAATTTTCTTCCTAATTGAAACCTACACCTAAGCAATTGAACATAGCTGAACGATCTTACTCTGAATTTAAATGGGTCTTTAATGGTGCCCAGCAATCATACTATATAGTTCGATAGTTAGTCCATTTGCTCCCCTCCTCACAGGTAACTCCTTTCAAATATTTTAACCTATCCACTCACTCTCAGCTGATGACTTCGTTTTTTACTTCACTGAGAAAATTGAAGAACTAATAAGAGAACTTCCAAATTTTCTCTTCCCACCTTGTAGCAGATTTCCACCACCGGATCTTCTCAATGACCCTTCTTCATCTTGAATTTGTTATGTAGCAAGAGATAACTAATATAGTGACAATGTTCTACATAAATTAATCCTCCTAACTTATTGCAGCAAATATTAACTTTCACTATTTTAACTATTTAAAGGATTACTTGGGAATTGAGGGCAAATGGAAGGAAATTTCAAACAAAGTGTTTGCTTTCAAAAAACTTAAAGGTAGGAATAACATGAACACCAAAATAAGGCTTTGAACTCACTGTTCTTGGAATGGTCAGAGCAGCCAACCCAGTGGGTAAAAATCAAGTCAGTAAACTAGTTCAGGGCATTTTGTAAAGAGCATAAAAGCCTGAGGTTAAAATCTCAGACTTTATCCACGGTGAGAGAGAAGCCATCTTGAATTTTTCCAAATGGAAAATGGCATGATCAAAATGCCTGACAGGAAGGTAACCTCAAGTTTAAGTGGGGATAGATTTCTGATTGCAGAACTAAGAAGATATTACTGAAACAAAAGAATAATTAGAATACCATTACCAGACAAGAGGAACAGTCTTAAGCTGTGGTGAAAGAAGATAGAAAAGACAATGACTACTAGTAAATTGTATTGTAAGCTTTAACACACATTTAATACAGTTTCTTGGTATTGGCTATGTTACCTTGTGGCTTAAGATCTGAAAATAATTGCCTCAATTTGCTTTTTCATTTCCTAAGGAATTTTCAAAATATTCCTCCAGAATTTGTGAATTGAGGAGGCTCCAGATCTCAGTGCCACTTATGGTTTTCAACTCCTTTCTTTGCTTGGTTGATTCAGTTTGTCATCTCACTTTTCCACTTGCATGGTCTCTGTTTATACCATATCGACACAGACATGAAACTTAGACCTTTTCCTTGGGCTCCTCTCTCCTTAAAATACATTACACATTTTTTTAAAATTTGCTTATTTGAGAGAGAGAGAGGAGAAGGGAGAGAGAGAGAGAAAGAGAGAGAGAAACATTGATTTGTTGTTCCATTTATTTACGCATTCGTTAGTTGATTCTTTTTTTGGGGGGGGGGTTAAACCCCACCTGAAGACATTTTTGCATTCATTTTTAGAGAGACCACAAGAAAGGAAGGGGGGGCAGAAAGGAGGAAAAGAGGGAGAAAGAAAAACATTGATGTGAGAGAGACACATTGATTGGTTGCCTCCTGCACATGCCCTGACCCAGCCAGGGATCAAATCTGAAACCCAGGTACATGCCCTTGACCAGGAATCAAACCTCAACTCCTCAGTGCATGGGCCAACACTCTAACCACTGAACACACCAGCCAGGCCTGGTTGATTGTTGTATGTGCCCTGACGGGATCAAACCCGCAACCTTAGCATATTGAGACAATGCTCCAATCAACTGAGCTACCTGGCCAGGGCTCCATTAAACATTTTATTTCCTTATATTAGGCTTTTGAGTGTTATATAGTAGGCTTTACTAAACTTTTGGGAGAGGTGCCAATAGTTTATACCATAAACAATGTAACATTAAACATTACATATCCCTGTTCTTTAAAAATTCACTCAGCAAATTTTAATCATTTGGGCTTCAGGTTCTTGACATGTAACCGTGTTCATTTCCTTTTTTATTTATTGTTGACACTATTACAGATGTCTTCCATTTCCCCCCCACCTTTGCTCACTTCCACACAATCCCCAACCCCTTCCCTCTGTCCATCACCACACTGTTGTCTGGGTCTATGGCAGTGGTTCTCAACCTTCTGGCCCTCTAAATACAGTTCCTCATGTTGTGACCCAACCATAAAATTATTTTCGTTGCTACTTCATAACTGTAATGTTGCTACTGTTGTGAATCGTAATGTAAATATCTGATATGCAGGATGGTCTTAGGCGACCCCTGTGAAAGGGTCGTTCAACCGCCAAAGGGGTGTGACCCACAGGTTGAAAACTGCTGGTCTATGGGTTCTTTGGCTAATTTCTTCACCTTCTATCATCCAGTCCCCACCACATACAGCCCCTCCTCTCTGACAGCTGTCAGTCTGTTCCATGTATCCATGCTTCTGCTTCTGTTTTGTTTGTGAGTTTATTTTGTTCATTAGATTTCACATATAAGTGAGAGCTTATGGTACTTGTCTTTGTCTGGCTTACATCACTTAGCATAATAATCTCCAGGTCCATCCACCTTGTTTCTTTTTCTCTCCTCTCTCTCCATTCCTCCCTCCCTTGTTCCATCCCAAGCAATTTATCTAGGTATTTTCCTAAGCAAAGATTGATCTCTCTCTCAAAGGAATTTTTGTGCCAGCTGTTAAGGTAATTGGTCTTTACTGCACTTGATTGGCTGATTGGTATAAGAAATCAATTACAGACTTGTTTTGAAGATCATTACACAATTCTTTGATTTTGAAGGAGTAACATGAATCAAAGACTGACAATTTTTATGGCCAGAATGGAAGGTGGGACGTTATATTATGTACTCAGGACATTTCCTGATACTAAATAATAGGACTAAATCCAAAAGTAAATATGTATACTGGACACCACCAAAAGTAACTAGGGCACTAATTCTTTGCTCTAAAATATGCAAATAAATGAGCATTATTTTTGAACTGTATTTCAGGATAACCAAAAAGCCATATTTGGTGAGCAGAGGTTTTTGCTTGTTGTTTTTTTCCTTTGTTTTTAAAAGAATTTTATATAAATGTGAAATGAGTGATAGGATTTTTTTTTTAAATCACCATTCTGTAATTGCTAGTGAAATAACTGAATCAGGCAATAATCACCAATACATGAAACCACTGAAGAAAGGTTTAAGGGAAATTTAAAATGGAAGGCTTAGCTTATCACTATCTGATCCTCTGATCAATTTTAGTAGCACTCAGAGTGGAACAAACAGCCATTTTGTGCTTTTTGACTTGTGGTTTATAAGCCAGCATATACATGACAGGTATTTTCATGATTGTATTTGGGGAGACATGAAATATTTCAAACTTTGTATTCATTATTATAAAATCATAAACATGCTGTATATGTCTTATTTTACTTTCTAAGTGAGTTCCAAATTATTATTTTTATTCAAAAATGTTTATTGAGTACCTGTCCCATTATAGGCATTGTGCTACGTTTTGTGGACCAAAGGTGAAAGGATCCAAATCCCATTTTCAAGGAGTTTACAGTCGCATGAATGAACAAAGGCTCCCAATCGACATCAGAGGAGGCCAATGCAACTGCGTAGGCTGTATAAGTTGCCACCTGTTCCCTTGGATCTGACAGGGCAGGCTTCACAGAGGAGGGGACAGCAGATATAAGTGTGAGCATCTCACCAAGCTGAAAATGGAGAAAATGCCATTATACAGGAGTAACAAGTACCAAAAGCAGGAGAACATGCAGTACAGTCAGGAAATATCCAGTGGTCTGGTTTGATTAAAATATGGGGTGTATGATGTGGCGAGAAGGTGTTGGGTTTTCAGGAGATAAGGCTTAAAAATGATGGAGTGGAGGCTAGATTATGAAGTACTTTGTATGTTACATTAAAGATTTAAAGTTTTATAAGAAAGATATTGGGTTGCCACTGTATTAGTAGTAGTAGTAGTAGTAGTAGTAGTAGTAGTAGTAGTAGTATTTTAAGCAGAAGAGTGACAGACACTGTTGGTGGGACTGCAAATTGGTGCAGCCTCTATGGAAAACAGTATGGTGATTCATTAAAAAACTAAAAATAGATATACCATGCATACCCAGAAATTCCATTTCTGGGTATTTATTCAAAGAAAAGAAAACCACTAATTTGAAAAGATACGTGTACCGCTATTTTTATTGCAGCATTATTTACAATAGCCAAGATATGGAAGAAACCTAGGTGTCCATCGATAACTGAATGAATAAAGAAGATGTGAGTGTGTGTGTGTGTGTGTGTAGTGAAATTTGCAGCAATGACAAGAATGAAGTCTCACCATTTGCAACAACATGGATGGAAGAGGGTATTATGCTAAGTGAAATAAGCCAGTCAGAGAAAGACAAATACCATATGGTTTACTTCTATGTAGAATATAAAACAAAACCAAATAAACAAATAAAACAGTCATGGTAAGAGACCAAAGCAATGCTTACCAGAAGGAAGGAGTGGAGGGATGGGTGAAAAGGAGAAGGGGAATCCTATCTAATAAAAGAGAAACATGGTAATTGGCGTACAACCGCTACCCTTCCCATTGGCTAATCAGGGCGATATGCAAATTAACTGTCAGCCAAGATGGCGGCCGGCAGCCAGGCAGCTTGAAACTAACATGAGGCTTGCTTGCTTCAGTGACGGAGGAAACCAACGTTCCCCGCCAGCCTTGCAGGCCTCTGAGCCTGCAGTTTGAAACATTTTAACAAATATAGAAGTTAAAAAAAAAACCCAGAAACCAGCTTTCAGGGAGCTGGGATCTCAGAGCTGGAGTCAGAGCTGGAGTTATACATTGTTTCGAACCAAAACAAACCAAATATCTACTTTCAGCAGCGAAGGCCTAAGAGCTGGAGCCTCAGAGCTAAAGCTGGCCCAGAATTAAAAAAGAAAAAAAGAAAAAAAGGAGCAGTTGGGAGCTTCAGTCACCCGCCAGCCTGAAAACAGCCCTCAGCCCCTCACCCAGACTGGCCAGGCACCCCAGTGGGACCCCCACCCTGAAGGGTGTGTGACCAGCTGCAAACAGCCATCATCCCCTCACCCAGGCTGGCCAGGCACCCCAGTGGGGACCCCAACCCTGATCCAGGACACCCTTCAGGGCAAACCAGCCAGCCCCACCCATGCACCAGGCCTCTACCCTATATAGTAAAAGGGTAATATGCCTCCCAGCACCGGGATCAGCGGAGCCGAGAGGCCTCCCGGCACCGGGATCAGCGTGACAGGGGGCAGTGCCCAAACCCCCTGATCGCCCTGCGGCTCTGTGTGTGACAGGGTGCGGCGCCCCAACCCCCTGATCAGCCCTGCTCTGTGTGTGACAGGGTGCAGTGCCCCAACCTGCCCCCCCCCCCACAGGCCCTGCTCTGTGTGTGACAGAGTAGAGCCATAACCTCCCCATCGGCCCTGCCCTGAGTGTGAGAGTGGCGGCACCCCAACCCCCTTATCAGCCCTGCTCTGTGTGTGACAGGGTGCAGCGCCCCAACCCGCCCCACCCCCCCACGGGCCCTGCTCTGTGTGTGATGGGGTAGAGCCATAACCTCCCCATCGACCCTGCCTTGAGTGTGACAAGGGGCGGTGCCCCAACCCCCCAATCGGCCCTACCCTGAGCGTGACTGGGGGTGGCATCGCAACCTCCCGATCCGCCCTGCTCTGTGCATGACAGGGGGCGGCGCCCCAACACCCCAATCAGCCCTGCTCTTAGCCCGACCAGGGGCTGCACCTAGGGATTGGGCCTGCCCTCTGCCACCTGGGAGCAGGCCTATGCCAACAGGGCGTTATCTCCCGAGGGGTCCCAGACTGAGAGAGGGCACAGGCCAGGCTGAGGGACCCCCCTTCCCCCCGTGTGCACAAATTTTTGTGCACTGGGCCTCTAGTATAATTAATAATATGGTGATAGATGATTACTATAATTTGTGTGGTGATCACATTGTAAGATATAAAAATGTCAAATCACTGCAGTTACACCTGAAACTAAAATCCTATCTAATAAAAGAGTAATATGCAAATTAACTGTCACTCCACAGGCAGCACCCAGCAGGGCCTGCTTGGCCATCGCCAGGGCGACCTAGGAGCAGGCAAGCACAGCCCACAGGCAGCACCCAGCAGGGCCTGCTTGCCCATCACCGTGGTGTGGAGCAGGCAGGCCCCCCAGAGAGCAGAGAACTATGGGGAGCAGGCCTAAGCCATCAGTAGGACATCCCCTGAGGGCTCCCGGATTGAAGAGGGTGCAGGTCAGGCTGAGGGACCTCCTCCCTCTGTGCATGAATTTCATGCACTAGGCCTCTAGTAATCAATATAAAATTGTATACCACCTATACCTAAATAAAAAATGAATTAAAAAATAAGAAGAGTGAAATATTAAATTTTCTCAAGATAGAGATCACTCAGAAATCTTATGGAAGAGAAGTTGAAGAAGGGCATGGTGAGAGGCAAAGATAGTTAGGTACCTGCTGCAGTTGTGAAGATGACATTGCAAGGCAGCAAGAGCAGGGCCAAAGAGGAAGGGATGAAAAAGCTAATGTCCAAGTTTGAAACACAGATGATGGAGTGTGCCCATTCAGTGTGTAACAGCTGAAAAACAAGGTGTAAAGAAAACATCTCTCCCAAAGCTTTCTCATCTATTTGGTATGTTCCAATTAAGCAATAAGGATTCCCTAGAAAATTATTAAAATCTCATAGCCAAGAAATGTCATTATTTCACAACAACAACAGAAAAAGAGAACTGGAGTCTAGCAGGTTCTTCTCTGGTCTCAGAACCAAATATTCAGAGTTTATTTACATAAAAAATAAGGATTGGTTATTTCCACTTATCCAGCATGAGGAAAGAAGAGAAGGAATACTGATGCCCAGAGATGTGGTGAGCAGTGTTGGGATGAGCCCTGCATTCTAATGGCATCTTTTAACCACGTTCGTGTACAGCAGCCCACTTGTACCAGCTGTTGATGCTTCTACTTACATCCCCTTCAGCCTGTGCATTTACATAGCCTGTACCACCAAGCTTCCTTTTTAGAATATTATTTGGTCCTGTAAGTTATACAACATTCTGAAGTAGATATCTTTAACACCAAGGATAAAGACCAAATGGATGGAAACTATTTCTTGCACCCTGTGGTTTATTTATATCTCCACCTGACTCTTGAATCTCTATTCAGTGTTTAAATCTGGATAATGTAACAGCACCACCACTCCTGATTCCATGAGCTTAGAGAACATGCAATCTAACAACAAAGACAACGTACACACCTGCATTTCCTATAGGTACCTTGACAATAAATACTTTATCCATCCCTACCCCAAAATACATTAAAATGTTTTTTTCTTGTTTTCCTCAGCACATTTCTTTGTGGAACTAAAGGGTATAGATGATAAATAAGGGAGGAGAAAGAAAGTTAGGTGGAAAAGACTTGTAGTAAAAGCGTCAAGTGAGGCAGAGAAATAAAGAGAAAAGACTATTGAGTCTCCCCTTGAATACAAATAAGGATGCTTGAAGGTTAATGTCTATAAAGAAAGCAATTCCAAAGAAGAGATTTATCAATAAGTCACTGCAATGGAAAATAATTGTGGAAAGTCAGCAGGAATAAATAAAATGGCTATTATCTTAAAAGGAGATGAATAAAGTGAAAGGAATTTCAAAGTATTTACTCTATGTGAAACGGCATAAAAGACAAAGGATTTAAGGCCACAGAGGCCCGGATTTCAAACTTCTACTCTTCCACTTACCAGTAGAGTGACTTTAAGAAAGACATGTAGTTCTCCATATCTTTAGTGTTTCATCTTTTACACAGAAATAAGAGTATATAACTTAAGCTTGTGGCAGGAATAGATGTTTGGAAAGCATTTGCATGCCATTAGTATGCAATGGTAGTTATCATGCAGTAAGCACTAATGGTGACTGAGTTGCCCCAGTTAGTAAGATGCAAACAAGCTGTCTTTGCAGGAGCTATTGCAGGATAGGCAGAGGAAACTGAAAAACTAAATGGGAAGGTTCTAAATTGGATTAAAGCATAGAAACAAAGAGAAAGGTTATGCTTAGGATAAAAAAGAAAAGTGTGCCATCTGGTTGGTAACAACAAAGTCAGTCTTGTTTCATGGGGGGAAATGAGCATTATTTGTCCAAGGCTACATACAAAAGCCTTTTTCTCCAGTTGTTCAGGACAATGTCAGATGCTGATACAGATCATTTCTTGATCATGACCTGCTTGACATTTCTGGAGAAATTAAACTACCCAAGCCATTTTCACTCATCTATCTTTTCTCCTTACTCAATAAATGTTAGGTGAATGAGTGAATCAATCAATGGATTCATTGATCAATAGATTTCTAGATTAGAAACCTAAAGTACCACCCACCTTAACGCATGGAATAAAATAGTGTTACTCTTTACCAATAAAATAACTGCACACAAAAAATCACAGACTGGTGTTTCTCAACAAGCTACTCCGAATTAAGTGAGTTCTATTTTACTTTGGCCTGTTATTTAAATATGCCATAAGCACATGCTGCAGGAGTGTCCAAAAGGTGAATGACTTTCACTCTGTGTCTAATGGTTACCTTTCATTATCTAAAGCTATTCCATCAGTGGAGATAATCGCCCAGCCCTTGGTGACTTGGAACCTCTCCAGGAATTGATTTACATTAGCACAGCTTTGCCTGCCTCTCATCGCCTGCTTCTCCTTAACCCTCCCTTATGCTGTGGCTGGAAGACACTGCCCTGATTACCAACCCACTTCCCCATTTCTCTTGGTATAAATCTGATCCCAACCTTCAGATTGCCTCTACTCCTTCCCCACAAGACATGTAAAATGTCTCTATCATTAGAAGGCTCTTCACAATGATAAATTTGGTTACACTGAATGTCAGATCACAATATGTCAGGATAGGCCTGCCATCCTGTCCACTCCCACCCGTGTTTTAATATGGTTACTATCTAATGTAATATAATCCAAATGATCTTAAAATAGCTCCCTGTTGTCCAGAATTAATCAAGACACTGTGTGATTGCATGACAGGTGGTCTGCATGTTTGATGTCACCAAAGGCATTCCTAAACTCAGGCTCCCTACTGCCATGCGTTAATCCATAATGGCAGTACTGAGACCAACTCTGACGCTTACTAGCTGAGTCAATGTAAGGAAGTCACTGGGGCAATTTATGCCTCAGTTTCTTCATTTATAAACTAGACATAATAATAGCACCTACCTCTGAAGATTGTGCTGAGAGTTAAGTGAGTTAATACATATAAGCGTTACTTAGAACAGGATTCGGCACATAATAAATGACTCTAGAGGAAAACAGCTATGAGGATTTTGAGTTCTATCAGGTTACAGAGCCACATTTGGATGTAGGGCTACTGCCAGTCATGCTTAATCAATTCTTTGACTCTGAAATGAAGCTCACTTGGAAAGATGCATGGATCAAACCATGTCATCCACAACCTTTAAAAAAGTGTGGCAAGGTGAGGAAAACACATATTCCCAGCAGAATCTGTTATCTGCTAGGAAAGTGATATGTCACCAGGGATCATTGGCATTTTTTCTCTTCATTCACATTGGTGGAGTTTGAACTCCCAGACCACGGGCCATTTTGTCCCTTGGTATTGAAGTCATAGACCAAAGCTGTGATACTATTTATTATTGGAGGTGAGCTTTGCATGAACCTTAGGTTTTGGTTCCCAAAGCCACCTATCTGACTATATGAGTCACTTGCAGTGTTTGCTAATCATACAGGTCCTGAGCCCCATCTCTGAACATTCTGATTCAGGAAGTCTTGGGGTGGGGCTTGACAGTCGGGCAATTCTGAGCATAGTCCACAATTATAACTTTTTTTTTCACTGAAGAAAAACAGCCACTCTCTCTGGGAATATTTAACATATTTTCTTCATCCAATTACACTAATGTGTCTTGGAGTTACCTAGTCTGTTGAATTCTTTATCATGTTCCACAGGGACCACTCTTCCAAACCTTCATCTTCAAACACATATGGCATTTAACAGAAAGTCTAGATATTTTACAGATTGTAGAGGATCTCACAGCTTCCATTTCTTCCTAATCTCATTGTCGCAGGTGTTGGCAGAATTAACCCAGATCTGTGTATCCTATCTTCTTGTCTACAAAATAGATAGGAACTTAGTTTGGGCAAATGTGGTTAGTTATTTTTGAAGGCTTATTGGAAAGTTCTCTCTCTCTCTCTCTCTGAATTCTATCTGTCCCATCAAAAATGATGATATGAATGATAAAATTTAACACCAGTCTGGATGCTGTTGACAGTGGCTTTGAAACTATGAGGGAAACCAACTTTAGAATGAAGCTAATTCTATGAAAAATCAAACTCAGTGACAGACAGAACTCGCATTCCAAGTGACATTATTCAGCAATTGGATCAAGTATCACCTGAAGCCCACATTAACATTGCATATTTTATATAGATAAACCAAAATACATTCCCTATTGTTGAAGCTGGTTCTAGTTGTATTTTCTAGTCTTTTAAACCCAAAGCATCTTTACTGATTCACAGCCCATAACAATTAGTTCAAAGCTTCATAATATTGGTCTTGCTCCCAACATCATGTCAATCAAAAAGCCCTTATAGTGAGGAACACTAGCCCATTCTATTCTTATAACTTAGTCTCAGGTCTGCAAGTCTGATCTTCCCAACTGCTTAAGTATGTCTCAGAGACAGTCAGGGTACCATACTCTCTTAGTTTTCCTCCTCCCTTACTGGTTATTACTTCTCAGGCTTCTCTGTCAGTTCTTCCTCTTCTCCCTGACCCCAGGATTCTGTTCTTAGACTGTTTTTCTCCTCTTTTCTCACTCACTTCCCCAGAAATCACATGCAGCACCATTTATGTGTGATGACTCCTACACATATAACTCCAGCCTAGACCCCTTTCATGAACTCCAGACTCATTCATCAAATTGCCTACTTAATGTGTATACTTAGATGTCTAATCAAATCCAGTGTTACGAAACTTCTGAACACCTGATTTCCTTCTCTTTACCCACAGAAATATTCTCTACCTGAAGCCTTTCCCTATCTCAGTTGGTAGCAATTCCAGCTTTCAAGTTGCTCAGGTCAAAAGCTTTGGAGGTATCCTTGACTTCTATCTTTTTCTTATATTTTACACCCAAACTGTCAGTGAATTCTATTGATCCTACCCTCAAAATTTATACAGAATTCAACCACTTCTCAGCACCTCCACTGCCACCATTGTGGGATGAGCTGATGGGGAATCCTTCCTGAGCTCATGTTGCCAGTCAGAGGAGTCCTCTATGTTCTAGGAACAAGCCTGTCAGAACAGATTATTTTAGCAATCCTGCAGTATTCCCTAGAATCAGCTCATCCAAAGGGGACTTTGGGGTGAATGCAGCAATGAATTTGAGAACATAGCAGCGGGGGGCAGTCAGAGCTCAGAGAAGTACCCTTTTTTATGGCCACCAAACCATTTTTATTTTTGCCTTTTCATTTTTTCAAGCATTATAGTCCTTACCTGGTTTGTTGCTTCAATCATACATTAGCTCTGGGGCCTATGGACCTGGGTGAGAACTTCCTTCTTCAGTCCCCAGCCTGGCCAACTCTCTCCTTGACCAGTGAAGCTTGAGGGAAAGCTGAAAGCAACAAGGTTGAACACTCTTCTATATATGAGAAATAGGGGCACATTGTAGTGGGCAAAGACTGAACTAGATGTTAGCTAACCTGCCCCATCTCCTACTTTACTGGCCTAATCCAGATAAATAAATGAGCCTATATAAGTTCCAGCTCCCTCAACTATAAAATGAAGATTAGAAATACTTTTTTTAAAAGGTAAGAATAATAAAATGACATTTTGGCAAGTTACTGATGCCAGTTTCCTCATCTGTAAAGTATATAAAACACTCCTTCCTTCAAAATTATTATAAAGACTTAATGATAGAATTAAATGATGTAAGTATTACATAAAGAAAAAAAAGACATCTACATGAACAAATGGATTGCTACCAAGATCGAAATAGCTACTATAATAAAAAAATTTACACAAATGTAACAATTACTCTATTCAAAATATTACATAAGTAGAAGAAAGAATTCTTGCCCTAATGATAGGGTTAAAAAATATTGTTAGAGTTCACATCTTCATTCTTAATTTCTCTCCTGAAATTATATAGTATCTTGTATTTTAATTTAAGCCTATCTGAGAGATGTTAAAATAATATATTTATCTGTTTCACTTTGGAGAAGAATTCACATTCCTCTATTTTTGTGTATATTAATGTATGTGGTACCACGTTTACCTGAACTAAATTTAAACTGAAAAAGGCTACCTATGCTCTGACTGGTTTGGCTCAGTGGATAGAGCATCGGCCTATGGACTGAGGGGTCCCGGGTTTGATTCCGGTCAAGGGCATGTACCTTAGTTGCAGGCACATCCCCAGTAGGGGGTGTGCAGGAGGCAGCTGATAGATGTTTCTCTCTCATCGATGTTTCTAACTCTCTATCCCTCTTCCTTCCTCTCTGTAAAAAATCAATAAAATATCTTTAAAAAGAGGCTATCTACAATGAAATTTTGCAAAGACTACATAAATGTTCAGTATTGTTATTTCTAAATTATCACCACCAGAGTCCATCATATGTTCTTAACTGCAGTATGCATACATGTAAGACTGCATGCGTGTGTGAATTTCAATTTGTCCAGGAAAGCAGAACATTGCTGTTTGTAAGACAGGAAATCATGCAGAACTGACTTTCAAGGTCATCCATATAGTCTTTATATTTTTGTGGATTTTTTTACATTATAAAAATATTTTATTGAGATATACCCTTTTGAAAAGTGTGCAACACAAATTATGACTGTTCATATTTGGCTCCTTATTTCAAAATATGTATTTATGCAATTAAATGTAACCATTGAGATATTTTTGAAGGTTTCTAAAACACTGAGTGGACTCTCAGGATTTTAATATATGGGAACACAATTTTAAAAGTAGCAAATGGTCACATAACTAAATATTGACAGAATCTAAATTTCCCACCTCCATCCAGTATGGTTCATCTCATAGCTTGGTAGAATTAATTATTAGAAAATCAAAAGACACTTTATTTGCTAATTATCCTATATAATAAAGAGGCAATATGCAAATTAACCTTCATGCCCTCACAAGATGGCTACCTACCACCAGGCTGACAGGGGGGTTAGTGAGGGATGACCAAACGACTGAACAAGCAGGCTGCGTGGGGCGACTAGACTGGCAGGGGGGTTAGTAAGGGATGACCAAACGACTAAACAATAGGCTGTGTGGGGTGACCAGGCCAGCAGGGGGTTAGTGAGGGGTGACCAGGCTGGCAGAGGGGGGCAGTTGGGGGCAATCAGGCTGTCAGGGAACCAGTTAGGGGTGACCAGGCAGGCAGGCAGGTGAGCTATTAGGAGCCAGAAGTCCTGGATTGTGAGAGGGATGTCCGACTGCTGGTCATCCACCAAGGGGTCCCGGATTGGAGAGGGTGCAGGCTGGGCTGACGGGACTGCCCACCCCCCCACCCCCCCACCCCGCATGAATTTCATGCACCAGGCCTCTAGTTTGTTTATAATTTGCTTTGTTCCAAAAAGTGATATGTGATAAATCCAAGAAATAGGATCACTCTGGTTGTGCCCTTAGATTAGTATGTTTGGTATTTATGTGCAAGTTATCTTGTCAAGAGAAATAATTTATGTTTTAAAATGTTTTTATGTTACAAAATAACATCTCAAAAAAATGTAAACTTGACTATTTATAAAAACATTTCTTTTATACATGATTATTCACAGAAATTGGCCAGATGCAGAATTAGAACTCTACTCTGGGAAAGTATATCAATTAGTGTGTAATTAGAGAAACTGAAGCCACCTTAGGGATTTTGATTAGATAGATACTCAATACAGAGAATTATACACTCACACACTATTGAAAGGCCTGAAGGAATGAATGTGAGAGGTCCATTTTCAGAAATTCTAGAAGTGAGGTGACCATGGAGAAACTGCAGCCCATAATCTGAGCTATCAAATCACCAAAATGGGCGATTCCTAAAGGAGAAGCCGCAAAGTCAAAGAAAACCATCGCTGGTTATACCTTGGTTTACTACTCACAGCTCTCTACTGAGTTGAGCACAAATCAACACAAAAGGAAATTGTGAGGTGGTGATGGGTATACTCTTAGCCACTTTGCTTAGGAAATCAAATGGCAATGCTAATAGACTCCTTTCGAGTGGAGGAAATTCTGCATTCTCTAGGATTATGACCTCACTTTCCATGAATGCCTTTGGAAGTTCTACATCCTGTGGAAAGCCATACAACCCGATGTGACCTTGGAGATAAATGAGCTTGTATTGTATTAAGTGGAAAATCCCAAGTCTTAATCAGATCAGAGCCAGATGATCTTGTTGTCCCATCATGATCATTTGGATTCAATTTATTTGCCTCCCGTCAACATGTGCTCACTATTTCCAAAGCCAGTTTATGTCAACTTCACTGCTGGATCCTTTCTCAGTCTGTTTTTCCCCCATCTCATAATCCCTTTACTATCTCTATACATGAACCTTTTGCCTTACTACAAGCTTGCTGCCTGCTCCAATGTACATAGGACTTAAAAAATGCTGATGGCTCAATATTTTGTGTATGCCGTGCAAATTTATGTGTGACAAACCCATCAGGGACGGCAGGCAGGGGATGTGATAAAAATTCTTGTTCCTTGAATCTACTAAAGCGGAAGAAGTACCAGAATGTGGCAAATAAGAGAAGCCGCAATAGTTAATTATCATGACACACAGCTCATCTGTAATTAATCCTTTTCTTCAGCAGGATCCTGCAACTGTAGCATTAAAAAAAAAAAAACAGGTCAGATGATGCTTTAATTAAGGCTGTACAGTGTTGCTGCTTCTACAGCAACAAGAACTGTTTTTTGTCTATAGGTGTGTGTGAAGCACTACAAATATTTTCTTAACATCTTTACAAAGTGCTGTTTAAGCATCTTTTCTAACATTATGTCTGGAGACAGACTGATTACAATTCAAAGGAGCTTTTCTGTTCTCCTCACACCCATCTTAGGAGCCACTACAACAATCTAAATGTCATGCCAGTGGGAGGAAACACTCTCACCAAGGAGCTAGAAATGAAACACGAGGTGCCATTGCAATTGGGAATGGCACTGTCTTGAAATTTACAACCCTCCTAAACAGCTGCCCAGGCTCAGATCAAGGACCTGTAGTGTATGCCTACATGACAAAATCTGGATTGTAGTGAACCCACTACTGCTACCCAGAAATAGTGATCCCTAGCTGTGCTATTCAGTGGTGGAATGTACGTTGTGATGAGATAGTGCAAAAGGAAAATTTCACAGTCACTCTATTGTGTCTGAGATTCTTTTACAAATTATTCAGTTGACTAAGGCTGGCAGTATGTCCTAGCTAGATCCCATATTAAAAAAAAAAAAAAAGGCTTGTTCTATGATTACAAAGGTATTGCTACTGTCCATCAGATGTACCCTGTGATAGACAGCTAGTGCTCACCATTATCTGCAGACCCGCTGAAGTGAGATAGGGTCATGTGACTTGTTCTCACAATAAAACCTGAGAAAAAGCAATATGTGTCATCTCCATGCCAAGGCCCTTTCCATCTTCATTATGAAACAGTATGGAGTTTCCTCAAAAAATTAAATATGGAACTGCCATTTGACCCAGTGCTCCCACTTCTGGGAATATACCCCAAGGAACCTGAAATGCCAATCAGAAAGAATGTATTCACCCCTATGTTCATAGCAGCACAATTTAAAATAGCTAAGATCTGAAAACAGTCCAAGTGCTCATCAGTAGATGAGTGGATAAAAAAGCTGTGGTACATTTATACCATGGAATACTATGCCGTTAAAAAAAGGTCTCTTACCCTTTGAGACAGCATGGAGGGACCTGGAGAGTATTATGCCAAGTGAAATAAGCCAATTAGAGAAACATATGTATCAAATGAACTCTCTCATATGTGGAATCTAGCGAACAAAATAAATTGTTGAACAAAATAGATACAGGGATGTAGAAGCCTGGAATCCCAGAAGGAAGGTAGAGGTGGGTGAGTGGGTGGGAAGAGATCAACCAAAGAACTTGTATGTGTATATGTATAATCCATGGACACAGTCAATAGGGTTGTGGAGGCCTGGGGCAGGGGGAGGGAGAGCTATAAGGGGTCAATAAGAAATAAAAGGGGACATTTGTAATACTTTCAACAATAAAGATTTTTTAAAAATAATAAATAAAATAAATTTTCATTACGTTAAGCCACTGTGATTTGAGAGTTTTTGTTAACAGCGCTTCACCCATGCTGATACGTGCACTGTATTATTCATTACTATGTATTTGTGTTATTCCCCTCTCCCTGCTGTAATTAGTAAAATGTATTTGCAAGACACCTGGCTAAATACTAGGATCTGGTGAGACTTTTGTGGCATAGCTTGTGTGAATAACATTTTTTTTTTACACTATGGCAAACTAATTACATTGACCTTAAAAACCTTAGATTTCTCTTGACCTAGGTAATCAACTTGAACAATCTAACCAAGAAGTGACCAATGCCAGTCATTAAGCAATCTGGTTCTAATCCTAAGGGAAATGCCTAAGCGGCATTGTAGACTCGACACATTCACAGGTATATGCTGCTCCACCCAGCGTTATGAAGTAGCCAGAAAAAGCTCCCTGGTGTTTGGAGGCTCAGGAGATGTCACTGTGGGCCTTCCACCCGACATTGCCTACAGGCAGTGAACAGTCATTCTCCCATTTTAAATTGTGTAGTTATAAAATGCATATTGATATCTACCTGCTTTATTTGGTAAGATGAGATATTTATAAACCATAAAGCATTTGGTAAGCAATGGGGGAGGGATCCTGTGTAAAGTTTGCTTAGTATAGACAGCAAGCAAAGGATTTTGCCTACTGCTTAACCCAAGAATATGATGCTGTTCTCTTAGTGAAGGTCTCTGTGGTTCTGATGAATGACTCTCTGGGATCATATTTTTGAGGCTCTCAAACAGGTCTGGCTGCTTCTGTACACAAAACAAAATAAATTAATTGTAAACATCAGCTTTCTGGAGAGATATGGGTAGGAGGTGAGGCATTGAAGGGATGGGAAGGATAAGACATGAAAGCCTTGATCTTTTCTACCTTATCTCCAAAAATCTAAATTTAGCAAAAGTAATCCTTGACAGATTATTTCCATTTTTGTACCCTTCTATTACATGTGGTAATATCGCCTAAATGCTGTTGCTTTCCTTCAAACGTAATTGGAGCTCTGGGACATAAAAATTTAAGCAAGCCTCTTTCAGTTCTTTCCCTCAGATTTCATAATAATAGGAGACTGCACTGGCTATTTGGAAGTCACCAGAGAAGCAGGAATCCAGAGGTAGTCCTTCTCTATACTAACTGCCCCTCTACTTTCTGTACCAAAAGAGAGAGAGAAAGGGGAGAGGAGATGAGATGAGAGGAGAGGAGATGAGATGAGAGGAGAGGAGAGGAGAGGAGAGGGGAGGGGAGGGGAGGGGAGGGGAGGGGAGGGGAGAGGAGAGGAGAGGAGAGGAGAGGAGAGGAGAGGAGAGGAGAGGAGAGGAGAGGAGAGGAGAGGAGAGGAGAGGAGAGGAGAGGAGAGGAGAGGAGAGGAGAGGAGAGGAACTTAGCTGGTTTCAACAATTATATAATTTTGATATTTTTCCTTTCAATATTAACAATGATAAAGCCAGTTTCTAAACTGGAATTAGTTATGCAACTATTCTGTGCTTTCTTTGTTTAAAAATTCTTACTAGCTGCTAGTAGGACAACAGAATAAAAGTATCATCAGGTGTGTATTATTATACCCAGATGAACAGGTGTAGCACTTGTATTTAATACCATATGTTATACTTAACCCTTACTTCCCTGTAATAAGGGTGGTTCTTTTTTTTTAATTAAATCTTTATTGTTCAGATTATTACATTTGTTCCTCTTTTTTCCCCCCATAACTCCCCTCCTCCCAGTTCCTGCCCCACCCTCCACCCTCACTCCCCACCCACTGTCCTCATCCATAGGTGCATGATTTTTGTCCAGTCTCTTCCCGAATCTCCCACACCCCTTTCCCCCCCAAGAATAGTCAGTCCATTCCCTTTCTATGTCCTTGATTCTATTATAATCACCAGTTCATTCTGTTCATCAGATTATTCATTCACTTGATTCTTAGATTCACTTGTTGATAGATGCATATTTGTTGTTCATAATTCGTATCTTTACCTTTTTCTTCCTCTTCCTCTTCTTAAAGGGTGGTTCTTGTGTAAACATTTCATGATGCTCTTGCTAGGAGCCCTTGCCAATTAGTAACAAAGAATGCATGAATCCACAAAGATCTCAAAAGAATGCATGAAACCACAGAGATCTCAAAAATCTCATTCTAGGCAATGGCATCTTAAATTCCCTTTCATCAAAAAGTGGTGCAAGAGACCAGGTTATCTTTGTTCTGTCCATCATGAGGTGGTAGGGGGGCTTGGAACTGTAAAATAGGTAAAGTGGTGGAGGGAAAAAAAACACCAGGAGATCCAAATGCAGTCATCCACATTCTGGACAATTACCCCCTAGATACTAAAATCACCAATGTCATCCACCAATCAACAAACACTTCCATTGTAGAAGATACTACTGAAAAATATGGCACAAACGCTGCACTGAGAGCTGAATGTATGGTTGGAAAAATGTTATTAACATGAAGAAATGATTTTAGGACATGTAACTTTAAAGGCAGCCAGAATTCACAAAGGTGAGACATCATTGTGGGCCAGCACAGAGAAGTTGAGTTAGGCCTTTAAAGAGTAATTTGTATTTTAGTGTGAAGAAAGTAGTGACTTAGAGTTCTTGCTAGCCTTTCTCTACATCATGTGATTACTCAGACCAGAGCCCAGAATTTAAAGTCCCCACAGTGGACATAAGGATATAGCTCCTCATATCAGAAATATGTGCTGTTCAGGGCCAACTTGTTAATATGTTTTCGATTTGTTTAGAAAATAAATGACATGTGGGGAAAAGATGACAAAAAGAGTTTTATATTGTGGCTTCTAAAGGATAAGGACAAGCCCTGACCTGTGTGGCTCGGTTGGTTGGAGCGTCATCCTGTACACCAAAAGGTGGTGGTTGATTACTGGTCAGGGCACATCCCTAGGTTGTGGGTTCAACCTCCTGTCAGAGTGTGTACAGGAGGCAACCAATCGATGTTTCTCTCTCTCTCCTTTCCTCTCTCTAAAATTATTTATATATAATGATGTATGTGTGATAAGGACAAAAAAAGAGGGCTCAGCCATCATAGCTGTACAATATGCCAGATAGAAAGAGAAGGTACAGTTGTTGGACACCTGCTACATGATAGACCACATCTGAGCACTTTGTTTGAAATGCCTAGTTAATTCCCCTCATAACAACCATCCAAGGTAATTACACAGCTCAGATGTATGTAAGCCAGAATACCAGACTCCAAAGCATAAGCCCCTTATGGAATCCCATGCCATCTTGTCTGGACGGTCTATCTGTACTAGAGCTGCCTGGTAGAGCTACACAGCAGTGTAAATTAACTGAAGGTACAGTTTAGCCCAGCTTTAATTTGGCCCAGCTGGAGTTACAGGGAAATGCCAATAATATAAGTGAACAATTTGCCCCAAACCATAAAATTATATTAGTCCCATTAACTCCACTAAACTCTGAGATTCAGTATCCACACATACATGCACCGACATACACAGGGAGGCACAAACGCATACATTCCACATACATACTACCACCTGCCACCATCACCACACCACACCACAAAATCCTGTCTAATAAAGACAGAATATGCAAATTGACCATCACTTCGCAACAAAGATGGCAGCGCCCACAGCCAATAAGGAGGGAATATGCAAGTTGATGTGACAAAGATGGCGGCGGCCGGGCTGGAGCAAAGGTGGGAGGCAGCTCTGGGGCCCGGGTCCCAGGTGCCTGAGGGAAGCTGGTGCCAGCCGCCAGGGGAAGGAAGGCCTATTCTTGCACGAATCTTCATGCATCAGGCCTCTAGTGCACATATAAGCAGACACACCTATTGATTCTCACTTTCCTCCCAAAACAGGTCAACTTCAGGCACAGCACCAAAGGCAAAGCTGCATTGCTGAGTCGAGATCTAGTGCCTCAGAGAATCACTACTTAATTGGCACCACCAGCCTTTTAATTCTGTAGATGTGATGCCCACAAAAAAATTACCAGTTCTCCCATGGCTGTTTATACAAACATAAAATGATAAAATACAGTCAAACATCACAAAGACCGAGAGAACCTGGGCCATTGGACCCAGGCTGCAGGTCCTCCCCTCACGCCCACTCTGGCGATGATGGACCCACAGATGATGCTGTGTCCTCTCCTGGGCATAGCTCCCATGAACACTTACATTTCCCTGACCTCTGGCAAGACATGAGGTAGTAATCAGAGGCCCTGAAAAGGGCCCATCCTTAAAGGCAAGAGCAGTCATAGAAGGATTTGGGGGGATTTGATAGGAGAACCATGGACCAGTGAATTTATATGTGCTGGTCAGACCTGAAATCAAGCAAACTGTACCTCAAACCTCAGACCAAGCTGGCAGGATATTGACTGAGCATGTGGAATTGGGTCCTGCCCAACACACCACAAAATAAAAAGTGTATATACTTCTAGTTCCTTCAGACTTTTGATCCTTTCACCCTTGGTCTCAAAATGTTTTCTTTGTTTATAAAAACAGATGCTAAACACACACACACACACACACACACACACACACACACACACACACACACACACACAAACACCCAGGAGCTAAATCTAAGTGTGAGCCTCAGGCACAACCTTTTTGCAGATTATTTGCTCTATCAGGTGTGATCTCACTATTTCTGTGGGAAACTCCCTTTGCCCCTCTCCAGAGGGCACGTGGTGCACCTCTCTCACTTCCATCTTCAAGGATTCATTTGCAGAGATGCTTTTGTCACCTGTTGGAATTTAAGATCTAAAAGCTCTCTGATATTTGAGGAGGACAGTTAGGGGTGGGAAAGAGAAAACTTATGCATGTCTGGCTGGGGACAGGCTATGGGAATATGGGATCCTGATTCCCTGAAGCTTGGCCTGGATCTCCTGTCACCAGGACTTGCTAAGTCTCTGATCACTGAGGAAGGTGGAAGTATTTCCACCTTCTGTGGCCATTCAGAAAGGCTTGGGAGGAATTCTGAATCATTTCCTGTTGAGAATTATAACACTAATATAGAAAAAGAAAAAATTAGCATTTAAAATATTCTCACAACAAAATCAGAATTTTGGTTTTGGTGTTTCCAAATTTCTATCTACTCTAACATTAATTGTAAACTAAATAAAGACTGTTTTAGAATGTTTTACCCCTGAGTGATGAGTTTTTCCCTTTCTGCCCTCCTACTTATTCTATGTGTGTGTGCGGGGGGGAGGGATGGGGAGATGCAGGTGGGGAGTAGTCGTGCTGAGGTTGAGAAAAAATTAAATGGCCTACTGAATTACTCTTTGTTAGTCATTTCTAAGGTCTCTGCCAGGTAATATCCATTTTCATAGACATTTTCTAGAGGTGATGCCTTTTCCAAAATAAATGATGCTAAAGATGTACTATAGTGGGCCAGCTGGGGAGAAATTTGGGGACTCCAGTATACTTCAAATCCTTCTGTATAGATGGCAGTACATTGCCTCTGAATCAGTCAGCTGTGGGGAAAATCTCCATTAATCTCTGTGTTGAAAGCTTTTGGATTTTTTTGTTTGTTTGTTTTAAATCACTGAGTATTTAAATTATTCATTCCACTGAATGCTAAGTAAGAGAAAAATCTACCCACTTTTTTATGGTCTTTGTTTCTGATTTGCAGCAAAAGCTGTAAGATTCAAGCCCTCCAGACTCTAACTGAGGCTATACCTGGTGCTGGCTCATCTCCTGGGTAATGTGATCCAATCTGGGCAGTGGTTGTTTACAACTGGTCCTTTGTAGCTCACTCAAAGAGAGATGATGGACCCAGATCATTAAAACGGGCAATCAGCAGGCTCCAGGAAGAAAGCAACATGGCCTTTTTGTTGGTTTGAATGCCCACATTGAAACAGGAAGATTTCACCTGGTGCAGCACCCCCTCCCCCAAAGATAGCATCTCCGCCTCCCTGCTCAGCTCAAGTGCCCGTAGACGGGATTAGACTGGAATGTGCCACCACAGAAAGGCATGACCACACAGAATTTTCAGATTTAAACAGGTGAAATGTTGTGAGCAGTAAGTAAACTGATACTATGTGATGACAAGCACTGCCTCCCAGACCTGATCCTCCGGTTGGGGAAACATGACTCACTCACATGAAACAACCAGAGGACAATGCAAGAAAACCTAAAATCAGGTGCTAGGTTGTGTGGCAATAGGCCATGCACTGTTACAGAAACTTACAGACAGCTTGGATTAGTAAAGATTTCAGGTAAAATGTTATCTCCAATAAGGGTTTAATCTCCAAAATTTATAGAGAACTCATACAACTCAACAAAAGGAAGATAAACAATCCAATCAAAAAGGACCTAAATAGACACTTTTCGAAAGAGGGCATACAGAAGGCCAAGAGACATATGAAAACATGCTCAAAGTCACTAATCATCTGACAGATGCAAATCAAAACAACAATGAGATACCATCTCACACCTGTCAGAATGGCTATCATCAACAAATCAACAAATGACAAGTGCTGGTGAGGATGTGGAAAAAAAGGAACCCTCTTGTACTGCTGGTGGGAATGCAGACTGGTGCAGCTACTGTGGAAAACAGTGTGGAGTTTCCTCAAAAAATTAAAAATGGAACTCGCATTTGACCCATAATCCCACTTCTAGGAATACATCCCAAGAAACCAGAAACACCAATCAGAAAGGAAATATGCACCCCTATGTTCATAGCAGCACAATTTACAATTTGGAAACAGCCTAATTGCCTATCAGCAGATGAGTGGATTAGAAAACTGTGGTACATCTACACAATGGAATACTACACTGCTGTAAAAAGGAAGGAATTCTTACCATTTGCAACAGCATGGATGGAACTGGAGAGCATTATGTTAAGCAAAATAAGCCAGTCAGAGAAAGATAAATACCACATGATCTCACTCATAAACTGATGAACAAAAATAGATACACAGACAAAGAAGCATCGAACAGACTGTCAAACTTCAGCAGGAAGGCAGAGGAGGGCTGGAAATGGGGTAAGAGATCAACCAAATGACTTGTATCCATGCATATAGGCATGGCCAGTGGACACAGACACTGGGGGATTGCGGGCATGTGCCGGGGAGGTGGGGGAGGCCAGTGGGAGGTCAATATGGGGAAAGGAAGACATATGTTCTACTATTTGTAATACTTTAAACCAGTGGTTCTCAACCTTCCTAATGCCATGACCCTTTAATACAGTTCCTCATGTTGTGGTGACCCCCAACCATAAAATTATTTTCGTTGCTACTTCATCACTGTAATTTTGCTACTGTTATGAATCGTAATGTAAATATCTGATATGCAGGATGTATTTTCTTTATTACAAATTGAACATAAATAAAGCATAGCGATTAATCACAAAAACAATATGTAATTATATATGTGTTTTCCGATAATCTTAGGAGACCCCTGTGAAAGGGTCGTTTGACCACAGGTTGAGAACCACTGCTTTAAACAATTAAAAAAATAAAGAAAAAATATTTGAGGTAAGTTTTGCTTTTAAAATGGACAGAATCTTAGAAGGAGGCAGAAGGCTGGCTTGGACTGAACTAACTGAAGCCAATACTTGGAAACTCTATTTTCATTCATTCAATTGACTCAACAAATAAATGAGGAACCACTAAATGCCGGGCTCGCAAAGGTGCTGCATAGACTGTACAGAGCAAAACAGAGAAACCATGGGAAACAACCAGAGTAATAATAGAAATTTAGGTGTATGAAGAAATGATAGGTGGAAAACACCCTTTCCGACCTCAGGAGTCTGTATGCCCACTCTACAAAAAGAAGATTGCTGGTTAAGAGAGCATGTTCCTACTTATACACAAGCAATAAAACAACTACAAGCCGAGGTGGTATGTTCTTCCTCGGCATCTTGCATGCTTTTATTCCAGTTGGGAGATCACTTCTTTATTTCTAAATGGCATTTACTAAGTAAATAGTCACACTGCCCTTGAATTCAAATCTTTGATCTAAATTCCACACAATTCTGTTATGAAAAAATCTGGTGGGAAGAGGAGTTGAAATTGTATTAAATATGAAGCACTTTCTTCTTTTAATTTTATTTTATTGTTTAAAGTATTAAAAATAGTAGTACATATGTCTCCTTTTTGTCCCCATTGACCATCCCCCAGCCTCCCCTGCATCCTGGCTCATTCCCTCCCTCC
Source organism: Myotis myotis (assembly GCF_014108235.1). NCBI lineage: Eukaryota > Metazoa > Chordata > Mammalia > Chiroptera > Vespertilionidae > Myotis > Myotis myotis. The sequence goes on along the minus strand of NW_023416313.1, from coordinate 141,509,546 downwards.
CTCCTCCCCTCAGTGTCTTGTGTCCATTGGTTATGCTTATATGCACGCATACAAGTCCTTTGGTTGATCTCTTATCTCCCCCCACAACACTCCCCAGCCTTGCCGCTGTAGTTTGACAATCTATTCGATGCTTCTCTGCCTCTGTATTTTTGTTCATCTGTTTATAAAGTTCTTTATTATCCATAAATGAGTGAGATCATGTGGTATTTTTCTTTCTCTGACTGGCTTATTTCACTTAGCATAATGCTCTCCAGTTCTATCCATGCTGTTGCAAATGGTAAGAATTCCTTCTTTTTTATATCTGCGTAGTATTCCATTGTGCATATGTACCACAGTTTTCTAATCCACTCATCTGCTGATGGGCAATTCGGCTGTTTCCAAATTGTAAATTGTGCTGATATGAACATATGGGTGCATATATCCTTTCTGATTGGTGTTTCTGTTTTCTTGGGATATATTCCTAGAAGTGGGATCACGGGGCCAAATGGCAGCACTTTCTTTATAGTTGTAGTGGAAAGAGTTCAAGAATTAGAGTCAAAAATTAGCTTCAGGTTCCATTGGTACCACTTACTGGCTGTTATTTTAGGCAAATTATGAATTATTTCAAAAATTATTTGTTTCCTCACCTGTAAAAAGATCTAAATGACAGGGTTATTGTGAGACCCAAATAAGATATTATGGACCTGTGTGTCATAAACTATTAACCATTATGTGAGTAGTAACTATTATTATTTTTGTTGTCTTTGTAATAGAAAAATGTATATTATATCATACTGTGGGTTTTTAAGTTTGGTTTTTGGTAAGTTGTTTTTTTAAAAAAAATCTCTTTCATTGCCCAGCACAATGCTTGGCACATAGCAAATAATGAATGTTTGTCAAATGAAAGAAAGAATAAAAAGATAATGCTTCTGATCATCTTAATAGGATCTGAGCTCTGAGTGTAAGAAACATTTATTGCAGCTGGTTGAGTGAGCTTCACCATGCACGGCCGGGAATAGTTTTTGTTTCCTTTTTCTCTGTAACGAACCACTGGCCCTTTCTGGCATCAAACTCATGTCCTTGGCATCTCAGACTGCAGTGTGTTCTAACCAAAAAAGCAAATCAGCTCAGACAACAGAGGAAAAGATGACAGTGTTTACTGAACCCAGTCCTACAGGCTAGGATTTGTGCAGGTGTAAGAGGCCCATTTTCTAAATGGTGAGTGGATCTAAGAGAATGGAAATGCATGATCTGTGTCCCTTTTAAAGGAAAGAGCTTCCGCCCATCTAAACAGTGAGCTAAGGAACCACAGAACAGCGCTTCCTTCTAGAATCCCTGTAACCACACTTTCAGACACGTCAAACCCCTCACCTCCCTAGATTTTCACCTCTGTGTAATGCATACAGACATGTGGGTAAGTCAGCAACAACCCCCAAGGAAGCTATCACCACCCAGCAGTACGTTTTGAAACTTCTTCCATTTGTTTCCCTTCCTGCCCATTCCCTGATTGCCTGAGCTTGTCACCTGGAATACAGAAAGGCGGTCTAACGCTGTATTTATTAGCAATTCCTTTCCCTTATGTTTAATTTATTGTTACATTTTTAAATGTACAAACAGTTATACCAGTTTTATACACAAAACCACAGGTACCATTTTTTGTATCTGTCACAATTCCAGAAGCCTGTGGAGAGATGGTTGAATTGATGTCCTATGCTGCCATCTAGTGCTTTGGTTAAGACACGGGCTTGTTCATTTCTCTGGAAATGAGGAAACAAAGGCGGCTCAAGGCGCCCAAATTCTGGAACAGCCACTGATGTGCATTATTAAACAGACGCATCAATGACACTTGGACCATATTCCCTGGAACCAAGCAACTTAACTTGTTTTCACACAACGGCAGCTTACATCCCTTAGCTTGACTGGCAAAGCTCTGGCCTTCTACCCTGGAGGCACCTGATTTAAATCCAAACTGACTGGGCAACAAAATGCCCCTCTGAGCAGCTCCACAGCTCCCATCTGGCCAAGGTCCTGTTGGCGCGTCTCAGCCTCCAGGAGGGGGGGTTGGGTCGGAATGCCTTGCTTATTACTTCAGTTTTGGGAGAAGGTACAAAAGAGTCAGACAGCTTTATTTCTTTAATCTTTATCTTAAAAATTGACTAAAACAGCAGCCATTTTCTTTTCAGTGGCCAAAAGTGATGCCTCTGAGTTTCCTCTTGCTCCTCAGCTCACAGGATTGGTATCACCAGTTCAATTCGTTTTTGGAATCCTCCCTTTATCTTTTCCTGGATCTTAAAAATATCTTTCTTCTCCTCAATTAATCCATCAGTGGTCTCTATTGCACACATGCTAGACTAAAAGCTCCATATTAGGCACTGGTTAGTGGGTAAATGGATGAAAAGAAAATAGCCTTTCCATCTGTGTTTCCACTTCCACCTCTGGCTTCCAAGAGGCTTTATCGTCCTTCTCTTTCTAGACTTTAACCCTTTCCTCTCTAATGCTTCTTTATCTTGTCCTTTAACTGTGTACAATATTCTCTTCTAGTTATAATAATACTAGAGGCCCGGTGCACAAAATTTGTGCACTCGGGATTGGGGGGTCCCTTAGCCCGGATTGCGTGAGGGCACAGGCCAGGTCAAGGGATACTGCCTGTGCATGATTGGGACTGGGTAGAGCCAGCTGGGTAGGGACTGCAGGAGGGCTCTAGGGCGTGTCTTGCCCATCTCATTCAGTCCCGATCGGCTGGACCCAAGCAGCAAGCTAACCTACTGATTGGAGCATCTGCCCCCTGGTGGTCAGTGCACATTATAGCACATGGTCAACCGGTCAACTGTCTTCCCCTTGATGGTCAGTGCACGTCGTAGCGAGTGGTTGAATGGACTTAGCATATCATTAGCATATTATGCTTTGATTGGTTGAACGGATGCCCGGACAACTGGACACTTAGCATATTAGGCTTTTATTATATAGGATAGAGACTTCACTTGATCCCTCTGTACTTTCCTGCTACCCGCAAATGTCTACTTTATGTGCTTCTATCTTTTGATATCTTATCTCAATGACATGAAGAGTTCACTAACTCGTATCTTGTTGTTCAAATATGAAATTGACTGCCTGACAGATGTGGCAGTGCCTTTCCAACAAGGTGGAGTATGAATCTCTCTGTTAGGGCCGCAGATCCTGAAAGCAATTTCTGAAATGAAGACAAAGCCACAATAGATGACCTCTAATTTCCTTCTAACTTGGATCCTGTCCTTTTAAAACTCCACTTTTCCTCCAGCCACTCCCCACTTAACTTGTCTGTAAATTCATAGCCTTCTGAAAAAATAAGCTAGTCTTTTCATAAAGTCAATGGTCGAATTCTGTTTCTCCTCCTTGAATGCATTATGGCACCCTGACTGCACCCCTTTTTAGAGCACTCCTCTCTCTTCTCAGTTTATTCTTTTTTTCATTGTTTTCCATTTTCATTGATTTTCTGTCTTCCTTTCTAGGGACTTTATCAGACTTGAATTTCATCCATATGTGTGTTTATGAATTTACAAACATATTGACTTACTCCCACTGTGTCTTACACAATGCTCATGGTGATGATGATGATTTGCTCACATGACTTTACCTACCACTTCAAAAAAGACTAGTGGCCCAGTGCACAGATTTGTGCACATTAAAAGGAAATTAATTAGAAGAAATATTTTAATATTGCTATTTGCCCTTTCTCTATAAGTGTCAGAGATGAAAGAAAATGAGTAAAATGTATATGAAAATAATATATAAATTAATAAATAAACAATAACAACATGATATAACAACAACAAAGACATGATATAAAAACAACAAAATATGATATAAAAACAACAAAAACATGACATAAAAACAACATTGATAAAAACAATGACTGATAACTTGATTAAACTTATTCTAATATCTCCCTGTATACCACATTAAGAGTAAAAGCACTTTCAGCGTGCTTGACTAATTTCCCTTGTGATAAAGTATTTACAACTTTAACTTTAACATCACATGCTCTTCTAACTCGAGAGAAAGCAACATATAACTGAGCATGTCCGAAAACGGGTTCAGGTAGGAATAGTCCTACTCTGTCTAGAGTTTGTCCTTGTGATTTATTAATAATCATCGTAAATGCTGGCATCACAGGAAACTGTTTTTGAATTAATTTAAATGGGAGGCCAGTGTCAGATGGGGACAAATCAATTCTTGGAATCAGAACAACCTCACCTTCCACAGATCCTATTAATACTTCAGCTTTGATTATGTTATGTCGCAATTTTTTGATAATAAATCTAGTACCATTACAAACACCCCATTTACTATTAAGATTTTTTAGTAGCATGATGATTGCACCTACTTTCAATTTTAACTTATGACATGGCATTCCTGAAGGAGTAATACTTGAAGAAATTCTATGGGAAAATTTTCCTTTTCGACATCATCTGTTGAATTGATTGAATCATCACTCAAATAGGTGTGAAAATCTTCATCAAGTATATTCAGAATGTCAACAAAAACAACCAAATTCACAATCGATAATGACAGATCAAAACACATGCATGTGATTGGTGCCAGTGCTTTATATGTATTGTGCATGCGCAAGTCAATGTTTATTTTTAAATTGCCAGTGTGCACCAGCCACGTGTACTGGCTGGTTGGTCAGTCAGTAGGACAGTCAGACAGATGGACAGTTGATCAATTAGCCTTTTATATATACAGTGGGGCCTTGACTTACGAGTTTAATTCATTCTGAGACCGAGCTCATTAAGGAGCTGTTAAGGAGCTCGTTAACTCAAATTACTCTGTCAACTCAGTGCAAAAAATTGACCAAGAGACAGCTGGTATCTCAAAAAGCTCGTTAGTCAGGACACTCGTAAGTCAAGGCCCCACTGTATAGACTAGGGGCCTAGTGCATGAATTCATGCACCTTGAAAGGAATTGTGGGCCACAAGGCTGCGGTGGGCACAGAGGTGGGTCTTAGCCCATCCTCCGTGCCCCTGCCTGGCCCCTCCCACTGCGGGCCCCTGTCCTCTGTCTGCCAGCAGCCCTGTTCACACCACTGCTGCTCCCAAGTGCTGACGGCGCCAGACCTGCTCGCACTTGATGACAGTGCAGAGTGATTTGTGCCAGCGCCAGCAGCAGGTCCAAGCGGGGGCCGGAGCTGTCAGTGGGTATGAGCAGTGGCTGCTGCCCCAATTGCCCCTCAGGAGCAGGGGGAGGTGGAAAAGCCATCGGGGCAATCAGGACAAGCAGCCACCGCTCACATCCTCTGAAGGCACCCAGCAATCAAGACTGGTGCCAGGAGCCAGCAGCAGGTACGAGCAGAGGCTCTGGCGCTGGCTGCGGGTGTGAGCAGGGCTGGCACCAGCAGTGGTGCAATCGGTGGCTGCTGGCCTCAATCACCCCTCAGGAGCAAGGGGAGGTGGAGAAGCCTTGAGGGGTGATCAGGGCCGCCAGCCGCTGCTCACACCCGCTGATGGTGCCGAACGATTGGGGGCCAGCACCAGCAGCAGGTGTGAGCACCAGCAGGTGAGGTGCACAGGAGCAAAGAATTTTCAGTAACCACCAGAGGCTCGCCCCAATGACAGCAACTGGAGCTCCGCCTTGGTCTGACACCCACACTCACCTGCTCCACCATCCCACCATGGCCAATGCCCATCATGTTCTGTGCTCTTCTGCCTGCTGCTGACACCTGTCATGTTCTGCACACACACCCTGGTGGTCAGTGCATGCCATAGCAACTGGTTGTTCGGTTGTTCTGCCATTCGGTCTATTTGCATATTAGGGTTTTATATAGATAGATAGGTAGATAGATGATAGATAGATCGATCCAAAATCCTCCATTTCCACCATAATTTTTCAGTCTCTTCCCACACCCATACCACCATAGAATAAAATAGTTCTCTTTGGCTATCCCATCAACACTGTGATAGTGACTCTGAACTTTGACTTTCATCCCCAGACATACTCCTAAGTCTGTCCATTGCTATCAATGTCAAAAAATATGCCCAATCTTCAACTCAGCTCAGTACCTTAGGTTTATTTTGGGTTTATCTTTCTTTTACCCCCATATTTAACCTTTTCCCAAGTCTTGGAAATTCCTTCTTGATTTCTTTCAAATATGCATCTTCATTTATACTTCTGCAGTCATTGCACGAGTTTAAATCCTCATTGCCTTATACCTGGGTTGTAGACTAACTTCAGGGCAGCCTCTCTGGCTTCCAATTCCACTCCTGTACCAGTTCATCTCACAAAAAGGCTCGGAACATCTTTCAATCACTTGGCTGTCGTGTAACTCACCAGTTCAAACACCATTATAGCTTCTTGTTGCCTCTCAATACTACATCAGATTTCTATAGCCTCCCACATTTTCCCAAATAATACCATTTCCCAATTATATTCCATTTGCTTCAAACAACCTCTCCCTGTACAGGTCCTGAGTCCCAGTAAAACTTGTTTCTTTGACTTCCCCTGCACAGGAATATTTTGCACACAGGAGTTCCCCTGGGATGCCTCATTCACTCCTGCCTTATTAACCTTTCAAATGCACTTGCTCTGATCACAATCTAAGATGGATCACACCTGTCTCTGATCTTTCCTCTACTCTGAGATCCTCAGTGTTCTTACCTTCAGGGAAATATAGATGCTCATAAAAAGCTTGCTGGCAGGACATGACTGATTTGCTCATCACCCCAGTAGCTAGTCCGTGCTCTCTGACACAGGTGCATGGTGTTATGCCAAAGCAGGAGACACACATGATGTCTGATCTATGGGTTTGTTTCTGAGGCTGGATACTCATATTTTCATATTAAGGAGTTTCCTGGAATAGGCCCCCTCTATCATACCCTAGATGAATAATGAAGATAAAGAGGACAAGCCAAGAATTTTAGAGATCGTGATTTGATGCACCCACTTTGACATAATCATTTTGATGTAACTGTTTTGATATCAAAGTGGTACCTTCAATGTGTCAAATTACTGTTTTCTTTGTGGTGTCATTACTAATTAACATGTGAAACCAACATCCCCGATTCTTACTACAGCTTTAGCTTTCATCACAATGCGTATTTAAAAACACGAAAAGCCAGAAGTTAAAATACTGTATCAAAGCCATGTTCCTATGCTGAAAAGTTCCCAGCATAAAAATGGCTGCCTGTGCCAAAGCAACCAGGTGAGCTGGTGGTAGGAGAGCTAACAACAGAGTTCTCAGGGGAAGGCACTGGCATGTCCATAGGTCTCAAGCTCATAGGACAAACACCCAAGAGCAATGATGGCCAGTAGGTGTAGTTCCCAATGAAGAAGTCATTAGGGGTAGACTTGTAAGCCACTGGCCCCGCTAGCAGGCAGTGCTCTTCATGAGCATAAAGTGGATGGGTAATTGGGCCCCTAAGCAAGTGCTTAAGTTGCCTAATGCTCCTGCAGCTATCACAGGCCAAACCCTGAGATGACTGTTTATTATTTCCTCTTACCTGCAGAGCTGGACGCAGAGTTGTAATGGGAAAGAGCATGGCTGAGAGGCTCCCAACAGTATGATCTTCAGTTTTATGAGAGTGCGGCTGATATTTCTTCCAGGGAAAGTTCCTTGCCGACAGCTAGTTTATTTTTCACCCTGGGGTATCCTGTACCCCATAATTGCTTAGTGTTAACTGTTCACACATCAGTGATTTGGCCCTAGCGATTCAGAAAAGGTTGCTGTAGTTTGAAGAGATAGCGCTCCCTTTGCTCTGACAGAAAATATAGTGTGTGGGGATGAGGAGGGAAACTTGTGTGTCAAAAGTATCATTTTCTTGTTCATTTACTTGTTTGTTTGTTTATTGTCTATCGTCCTAAACCCACCTGCCTGGACTATAGGCCCCATGAGACCAGAACATTGCTTATATCGATTGAGGTTGCCCCTGTGCTTTGCCCAGTGATTGCCACATACTACATACTTAGTAAATAAAGGATGTCCCCCCCAAAAATGTATATGCACTTTAACAGTTGATAGTTTAATTGATGCTTCTTTCTTTTCAGATTTAACCCATTGGAATTAATAATTATTCAAAGCATGTATACATGTTTGGGAGACACCCTGCATTTACCAAGTACATAAACATAATTAAGTTTTTCATTAAGAAAATAGGGTACCTTTGGACGAACAGTTTCAAACAGGAGTGGTTTGGTCCACTCCCAAACAGCTTTGTGATCAGCTACGTGTTTCTCTGGGCCTGTTACTGCTCAGAATCCCTGCCAAGGAAGAAATGCTAAAGCTCCGTTTTTTTAAATATGTAGATCCCTGACATTTGGTTGCTTCATGAATTTTGCATTGCATAATGACACGTGTTTAATTTTATAAACTGCTCCTGTAATAGATCGTTTTCAAGGAGACGCATAATCTGGAAATGCAGTGTAAGTGCTGCTGCCGAATTAGACAAATGTCTTCCCCGAGCCAGCGATCCTTTCTGTAGTAAATGTTTTCAAGCATTGACGGGTTGGAAGCCATGGAAATAGTCTCAACACCCAGCTGGCTGACTGACTCAGAAATGAGATGGTCCACAGATCCTTCTCTCTTCCAAACTGGTGTGTACCAACCCTCAGCATATCTCCAAGGGAAGGAAACACAAACAATTCATTTGTTTCCTGAGGCCCAAATGGCCTGGGTAGGTCTGATTTCTAGTTCTTTCTCCATTGCCACGAAAATGGAAGGGAGAGAGATAGGGAAAAGAAATAATAACTTCTGGGTTCTAAAATTAGGTGTGGTTCCCAATGAAGAAATAATAACTTCTGGGTTTTAGTGTTCTGTGGTCTACCTCAAGTATCTATGCATTGCCATCAGGCCGCTAGATCAGCTCATGCTGGTTTGACATTATCATAGGAAGAGAAGTCACACGAATGTGTCAAGTTGTGATAATCCATACTTCATGCCCCACTTTTCTGTCACTGTTTGTCTTCAGGAAACTCACCCTTTCTGTTCCATGGTTTCCTTGCCAAATATATATATATATATATATATATATATATATATATATATATATATATATATATACTTAATAGTATGCCCCTTTTAAGATAATGCTTATTTAAGAAAATTGGCATTAGTCTTCAAAAGTGAGTGGTTGTATAAGCTATATGGACAAAAGAAATAGACTGGCTTCATAAATTATAACAAAGATTATTCATTACAAGTGTTTCAAGCAAGACCTTATTGTGAAGGCACTGTGTACATTCAATAAAAGCATTAAAAAGAAAAAGAAAATTTGCTGTGTCAAGGATTGAGGATGCAAATTCACAGGAAACATGGGGTCAATATACAAAACCGAAGAAAGGTTACACCAAAAAAGACTTTCAGTCAGTTATCCACAGTCAATCTTCAGGGAGGTCTGTTAGTCAACAAGGCAGCTCAATGAGGCAGACAGAACAGGGGACAAGAATCAAAAGACCTGAGTCTAGGTCACATTTATGAAGTGACTATTCCATCTCAGGGATTGGATACATTTTATACCAGCTAAGAAACTTGCCCAAGTTCACACAGCTGGGGTTCAAACCCCAGAAGTCAGATTCTAGTGTCACACTCTTAACCATTATACTACACTGCCACCTAGTAAAATAATTCCTGGAAGTCACACCAGTTTCCACACCTAAGTTTGGGTTAAACTAGATAAGCTCTAAAGTGTTTTCCAGAGATATATTTTATTTCTTTGGCAGAATATATCAATATATAGTCTGGCAAAATATATATCTACACTAATAAAAGACAAACATGCAAATTGACCATACCTTCGCTGTGCCTTAAGCCACGCCCACCAGCCAGTCAGAGCGAGTATATGCAAATTAACCCAACCAAGATGGTGGCCGGCAACCATGGAGCTGGAGCGAGCAGGAGGCTTGGTTGCCCCAATGATGGAGGAAGCCAAGCTTCCTACCTGCCGTGGCCGGCTCTGAGCTCCACTGAAGGCAACAAAGTTTCAATTATAGAAGATAATAAACCCCAGATACCTGCTTTCATCCAGCTGTGGCCATGGAGCTGGAGCAAGCAGGAGGCTTCCCTCCCACCCGCCCTGGCCGGTTCTGAGCTCCTCTCAAGGCTACAAAGTTTCAATTATAGAAGGTAAATAAATCCTAGAATAAAAAAAAGAAAAAAGAAAAAAAGGAGAGGCTGGGAGCTTCCGTCACTGGGGGGCTTGGCCAGCCTGAAAACAGCCCTCAGCCCCTCACCCAGGCTGGCCAGGCACCCCAGTGGGGACCCCCACCCTGAAGGGGGTGTGACCAGCCTGCAAACACTCATCAGCTCCTCACCCAGGCTGGCCAGGCACCCCAGCGGGACTCCCACCCTGATCTGGGACACCCTTCAGGGCAAACCAGCTGGCCCCCACCCATGCACCAGGCCTCTATCCTATATAATAAAAGGGTAATATGCAAACTGACCTTAACAGCAGAATGACTGGGAATGACTGGTCACTATGACACACACTGACCACCAGGGGGCAGATGCTCAATGCAGGAGCTGCCCCCTGGTGGTCAGTGTGCTCCCACAGGGGGAGCTCTGCTCAGACACAAGCCAGGCTGACAGCTGCCAGTACAGCGGTGGTGGTGGGATCCTCTCCCGCCTCCTCAGCAGCTCTAAGGATGTCAGACTGCAGTTTAGGCCTGCTCCCCCCTGGCAAGTGGACATCCCCTGAGGGCTTCCGGGCTGCCAGAGGGATGTCTGACTGACAGCTTAGGCCCAATCCCCAGGGTAGCAGGCCTAAGCCAGCAAGTGGTCACCCCCGAGGGGTCCCAGACTGCAAGAGGGCATAGGCCAGGCTGAGGGACCCCCCCGCCCCCCGAGTGCACAAATTTTTGTGCACCGGGCCTCTAATATATATATATATATACATAATCTCTCCCTATTTCCAACTCTGCCCCCTCCCAGTTGAAAGCCCATCTTGCCAGCCCAATGCCTTGCACAGCGTTGATAAGTGCTCTATAAATGGAACTGGCCATTAATACTCTGGACTCATGCCTTTTGATGCCTTGCTGATTGTGCCAACAGCAAGCTCATGCCATCCAGACTTTACTGACCTTCCTTACTTCTACGCAATCCTTCTTCTCCTGTTTTGTTGATTTCTTGCCCCAATACCCATAGCAATTGTTCCAAACATTATCTATTCCCTTCCAGTGCCCAACTGCATTTGCATCCCCTCTCTACCCCTCACCTCTGGAAGATAATCTTTCTTCCAACTTTTCTGAGACTGGTGTTCCCAGACCCCTCTTTTTAACCTAACAGAATGCCTTTAAAGTTTCACTATTTCTTTTCTCCTCCTTGCCTATTTAAAAAGAAGTAGTATCTGCCTTTCTTTTCAAAACACTTCCTCTGCCTACTCCATCTGATGGGAACTTGTTCTCTAATTTCTCCTTTATCTTATTTCTTTTATCTTTTAATCTTCTCCCAGGTGTCTAGGAACATAGTCAAGTTAGGGAGCTGAAGCAGGCCTGGACATGAACTATCATAGCTGAACATCTCCTATGTGCCAGAAATTGCATTGATAATTTGCATATAATGTTTCATTTTGCCTTCCCAGCAACCTCAATGGTTTATTTTGGTTGTTTTTTTTTATGATGGAAAATAATGCTTAAAAATATTGCATGACTTGGCCAAGTTCATGTAGAAAATAATTAAGTACTGCCAGGATTTCTAGCAAGTTTGACTCAACTTAGATGTTCTATCTACCATATCTCACTTGCTTCTTTATATAAATAAATAAACCCTTTCCTGCAAATCTGATGCTTTAAGCTTTCCTTTTTGTCTTTCACTGCCAAGCTTTAAATACAGCAAGTGTTTATTAAATACTAGTTATGTATAAGTGACCAAGCTATGGGCTTCCTCCTGTGGGAAGACAAAGAGAATTGCACAGCCCTTGTCTCCCAGAAATTACACCCTAACAAGTATCACGTACATAAATATAATAAAATGAGGCAGAAAGAAGTGCTAAATAAAGTTATCAGAATCTTCTGATAATACAGATAAAGAACATGAACTCTAAGGAAGGGTCAGAGCAGAGAATCTCATAAAATATTAATGTGGGAGAAGTCCTTGAAGCATTCAAGCCACTTCCTATTGACCTTCAATTCTACCTTGGGAATGTGTCTTCTCCCCATCCTTTCCTTTCTTTTCTCTCACTTCCAACCTACATACCACCATAGCCTCAGAGATTGTCTCCCTAACTCCAGAACGCCCCATTCCAATCCAGCCTGCAAAAGATCGTTTCTGCTGGGTTGCCCTTTATATGCCCTCACTCAGGTTTATTACTCTCTGAAGAAATACAGGGTGTTCCCAAAAATGTATATAGCTGACAGCTCAGTTTTGAAAATGGAATGTATTTTAATAAATGCTGCCTTTATAATTACTCAAAATGTGTATATACATTTTCGGGAGATACCCTATATGTTCTGTGGCTCCCTGCTGCCCAATGAGTAGGAATAAATTCATTAATGTGGTCCTCAACAATCATAGGGCCACCCTACAGAGTTGTTATAGAGATCAAATGTGATAACATATGGGGGAAAGGTGTGAAAACCATAAAACACCCTAAAGATATAGGCTGTTATTAATATCATCATATACCTTATACATGGGCCAGTATCTGTTTCCTGAACTCACCCTTGATCTTAGCTCATGTCACCCTTGTTCCTATAATGCCCTCTCTCCTCATTTCTAATTCTAAAATTCTATACTATACATCTCTCAGGGCCTAGCCATAAAAGCTACGGTCTTAAGGAAACATTTTCTGACCTCTTAATAAAAATTTCTTCTGACTTCTCTGAACATCCAAAGTTTTACTTCCAACTTTTCCAGTGCATGGGTCACAGCAAGCCAAGTGTCATAGATAGTTGAATGTATGTCATAGCTTCCCTACTCAACTGTAAGCCAAAGACCACTCATCTTGTAAGGTTCATGTGACTAACACAGTGTTTTATGCAATGTAAGTATTCAAATATCTGTTGAATACAAGACTATAAAATGGGAAGCTATGTTACTCTGTATTAAAGTAGTTATAACAGAAGTAAAGGGGGAATTTTTCACATATCCCTTGCAGGGTCTAACACAGGGCATGAAGGTGCAGAAGACACATACCTATGCAAAATATCACCATGGTGGTGACCATGATGGGGAGAAGAAAAACCAAAACTAATCCACCCCCAGTCCTGTGTCTGCTCTTTCAATCCTTATTTTGCAATATCAATGAGTCACTGGAAAAACTAAACAACAATCATTAGTTTTGCAATCCCCCCCCCCGAAATTCAGAATTCAGAAATGGGGGTTATTTTAAAAATCAAAATGAGCCGAAACCGGTTTGGCTCAGTGGATAGAGGGTCGGCCTGCGGACTGAAATGTCCCAGGTTCGATTCCGGTCAAGGGCATGTACCTGGGTTGCGGGCACATCCCCAGTGGGAGATGTGCAGGAGGCAGCTGATCGATGTTTCTCTCTCATCGATGTTTCTAACTCTCTCTATCTCTCTCCCTTCCTCTCTGTAAAAAATCAATTAAAAAATATATTTTAAAAAAAAAATCAAAATGAGTAGCTGAAAGTCTCAGCTGAAAGCACGCATTTCTCTATTACTCTCCCTCAATTCTCTCTCTCCTTCTGCACTGTGTATCTCGAATGACTAGGAGAGCTAGTTTAAGTGACATCTCATTATAAACAGTTAAGTTGAATAATGCTGCAAGGAGAAGGTTGAGCCCATGGAGACCTACGGCGACCCTGGTCAAAACCAAGCACCTCCTTTGTCTGTAGTCCACAGAGCTCAGTCTGGTTGGCCTCTCCAAGCTGGCTGTGACTCAAAAATCAGGCCAGAAGCCAGAGGATTTCAGAGCTCTGACCCATGTAAACAGAACAGTGCCAAAGGCCTTCAGTCAGTCCCAGGTGTGCAGACTGCAGACACGCATTCACCTCTCACCAACCCCGAACCGCCTCCCCCCCCCCCCCCCACCCCAGGCATGATGTTATGGATTCTACCTTTACTGCTGCCCTGACTGCATGGTGTTTGGGGAGAAGCTGACTCCTCTCCCACTGTCACTTGGAATTCACACAAGGACTGAAAACTGTGGCTGATCAGTCTATGCAGTGGGGTCATCAATTGTGGCCAGACTTTCTAGATTGGTCTCAGCTTTTACTATGTTATCATCTTCTCTCAGAAATTCATAGTGGTTTTCATATGTCCCAATCCCACTTACTCTACTTCTCGGCTAATCTCCAGCAATTCACTCATCCTATATAAAATAAAACCCTAATATGCAAATCAACTGAATGGCAGAACAACTGGTCGCTATGACGCACACTGACCACCAGGGGGCAGACGCTCAACGCAGGAGCTGCCCTCCCTCCCCAGAGAGGGAGGCGACCAGTGGCAGAAGGGGGCGGGGCTGGCCAGTGGGTGGCGCCAGGCCACCAGCCAAGGCGGGTGCTAGTGGGGGCACCCCCCTATCTCCCTGCCTGCCGGTCACCCCACAGATGGCCCTGATCGCCAGTCAGGCCTAGGGACCCTACCCTATATATTGGGAACAGTCTTTTAAATTTATAAATTAAAACCTGGAAAGGCTACTCTAACACTGAAAAAACAGGATGATGCAGAGATGACATGCATGGACTCTGGCTTGCACATCTTCTGGTCAGCCCTGATTCTGACACTTATAACTGTGTGGCAAAGCCAATTACTTAACTTCTCTCTTCTTCAGTTTTTCCACCCATAAGATGGTACTATTGCCTCAGAAGGATCATGCTATGTACTACTTTTTATAATCAGGGCAAAAAAAATGTAGCTGCCCATATAACAGCAAGATGCCTTTCACCTGTATGAAAAGTATGGTCACTGGTGCATGCAGCGTCCAGGATTGAGAGAGGGATGTTCGACTGCCAGTTTAGGCCCAACATCCCCTGTGGGGTCCCAGATTGCAAGAGGGCACAGGCTGGGCTGAGGGACCCTTCCCCTCCCTCTCCCCATCCCCCGTGCATGAATTTTGTGCACTGGGCCTTTAGTATCTATAGAATGTTCTATCTTTTACCTCTGCAGAAGCTGGTAAGAGAGTGAGGGATGGTGTGCAGTCCTCTTATTTTTCTCCATATTTTTTAAAGTAAAATTAGATCTCAAAGATAGACAAAACTCTACACCTGGAACAGAGTCAATGTAAAGAAGTAAAACATTTGTCTAGGCTTGTTTTTCTTTACCTGACTGCCTCCCATTAGCCATACTCAAAAAAAAAAAAAAAAAAAAAATTGCCCATCAGCTTCTTGCCAGAGCCCTGGTATAGGCAGGGATTGGCACAAGAGCAGTACCAGAGCAACTTTCTGGGCCCATGTTTGCAACTTGGCGGCAATTCCATACACAGCCTTTATTGTTGTAAAAGGCTTAAGTTTTTGCCAGACGTGTAAGGGAGGAAATGAAGCCATTTCACTGAATCCAAGATCAGTGTTCCTAACATTGATGATGGATCTGCCAACTTCCTGAGATCCCTGCCCTCAAAAATACCCCATCCTAGATTTTTGGTCCCTGGGTCACGCACACTTCTTGAGCCCATCTGTCCCAAGACACTTCTGGGAACCTTGATGGCAATTGTTTTGCCTAAACCATGAAGAAGAGTCCCTGGAGACAAACTGCGACCATCCGTCTTTCTTCCATCAGCCACCCCACCACTCACCCTCCCAACGTGGGACTGTTCCAACTACCGCAGGCCTCGAAGGTCTGGCGCTGCCTCCTCCCTCCTGCCTAAGCATTTCCTTCCACATGGAACAATGGAGCCATTACCCACGGAGACCAGGCAGTTCTGGGCTTTGTGAGCTCTGCATTAGAGAATTTATGGAGTTGCAATTCACCCCTTAAGACTCTGGTGTCCAATAGGGGGAGGAGAAGACTGGAATTTATCAACTTGGGCCCAGAGCACTTTTCCTATTGGATACCTGAGTAGAATATTTTGCCACAGTGTCTGAAGCCCCTCATGCCACCCAGCTCGGCAGCACCAAATGAGGATGCTCTGTCTTGGTTGTATGTAAAATAATCCCACCACCCCTGGGGGCACATAGAATGCTTTTCCTTACTATTTATTTGCTTGTTTATATCTACTGCTCCCTACTTTGAAAAGGATGTTAGATAAACTAAATATATATAGTAAATTATGTTAAAACAATAGGGGTGGGTAGAAAAATAAATCTAGGATAAATATTCACACAGAGAAATGCAGGCTATAAAGTATGCACAGCTCCTAGAAGTGGGATACAAATTTGGCCATGAGCTTGTGAGCAGCCAAACAAAGAAAAATATATGATTGGTAGTGTCTATGATATAAAAATAAAACAGTTGTTATAAAGAAGCCAAGCCTTTCCTAATACAGAGGTACTATGATCAGAGAGAGGAACCTCTCTCTCTCTTTCTCTCTCTCTCATCTACATAAAGAGAACATGTACTTTGTAGCAACATTCCTATGACCAATATAGCAAATTTCATGTCACCTTGACTCCCAACGTCCCTCAATCAAAGAATGACTCAGCAGCAAAGCACAGTTCAATAAATGCAGCTGTCCAAAATCATTCTTGAATAACACAAATAAACTAATAAATAAAATTCAAAAAATAATTTCCTGAGAGAGGGAAATAAAATCCTTAAACTATCCAGCTATCCAGCTTTCTTATGACTTGAATTTATCTTAAGGGTAAATATTTAAATATCTGGAGAAATCACTAATCTGGAAATCCTTCAAGCCATTCTGTGTGACTATTTCTTTCAGCTAAGAATTTGGTAAGAGTCGGACAACAGGAAACTTAAGGTTATGTTTTCAGCAAGAACCTGAAAAACCAATAGTTAAGAGCAGAGCCATAAACTTTGGCTCTCAACTAAACACAGGGAATAATCAGATCATCTTACTAAAGAAGAAGAAGGAGGAGGAGAAAGAGGAAGAAGAAGAGGAGAGAGAACAGGAGGGAAAGGAGAGAAAAAGGAGGAGAAAAGAGGATTGGAAGGGAGAAGAAAGAGGGGAGACTATTTTCTAGGATACATGGTAGACTAGATGGCCATAAGGAGGTGAGTCAAGCAAGAGCAGGGCTGGGATCAAAATAATGGTGAATTAGATCTCAATATCCTTAAATCCAGAATTATTGAGTAACTAGTGGCCCGGTGCACAAAATTCATGCACGGGGTGGGGTTCCCTCAGCCCAGCCTACACCCTCTCCAATCAGAGACCCCGGTTTAGGCCCGGCAATTGGACATCCCTCTCGCAATCTGGGACCATTGACTCCTAACCGCTCACCTGCCTGCCTGCCTGATCACCCCTAACTGCCTCTGCCTGCCTGCCTGATTGCCCCCAACTGCCCTCCCCTGCCAGCCTGATTGCCCCTAACTGCCTCTGCCTCAGTCCTCACCACCATGGCTTTGTCCAGAAGGAAATCAGACATCCAGAAGATGGCCGGTCAACCCGGTCTAATTAGCATATTACCCTTTTATTAATATAGATTTCAACTCCAACCAAGGAGATAATATTTTTCATTTGTATAGCTATGTTCTAAGAATGGCTGTATTTTAATTATAGGCAAGATGATATTTCAGGACATTTAAGGAAAGATATCTTTAGCTCTTACATCTATCTATTCAGAGAAATTTCACAGTATTTTAGCTTCCTTTAGTATGAAAGGATTGAAGGTACTATATAAATGTAGGTTGTTATTACAATTTGATGACATTTCCCTCAAGCAAAAACTGTTCACGAAATGCAGAATGAAACACACACACACTTCTTATTATTTGGGGGTAATTCACAAGCACATGAGCCATCTACTTAGTCACAGGAAGATAGAGTAATACTATCAAACATGCAGGCCTAGAAATCTAGTGCCAGTAGCTATCATATCTCTCCCAATGCAGAGGAGAAAATGCAGAACTGACTCCTGCACAACCTCCCCCTCCCCCCCAGCAAAGAATCCTCCCTCCCTCCACACCAACAACAGCACACACACACACACACACACACACACACACACACACACACACACACACCTCTAAGACCAGAGTGCATACTCTGCAGGGGCTGACACTTCCCTCTTGGACAGCTATGAATAAAGTCCACGTTGAAATATATTAATTCAGCCCTTCCAGAAATGTGCTTTGTTTGTGAAAGTCCTGAAATGAAATCATACATGCTGCGCACTAGCCACTATCTACCATCCCTACTGATGATGCAGGAGGAAGACAGACCATGAAAATAAAATTAAAAAGAAAAACATTTTAATTTATCAGCTTGGATTTTACTTTGGAAAATAAGAGCTTTAGAGTTTAAATCATTTTACCCTAGACACCGTATGTCATTGGGAGAGACAAACTAGAATCACAGTAAACAGAGCAAAATAACCAGCCTAGATGAACCGTTAGCCACAGTTAATCTGCACAGTAGATCATCAAAGTTGGTAAGGAATGGGATCTGCCTGTGTTTGAGAACCTATGCAAAGTTACACAAAGACCTGCAATCACACAGGTATAAAAGGAAGTACAGCTCCATTTGAGTTTGCCTCTAAAATTGTAACATCTTTCCCCAAATCTACTATTTCAAATGCGCTCATCAGTGGTAACTTTTTCTCCCTCTATTTTGAATTGTGTCTGTAATAACTGGAACTGGTTTAGCGGTCACCACATTAATCCAAGAGTAAGAAACAAAAAGAATAACTCGTTTGCTATTCTACAATTTTAAATACAAATTAACATCAACAACAACAACAAAAAGGCTCCTCTAAATCTCCCTTATGGATTTTGATGGTTCAGAAATATGCAGAGCATTTGAAAGCAATAAAAGAAATAACCTAAGAAAATTAGGCAAAATGAATTTGCAATTAGTTTGTGAAATTGCGATAAATGCATTTTGAAAGCAAAGAGTAAAATGTAACTTTGTTCAGTATAATTTGAAATTGGCTTTTGTGCTTAATATAGTTCACTTATAATTAGATGAAGATTTTGTTCTGGTTTGAAACATTCAAAGTTCCATCTTGAGATTGCTATGTACTATGTACACAGAACTTTTCAGCAAGAAAGTCTGCTGCCGCTGCTGCGGCATTTGCTTTGACAGCTTTTATCCTAGTTTTACAGAAATGAAAGAGTGAAAGAACGCAGCTGGTTTGAACAATGGGGCATGTTCAACATTAGGCCAAACACTTTAGATATTGCAAAATATTGCAGGCTATATTTATAGCTCTTAGCAGGTTTTTGAAATTCATGCTGATATTGCCTTACTCCTGCTTATTGGACCAAATTGCCTTTTAATGATCAAATTATCTTTTGACCAAAAAAAAAGTGCTTTTGAAGGCGATACACTTAGACTAACCTCTTGGCAATATCAAAACAGTGATGACTTGAAACCCTTCCTAAATTATTTCAAGATGTCTTAAAAATTCAAGATTATTCTAGTTACCGAGAGGGCTTTAAAAGATTTTCATGTTGAACTGCCTTATTTTTTCCCTAAAGGGAAGGAATATCCTGTCCCTGTTAACCTCTCTCCCAGTCATGAAATTGTGCACCAACTCATAGGCCAGCACCTACCAGAAAACTGCCCAATGGAAATCAGGGAACAGGCCTTCAGGTAACTGCCCATAATCTATTTAAACGTTCTTTTTCTGTGGCAGTTGCTTTAATAGAATTTTCTTGGTTTTTAATAGAATTCTGTAAATTTGGGGAGTTCTTTCACATTAATGACATGAGAAGCAGTAAAGAGAAGTGGGCAGTGGCTATGAGTTTAGTGACCATAGCTGAGGCAGGCAAAGTTGTGTTTTATTTTGTTTTTAATGTATTTTTATTGATTTCAGAGATGAAGGGAGAGGGAGAAAGATAGAAACATCAATGATGAGAGAGAATCATTAATTGGCTGCCTCCTGTACACCCCCCACAATCCCCACTAGGGATCGAGCCTGCAACCCAGGCATGTGCCCTTGACCAGAACTGAACCTGTGAGCCTTCAGTCTGCAGGCCGATGCTCTATCCACTGAGCCAAACAAGCCAGGGCATGGCAGGCAAAGTTTTGCAGGACAATGAGATTTCTGTTTATCGACTACCTGTAAACTTTAAGGGCTAGCAACAGTGCTACCCTGCCCTTCTAGCCCAAAGTGAATGTCCTCTAAATTCCCACAGCATCTGTTTGTTAAACGCTAACCCATTGTCATTTATCATCATTGCTGTTGATGAGCAATTAACTGGACCTCAGGTATCTATAAAACTGAGACATTAGTACACATTTCATGGTGCTGTACATTAGGATTAAAAGTCATATACACATTCATGCACATACACAAATATTCATTTACCATCCATACGCTTCATACATATATTAGCCACCAAGTAAAATGTTTTCTGTACTTACTAAAGAACAGTGAAGTTAATTTTTGAAAATAAAAATCACACAACAAAGTAAATAGTGGAGTCAATACCCAAACAAAGTATTTTCTGATTCTGAAACCTGTGCTCTTCCTACCACACTATGTAGCATCTTGTTAGCAGAAGAGCCCTTCTCCTGGTTGCAATCCATTGAGCTTGGGCAGTGGCTGCCATAGTAGCTACCTCCCATGAAATATTTGTCAATCAAAGGATGAAGGGGAGATAAATTATTATTGAGTTGGGAGAAAAATATTTACATAATATTTTTAAATTGATCCCCAAATATCCTAACTAAAGTCTCCCTGAGTAGTAGGGCTTAGTGAAGCTATGCTTCCTACCCTTGGAAATAGTCAAGCTTTCTCAGACCAGGAAGGGCTCCCAGGACTCAGCGCCTTCCATGGAGAGTGCTCTGCGGTTCTCATACTTGCCAACATATAAGAATCACCTGGGAGCATTTAAAAATCTCTTCCCCAGGCCACTTGAAAAATAATCTCTCTAAGGCTGAGGCCAGGACTCCTAAACCTGTAAACCTCCTTCAGAAGCCCCTGAGGCTGACCTGCAATGCCAGCTGGGTCCCAGGAACTTTTGAAACATCTAGGAGGCAAGTCCTACAGAGACAGAGATTCAAGTTCACAGATTAATCATCCACCCAATGCACAGAACTTGGAAATGAAAACCACGGAACTTGTGGTTTTACGAGGCACACCACAGAAAACTGTTCCACTGTACTTACTCCCAGGAGTCATAGCAGTGAGTCACACAGGAATTGAGTACCACCCATACACGTGGTGGTGGGTGGTAGGTGCTAGAAATGAGCTGTCAGCAATGCGCGAATAAGAGTGTCACTGCTCTCAAGAGAAGACCATCAAGCTGCCTGCTCCCCAAAATACTTGAGTCTCAGACAACAGGGACAATTGTCCTTAGTCTCAAACTCACTGGGTAGCAAAGCCTTATAAAACACAATGCTGACTTCATGGAGTTCTAAGGCAAGTAAATTGAAGGTTTACATGATCCATTCAAATAAAATTTTTTTAGTACATCTCAAGTTTGCTTTTTTATTTCTATGAAGACTTTAAGACCCATCTCCTCTGCCTTTTTAGTAAGAAGGGTCCTCACTACTACTGTTTCTGATGCTTTGAGACTATTGTTACTATTGCTTTCACCCATAGCATTCTGATTCCTTCCTCCATGATTCCTAATTTACTCTGCCAGGAGCAGAATCACTTGAGTGCTTGTGGAAGCCCCAGCCTACTCCCACTCCTTTTTTAAAAATATGTTTTTATTGATTTCAGAGAGGAAGGGAGAAGGAGAGAGAGATAGAAACATCAATGATGAGAGAGAATCATTGATTGGCTGCCTCCTGCACGCCCCCTACTGGGGATCGAGCCAGCAACCCGGGCATGTACCCTTGGCCGGAATGGAACCTGGGACCCTTCAGTCTGCAGGCCGATGCTCTATCCACTGAGCCAAAATGGCTAGGGCATACTACTCCCACTCTTTATGTTTGCAAGTATAGCACCTGGAGGGCAGGGTCGCTGTCTTTTCCATTTCAGAATCCTCCAAGATACCTGGCAAGGTGATGGGCACACAGGAAGCACTTGATAGATGTTTGTTTGTTATTTGCTTTCTGAAAGTGTTCATAAAAGCAACTTCATTAGGAAAAAAAATCAGACTACAAATACAGGCATGCCTCATTTTATTGTACTTCCCTTTGTTGCGCTTCACAGGTGTTGCTTTTTTTAAAATATAACTTTACGTTTAAAAAAAATATATTTTATTGATTTTTTACAGAGAGGAAGGGAGAGGGATAGAGAGTAAGAAACATCAATGAGAGAGAAACATCAATCAGCTGCCTCCTGCATATCCCCTACCGAGGTACATGCTATTGACTGGAATCGAACCTGGGACCCTTCAGTCCTCAGGCCGATGCTCTATCCACTGAGCCAAACCAGTTAGGGCAGGTGTTGCATTTTTTACAAACTGAAAACAAGTCCTTCCACCAACAAAAGGATTACAATTCCAGTTACTGTGATGGTCTGGAACCAAACCTGAAACATCTCCAAGGTATGCCTGTAGGGATCCAGGAGCAGAAAGTGAATAAAATATAAAATTTTCAGATGTACATAGTAGGCCCTTGGGTGTAGCCCAGTGTTTGTTAGCAACAGAAAGGAGGCAACAGCTAAAAGAACATCTTTATTTGGGAAGCCTATTGAACTTTAATAATCAGAATCACAATGTTTGGTTGCTGATTGCTTTTTGTTTTTTCTTAAGGTAAATGTTCTCTCTTCCTGTTCTGCAAGTTACATGGGAGCCAGAATATCGCTCATGAAACATAATATTATATTTGACACATAGGATATAGTAAACAAATTTGATTAGTTTTGTTGTTTTTTTTTTTAAAAAAAGGGAATAGATGTAACAAATAGTCTAGGAAATCTTGTTTCTCTTATTTTATATAAATTACAAGATTTCAGAATGTTGATACCTTAGGATAGAGCTCTAGACTACAGTCTATGAAGGCTGAAAGGAGAAAGACTGAAAACATGTATATTTATGGCTCTCAGCACCACACTTATTCATTCCAGAACTAAGGTCTTTAAATATCATCATGGTTTGCTCATCAGTATTGATGCTGTTGCTCATGATGTAATGATGCATCATTCACTCACTGACTGAGGAATAGCTTAGTTGAATTATTTTCCCAGTATCATTTAAGTGGGGGAAACTGTGCATGCCATTTCTATGTATTTTGTGCACAAAGCATAATAGTATAGCAATCCTACAAACCATGAAATAGAGGCATATTTTCAATAGTGAATGACTTTTTAATAAAAGTTTTGTGAAAAAGACCCCCTGTGATAACCCATACTAAAATAAAGCTCAACACCACTGTCTTCAAAGTATATCCCTTTCCCTCAAGAGTTTAAAATGAAGAATAGATACACTTTAATACCAACATGCCTTCACAAATGCCATCCTCTTTACCTTCATTGTTTCTTAGCCATTCTCTGCCTTCAAGACTGAGATTACATGCCATCTTCTCTGTTAAATATTATCTGACTTTTACGCTCCACTCAAAAATAATTCATTTTTTTATGGTTCCATATTGTATTTTATGTACTTTTATTATAGAACTAGGGGCCCGGTGCACAAAATTCATGCACTGGGTGTGTGGGGGGGGGGAGTGTCCCTCAGCCCAGCCTGCCCCCTCTCACATACTGGGAGCCCTCAGGCGTTGACCCCCATCACCCTCCAATCGCAGGATCGGCCCCTTGCCCAAGCCTGACGCCTCTGACAGAGGTGTCAGGCCTGGGCAGGGGACCCTCATTTCCCCCCATCACTGGTTCTGCCCCCAGCCCAGGCCTGATGCCTCTGGCCCAGGCGTCAGGCCTGGGCAGGGGACCCCCAGACCCCTCCGATTGCTGGCTCTGCCCCTTGCCCAGGCCTGATGCCTCGGCCAGAGGCGTAGACCCCCATCACCCTCTGATCGCCTGATCGGCCCCTTGCTCAGGCCTGACGCCTCCACCAGAGGTGTCAGGCTTGGACAGGAGACCCCCATCTCCCCCCCGGTCACTGGCTCTGACCCCCACCCAGGCCTGAGGCCTCTGGCCCAGGAATCATGCCTGGGCAGGGGACCCCCATCTCCCTCTGATCGCTTGCTCCACCCCCAGCCCAAGCCTGATGCCTCAGCCAGAGGAGTTGACCCTCATCACCCTCCGATCACCAATCACCAGATTGGCCCCTTGACCAGGCCTGAGGCCTCCGGCAGAGGTGTCAGGCCTGGGCAGGGGACCCCCAGCTCCCCGCGGTTGCAGGCTCCGCCCCTGCCCAGGCCTAACGCCTCTGGCCGAGGCGTCCGGCCCTTGGCAGCGGGGACCCGCAGCTGCAGCGGCCCCGCAATTGTGGGCTCCGCTTTAGGCCCAGGCAAGGGATCCCTAGCTCCCGGGACTGCCAGCTTCGACCGTGCCCAGCTCCCATCGCTGGCTCCACCCCTACTTCCTGCTATCACTGGCCAGGGCGGCAAAGGCGCCTGATTCTCTGATCATGGCTGGGGGGCAGGGCAAAGGCGGCCCAAGGGCCGCCTTTGCCCTGCCCCACACCTCTTAGCTCCCCCCTGGGTTTCCGATCACTGTCAGTGGCAGGGGGCTTCTTCCTGCTTTCCCTTTCGCCTCCCTGCATTGTGCCTACATATGCAAATTAGCCGCCATCTTTGTTGGCAGTTAACTGCCATCTTAGTTGGCAGTTAATTTGCATATAGCCCTGATTAGCCAATGAAAAGGGTAGTGCTGTACACCAATTACCATTTTTCTCTTTTATTAGTGTAGATTTCATTAATTTACCCATGTATTCTCTCTGTCTGTCTCCCCAATACCCTAATTTCCCTGAGCTATGAAGTAGTTGTTTAATCAGTTGAGCAAGCCAAGAGCCCCAGAAGTATTGTGAGGCTCACAGTTGTATTGTTACGGCGTGCACCTTCTCTTGTTGGATTCTTTTTCTCCCTCTGCTCTAAAGTCAACATTTTCCTTCTTCCTCTACTCCTCTCTTGCTACCATTCCTGCTATCCTTTCATCCGCCGCGCATAAAATTCAGCCCTTTACTTTCTCTACTCAAACATCCACCATCTCCCAAGTTTCTCCAAACAGAAACCTAAGGGTTATCATCAGCTTCCCCCTTTCTCTGACCCTTTCACATAGACAAAACAACTAAAAACTGGTTATGATATGCCTTAAATGACTATTGCAGTCATCCCCCTCTCTTGATCTTCACTGGTCCTACTTTCATTTCTCCATCATCTTCTGCCTGGACTATTTCCATAGCATCTTAACTGGTCATGCTGATTGTGGGCTATCCCCACACCAATTTGTTTCCCACTGTATGCCTGAGTTTTATCTCTATAATGCAAATCAGATCATTTCTTTTTCACCACCAGCTCTTCTCTCATTAAAAGTTAATGCTGTCGCCCTAACCGGTTTGGCTCAGTGCATAGAGCGTCGGCCTGTGGACTGAAGGGTCCCAGGTTCGATTCTGGTCAAGGGCATGTACCTTGGTTGCGGGCACATCCCCAGTGGGTAGTGTGCAGGAGGCAGCTGATCGATGTTTCTCTCTCATCGATGTTTCTAACTCTCTATCCCTCTCCCTTCCTCTCTGTAAAAAAACAATAAAATATAAAAGAAAATAGTTAATGATGTCCCATCAGCAGATGAGTGGATTAAAAAACAGTGGTATATCTACACAATGGAATACTATGCCACTATAAAAAAGAAGGGACTTTTACCATTTGCAACAGCATGGATGGAACTGGAGAGCATTATGCCAAGCAAAATAAGCCAGTCAGAGAAAAATAAGTATCACATGATCTCACTCATATGTGGGATATAATGATCAACATAATTTGATGAACAAAAATAGATCCAGAGACAAATGGCAGGGGAGGTGGTGGGGGTTAGAGAGCAACCAAAGGACTTGTATGCATGCATATTAGCATAACTAATGGACACAGACACTGGGGCAGTGGGAGCTTGCTGGGGTGGGAATGGCTGGCAGGAGGTGTGGGGGAGGAAGGGGTCAATTGGGGGAAAAGGAGACATATGTAAAACTTTAGACAAATAAATAAATAAATAAATAAATAAATAAATAAATAAATAAAATTTTTGAAAAAGTTAATGATGTCTTTCCATCACCTTCCTAATAAGGTGATGAGAGCATAAAAGACTTTGTGAGCTGGCCTCGCTTTTTGCCAAGCTCTCTAAATTTCACTGCTGCTCACTCTCTCTGTTCACAAATACACACTAGGGGACAAGTGCTACCCTTGGGAAAACATGATTGTGAAAGGTAGAAAGCTAAAGTCTTCTCACCTGTCATAGATGGTGCTGCTTAGAGAACGAATATAAAGGGTAAAAACTTAATCAAGCTCTGTTCAGGGAGAATGATTCTGTTCCTCTTAGACACGGAATTTCCAATCTCTGTAACAGAACAAGAGAAATAAAGAACATCATAAATTAAGTTAGGGCATCTTCTGAAAACATTGCTTCCTCCCAGGGTACTCAGCTGTTATGTAGAATGTTGCTCTGATTTCCAGGACTGAATCATGTAATTTTAAAACTAGAGGAGACCCTAAAACAATGCAATTCAATCACCTCATTTCACAGATGAGAAAATTCAAACATTGATAAATGTGTCCTAGCTTACACAACAAGTAAATACCCATTCCTTTAACTCCTCCCAACAGAAATAAAAGAAGATAGATTTTATAATATTAAACAATAGATTCGTTTATGCATTTTTCTGAGGAGCAAACTCATTCATATGCCAGAGCCTCCATTCCAATGTGGTTTCATCTCTAAAACTCACTTTTTATTTTGCATTTTTAATTAGGCACAAGGTGAAATGTCTCTTTATGGAAATCTTGACTCACTTTCACCTGTCATGTGGGTGTATTAAAGTATATGAAGTTATAAAAAGATATGAAATATGAATATAATCCAGTTTAATTATTTCTATCCTCCAAAGACTATGACTGCAGTGAGACGTCAGTGAAATCTCCAGTGGTTGAACTTCATGCTCAGAAAAATAGTGAATAAAAAGAACAGCTAGCAAAAAGGGAGCTGATAAAAAGTACCAAAAAAGAACATTTATCTCTACCAAAAGAACATGTACCATAACAGAATAACTGAAGCTTCTTATATAGATAGCATCAGTGAGTCAAAGATGATGATACTATTTGACAAAGTTAAACCAAGCCAAGTTCAGTGAATTATAGATTACTGGGGTACTTTTTTAAGTGTAAAAGCACTTGAAACATTTTTATTTGATTACTTACTTGTACTCCTTTCTGTTCCTTTCCATTAGCCAGGGCTAAATCTGTGACAACCGACAACTGAGGTACAATTCTTTGAGTAGGCTGGTGTCAGCAGCTCACTGTAACTTTCAAGATGATTAATTATGTCAATATAATAATTTGTGCCTCATTTGTGTTTACATTCAAAATTTTTATCACATTATTACATTTTGATCCTGGTTCTTCTGTGCTAGGAAGCTAAGATTTTCCAAAATTCTGAACAAGCCCATACTGGGGGCAGTCCCTTCTGCATCTCTCAGACTGCTAGGAAGTTGAGTTTATCTGGAGAGGAAAAGAAGGCTTTTTGCCTATTTCCCCTGGCCAAACAATTCTCCCAAGCAAATATTTCTTAGGCATCAGCCTCAATGTCAAAGAATCTTTTCTAGTTTCTACTTCTTAAGTATTTCCCTTTCCTATACCTCATGCCTATTCTTTCTTCTCTTTCTATTGCATCTTCTGCCCTTGAGAATTTTCCACCTGTCCAGGGCATAGGTCTGGAGAGCAGCTTTAATACACCAACTCATGTAAGTCTTATATTCCAACACAAGTCTCTACTCACCACACTGTTCCCACATCCTGACCAAGGAAGAAACTTGGCATGTAGCTCTATTTCCAAAGCATACAATTTGGGAAGGGGAAGAGGGTGCTCAACTATTATCTGACTTTAGAGGAAGCCTCATCTATCAGAACTTACTGCTGCCTCCAGGAGGTTGGAGTAAAAGAGGGAATGTATCTATACATATTAAAATGATTTGAAACTCATATTCATACCCACAACTAAGACTCATATTCATACCACTTCCTCTATCATCACCAAGGCAAAAATGACAGTACTTTCATATTTCCCTCCCATGTCCCTCTTCTTAAGTTGTTTAATTGACTACTTTTTCCCTTTAAGGTTTCCCTTCTTGTTTACCTCAGTCATTCCATGTGTATAAAAAATGTTGAAGGTTTGGCAGTAAGTAGCATAACTTACCTGGATAATCTACCTTTTTAAGGATGATCTTGGCAAGTGGACTATCTAGACTGGCCCTCTCTCTATTCTTCTGTGGCAGCAATATGGCATAGTTCTTCTAGGTTGAGCTAGATGAATACAAACAGGGTCTCAATTTTGTCACTGTGGGCTCAAGCCATTAGGCAGTGTCAGGAAATGGAAGACTCAAGACAAAGAGTCCTAACCCCATCAAGGTCTCAATTCTCCTGAATGACTTCAGTATTCCAGATATCCAGGCTGTTTTTCTAAATTCACTTTTTACTGTGAAGAATGCTAGAAAGCAAAGCAATGGCAGTGCGTGCCAAGACCCATCTTGTAATAGGAACTTCTTATATTTACAATTAACCACAGTATATTTATATTTATTTTTATTAAATAGATAACCCATATTTTTAATAAAAAATTAAAGTAAATGTGCTTCTGATTCCTCACATCTGAAATTGGAAAAATAGTATTTTCCCAATAATATTTCCCCAATAGGATTGTTGTGAAGGTTAAATAATATATTTAAAGTGCTAGTGCTTAGCATTGGGTTTGGTATATAAAACATACAGGTTAAATATGTATCATTATTGGATCAGGGTTCTTGGTAATATTTGTTGTCTACACATAGCACAAAGAATGGGTCTCATAAAATTCAGAATAGACATATTGATGACTTTTCATTGGGTATCAAAATAGCTAGGTGATTTACCTAATTTTTAATTTCCAGTGAGTTGATGTGATACCCAAAATAACTTGACCTACTTTCAGCCTTCCTGTTGAAAGTGACAGCAGAAAACTTAGAGTTGGGTCCCTTTGGCATTAAGGTACTCATAAATATTAAAGAACTGTAACCCAGTCATGCCATCACATCTCAGCTTGTGAGTCTGTGGGATTATTCGCTCAGCTCTCAGGGATACAGAAGTTACTAGGAAATTAAAGGGCTGCAAAGTCTCTTCTTCCATTCAGGTTCAGATCTCATATACAAACAGGCTAGATTTTGTGGCAAATAGGTTTCATCCTGCTTATCAACTCTGATCAATTGAGAGTGTCTTCCTAAAGCATTAATTTGGGAAGAATTGCAAGGTTGAAAAAAGGTTCAGCGGGAAAGAGTTCTATGATTAGTGATGTATGGCATGGGAAAGAAAATTGGAGTCACTCTTAAGTCTGTTTCATAGCCCTGGATTGGATAACCTCTAAATCTCAAGCAACTAAAAAACTCCACCAACTATTCTTACAAAGAGCCACTAAAATGGAAAATTCCTGGATCATACCATCCTTACAGAAGCACTTTAAATCTCAAGTGCCACCAGAAAGATTTCAAGGCAGTACTAACAAAATTGCCTCTGTGGGCACCTAAAGCAGATGGGTAGGCTACTGAAACCTGGACTTTTTATTCTAAGCTACAGCAAGAAGAGAAGCTAAACTGTCTCCTGGATAAGTCTTATGAGGATAGTTCACCTCTGATTTACAGAATTTATCTCTACCCTCTCACCTTCAGAAATGATGAAGGTGGGTGGGACTGAAAACTCTCCTGGGAAACTGAATGATTAGCTTTAATGTCAAAAAAGGGATGTAAGGGTCCAGCTGGCATGGCTCAATGGTTAAGCATCGACCTATGAACCAAGAGATGATGGTTTGATTCCCAATCAGGGCACATTCCTGGGTTGCGGGCTTGATCCCCAGAGTGGGACATGCAGGAGGCAGCTGATCGATGATTCTCTCTCATTGATGTTTCTCTCTCTCTCTCCGTCTCCCTTCCTCTCAATATTGTTTTTAAGATATAAGGGAACCTTTTATGTTTCAAGGGTTGATAAGGAAGAATTATCTAACAACCGGGGGACAGATCCACATAACAGACAGGTGTTTTAGGCCCTTGGCAGGAGGGGCTCACTAGATGATCTCTGATGCAATCTGCATGAGATAGTGGATGCCTTGGTGGACACGTGTACGGGGTTGAAAGAGCTGAGCTCTAAGAGCACTGACTCTTGGATAATCCAAGATGAACCTGGCCATTCTTAACTAAGTGAAGCCATTCTCCCTTCATCCTCCCCCATGCTCCCTCAGAGGACCATGTAGGCTTAGCCAGTAGGGATCAGCACGACTGTGGTGATACTACAGGACATACTACCCCCATATATGGCACTTTGAAACATTGAATATTTGAAGCTGGAGGAATTTTATAAATTTCTGACCTTCCCTGAAGCAGGTTATTAGACTCTCCTCATGTGAGAAGTGCCCTTCCTATACTTAAAGGAAAAAGAGTATGCTCATCTCCACACAGAAAGAAACACGGAAAGGAACCTGAATGAGTGGGCCTTGCTGTTTCCTCTAGTTTACTGCTCTTAGCTCATAGTCTTTTTTGTCCTATCACATTTTCCATATTTCGTCAAACCTAATATAAAAATATTCAGGTTTAACCACTTCTTTGGGTCTCCACTTCCTTGTGAAGGCTCACATATCGCATAAACCGTATATGAAATAAATTTGTGTATGCCTTTCTCTTGTTAATATGTCTTTTGTTAACAGTGGTCCAGCCAAGAACTCAGAAGGGTAGATGAAAGAGATATTTTTTTCTACCCTGCAGTGACAGTCATGCTCTGCACAGGAGAGAGAGCATGGTTAAATCCACTGAAAAGAGTTTTGCTTTCATTCAATTTTGGATTCAGAGTTCCTGGGCCTAGTTCTCAGAGTAGTAATATTGTCTGAGTAGGCTTAAGAGAAATTGTTTAGCAACCGTTCAATTTCAATTCAAGCCATGCGCATCCTTGAAGATATTAGTGAAAAAAGGAGATGCCAATAAAGATACTCGATTATTTTAAAACAAAAGTATTCATTTTCACCTGTACTATTAAAACTATTAAATGGAAATTTATAGTGAGATCAATCTCTTTCCTCCCTTATTGTCTGCTCTACAAAAATCATCATTTCTTTTCTGTCCAGTGCTTTCATTTAAGGCAAATCAATTCTATGTCTTAGTAGTCTCTCACCAGTTTCTGATGCCTGGACACACTCACTCTCTGCTTCCCTGCCTTCTCCTCATTCTTACACCTCTCTCCCCCTCCCTCTCCCCCTCCCTCCCCCTCCCCCTACCCCTCCCTCCCCCTTCCCCCTCCCTCTCCTCCTCCTCTTCCTTCTCCTTCTTCTCTTGCTCCTGCTTCTTCTGCTGCTCCTCTCTTTCTCTCTCCAAAAATGCTCAATTCAAATAACATTTACTAACAATAAGAGGCGTTTTCAGCAAAGCCTGTCTCCCCTCTTCCACTCCTCTCTTGTTGCCACTTCCACCTGCCTTTATTTTGTCCCCTCCTCTTGCATTTTCCTCAGCTTCTTTCAAAGCCTATATACTTAGGATAAATCTGACTAGCTCTCTCATTCAAATGTTTATTTCATTCATAAGGTTTAACATACTGACTCTCCCAAGGATATTTGCATTTTTACAGGTGGCTAAATCTTAAGGAATAAAGCTATAATGGTAAATTTTCAATCATTGGAAAACTAGGGGAGGAAGCCATTCAGATATCAGAGGAATCTTCCCAAAGGCCCCAAAACAGCTGTATCTTCAATTCCATAATACAGAGCACTTTCATTTTTCTAGGAGGTACCTGCCGGAATTACTTGACCCTGATTTGCATCCTACCCTATAATTTTCCCGGGGTGGTGTTCTCTCTTTAGAAACAGAGCTGCTAGTGCCCAGGACTCTGAATAACAATAATTCTCCTGGAACATTCAAAAACTTTCAGTGGCTGAGGGCTGGGAAATGAAGGAGTTAATGATCTTAAGTGCCCATCAAGGCAGAGTTAATGGATCTTAACAGAAACCTGAGCAGGAGACTAACCACCTGCATTCTGACTGACCACTTTTCTGTGGAACCCTGGGTGGTCTGCCTAAGCAGGTTTCCCGTGCCCTGGGGGGCCAGGGGCTCTGAGAAGAATCCAGTCGAATAATGAGCATAAGAATGATTAATAGTGCTTCCTGCCCTCTGTAAGAGATGGGGTGGGCAGCAGGGTGCTGGAAGGAAAGCAAACAGCTGGATATTAGATTGCAATGTGGACAGAAACCACTTACACTTTAGATTCAATATCCTTCTGGTGATTGAGGGATGGAATTGAACCCACTCCTGACTTAGCATGGCAAAGAGTAAGCTGCTATGCCATTTTTATTGAATGTTTATTAATTTGTTCATTTATCATTAAAGACATTTTAAAACTCAGTAGCATTGTCTTCTCTATTATCTGAAGAGGTATAGTAACTAGCATATTTATAGCTAAAAGAAAATAAATTGCATATATGTGCCTTCTTGCTGGATGTATATATTATATATATCCATATATATATATATGGATATATATAATATATGTACATGTGTACATATATATAATATATAGATTACAAAACACTAATGAATTCATACTATCAAGTAAATTTGCATGGCCCTGTTTCTCAACACAGGGTTTGGAATGGTGTGGAGGGTAATGGCAGTGTGGTCTCTGTGGGAGAAACAGAGGTGTGGTGAGAGATGAGGCCTTGATGAGTGAGGCCCAAAGTCATTTCTTTAGTTCCTCCTCCAATGTCTCCCATGAATCAAGATTGCTTGTGACATTAAAGTTGGCAATTTAAGCAATCATAAAATAAATTAAATAGGAAACAAAGTTGATATTCCAGAGGTAAAATTTAAACTGGAAATCGAATTTAAGCACACAGAGAACTCTCACTGTATGCAGATAGCACACATACACGTGTGAGTGTTTGTGCTGGTTACCTTTGTTTTTGTGCACACACATACAAGCAACAGACATGCATAGGAGCCAGTTTATTATTAAAAAAGCACATGCATGGGAGACAGATCCTGAATTCAGACCTCGCTCTGCTGCTAATTGGCTATTAACATAATTAGACAATTTGTGTCAACTCTAAATCTCCACTTACTCATCAATAAAATGAAGGAGTCAGATTTCCTCATTGTCCTTTACAACTTTTAAGATTTCTAAACATTTCATTACTAAGCAACCAGGAGAAAGTCCTCTCCATTGACCCAACCCCTAAGGCCACCCTGTAGGCTCAGCTGTGGGGGAACATCCCGGACCCTGGGACAGGCCACAGAGCTGTATAGAACGATGCTGTCATGCAGGGAGTAGAAAGGAGCCTCCTTAGGAGGACACCGCCATGACCAGGTGCAGGCCATGTTCCTCAGGAGAGTCCCCTTTGGAGAACATGAGGGGTGAGCCCCTGAATCAAAAATGGTGGTTGGAAGTGTAGGCTTCAAAGTCTGATGGGTTCATGTTGAAGTCCCAGCAATCGCAGTCACTAGCTTTGTATCCTTGGAGCCGTTGCTGTACTGCCCTAACCCTCAGTTTCCTCCCCTGGAAAATGAAGATCACAATATCCACCTCAACAAGCTCTTTCAAGGCTTAAATAAGAATATGGAGGACACAATAAATATTCAAAAAGATTGTGTGGGTAATACATATATATATACATGTATCTGATATATATTTCACATATTGCATATTTATTATTAAATCTCCAGTAAGCTTGATTTATAGAGATTTGTGCAAGACCATTGTTATTTGACAGTAATAAAATAAAAACTAATTATTCATGAAGGATAGGATTTTCATTTCCCATAGAAAAGGGCATTTAGAAATTTAAAGAAAGTAAGTGTGATGAGAAGTAATAGAGAACTGTCTGGCATCAAGCAATCAATTTATGCATCCCTTTCAGGTTTTGGGAAATGCCACCAGCCATTCCCAGATGATTCAACCCTGCTGACATGCTGGAATTGGCTTCCGGCAACTGTACTTTAGATATATGGTCAACCACTCGGAACCTCCTATTCACGTTGGCTGCCTATAATATGGATGACTGGAACTGCCCCTTGGTGTTCTCAATCATAAAGACTCAAAAATCAAGCATCCTAGCCATGTATTCAGGGATTTACTAAACACTTCCCAATGAGTCCTCCAGAATGAAAGCCCCAGGAAAACGAAAGCCCATGCCTATCTTGTCCAGTGCTGGATCTCAAAAGCCCACAAGAGTGCCTGGCATATGGTATATCATATCATACTATAGACATATTATATATTTGTTCTGTTCATTGTTTCTTGTCTGTCTACTCCTGCCAAAATGTAAGCTCCACTGGGCAGCGAACATTGCCTTGTTCACCGATGTGTCCCAGTGGCCTGGAATGATGCCTGGGACATTATGTGTGCTTCTTACCTTTTTTTTTTTTTTTTAGCATGATGACTAAAGGAAGTAAGGAGAGTGATTTAGAAATAGTAAAGTCTCAATAACCCAGGCTGCTCAAGGACCTTCTTCGCCTTTAGTTTTAAAAGGAGGTTTCAAGGAAATTGGCTTTCACTGCCCCTTGAATGCAGAGCATTCAGCTAAACAACCAGACCTTTCAGGAGTTCATGAGAAGATGAAGACAAGGCAAAAAGTCAGTTCCATATCCAAGGTTGCAGAGGCTGTTCCACATTCATCGAAACTCAGGCTCTCCTACACGGGTTTGTCAAATCCTTTATTTAAATACCTTATTATCTAAGACAATTTTGTACTTACTGTCATGAAGGCTTATGAAACCTGCAAACCTGTCTTGCTGGAACAGGTACAATTTAAGCCAGTGATTGTTCCAAAGGAGAAAGGAAAGGTGAAGAATGGCACCATTGTGAAGATTTGAAACAGGAAGGCAGACAGCCCTCACAGCTAACCTCTGTTCTCCAGGGTGTTTGTTTAGGCTCCTTAGACGAAGCATATAGCCTACAGATCGAGGGGGGGAAATTGTAAGTCTTCATGTATAATTTTTGTTGTTATATCTAAACTGATAGTTGAGGGCTAGGAGCTGAAACAATATTTTATAGAAGTATCATGTTGAAGTTTCTGCAGGTTTCAAAATATTTAAATATGTAAATTTCAATGGAGAGATGTTCGGATTTTTTGATAGTCTAATGATTTTAAGCATCTCATTTCTAGTCACACTCTGACAAAAGATGTTCAGATTGCAGTGTGAGATGGTTTCTATGGTTACAGTTGTTTCCTAGCATTTTAGTGACATCTTTTGTGAGCATTGGCTGCTTCACTTATTTGTCACTAATGTATGTGTAGAACTATAGTTAATAGCCTTGGGCGGACAAAATTTTTTTTTCTGAATGGCTGCATTGTTTTTTAGCAGCATTTTTCAATAAGGTGACAATGCATTAGAATACTAATGGTATGTATGGTATTTTAAGATGTCAAGTTTTCAATAAAATGATAATGAAAATTTTGCATTTCATTTAATAGTTAAATATTCATGAATTTTCACAGCATGATGAACTGAGTGAAAAATAAAGAAACTGTATAATGTATAATGCTAAACATCATAAATTAAGTTTCTTTTCATAGAAGCTATTCAAGAGTGTTTAATATATGGTTCTTCTTGGATTTAGACCAATCTGAGCTAAATTAAAAGCATCTTAAAAAGAAACTTGTTTAAACCAATTTAACATATTTTAACACAGCATGTTTACACTGTAACAATATAAAGGAAAATGACACATTACAAACAATATATACATTATATAAAAATTATGATGACTAAGTGGGGAATATAATCACCAGGCAAGAATATTTTAAAGAAAGTAATTGTGAAGTAGGAGCTGGAGGCATGCATAAGAGTAGAGCCAGGTGTCATAATCATGAGTAATAGGAGAAAGTAAGCAGTAGATATTGAGAATCTACAAATTCCGTCCAATGATGATCTATTTCAGGCATTAGGCTAATTTCTGGAGGACCTAGGGGGTCAACATCATGCCTTCCCTCTGGCCTGGAATGATCCAGTCCTAAAGCGAATGTTAGAGTAAGGAAAAAACTTTGCCCCAATATTAGGGATTAAAAGACTTTTCATCCAAATTCAAACATAATTTGTTGTCTTGCAGCAACATCCATTCCAATTGCCTCTTACAAAGGATACATCTATAGTGAGTATTTGGAGATGCTGTGTATGAAATTGAACTCCCAGAGAGGAAGTGACTAATAGAACTCTAATTGCTGTGAGGTGGAAGAGTAAGAAAGAAGCCATTACTTGACTCCTTATCAGAGAGATATTGTCAATTACCCAATAACCCACAACCTCTTCTGCCAACCTCCTGACTTGAGAATTTTTTCAGCTTCATTCCCTGACTGGTACAGCATTCCATTGATTCTTAGATGGAATTGAGAGAACTGTAAGACTGAGATGCAGAAGGTGGACTTGGCTTCTACAGAAGTGCAAATCAAAAATATAACCAAAATTAAGTAGATAGAAAATCATAGTTCAATAGGTGCCATTGATCTGAGAATGGGAACTTTAAAACTTTAAATTCTTATAAGTAAAAACATCATCAGAGCATTGCTTTACCCAGACTGGTAGTTAACTTGGTGATACACCTCTCTCATAGGTATTAATAACACTAATTTCTTTGATGCCTAAATAAGTGTAATAATACTTACAGACACATAAATGAAGATGGGAGTTGAGATATTTCTTTTTAAAAGTATTTTATATATGAGGATGTTACTGCAAGCTCTATTATTTAACCAGTTTAACATGATTCTTGATCATGCTACATGGGTGATCATTTTATGTATTAAGGAATTGAATTGCCAATAAAAATAAATAAATGAATAAATAAATAATTGTTAAAAGTAAAAGAAAAAACCCACAAAAATTTCATATAAGGTTTTCTTAATTTTAATAGGTTGCCCAAGCCCAGCTCATTTTAACATACTGGTTTTTATTTATTAAATATTGACCAACTAAATTGTTATTCAATGCTCTGATTCTACCACTTACTAGCTGTAGTCAGTGGAGACAACCCCACCTCATGCCTCAGTTTCTTCATCTGTAAATGGGGATAACTGGAGTATCTACCTTATAATATGTTGTGTAGACTAAATGAGATCAATACATTTATAATACTTTACGTTAAGCTTAACAAATAATAAGCATACATTAAATATTAGCTATCATCATCATCATTAATATTAAAAAAGCTAAATAGAAGACCAGTAGAGAGATGTTGATTGAGAGATGTTAAAGGCTTTCATAGCACCATTGTTAAGTGAATATAGGTACAAATAGTGTTTTAATGAAGTATCTTAAACTGGCAAAAATGTACGGGGCTAAAACTTAGCAAAGCAAATTAGCTAACTTTCCAGTAACCAGCTCCCTTATCCATGAAAGTAGGTTAGCATTATTGATCTACTCCTGGTCTAAATTGTGTTGACTGTATTAATTTATGAAACAGATGCTTAAAAAGAATTTATAATGCAAAAGGATAAGCATTGCATGATTCAATTTACATGAAGTACCTGAAATAGTCAAATTCATAAAGACAGAATATAGAATAGTGGTTACCAGGGGCTGAGGAAAGAGAAGAAAGGCAAGTTATTGTTTAACTAATGGCCCAGTGCATGAATTTGTGCACATTGAAAGGAAATTAATTAGAAGAAAGATTTTAATATCGCTATTCGCCCTTTCTCTATAATAGACGTATCAACCAAATTCACCATTGACAATGACAGATTGAAACACACACATGCGATTGGCACCAGCGAGAGCTTTATATCCTGTATAATAAAACCCTAATATGCAAATTGGCCAAACCGCAGAACAACAGCGGAATGACTGGTCGCTATGACAGGCACTGACCACCAGAGGGCAGATGTTCAATGCAGGAGCTGCCCCTTGGTGGTCAGTGAGCTCCCACAGGGGGAGCACCACTCAGCCAGAAGCTGGGCTCACGGCTGGTGAGCACAGCGGTGGTGTCAGGAGCCTCTCCCACCTCTGCTGCAGGCGGGTGGTAAGAACGAGGGGCTCCCAGACTGCAAGAGCCCCAGACTGCGAGAGGGATGTGGACATCCCCCGAGGGGTCCTGGACTGCAAGAGGGCACAGGCCAGGCTGAGGGACGCCCTACCATGTGCGAATTTCGTGCACTGGGCTTCTAGTATATAGATAAACTTGCTTAATTAGACCTGCTTTCTGACTTAACTAAACTTTTTCCAGCCCAGTGAGGCACCCCGACTTCTCTTTCAGGTAGTTATCAGCAACATGGCAGTAAATATCAATACAAAGCAGATTATTATTGTAGATCATGCAGGGAGAACAAAGGGTAAGATATTTAACTACAGCAGTGTTTGACTATATTCTGCGTAGTGAGAAAACCTGAAGTCATTTCAAGGTCCACCATTTCTTACTTCTTTTCAGTTGGGTCAAGTTTCTAAGCTTTCTAAATCTTCATTTTCCAGCTAATGAAAAGAAAATAGGATTCCACTTAGTCTACTATCTACCTATTCCAGGACTTCTGTGAGGGTCAAATGAGATGAGGCACAGGAAAACACTTCATAGACATTTGGTTAAAGTGTGAAATGTTTGCACCTGGTTATAAAGCAAGTCATGTTCCTGGGCTGAAGAAACTGCAAGGAGGCTAGTTGCTAGGGAGAGGAAGCCAGGTGTTGCTATGCGATGTCATTACCTGGAGGGTTGGACACTTAGCATATTAGCCTTTTATATAGAGAGAGTCTCAGTTTGGGATGATGAAATTGTTCTGGGGACGGATAGTGGTGATAATTGCACAACAATGTGAAATACAAAAGTGTGCACTTGAAAATGGTTAAAATGGTAACTTTTATATGATGTATCATTACAACAACAACAAAAATATAAAAATAAATGGCAAAGAAACATTTGGGGGTAAATTAACAAAAAAATGAACTTTATGAAGTTAATTCAATATATTGAAGTAAAAATAATGACCCTTGTCCATAATTTTAGGCACTTAATCAAATAACCTATTATGATGTTAGTCTCAGCTTGCATGATGCCTGAGCCTCTAAGACTTTGTTTGTAAGATTTTATTTTTTAAAATCCCTCACTAACTGTAAGTAAACTCTTTGGGCTTCAGACTTGAGAATAAAACAATTCCATCACATCACTATCAAAAGTGTCCATTTCAGTGCCTCAGGAAGTCTAGCGAGACCATTGTGATCAGCACTCCTAGCAAGGCGATCTTCATCAATGTCTTGCACCAGAATGAGTGAAGGGAGCATTATCGAGACAAACTGCAGCTAATGTATTCTCCCTTATGCATTTCTGGGCTGATGACCAGCCTCATTAAATACCACCCCACATGGTTTGGGAATGCAACTGAAAGTGCAAAAGAAGGCATTTTCCTCCTGCATAAGCACAGCCAGTGCAAACATCACCTGGCATAAGTGTTGCTCTGGTATTTTCTTCTTCATTCTGAGGTATTTCTTATATGTCTCAGGAGATAGGAGACTAACATCCTGTCTGAAGAGATTACAAACAAGCAAATGCTCTTCATTGTTAGCTGGGATTAAACTAACAGCAAATTTGAGCTTTGGTTTGGAGGACTTATCCTTTCACCCCAAAGTTACCATGATTTCAAATAGTCCCATTTCTCTGTTTTATCAAGAAGTAGCAACAGTCTACTAGCACCACTGTTATTATGGCATTTCAATCAATTCATTTCATTGAGGTTTGAGAAAACACTTTGTTGTAACCCAACAAAAAATCTGCCACGTTTCCATTCAGACATATGGCAGAAAAATAAAGCTTAATAACCAGTAATCAGAGTCCGCCTTCTTTGGGTGGAATCCACTGTGGACAAAAACAATTTATGCTGCCTTGGATGAAAATAGTTCATCGATGTTATTATTCTCCAAGAGACAGTAAAATAACTTTCTCATCTGATATCCCAAAACCAGGGCCAAAAGAGTTCAGATAATGTTGAGATCGATAAAGACACAAAAGCAGAGTCATATAGGAAATACATCTTGAAATTACTATCTTGCACTTCTTATCACAGTACTAGCCAAAGAATAGCCAGGGCCATTATGAAGGGTAGTATTATAAGTTTTAGTTCAGGGAATCATCGAAATTAAAGACAACAAAAACATAATATGTATCTACCAAGAGTAGTGATTGCAATGATCAAATTTCTGAAGTGTTTTTCCCTTTCAGAAAATAGAACTCTGATTATTCCGCAAGGCTAAATTAATTCAGAATCGTGAACCACCAAAAATTACCTTTTAATGTATTTCGAACTGACATTGGAATGTGAATATATATTTCATAGAAAATTAATAGAAGCAAATTAATGAGGCTCCATCAAACTCCAAACTCAGATGAAATAGAGAAATATTCCTTTCTTCATTATGTATCAGACCCTTTACCTCTTCCCCCATAATCCTCCATGCTCAGAATTTTCTCCTCTTAGTCCATGCCTTACCAACCCCTCATGTGAAAGCGTCCCTCTATATAAACTACCCTTTCTGCAAGGGGCATGTGTTTTGATATCAAAAGGTTTCTCTGGCTGCCGAGTGAGTCGTGTGAGTTCTTAGGTCAATAAAACAAAAAGTAGGTAATACTTGATTTCATTGGTAATACAGTGATTCCTAAACTTTGTGGCACATCAGAATGATCCAGAAAGCTTTTTTAAAACCTGATACTTAGGTCATACCCCATGCCAATAAAATCAGAACATCTGGGATTAGGAGCCAAACAATATTTTTTAAAGATCCCCCATGTAATTCCAATGTGCAGCAAAGTCTGGGAAACATTATAGTATATATTGGAAGTCAACATTTTTTATTAATAATATGCCAATAAACCTCTCTTCAAACCAATAATCAAGAGTTGTCACAGCCCTGGAAGGGTGGCTCAGTTGGAGCATCATCCCATACACCAAAATGTTGTGGGTTCAGTTTCCTGTCAGGTCACATACCTAGTTTGTGGGTTCAATCCTGGTATAGGTGCCTATGGAAGGCAACTGATCCATGTTTCTCTTTCATCTCTCTCTCTCTCTCTCTCTCTCTCTCTTTAAATCAATAAAAATATATCCTCAGGTGAGGATTTTTTTAAAAAAGCTGTCACTATTTTGCTTTCTTAACATTATTTAATCTTTGATAAGCATAGGAAAGTCAATTCAAAGTGAAACTGTCAGGATAAATAATAAAAAGCATCTGTTTTTTATCATTATTAGGTCAATACCTGGCCTCACTAAATATTTTCTTATTAAATATCTTACTCTCATGGTTTTACTTTTACTCACATTTTTCCTAACAGGGCTGGCAGAAACTCGACTCATGGGGAATTCCTTCTATGGGATGGGTTGTTCCAGGAAGGTCACATTTCATAAATGTGGATTGGTTTTCCAACATGGTTGTGTTCTGTGATATAAGAGAGGATGATTCAAGCCACACCTATTGTAATCTCTTACTTTTTGTCCTCAGACTTAAAAACTTCACTGGAAGTATTATGCTAAATCCTTATTTTGCACCTTCCATTAGAAAATAATGCAAATATCTTTCTATTCAGAACTCTTGTTTTTTCATTAATAATTTATATCAGCACAACATTTTAAAATCTATCTCCATCGCTCATTAATTTTTCTAAGAAAAGTAATTTCTGTATTCTAAAGTAAAGAAATTACTAGATAGTCCATGCTTATTTTGACCACATTTCTTACAATATTGATTAACTAGTCCATTTCCTTTGCTTAAATGCTACTGAGCCTTCTAATGTATGTGTATTCAGACATTTGGCTCCTTCTTCCAGGCTTCTTGGGCCAAGACAAATCCTGGACACCATCAACTTTTTAAAAAATATTTTTGTGTTAAAGAGTCTTGATGACATTATCACCTGAATGCCTCCTTCTCTCTTCACTTGTCCAATAATTGGCACATTCACAAATAAGAATAAAAACAGAAGGAAAATTAAGTAGCCCTCTTCAAAAATCCCTTTGGTGTCATGAGACCTAATCAACAACAAACATTAATTTTCTTAACATTAAAAGCCAACTGAGTTCATTCTTGTTCACTTTGTGATTTCTGAGTACATTTCTTAGAGTCTCTTTAAAATATTTTGGAAGTCTCCTTGAAGGTCAGAATATTATACTTTCTAAGTCCTTATATGATGCCTTATTTCTGAACCTACCTTCCATGGTTCTAACTGGAGTTAACAATAAGTCAACAAGTATTTACTAAGGGTAATGCCTGCATTGTGCTAGGCATTATAAAGAATGCAGAAGGAAAGAGCCCAAGAATAGCCCCCTGGAATTTGTAACTGGGTTGAGGAGGGGAGATGCTATTGGTTATAAATACAACTGTTGTTTTGACCACTAAGAAAAGCATGCACCTAATTAAATTTTGACATGTTTGCCTGTATGTTGAGATGCATTGACATTTTAAGATGCATTCTGAAGTATTTAAAAAATGTGCATCTTAGTATAAATGCAATATGGAATAACAACTAGGAAATAATACACAAGTGCTAAATACAAGAGATGTATATACAGTGACGAGCAGAGGGCTGCTGCAATACATACCACTGCAACTACTTGGATGGTTTGCAGAATGACTAAAGCTAAATGGAAATGAAAAGTCAAAAGTACTAGTAAAGTCCCTGGAGCTTCATATCACATTGTTTGCGGGTAGTTTTTATCGCGCGCTAACAGGTGGCACGGGCCATTTTTGCTAATTTTTTGTGCAAATGGCAACGTTCAGTAAAATTACGATAACTTTAGTTTACATATTTATACGTTACCCGCATTCTACCGCTAGTCTATAAAAAACGTATTAATACGTGTCCCGCGCTCTACTACCTCCAGTCAACGTAAAACGTATAAATACGTTTCCCGCATACAATGTGATATCATGTCAAGGTGGCAAATTTCCACTTATTCACTTTTATAAGAACGGCACATTAAATGCCACACTCACACCTGTTCTACTGTCATGTCCTACTTATCCTACATCCAAAATACTTTTCACATCTATCCCCGCTTCTCCTTTCACACTAGATCCTCTCACTATCTTCTCTACCAAATCTCCCAGCGGTTCTCAACCTGTGGGTCGCGACCCCTGAAAATACATCCTGCATATCAGATATTTACATTATGATTCATAACAGTAGCAAAATTACAGTTATGAAGTAGCAACGAAAATAATTTTATGGTTGGGGGTCACCACAACATGAGGAACTGTATTAAAGGGTCGTGGCATTAGGAAGGTTGAGAACCACTGCTAGACAGTATTTAAATTAATCATTCCTATCCACAGCTCTGAGTGCAATGAGTCTAACATTGTCACCATGGCCACAATGGCTAATCAATGATGGCTAAACTACTTAGCTTGGCATTGCAGGCCCTAGAAGATCTGACCCCAATATATGTTATTTCCTATTTTCTGTTGCAACAGCAGTTCTCTTAACACATTTCTATTTAATTGCTCATCAAATCAATGCTCTTCATTCCTCTGTAAAACGTGGATGATTAAACACTCCAGGCTAGCAACTTATATGTCTGTGCTCTTCTCCCACCAATTAGCTGGATGCTTGTCCAAACTCTGCCAGTCTTACTTGTTCTTGCAGTTGTATGATTTAATTAAATACGAAAACTCATAAAATATGAGTACGTAAAAAAATTGTTTCTATGAAAATTATTATTACATCCTTGAAAAAAACACACCCCAAATTTTTTTTAAAAGGTGTAAAATTAGGAATGAAAGACAGTTATACCAGATTGAGAAAAAAATAGAACTCCAAAAGGATATCTCACTCTAATTGTTCTCAAGTGTCTCCCAGTTTCACTCCACTGTAAATAAACCAGACTCGTTTATGTGATCAGGCATAAAATGATGTATTATGGGCAGGGACTCTAATCAGACTCATACTGCAAGAAAATGACTTTGTATATATATGTAGATACAGATATATAGATATATAGATATATAGATATATAGATATATAGATATATAGATATATAGATATATAGATATATAGATATATTGATATTTAGATATATAGATATATTGATATAAAGATATAAAGATATATAGATATATAGATAT
Organism: Myotis myotis; assembly: GCF_014108235.1. Classification (NCBI taxonomy): domain Eukaryota; kingdom Metazoa; phylum Chordata; class Mammalia; order Chiroptera; family Vespertilionidae; genus Myotis; species Myotis myotis. Next base: position 141,465,503 of record NW_023416313.1, on the reverse strand, counting down.
ATAGATATGTAGATATATTGATATATAGATATATAGATATATTGATATAAAGATATGTAGATATAAAGATATATAGATATATAGAGATATAGAGATATATCCTGTGCATTTTTTTTTGGTTAAAATAGAAGGACTATATGTGTCTAAAGTTTTCCATTTGTGAACTAGCTATAGATCCCAATTCAGTAGAAAGAGAAACTCTGCTCCTACCCTGGGCTCCAACCAAACTTTAACCCCTAGTCCCACACGATTTCTTCTTCATGAAATGAACTCCCACATCTCACATTGTTCAAATCTACCAAATCCTCAAGAATGTGTGCACACAGCCCTACCCTGTAAAGTATTTCCTAAGTCCTCCTGCCAGAAATTGGAGTCAGAAGGGTCCTACTATCAGCCCTTAGGTTCCTTATGTTGGGAACCTAATCAAATGTATTAAGCTTTAAGTCTCAATTTCCCCATCTATAAAATGAGGATAATACCTACCACATAGGGTTGTTACAAGATTAATGTATAAAACACCAAGCATAATGTCTGCAAAGTAAATGGGTTCCCAAAAAACAGCCTAGCTGGTGTGTCTCAGTGGTTGAGCATCAAGAAGGGGTCAATGGGGAAAAAAAGGGGGACATATGAAATACTTTCAACAATAAAGTTTTTTTAAAAAAAGAAAAGAGAAGAACCAGGAGGTTTCAGTAGAATTTCCAATCAGGGCACATGCCCTGGTTGTGGGCTCAGCCCCCTGGGGGCATGCAGGAGGCAACTGATCAATGATTCTCTCTCATCATGGATGTTTCTATCTCCCTCTTCCTTTCCCTTTCTCCCTGAAATCAATAAAAAAGTATTTTTTATAGTGAGACACACCAATTTCCTCCAATATATCCATCTTTAATGCTTCTAGTCCCTTGCTCTTCTCTCATAATGCCTCTTATTTTCGATCCTGTATTTAACAGTTTCAGCATATGTCTCTTCCCTTCTACTAGACTATATATTCCTTGACTGACTATACCTTATAAGCTGTGCAGCAAATACTTTTTTTGAGGTCACTTGCCTTACTCTTTTTTTTAAAATAACTTTTTATTGATTCCAGAGAGGAAATGAGAGGAAGAGAGAAAGATAGAAACATCAATGATGAGATAGAATCATTGATTGGCTGCCTCCTGCACGCCCCACACTGGGAATCGAGCCCACAGTCTGGGCATGTGCCCTGACTGGGAATCGAACTGTGACCTCCTGGTTCATAAGTCGATGCTCAGCCACTGACCCCTATCAGCCAGCACTTGCCTTACTCTTAATAAATACACTCTTAAATGAAAGGCTGAATGACTGATGAACTTTTGTTCTAGTTGAACAAATATATAGAGGCCTGGCATAAGAATAAGAAAAAGAGAAACAACTTAGAATACTTTATATGTTTTGCACTTAACTTTCTATAAAACTTTATTCAACAGGATAGGTAAAATGTTCAATTACAGCAGTTCAGAGATGGGTGCTTCTATATCTCCTTTTTGAGTGGCTTCATCTTTTGTTTTTGTGTTGATTCTGTCTTTTTCCTTAAAATGTTGATGGGCCAGATTACACCTGACAAGCAGTCTTGGGAGCCCCTGGAGAATTCCAGTCTTCGCAGAGCAACATTCTTTGGGAGAAAACTTTTGCCTGTTTTCCTCCAAAAAGATTGAAATTCTACATTCTTTTTAGTTGACAATTGACTGGAACATTTTGCAAGTGCCAGTCCTCAATGAGGTGCAAAATACTGACTGTATTAGCTAGTTATTTAGAGATATGTGAAGACGCTCTTGCCAACATACATTCAGTTTAGGCTTTGGATCCTTTGTGTGATCTCCCATGAAGCACTTGTTTAAAAATGTTGGAATTTAATTAAAAAGTTTTCAAATTTTCTTTTTTGTTCTTATTTTTAGAAGCAGCAATGCCTTTAGCTCTTCAGAGAAGGCTCTAGAGTTATGGGTGTATGTTGACACCCATATGAAACATGGGTGTATGTTTACACCCATATGTACATATGAAAAAGGCTACCATGTTTTTTAATTCTTTTGCTCATTTCTAATTGTTGTCATTGAACTTAAACGTTCTCAGTCTCAGAATGCTGAATATTAAATAGCAGTGCTATTTTTGTAGAAGATGACCTTTTTAAGTCCACACCCTTCTTAAGTTGACTATGTAGATTCATATGTAATGTTATAATCACAGATTACAAGGTTGTTAAGGGGCTCTTTTATCTACCTACCTAGTGAGGCATGTGACAGGACCCACTTAAGTAGCACATGACCAAGACTTTCTCCTCAACCCAGGTGTAAAACTATGTTCCTTGATAAAAACCCATTCCAAATTTTAATAAAATTAATATTTATAATAGTAACAACAACTTATATTTGTAGACATGAGAAACATTCATTACTTCTATCCTAGTGGGAGGTTCAGAGATTTCTAGGCATGTCTGGCAAACTGGTGGATTAGGCTTAACTTTACTAGGGTTTTGTCACACATTACATAGGCTATGTCTTCACAGCTCTAGGGGAACCTTCCACCTGGACTATTTCATTATGGCAAGCAGGGAACCTGGACTTAGGGTGGAACATGGGTTCTAGGTGAAGAGAACCATCAGCAACAGGGAGGGAGGAAGGTCAATAGTAGATCAGAGGGCCAGCTGTAGTACTCACCAAATGAGCACAACAACCAAACTGTGGTCCAGACTGATTTGTAAGCAAATGAGACTTCCCCTGGGGACTCCCAGAAATGCTTAGAAGAGAGGAAGTTTTTGAAGGGCTATAGTTTCTACCTGAGAATGAAATTAGGTTCAAAATTTTCCTAATTTCCTAATTCCTAATTCCTAGTCATAGATGACTTTCCTAAGGTCACTTTGGTAAGCAAACTAGAAGTAGAAGTAAATGAGAGTTTCATAGTCATGAAAGACCATCAGTAGTCTGTATCCTATGACCCTGTGAATGACATGCTTTGCATTTAATAGAAGATTGAAAGAACAGTCCACCTCTGAGAGTATGCCAGAATGTTATTAACATTATTTTATAAGACTGGCCTGAGCATTAGTTACTAGTCATATGCTTTGAGATATCAATAAACAAGAAAAAAATTTTGCATCCTCTCCTGATAAAATTATTTCAATAAAATATCCTTTTGTTATGACAGTGGCTAAACACTGTCAGATGTAATACCCCAGCCATCCACTTTATACCAAAGTTGTAGGTCTTCTTAGAGAATGCATTGAAAGAAATGTTTCAGAACTATTTTTGATATTCCCTAATGCAATATGCTGGAATGATTAATAGCTGTACTTAGGTCCAATGCTGGAAAGTTTCAAAATTTAATATGACTATATATGCTTTCTACTATTTACTTACAATTGCATGGGCTTTGAAACAAACAGACCTGGATGGGAATCCCAGCTTAACACTTGCTAACTGTGTGGCCTTGATCAGTTATTGAGCCTTTCTGAGGTCATTTCCTCATCTGTAAAATGCTGCTGATTATAATATCCACCTTGCAGAACTATACCACGGCATAGCAATGTCATTTGATATAGTATAATTCATATGATATCAATAACTATTATTATTTTTGTTATCCAATTAACTAAAGTTCTCCTAATGCTCAGTCTTCTTTGATTCAGAAATCCACTTCTTTACTTCTTAAGAACTAAAAATTAAGTACACTGCAACAGAATAAAGAACATAAGTCTTCATAAAGAAGAAAAGATCCTGAGAAGATGCAGTCTAAATCTGTTTACATACTGACATATGTGTAAATCTGTCAGTATGTCACAGTACCTGAAACCAACTTGGACTTTTCCCTGATATAATTTCATTGGGTCTTTTAAATTTTTACCAATGTGATACTTATACAAAATGACAATTCAACCAATGTAGGAGTATATAAAACATGTTTATAGACTTCCCTTTTCCCCCATTCAATCCTCTTCCCCTGAGAAAATCATCACTCACTGTTTGATATATGTCCTTCCCCATATTTTCCTATGATTATACCAACATATACCAAAATCTAAAAGTGTCAACCTTACCGCCATCACTTCAGCAACAAAGCACCTTGCAGATATCAACTCTTGTTGTTCTCTTGTGTGTGAGCACTCTCTCCATACACACCTAATCTACTAAGAAAAGATCTTAAATGTTCACAGGAACCTGTTGGAATCCTTGTGAATGGGAGCCCCATTCACTGAAGAGATGGTTGATGTAGCCCACTACTTAGGGCAGTGATGGCGAACCTTTTGAGCTTGGCGTGTCAGCATTTAGAAAAACCCTAACTTAACTCTGGTGCCGCGTCACATATAGAAATTTTTTGATATTTGCAACCATAGTAAAACAAAGACTTATATTTTTTATATTTATTTTATATATTTAAATGCCATTTAAAAAAGAAAAATCAACCAAAAAAATGTGTTTGCGTGTCACCTCTGACACCCGTGTCATAGGTTCACCTTCACTGACTTAGGGTAATCTTTACTGTCCAAGTCAGGACACCTGTGAGAGTGCAAGGGCACATTAATAATCGTTACAGCTGGATGACAGGTCTAAGTTAGGTGCATGGTCTGCCTACATTTCATTCACACTGACACCTCTGCCTTCTCCTCAATGTTCCTCAAAATGTAGCTTTAATGATGTTATATGTTTCAGAATTCTTCAATTACTTCCCACTTTCTAGAACAGCATTTCTAAAACTTTTTGTTCCAAATATTAATGTTCCTTGCAGCATTTTTTTAAATTCAGAATTGCAAATTGGCAGCCTGTAGACGCCACCTCTCCTTATTGTCTTCATATGACTAGCCTGGCCTCTGAAGGTATTTGAATTTAGGATATCTTCTAACAACTTAACATTCCCAAACTTGTTTGACAACAATGTCCCTCTCTCTCCTGCACCTGGATCCTATCCCAAGTGTAAGACTTGCCTTCCAAATAGGTCATTAGCTCCCTATCGTCTTCATACTATGCTATATTCAGAATAGATTTTCAGTAAAAATGTACTGAGCAGAGGGAAGGGAGGAGGTTTATTTAATTGTCAATGGATGCTTCCTGTATATTCCTGCTTAATCTATTTTTCTAATTTCATCGACATATAATTGACATAAAACATTGTATTACTTTAAAGTGTACACATCATTTGATATATGTATATATTGTGAAATTATTACACAATAAGTTTAGCTAATATCCATCATCTCACAAAGTTACACATTTTTCCTTGTAATGAGAAATTTTAAGATCTACTCTTTTAGCAGCTTCCAAATATACAATACTGTATTGTTAACTAAAGTCACCATGTTGTACATTATATCCCCATAACTTTTTTTCTTATAATTAAAAGTTTGTACCTTTAGATTAGCTTTACCAAATTCTCCCACCCCTCCATTAATCTGTGGTCTGGAGCCAGCCTGTCCTTTGGCCTATCGGTGAGTACTGGTGATATGAAGGGTACAGAAGTTTCTGTATTTCCCTGTTACTGGAATCACTAATGGGGAAAATATTAAAGCATAGGGTTCTCTCCTTAGAAAGTGACCCTAATTTGAGTAGAAAAGTAAAGACCCTGATTCTGGTAGGAAAGCCTTTTCCTATAGTCCCTTTCTGTAAGTATTAATTATTTAGTTGTAAAGTGATAAGCAACATAGAACAGTGATGGCGAACCTTTTGAGCTCGGCGTCTCAGCATTTAGAAAAACCCTAACTTAACTCTGGTGCCGTGTCACACATAGAATTTTTTTGATATTTGCAACCATAGTAAAACAAAGACTTATATTTTTTGATATTTATTTTATATATTTAAATGCCATTTAACAAAGAAAAATCAAGCAAAAAAATAAGTTCACATGTCACCTCTGACATGCGTATCATAGGTTCGCCATCACTGCCATAGAAAGTAGCCCAGTGGCTGGGAAGCTCTGCAGAAGTTCATGAGGGGACTCTGAAAAAACACCAAAGTTGGCTTAAGACCAGTTATTCTGAGTTGTTTGCGTTGCCATCAAAATTTTTCATGGCTGTATTTGCGACCAAGAAATGTCAGTAATTTCTTCAGGTGTTCTAGGAATTATGGTTTGGGAACACACTAAATATCAATCCTCCTTTTGACTGCTATTGAGCAGTTAATCGTAGGATTGGTTCCCTAAAGCGAAGGCCTGGTTATCTTCCCTGCAGCCTTACACTAAATTCGCTAGGAAACCACAAAGCAAGTTTGGGTAATAGTGCAGTGAGAGAGAGGCTTTTATATATTGATATCTGCTGGTCTTGGAAAAGCTGGAATAGCTAGATAAAGAAAATTGATGATGATAATGATGGTGGTGGTGGTGGTGGTGGTGGTGGTGGTGGTGGTGGTGGTGGTTATAATGATGTGATGGCGACCTGGTAAGGGGAAAGGAGTACCCAACCAAGAGTGAGGATACCTGGGCCCTGGCTCAGCTCTGCTGCAGACTGGTTCCGTGACTGTGAGCAAATCACGTAGTTACTTTAAGACATTGCTTCCTCATCCCTACGATGGGAAAATTAATACTTTCTTGTGTGCTTTTTAATGCTATTACATGGGCAAAGCAAAAATTAGATGGAATCACTCTGTAATCAGCAAAATTCTTAAATAATGAATGACTCGGTTTTGCTTGATTGCCTTTGCCAACTAAGTTATCATGGTAAGTTGCTAGCCAGATTGTTAGCTTTCACATGGGATCATGTGAAGAAGAAAAATAAAAACCCATACATAGAGTCTGTTGGACTTTGGGGGCTTCATGTGAAATATGTAACCAAATATGTAAGGTTGTAATAAGTGAAAGGTCTGCAGTCCTAATTCAATGTAGCTCTTCTTATACAACCTTTAAAAATAATTATGGCATTTATATTTGCAAAGTGTTTTCTAAAATAGCTAACCCAAAATAGAAAAGAAGTATTCTGTTTTATAGATAAGGGTGAAAGGGGAAAGGGTATAGTAAAAAGAAAGTGTTGGCCAGGGTAGCTCTTAGAAAAATCTAAATTCTAGTGCGTTATTATTGTAGGGCTCCGAGCAAGGACCTCAGTTTCCTAACCTGCAAATTAAGCATAAGGAACTAGATGATTTCCAATGTCCTTTTTAACTGTAACATTTCATAATTGCTATGAAATTGCCTATGCTTTTCCCATGTTTCCAAATGGACATGACTATGCTTTTCCCATGTTTCCAAATGGACATGACATTGAATGGCATTCTCTTCTGAGTCAGCCCTGCTGTTTACTCTGGTCACACTGGTTCTCCTAATATCAATGGGATGTGACAAGCAAAGAAGGAATGGAGAGCTGTGCTTTGGAAATGGAATGCAATGTACATTTCTAGCTCAAAAAGGAAAATTTGTTTATACTTTGCATGCAATTTGCAGGAAGTAAATGTCAAAGCAAAAGCTTGAAAAAATTAGCACACAAGTACTTTGGTTAAACAGAGAACAAGACATAAACCTGGCCACCACTAGTGAGTGGGCTACCATCCATGGGCTGGATCTCAGCATGAATGGCTGACGGCAATCTATAATATGGGGATAGTACTGGAGGTTAGCACCTATCACTAAAGACCAACTGAAGGCCTGGGATGGCCTAGGGCCGGCTTTCTTCAGTGCACAGTTTCCTTACCTGCGCAAGTTCCTGTTTCTTAAGGATAGCATGTTAGAATTTACTATAAATAGTTCAAGTGCTTTAGGGTTGATACATAAACTTAGTCCTTTATGCTATAATCATTACCTTGACACTGGAATGCCCTATGCAAGACCCCATTATGTTAGCTTGCCCCTAATATCTTGCAGCATTCTGCAATTGCATTTCACACTGTGCCCGATCCCTTCATTAATCTTTCCCATTCCTTAGTCAGTTTAGGAGACAATGAGAAACCCCAGAATTAACTCTTGATTAGTTTCCATACACATCCACCTCACTTTCTACACCATACCTTTTAGAGAAGGAAATCTCTTACTCTCCCCTCATAACTTCAATAAGGTCTACCAGTTTTGTATCAGGAAATGTTCTATGTACAGTCTGATTCTGTCTTGCCATAAAAAGAGAACTTTATCTCTTAGTTCTCAATATCCTATTACCAATAAAGAACCAAAAAGGTATTACTGAATAAGGGATTTGGCAGTTCTTGGTTTCCATGTCCTCGCCATATGTCCCAGCACTATCACTCTGTGAGTGTCTCTTCATGAATCAGAGCTTTTACACATACTGTTCTCTCCCCGTAGAATGCTCATCCATCCACCCCTTCACCCTTTTCTCTGACTAATCCTCACTCGACCTACATATCGAATTCAAACACGCCCTTTGCCTGGAAGCCTTCCCTGACCCACCAATCTCTCTCTCTCTCTCTCTCTCTCTCTCTCTCTCTCTCTCTCTCTCTCTCTCTTACACACACACACACACACACACACACACACACACACACACACACACACACAGTTAAGTGCCCTTTATCTCAGCTCCCATAGCAACCCTACTTCTTACCCGAGCACATTATAATTGTTGGCTTATTTCCCTCTCCAAATTTAGCTACTAACCCTCTTGAGAGCAAAGACTATCTGTATCTCTGTCACCTAGCACAGTACCCGAATCTCTGTCACCTAGCACAGTACTGGACTACTGAAGATAGTGAAAAAATATTTAGTAAATGAATAAGTGTCTCCATCTCAAGCACTAGTCCCTCCCAGTACTTCTCTAAAGCCATCTTTTTTGCTTCCCTTTAAAATTAATAAAGTTTAACAAGCTCTTGATGGCAATTTGGAAGCTTCACTAGGACCTCTCAGACAGCATTTCGCTTGTGTTCCAAGATGTGTCTACTTTGCATGACAGTCCAGATGTCAGCCTTTCCACATTTTCCCAGAATTACCTTGAGTCAAATATGTCCCTCCTGTGTAGTTCCAAACCTGCTATCTGGGCAGGCAGCCCTGTTGTTAGCTAACTGTCTGCATTACGCTGCTGTATTCATAAAGGATTGTCAGCACAGAGCAGTATTATTATGCAAGATCATTTGCTCCTGTAAAGACACATTAAACCTAGCAGTTGCTTTGTCTCTTGTCAAGGGAATCGTGTGCTGTTACATTCAAGATGAGAGTTTGCAGCATCAGCCTGCTACTGCTGTTTTTGCTACCCACTTTGGAAGAATCAACAATTCATGCTCATTCCCTTGTTTTTCTCTCTGATAACAACTTAGCCACTATCCAAACAGGAATCTTATCAAGTGCCAGAAAAATAACATCCCTTGGGGTAAGGGCCATTTAATACCCGTTTCTCGCTGAGGGTTTGAGTCCTGCCCTTTCGTCTCAGTCCAGTGGCTGGAGCACTGCCTCTCCCTGCCAGGAGGTTCCCACAGCCTGTCATATGGACTTCCAAACTGCATTCAGATTTCCCATTGTCTCATTTTACCAGGCTTTCACCAGGCTTCTCATTGAATGCCCTCTCCAATGCCAACTCCTTACTTGTATTACCACCTAATTTGTTGCCAAAACTTTCAGAAACCTGCTCTGCTGGCCAGACTAACTCATTACCTACACAGGCAGCAGGAGTACCTCCAGAACCACACACCCCCAGTCAGCTGCCTAATTCCAAAGCCCTGTTCCTCCTAGTCTGCTCCATTCTGTACACATAAACTGTGCCATATCTGCCATATTCTGAAACATGACACGTGACATAATTTGATATATGGGATATTTCCTTTAAAAAAAAAAAGATAGGATTACTGAAAGAAAAATGAAATCTAATTTCCTGCCTCTGTTTCCCCAAGATTTTCTTTCCCCCTTCACTTCTTGTTTGTTTCCAAAGTACCTCCCAGAAAACACAATATCCAACCAGACAACCTCCCAGAAAACACAATATCCAACCAGACAAAACAACAAGAAAAAAAAAAGTGTAAAGAACCAGAGAGAGGCTCTTGGGGAAAGTTGGTGTCTGCAAATAGGAGAAGGTGATAATGTTAGCTTAATCATTGGCCAGGCCTACTTTTTTTAAGGTTCATACTGGTAGCCTCTATTATTACTAAGAAACAGCACATTTTCAACATTACATTTGCCTCAGCAGGCCCCTTTCAACAATATATTATGGCTCTGTGATAGAATGGGCAAATTGCATTAATCACTTTCTTCAAGGTGTAAGTTGTAGCGGATAATACGTTTTAAGTTTGCTTAGCTGCAGAGCTTTCTGACAAAGGAATAGCCTGGGAAAAGCCATCCCTTTCTATTCTGTGCCCAGTAACACAGCACATTTCACTTACCTTTAACGGTCTGTGTTCTCTGGGGTACACCTCCTTGGTGCTTTCTGGTCTTGCTCTTGGTCTTAAAATTCCTTAAGGATTCAGCCAGCATAATGATCTGATTGTCTCACTAGCCGTCCTTCCGTCTGTCTACATTGATCATGTGTCAAATAAACAACATGATTTAATTATTTTATTCCGTTTGTAGTTAAACTTGTAGAAAGCTAGAATTTTACAGGTAAAAAAACCCCGCCCCCACAAAGACATGTCTGACAGCAGGTGGGTCTCCGAGAGAAAAATATGAAGCATGAGCCTATTTTTCTTCATGAAGCCAAATGAATGTCACCTTTTTCACTCCTCCAGAGCATGTCTCAATGAGAAAAATGTTCAGCAATGTGTGCATTTCTTGAAATTAAAGTATATGTGGTTATGTGCATCTTGATTTAATACTAAAGCATAAGTGTATCATTTCAAATATCTGAACTCTATGAATCCTTTGGTTTTAATAAAGTTCTAGGTCCACGTTTATATTTTCTAAAGAATTTTTAATTTTTCATCTTTAGAATTTTTAATATTTTATTTTTTTAATTCTTGGGAACATCTATTCTTTTAACGTTATTTTTTTTTTTAATTTTCCCTTGGACCCACTGTTTGCTTTGAGAAATATCATGTAGGCATGTCAACTGTAATTGAAAATGTTTTTAATTAAAAATAAATAAATATATCATATTATTTTTTTAAGTCATTTATTCTCTCTCCCCACAACCACCATCATTTTTATGAAAAAAAGTCAGCTTGAAATGGTGTACCATCCTTTTCTTGTCAGATACCTTGCCTAGGTCCTATAACCTTGATTGCTTATTTAATCAATAATTGCAGCTTGCTGGTAGCATGGTACCTGGTTATATTCAATCTGGAGAGGAATGCCAAAGGCATTGGGGATAGGAACAAAACAAGGAGTTCAGATATATATAATGATAGGAAAAATGAACACTGTATTACAATGAAAAATAAAAAAACTGATAATTTTATGCAATTTCTCTAAAACAGAGATTATAGACATATGAGCTATAATTTAACAGCTCATGACAAAATGATATTTAAATATATACATTTTATTACTAAAATAGTGAAATTGTTAAAGACATGCAAATTGAAATAACACTAAGATATCATTATTTTGCCTATCATATCAGGGGAAAATGATACTACACAATGTTGGCAAGGGCATACAGAAACTAGCTCTTATTTTCTGCAACTGGGAATGCTAATTGGCAAAACTTTTTGAAGTTCAATTTAAAAATACATGTTTAAATATCACATGATCTCATTTATATGTGGACTCTAATGAAAAAAATAAACTGATTAGTAAAATAGAACCAGACACATTGAAACATGGAACAGACTGAACAATCTCAGAGGGAAGCAGGAAGGAGAGGTGGGAAGCGAATAACCAAAGAACTCATATGCATATATGCATTGCCCATGGACACAGACAATAGGGTGGTGAAGGCCTGGGAACCAGGTGAAGGGTGGCAATGGGGGTGGGGAGGAGGGACATCTGTAGTACTCTCAACAATAAAAATTAAAAAGTTTTTTAATTAAAAATTTAAAAAATAGTTTCTTTTCTGGCATTTCCTCCTTTTCTTTCATTTGGGGTATATACAAGAATAAATTCAAAATGGATAAAAGACTTCAATGTTAAGTCGTGAAATCATAGAAATCTTTGAAGAAACCGTAAGCAGCAAAATTGCAGACATCTCTCATAATAATATGTTTACCTATACATCTCCAAGGACAGGGGAAACTGAGGAGAAAATAAACAAATGGGACTATATCAAAACAAAAAGCTTCTGCACAGCAAAAGAAACCATCAACAAAATGAAAAGGGTGTCCACTGCATGAGAGAATATATTTGGCAATGATACATATGATAAGGGTTTAAATTCCAAAATATATAAGGAACTCATACAACTTAACAAAAGGAAAACAAACAATTGAATTAAAAAATGAGCAAAGGACCTAAATAGACACTTCTCCAAAGTGGACATGCAGAAGGCTAAGAGACATATGAAAAAATGCTAAAAGTCACTAATCCGTCCCAGAGATGCAAATTAAAATGACAATGAGGTATTACCTCACACCTATCAGAATAGCTACCATCAGCAAATCAACAACTGACAAGTGATGGCAATGATGTGGAGAAAAGGGAACCCTAGTGCCCTGCTGGTGGCAATGCAGACTGGTGCAGCCATTATGGAAAACAGTATGGGGTTTCCTCAAAACATTAAAAACGGAGCTGCCATTAGACCCACTGCTCCCACTTCTAGGGATATACCTTAAGAAATCCAAAACGGCCCTTACCGGCTTGGCTCAGTGGATAGAGCATCGGCCTGCGGACTGAAGGGCCCCAGGTTGGATTCCGGTCAAGGGCATGTACCTTGGTTGCCGGCACACCCCAGTCAGGAGTGTGCAGGAGGCAGCTGATCGATGTTTCTCACTCATCGATGTTTCTAACTCTCTATCCCTCTCCCTTCCTCTCTGTAAAAAATCAATAAAATATATTTTTTTAAAAAAAAAGAAAAGAAAAGAAATCCAAAACGCCAATCAAAAAGAATATATGCATTCCTAGGTTCATAGCAGTGCAATTTATAATAGCTGAGATCTGGAAATATACCAAGTGCCCATCAGTAGATGAGTGGATAAAAAAAGCTGTGGTACATTTACACCAGGGGATACTACTAGTATGCAGCAGTGGAAAAGAAGGATCTCTTACCCTTTGAGACAGCATGGAGGGACCCGGAGAGTATTATCCTAAGCAAAATAACCCAGTCAGAGAAAGAAAAGTATCACATGATCTCATTCATATGTAGAATCTAATGAACAAAATTAACTGATAAACAAAATAGACCCAGAAACATAGAAGCATGGAACAGACTGAGGAATCTCAGAAGGAAGGAGGGGGTGGAGGAGAGATTAACTGAGGAACTTATGTACGTATATGCATACCCCACAGACAATAATGTGGTGAAGGCCTGGGTGAGGTAAGGGGTGGAGGGGGTCAATGAGAAAAAAAAGGGGGGGGACGGACATCTGTAATACTTTCAACAATAAAGATAAATTTAAAAAAATTCATGTTAAGTTCAAATATTGCATATCCTTTAAATCAGTAATTTTATCTTTATAAATGTATCATGCACTTATATTAACACTGCTATGCAAAAATGTATGTACAAAAATATTTGCTGAGTAAGTGTTTAGCTCTAACTCTGGAATCACACAGACCTGGGTTGAAATCAGTTCCATTACTTTCTAGATATGTGGGTTTAGGCAAATCATATAGCATGTCTAGATGTCACTGTCCTCATCTGTAAGATTATTTAGAGAATTAAATAAAATAATCTCTATAAAGTGCGTAAAAAAGTGCCTGGCACCTTGTAAGAACTTAAGAGGAGTTTATTACTTTTTGTAGTTAATATTATTATAAATATTATGCAGCATCACTTATAATGGCAACAATCTGAAAACAATGCAACTATCTATCAACAGGGGTATCAGTTAAATAAGCTTAGGTTCATTCAATGGAATACGACATAGTCCCTAAAGTAAATGAGATCAATCTACCTGGAAGTAGAGCCAAGATAATGCTTTAGGAAAAAATCAAGAATTTTAATATTAATAATGTTATTTCATGTATGTGAAAAGTCACAATAATATATTTTCAGTAATATCTGTTGGGAGTGAGAGAGAAGAATATGAACCAAAATATTAATAGTGACTATCTCTGAAAAGTGGAATAATGGGATACTTTGATTTTTTTCTCTATCATAAACTTCGCAAATATTTTATGTCATACAATTTAATTTTGTAATTAATAACAAGTTTATTTTGGGAAGTGTAAAAATAAATTTAATATGTGCTATAATTCTTCATATTAAAACCTCAAGTCAAATAAATAAGTTGTGTATTCTTGCCAATTCTTAGCAAAGAAAGCTGTCTCAAGATGAAATGCTCACATATCAAAGGGAGCTCTTATAGCATCAGAAATATAGTCAATAATCCTATATAATAAAGAGATAATATGCAAATTGACCATCACTCCAACACACAAGATGGCCACCCCATGTGGTCAAAGATGGCTGCCCCCATGTGAACACAAGATGGCCAGCAGGGGAGGGCAGTTGAGAGGGCCTAAACAGGCAGTCGGACATCCCTCAAGGGGTCCCAGATTGGAGAGGGTGCAGACTGGGCTGAGGGACACACACCAACCCCCCCGACACACATACACACACACACACACACACACACACACACACACACGCACACACACACACATCCCGTGCATGAATTTTGTGCACAGGGCCTCTAGTATTCTAATAACTATGTATGGTGTCAGATGGGTATGAGATTTATTGGGATGATCAATAAGTAAGTTATATAATGCTTAATCACTAGGTTATACACCTGAAACTAATATAATATTGTATGTTAACTATAATTGAAAATTAAAGATGATTTAAATATTAAAAATAAATAAATAAAAGGGAACTTTATTTTCTTTCCTCTACCTTACTTTAGGCCTACTTGCTTGTTTTAGTCTATTGAATATGTTGAGCATGGCAAGAAAAAACAGGGACATTAGATCCATATAAAATACATAAGAATGTTTTTAAATAATTTAATATGAGTAGGGAGAACTAATTTATCAAATTAAAAACCTGTTTTCTACTCTTCAGTTAGGTATACGAAGGATTGTCCAGGACATTTTCATGCTTACATTCCCAGAACCTAGTTTACAGAAAATGTTCAATAAATATTTATTGAACTGAGACACAGCCCTTTTAACTGCTGAGTAACAGAACCTCTGCTGCCAAAACCAGACAGCAGAGATGTGTGGTGGGCAGGGAGCAAAGAAATGGAACCGGAGGATTTCCTGGAAGAGCATGAGAGAGATCACAAGATCAGAGAACTTTTAAGCTAGAAGACAACCATGGAAATAACCAATCTAACTCCTATTTCTATGAGCAAACTAAGTCCCAGAGACGGTGAGTTACCCCAGGTGGTGATTGCTAGTTATTGTCAGAGACAGGACTTAACCCAGGTCTTCCACTTCCAATTCAATTTCCCTTTCTACGCAGGTTGCTACTTGCAACACGAATGTTATTAGAGAAATTGGCATAGATTCTTCCTTCATTATTGATGAGGTGGTGATGGTGGTAATAGGGAAAGCTATATACTTTTATAAGTTTATTGTGTCTTAACTTCAATTGTTTTCTCCCAGTGACTATTTATAATGTAAATAGTAGACAATTGGAGCTTCTCAACTCTCCTATCATTGTGTCCTTTGAAAATGTTTCTGCCTGCCTACCTTTCTTTTGATCACATGATCAAAACTGAGGATAAACCAAAGCTGTTTGATGTCTCTATGTTAACTTTGACTAGAAAAATTTAGAAAGTCAGGCAGAGAGGAGAATATTATTATAAATTTGGAAGCATGGTCCCCTTCTTTGAATGGGTTCTTCAATTGTCTTCTTTGCCCATTCAAACAAAGTCCTTCTTAATAATTGATTACTAGCACTCCTTCTGCCTAGCCATGGCAGCACTTAGGACAGGGGAGCTAAAACATCAAAGCTAAAGACAGGTAATGACTAGAAATGAACGCTGCAAGCAGAGGGGACATGCAGGCAGTGCCAACCCCAGGAGAAAGGGAATTCTGAGCAGTGGTAGAAACTTTCCTTAGCTGAGTGTATTTAATGTGTGGCACTTGTGAGCCTGGCATAATATATGAGATTTTTAGGAAATGGTATTAAAATAGCTATTGGTTTATGAGACCTGATATTTTCCCACAGATTCTAGTCCATCCAAACTTAAGCAGGCAGAAGGGTGATTGATTCAAAAATATATCCTTTACTTAATCCAGCTCCTTAAGTTTTTCCCCCTATTACCATGTTACACAAGGGCAACCCCACGCTGGCAGTTGGTTGTTAATTACATTTGATGTGCAGTAACACAAGAGAGCTAATTAACTTGCATCAAAAAAGCTTTATTTACTGTGTCAAATTAAACAAACTCGTAAAGTGTTCAGCCACAATGGTTCCCAATTATCATACAGTCCAAGTAATGTGGTGCAAACATATTCCCAGGTCTCTCTCAGGTACCACTTCAGTCCCGCAGCCCTTCTGCACATGTACAGTTATAAACTGATATTTTGAATGAATACAACTGAACATCAACTGCTCTTTGTTTTGCTTTGTTTTGTGTATGTGTGTGCATGTGTGCGTTGAGTGTGTATGTGTTCTCTGAGGTACAGCTGGATATGTTGGTCATATTCAATTTCTTTTTTTTTTTAAATATATTTTATTGATTTTTTTTACAGAGAGGAAGGGAGAGAGATAGAGAGTTAGAAACATCGATGAGAGAGAAACATCGATCAGCCGCCTCCTGCACATCTCCTACTGGGGATGTGCCCGCAACCCAGGTACATGCCCCTGACCGGAATCGAACCTAGGACCTTTCAGTCCGCAGGCCAACGCTCTATCCACTGAGCCAAACCGGTTTCGGCCATATTCAATTTCTTAATCCTTGCTTACTTCACAGTTCAACAGAGTTTTCCTGGACTTTAATAGAGAACTGTCATGAGGAAAAAAGGAGGAAATGCTTATTGTCCCAAAGCATTGCACCACATTATTGTTAGTCTGAGCACTTTGAAAAGAGAAGACTGAGAAATAGGAACAAGGTTTAGGAAAGCTGCCTGTTCTTTAATAACCCCACCAGTATTTCTGAAAGTGAGCCATCCAGAGTCCCTCATAGAAATCAAGGCAAAAGATTGCCTCAGAATTGATTCTCTTTTAAAACTGAACCAGAGTGGCCTCTATGAATTTAGCCCAGGGGCCATGTTTGGTCATTTCCTGCTAAACCTCAATCCATAAGGAAATCTTGATTCCCAGAGATAGATGAGAAAGCACCTTCAGGACACCATGTCCTGGTCCCCACCTCTTGACTCTTGACATTTATGAATAAGCTGCAGTCACTCCGTCCCTGAAGGACTTTTATCCTCCTTCTACCTAATCAGTGTTTTTGTCTTCTGGACAGACATCAAGTTCTGGCAAAAAAAAGGCTCACCAATAATGCACTGTATTTGGCAATAGGTCACAGCAGGATCCGGTAAAGAAATCACAGTAGGAAAAGCAGCTGAGTGTGGGCATAACAAAATGTCCTTTATTTACAGGAGCATAACCTGTAATATGCAATTTCAACATTGAGGTACACCATAGTGAGTCTTAAAGACTGCTGATTCTCTAATGAAAACTTTGAGTGATTCCAAAGGTCTAGGGTCTTGTGCTCTGGATGATTATTATGTGCTAAAAAGGCAATGTTATTATTCCACCTCAGAATATTCATATAAATCAATGGCACACTTCTACCACTGCCAACATTTCCTGTCCAGGGCATTACAGTTCACAACTATCACATAGTCTCCTAATTGAAAGAAAGACAGAAGTCTGAGCAATTCTGTTTTTCGCTTACTAGCTTCTTTATAAACTATATCTCACTTAAATGACTCCCAAAGGCCTATACTTCACAAGCAGAATCCATTTGCTTCCCTTTCCCCCATGACAATTATGAGATAAAATGAAAACAAAAACTGAAAACAGAAAAAATAGCCTGAAATAAATTATTCGTGCAAATGGAGAGATAGAATTCATAATATTGAAAATCTTATAGTCTAGTCTGCAAGAAACAATCTTATAAGTCTCTAGCCCATCATGACAGATAAGCACATAAGAGGCTGGCCAATTTATTATAAAGAGGATTTTTTATGCTAAACTGATTGTGGAGATGTTAGTATAAGGGAAAATTCTGAAGAGGAGATTAAAATACAGCTACAATGCCAAATTGAGTAGTAGATTTTTTAGAGCTTTATTCAGACTGAATGTGAGTCCCTTCTGTGTATGGAAGTATCCAGGGGTGGCCATTAAATCAAACTGAGCATCTTACAAGCCTATTCATATTGACCAGAGTGTGGTGGCTCATTTAGCCCAATTCTGCAAGTGCATGTTTCATGGAGCTGGAGAGGATGCAAAGACCCTTCTAACACTGTTCAAAGCTCTCTTTCATTATAGTGCTCCCTGTGGGATCACAGGAGTTACTCAAGACCCTCCATCCCTAAATTTTGAATGTTAAGAAATTCCAAACCAAGAGAGTGACAGTGCATTTCTTTCTGCTTGGATCATTTCAGTGGGATTCAAAGAAGTCAGTCAAATCAATTCCAGTCTGTAAATTCCTGTTTGTATTTTAGGGGAGAAAATTGCATAGAGACCCACAAATCCATCTGATTCTGCCATGCTTCTTGGCACAAAACTTGCTCTGACTCTAATGTGAAGGCGAGTCTTAAGCTGCAGGGACATACCAGCTTCTTAGGGTCAAGGACGTGAAAAGAACTATGTGACTTTGGCTTTTTTTGTCAGCAGAGCTTATAAGGCTTTCCACTATTGATGAAACAGATGTCAGTGTTCTTTGCCTTAAATAATTCCAAATTGGTGATTGTCCTCGTCTGAAACTTGAGGATCAGAATAGGGCTTTTACCTCTCTCATTTCCCCATTTTACTGGCCTATGTTGTATTAGTCTACAATTGCAATTGTGATTGTATTTCAGGTGAAATCTATGGAGTAGACAAGGAAATGGATTAGCTTGTTTATTCTAAGGACAAACTAGAACTTAGACATTTAATGAAGTATTGGAATAAAGTCTCCATCAAAGAATCATAGTAAAAGAACACAAACTCACTCCATGCCTGCTGTCAATATTGAATGCATTTGGGGAGATGTCCTTGAATTTTTGAATTTTTTGAATGGAGAACACTTTTTTAAAAATATATATTCTATTGATTTTTACAGAGAGTGAGGGAGAGGGATAGAGAATTAGAAACATCTACAAGAGGGAAATATCGATCAGCTGCACGCCTCCTACTGGGGATCAAGCCTGCAACCAAGGTACATGCCCTTGACCAGAATTGACCCCGGGACCCTTCAGTCCGAAGGTGGACGCTCTATCCACTGAGCCAAACCGGTTAGGGCACCACTGAATATTTTCAGTGATGCCAAATTTTTATACTTAAAGAATAGACTTTTAAAAACAATTTTATCATGGATACATACAACAGTGTGGTGATTTCAAGAAGGAGTGGGGAAGTCGAAGAGGGTATAGGAGGGACAAATGGTAATGGAAAGAGATAAACCGAAGAACTTATATTTATATATATAAAGGCCTGGTGTTTGTGTGTGTGTGTTAGGGGGGGAGGGGGAAGAGGAGGAAAATGGAAGAGGGGGAAGGAATGGGGGAATATCTGTAATACTGTCAACAATAAAAATATTATATTTAAAAAATAAGTTGTCCTGATCGGAAAATATGAAATCCTTTATTTTCTTTTGTTAATAGGTCCCTTGCCCCATCCTTCTTCCTATAAAAACCTTCCATTTTGTACATCCTCTAGGAGCACCCTTCTAGTTGCTAGTGAGATGCTATCTGATCCATGAAACACTTAATAAAGCCAGTTATGAGAAAATAATAATAAAAACAATTTTAATTTACTAATTACACATTTTAATGAATTAGGTAATGAATTAGTTGTCATGGAAAATATTTTTATGAGGTTCTAGAACTGATTCTGAAAGCAATATGAAAATTTGCTTCAATAAAAATGTAATGCACCCAAACAAAATGTCTGCTCCTTTGAAAAATATTTCATGTTTAAGGTCTTATATACTTTTTAAAAATCGGCCAGTGACCAGATTGCAGAATAGTTTACAACAAACAGCCATTTGTTCATGCAAGAGATCTTGATTGACAACCTACTACATGGCAGCCAGACATTGTGTTAGGCTAGGGATCCAAACATGATCAATATATATCCTCAAGAGGATTAAAATATAGAGAGGAGAAAGCCTTGGATACAAGCAATATCATAATATGATTATATGGGAGAGACTTGTACACAGTGTAGGGGCAATAGAGGAGAGGAAGTGCTTAATAATAATAGCTAATACTTATATAATGCCTTCTATGTGCCGGGCTTAAATAAATTCCCTCTCCCTCATAGCAACCTTATCAGGTCAGCACTGTGCATCTGAAAGAGGCGAGAAGACTTGTCTAAGGAGTAACATTCAAGCTGAGGCATGTTTGAGTTAGTGGAATATAATTGAGAATTACAAGTAATGCATCATTAGTGGTGAGTAAAGTGCTGGGGGCCAGAAGGAAGCTAGAGGTAAAGCTATCAATCTATCATCTATCTATCTATCTATCTATCTATCTATCTATCTATCTATCCATCCATCTATGAATGAAAGGGCCAGGTCATTGATGGCCATGAGTGACACCCAAAAGAGGTTAGGATTATCCTGTCAATAAGGGGGATTTCTTAGAGAATTCTGAACACTTATTTGAGCTAAATCCCACCTGCTACAGCTCATCAATAGTGGGGAAGGTAAGATTTTAGTGCTGAAATTGTCCATCAAGGTATGAGCAAAAGGGAGTAAACTGAAAGACCTCTGAAAACAAGCGTTTTGCTTAGCAGGGCATAATGAATCTCTGGGTCTGGGCTCTCCTGGGAAAATGAGATCGTCCATTTAATTGTCCCGAGAGGGCCAAGCAATGCGGCTCTGACTCAGCCTCGCTGCTCCACGGAAGGCCCTTGGTCTCACAGTGGGAACTGATTCCGGTCAGAACCGAGGCTTTTGTACAGTTACATGAATACATGTGTTTAAACCCAGGTTCTGACTGCTTCCCAGTCTGTGTTGCTAAGATGCCAGAGTAATTACCATAGGATGTCTAGTTAACGGATCGTCTGTCTGCTCTAACATTTAAATTAGACTGACTTCAGCTGTCTGGGTGCCCTCTGACAGTATTTTTTCTCTCAGCTCCATGACTGTTTCCTCACTCCAGACTCACTTGACCTAGTCAGCACCATTCTGCACTCTAAAATGTTTATACTGTTAAATGAATTTTTAATCTACCTTCTACAGCATTCAGTTTCAGTTTCATCAGCTATCCACAGTGTAATATCAAATGTTTTAAAATAATGTAGACAGCTTTTTAAAAAAATTGGGGGGGGGGGGGCGGTGGGAATCACCATGTTATGAAGCAAATGATTCATTAAAGCAAATTAGATTCTGGCAGCTCTTGCTATCATTATCATGTGTTTCCCGACGAGACTAATAAATCTTTGTTGAGAATGTGTGCTTTCGCAAGGTTCCAGAATCACCTGGGAAGGGACATTATTGACTAATATTTTTGTTTTGCTATTGGTTCTATATTCCATTACCCTATGAATAACAACTAACATTTTTCAAACATCTAGAGTGCACTCAGGAATCTGACTTTGCTCACTGTTTAGAGGTAAGCTTGAGAGAGGGGAAAACCCCAGCAATTTCCTATATATGCTCAAGTAAATCATAGTTAACCAATACATCTAATATGTCAGCAAGTGCTAAAAAAAACAACAACAACAAAAACTAGAATACGCGACACTGTGAGCAGCCGCCGTATAACACCATCCTCGCTGTGGCACAGCCCGGGATTTCAGCAGCTGCAAACGTTCTCTAAAAACAGCACAGCACAGCACAGCACAGCGAGAACAGAGCAGCTCTCCTCTAGTTCACATTTTGTCTCCTTTCCACCCCTGTAGCTGGCACTTCCACGTTGAGGAAAGTAACAATGCCGAGGCAAACAGTTCCCTCTAAACCAGCCAAATGCTGCTGCCATGAAAACCAGACAGTCTTTGCGTGGTTGCCGAGGGCACAGAAGGGAGATATTGACAGCAATTGCAAGAAAGGGACCAAATACTTGCTTTTATTTAGACTACTCAACGTGTTGCCACTTAAATCAACCTTTAATACTCTTCTCTAAAACCAACTGTTGCATTTTTCACACTTGAACTCTTTATGGCCTAATTACTGTTTCAAAAGTATATTCCCTACAACTTTCCCTTTTGCTTTATCTCAAGCTTAGCCAGCCATGTCCTTTTTGCCCGAATCCAGACAAATGCCAATGTAACCCATAAGCATCGTCCTCTGTGGTCTCCAGTCATCACATGCACATTGTCTTAGAACTTACCAGGAAAACACACAAACGTATTTGAGGTCTGCGGTACTGTGACAAATAAGAAAGCTTTCTGAACAACAATATGAATACCAGGAATAAATTTATCTTAAGGTCTGTTAAATAAGAGGGAGGGAGAGAGCATAATCCTCCCAGATGAAATTTTAGACAGCAATAATCACATGCTATTAAATATTTGTACTGGGTTTGAAATGATGTGACCCATAAAACTCAGAGATATGGTCCAATGAATTAATGCTGCTCCAGACAATTTATTGTGTATGTTTAACCTCTACCACTTGCCATAGCTCTGTTAATTTCCAGTTCTATGTGAGCTGGGTATGACTATAAAAAATGAACTATACATTAAATATGTACATAGAGGTATTTTCTTTTTGCTCCTTCTACCTGCAAATTATGAAGGGAGCTTTGATTACCCATCAAAGTAATTTCCTCTGGCCACGGCCTCTGTTTTCCTCCCACCCTCCGCATTTGAACACGCTTCTCTTTTCCTTGAGGCTCACTTTCATCTTTCTGCAGCTCGGCTTCCCGGTGCCTCTGCAGCCTGGGAAGCAGCCTCCCGAGCTGCTCAGTGAGGCAGCACACCCCCATGGCCTGGGTGTTTGTTCAGACAGTTTAAAAACGATCCGGGATTGCATGAGTTAAAAAAAATTCCCCCTGGAAAAGCTAATTATTGCATGCAGATACTTCTTTGTGTGATCAAGGAGGGGACAATTTAATAGGCTCTGTAATACAACCAAGAACAAAATTGCTTTAAAGGAAGTCTCTTGTTGAGTGACAACTCTGTTGCCTGAGCCAATTAGGTCCCAATAAAGAGTGTTGAATTGGCTCCTGCTTTCTCATTAATTATGTTCTGTCACAGACATGGGGCTTGATTTAGCAATTTTGTATTACATTAAGATACTGAAAGGCCGGGAACAAATGGCTCACTCTGATAATAGGCATTCTCTACACGGTGTGACATTTACTATCCAGCTGTCCGTAAGGCAGCCTAGCACTTCAGTTCAGGGGTTTATTTGTCATTGCTTCAAAGGGACACTCAGCTTTTCACAAAAAAAGAAACAGAGAGGCTAATAGATAGGACAAAATGTACTGCTGATATGCTTTATTAGAGATAGGATGCTAGGGTTTTGCTAACAAGCTCATCCGTTGGGACTCAGCCGAGTCTGCTGCCAATCATCCTACACACAAAGGCACACTAGTTAACAAGGAGAAATGAATTACAGACACTTATTCTGCCGGTGGGATCACAAATACACCAATCTGTGAAAGAGGCACAAACTCCAGAGACAAGCTACATATTTGTCAATAACCTCCTAGAAAGAACCCTAGTAATTCTTTGAAGACCTTTGATTTAGCTTCCCTCTAAAATACATGTATAGGAAATGTTTTCGTTACCATGACATTCTTTCTTTGTTATTTGCACAAATTTTCATCACATTAAAAACAGAAAACTGAGGAGGTCTGCAAATGTTTTAGTAGGTATCTCTACAGTACTTTTCATATCCCACCACAGGGAGCTGCTGCTTTGGTTATTTCATTAGGAATAACGGAAAATTAAATCTTTAAACTTTAGGTTTGAGCTGTAATCTACCAATGCAATAGGAAATAATCTATAACTCAGACTCTACCATGTATACCAATTGAAAGAACAGGTTGGGGATTAAATGAAAACCAAATCCCTTTGGTTAAATAATTAGATGACGTTTTATAAATATGTGTACACATGTATCACTATACACACACACATCTCTAAAATTCTTATATAATATGCTTACATATTTGATTTCATAACCACTAAACATGAACCTAAATCAATGTATCTGTATAATAAATAAAGTGAAACATTTTATACATTCTATTTATGAAAGTGAGTCAAATCTCTGACCATGGCATTAATCAACATTCTGCCACTTCTACTACTTAAACATTTCTTGCAAACATATAGAGAAGGGCCTATTGTTGATTATAACACACACACACACACACACACACAAACAAACAAAAAAAAAACCTCAAGCTTACCTACTGACCACATGAGATTAATCAAATTTGAATATGGTATTTGCAGGTTAATTGCAAAACAACTCTCCAAAATAGTTCCTAGAGACAGTACACTGCTCATCTGATTGCTTAATTTATTCTTCCCACCATCTTGGATCAGAGCAACTCAAGGCTCAACAATGGGAGAAATAAAAGAAAAAAAGAGATTTATCAAACCCCCTTTTCTCACACAGAAGTTCAAAGAATGTGAAGATTTGTTATGTTGTTTCATGCTCATCGAGAAATGTCCATCCCTCCATCTCTCCAGCTTTTACTCTCGTGAGACGCAAAGCATCCTGTACAACTGGTGAGGGCATCAGGGTTGCAGCGTAGTGCCCCCGTGAGGAGCCCTCTTTCATCTTTCCTAAACAATTCTCCCACCTAGATGCTCTGCCTCCTCTCTTCACCTCTACTCTCTTTAATTCCACCGAATCTAGATTCTGAAGAATTCCCTATCTTTGTTGTCCCACTACCAATTTCAGGAAAAATAGGCCAGGAAGCAGGGATGCAGAATGGCTCTATGTTCCAGTTGCATGTGTGATACATCTATTTCTTCCTTTAGTCCCCATCAGCAGAAAAAGATGGGTAAAAATAATTTATTTAAAGAAGCAGACAATAAGGAAACGAAGGCCTGGGGTGGAGGGCAAGACGGGCTAGAAGAGGTCAATAAGAGGATAAGGGGGACATATGTAATACTTTTAACAATAAAGATTTTTAAAAACAATTTAAAAAATAAAGAAGCAGCTCTTAATGTAATCCCCAAACATTTTTTCCAATTTCTAAGTGTTAAAAAAAAACCATCTCCTTTATTTTTAAATAATGACTTAAAATGGAAAAGGGGGGGAAAAGAAAATCATGTGAAAACATGGTGTCAATTTCCCCCCCATCTCTCCACTCCCCCAAGAAAACATCATATGCAAGAAATCACTTGCACATTACTTCCCAACACCAATAATACCCGTGAATTATATATTTTTAAAAACATGTATTGAACACAGACCTGGTTGAAAGAGCTTACAATCTAAGGGAACCATGAAATACTTTTTTCCTCTCTAAGATTTGCCATGTTTCTATTTTAGAAAAGCCTTTGCAACAATAATATACACAATAGAGGCAAGAATCATTATATCCTCACTTAGCAGGAGCTTTATCTCCGCTATTCAGGTGCTCAGGAAAGTTGAAATCTTTCAAGAAGCCTGAGCCCCCCTCAGATGGAAGCAACGGTATTTATATAGACATTAAGTATTTATGTAGCAATTTATATTTTCAAAGCCTCTTGTAACCACTCATTAGTTCATCCAAATGACTTCCTTCTGAAGCGTGTGAGTGCTTTCTTTCCCAGGCACCGCGAGTCAGGTTAGAGAGGTGCCTGGCACACGGCACGGAGGACTCAGGTCACACATGAACAAGTGTATCTCAGAGTGGGTTTCCTAAGGGTTTTGTGAAACCTTCCTTTCTTCAAATCGTTAAAAATAGGTTGGATCCCTACTGAAATACTTTAGTTATGACTTTGTTATGATTTCTCTGCAGGCAGAGGAACTGAGTAGGTGTTTCTGGCTCTTGCAGCTCTAGCTTTATATATTCTTGGGATAATTTTGCCCACAGGACAGCTCAGGAGCAGACTGTGAATCAGAGGATAAAACTAATATCTCCACCTAAGGGATCAACTTGCTAACATGAAATATTATAAAAAGACTAGAGGCCTGGTGCATGCATCTGTGCACCAGTGGTGTTGGGTCAAAACCAGCTCTCTGACATCCCCAGAGGGGTCCTGGATTTCGATAGGGAGCAGGCCAGGCCAAGGAACCCCGCTGGTGCATGCTGGGGCGGGAAGGGACGCTTGAGGTTGGCCAGCCAGGGAGAGGCTGGGGGAGAGCTCCAGGCATGTCTGGCCCATCTTGCTCAGTCCCGATCAGCGGGACACCAGCAGCAAGCTATCCTATCAGTCAGAGTGTCTGCCCCCTGGTAGTCAATACATGTCACAGCGAGCTGTTGAGCGACCTTAGCATATCATTAGCATATTATACTTTGATTGGTTGAACAGATGACCGGACGACCGAACACTTAGCATATTAGGCTTTTATTATGTAAGATAGTTGGAGGAACTGTGTCTTTAACAAGGCTTTCTTGGAAATTTACTCCAATGGCCACACTGAGGCAGCTATAGACAGCAGCTGACCCCATGAGTAATATCCTAGTCTGTCACCCTCATAAGTTTCCTACGGATATGCTGATTCTCCTCTACTTCCTTACTTAACAATGTGGGAGCTTGATTCCAAAGATGGTTTTCGTTGTTCCTTCCTTCCTCCTGTGCTCATGTGATCTCTAGCATCTGGGTTGCCTGTGACTGCTCTGACCACTAGATACAAAATAAGTGATGCTGTGCTAGTTCCAGACCTAGCCTTTAAAGACAGGCAACTTCGTCTTCCTCCTTCCTGAAATGCTTACTCATGGGACATGCCCTCATGGAGCTCTGAGCCTCCATGTAAGAAGTCCAGGCTAGCCTTAAGTGGTTTGGCTCAGTGGATAGCACGTCAGCCTGTGGACTCAAGGGTCCCAGGTTCAATTCTGGTCAAGGGCATGTACCTTGGTTGTGGGCACATCCCCAATAGGGAGTGTGCAGGACTCAGCTGATGTTTCTCTCTCATCGATGTTTCTAACTCTCTATCCCTCTCCCTTCCTCTCTGTAAAAAGCTAATAAAATATATCTTTAAAAAAAGAAGTCCAGGCTACTTTGCTGGAGGGAGGGACCACATGGAAAAGCACTGAGGCACCAGACATGTGAGCGAAGGAACCACTTAGGATGTCCAACTTTGTTAAGCCTTCAGATGACTCCATCTCCAGGTACCATCTGATGGCCATTGCACAAGAGATACCCAAGTTAGACCTCAGCTGAGCCTAATCAATTCCCAGAACTATGAGATCAAAACAAATTGTTATTGTAAACCATTAAGTTTTGGAGTGGCTAGAAATAGATAACCAGAATAACCACCATCAATGTTCTCTTCTCCATTTCCCTGTGTCCTCACAAGCTACAAGAGAATGCTAGGGGCTGGGCTGAGCTAGGCTAAGCTAAAAAGATAGTGCTATTGAGAAGTGGCAGAATGATATACAGGACTAAAGATAGTCTTGTGAAATAGTGGGCAAGTTATTTGACCTCTCAACTTCCTCACCTATAAAATAGGGCTAATAATATGACCTCAAAGGATTCTAAGGGTTTAATGAGCTACAAAATGTTAACCTCCTAACACAGTGCTAAGACAGGCAGATCCTCAATAACTTGAATTTCTCATTATTGTTATTGTTATCATTATTAGTATTGTCTAAGTATGCTAGACTCCCTTTCAAATATCTACTCAACCAACTGCCTTTCGCAAACTGACCTCTATTCATTAAAGTGGACATCAAGAAGACATTTATGCATGACCCCTCTCCAAGACCAAAGCTAATTAAACTAAAAGAAGATGACTGAACTAAACTAGACAAATCAGATTCTTGATCCATTTAAAATGTAAATGAAACTGAGAGAAGCCAGTTCATTTCTATGTGTTGCTGCAATGAGAGTGAATAAGAAGGAAGCAAAAGATGCCCAACTTCCACCCTGTGGACTGAGAACAGAGAAAATCATGTAAGAGAGAGAGAAAGAAGAAGAGGGAGAAAGAGAGAATTTCCTAGACCTCTGATATCTTTCAAAGTCTGTTCCTTGTTTTTTTCTGAGACCCAGTTGTAAACCTTCTCTACGGTACTGTAAGATGTGCCTATATCCTTATATTGTTCCCTTTTCTATTGAGCTAACTTAAGTTGGTTTCTGTCCTGCATCCAAAGAATTCAAACAAAAGATGAGGGATTGAAAAGGAAGCTTCAAACAGAACACAGTCAGTGGCCTCCTTACACCAAAAAGCATTCGGGATCAAGGCTAGAGCCACTGAAGTAGTGTTTAAGCCATACATATTTCCTCCGTGTCACTAAGGCTCTGTTTATTATTGCCAGGATGGTCCAATGTTCTCTTTTTTTAATAAGAGCTTTATTGAGATATAATTTCTATAACATGCAATTCACCCATTTAAAGTGTACAATTCAATGGTTTTTAGTTAACCACTCCTCAAAGAACCCCATACTCATTAGCAGTCACTTTGCATTTTCTCCCACCATTAATCTCAGTCTTTGGCAACCCTTACTAATCTATTTTCTCTCACTACATATTTGCCTATATGGACATACTAGAATCCCAGTGCACAAAAATTTGTGCACGGGGGGCGGGAGGGGGGGCGGGGAGGGGGAAGTGTCCCTCAGCCCGGCCTGTGCCCTCTCGCAGTCTGGGACCCCTCGGGGGATGACCACATGCTGATTTAAGCTCGTTCCCGGGGGATTGGGCCTAAGCTGGCAATCAGATATCCCTCTGGCAGCCCGGGAGCCCTCGGGGGATGTCCATTTGCCAGTGGAGAGCAGACCTAAGCTGCAGTCAGACATCCTTAGCACTGCTGAGGAGGCAGGAGAGGCTCCCACCACCACCGCTGTACTGGCAGCCATCAGCCTGGCTTGTGTTTGAGCAGAGCTCCCTGTGTGGGAGCCCAATGACCACCAGGGGGCAGCTCCTGCATTGAGTGTCTGCCCCCTGGTGGTCAGTGTGTGTCATAGTGACCAGTCATTCCCAGTCTTTCTGCTGTTAGGGTCAGTTTGCATATTATCCTTTTATTATATAGGATAGAGGCCTGGTGCATGGGTGGGGGCTGGCTGGTTTGCCTTTCATGGTGGGGGTCCCCACTGGGGTGCCACTGGGGTGCTTGGCCAGCCTGGGTGAGGGGCTGATGGCTGTTTGCAGGCTGGCCACACCACCTTTAGGGTGTGGGGTCCCCACTGGGGTGCCTGGCCAGTCTGGGTGAAGGGCTGAGGGCCGTTTTCAGACTAGCCAAGCCTCCCCAGCGACAGAAGCGCCCAGCCTCTCCTTTTTTTCTTTTTTTTTTCTGGGGTTTATTTATCTTCTATAATTGAAACTTTGTTGCTTTGAGTGTAGCTTAGAGCCAAGCCGCGGCAGGCAGGGAACCTTGGCTTCCTCCATCACTGGATCAAGCAAGCCTCCTGCTCATTCCAGCTCAGTGGCTGCCTGCCACCATCTCTGTTGGCAGTTAATTTGCATATTTTGCTGATTAGCCAATGGGAGGCATAGCGAAGGTACAATCAATTACTATGTTTGTCTATTATTAGGTAAGATAAATGGAATTATATAATATGCATCCTTTTGTGACTGGTTTCTCTCACTCTTAGCATGTTTACAAGATTCATCCTTCTATCATGTATTAGTACTTCATTCTTTTTTATTGATAAACTAGAGGCCTGGTGCACAAAAATTTGTGCACTTGGGGGGGCGGGGGGGTTCCCTCAGCGCTGCCTGTGCCCTCTCGCAGTCTGGGACCCCTCGGGAGAAAACAACCTGCTGGCTTAGGCCTGCTCCCTGGTGGCAGAGGGCAGGCCCAATCCCTAGGTTCAGCCCCTGGTCTGGCTCAGAGCAGGGCCGATTGGGGAGTTGGGGCGCTGCCCCCAGTCATGCACAGAACAGGGCAGATCGGGAGGTTGCGATGCCACCCTCAGTCACGCTCAGGGTAGGGCCGATTGGGGGGTTGGGGCACCGCCCCTTGTCACACTCAAGGCAGGGTCGATGGGGAGGTTGTGGTGCCACCCCCTGTCATGCAAAGCGCAGGGCCAATCAGGGGGTTGGAGCGCTGCCCTCGTCACTCACAGAGCACGGCCCATCAGGGAGGTTGGGGCTCTTTACCCTGTCACACACAGAGCCGCAGGGCGATCAGGGGGTTGGGGAGCTCCCCCCATCAGGCACAGAGAAGGGCTGATCAGAGGGTTGGGGCGCCTTCCCCTGTTACAAACAGAGCAGGGCGGATAGGGAGGTTGTGGCCCCACCCCCTGTCACACACAGAGCTGCAAGGCAATCAGGGGGTTTGGGCGCTGCCCCCTTTCACAATGATCCTGGTGCTGGGAGGCATATTACCCTTTTACTATATAGGATAGAGGCCTGGTGCACGGGTGGGGGCTGGCTGGTTTGCCCTGAAGGGTGTCCTGGATCAGGGTGGGGGTCCCACTTGGGTTCCTGTCCAACCTGGGTGAGAGGATGATGGCTGTTTGCAGCTGGTCACACACCCTTCAGGGTGGGGGTCCCCACTGGGGTGCCTGGCCAGTCTGGGTGAGGGGCTGAGGGCTGTTTTCAGGCTGGCGGGTGACGGAAGCTCCCAACTGCTCCTTTTTTTCTTTTATTCTGGGCCAGCTTTAGCTCTGGCTCCAGCTCTGAGGCCTCTACTGCTGAAAGCAGGTATCTGGTTTGTTTGGGTTCTATAATCGAATCACTGTATCAACTCCAGCTCTGAGATCCCGGAAGGCTGAAAGCAGGTTTCTGGGGTTTTGTTTAGCTTCTATATTTGTAACAATGTTTCAAACTGCAAGCTCAGAGGCCGACAGCAGCAGGCGGGGAACGTTGGAGTCCTCCATCACTGAAGCAAGCAAGCCTCATGTGAGCTTCAAGCTGACTGGCTGACGGCCACCATCTTGGCTGGCAGTTAATTTGCATATTGCCCTTATTAGCCAATGGGAAGGGTAGCGGATGTACGCTAATTACCATGTTTCTCTTTTATTAGATTAGACTAGAGGCCCGGTGCATAAAATTCATGTACCAGGGGGGTGGGGGTGTTGTCGCTCAGCTCAGCCTGCACCCTCTCCAATCTGGGACCTCTCACAGTCCAGGACTGCTGGCTCCCAACCGCTCCCCTGCCTACCTACCTGATTGCTCCTAACCCTGTGGTCAGCAAACTGCAGCTCTCGAGCCACATGCGGCTCTTTGGCCCCTTGAGTGTGGCTCTTCCTAAGCCTTAGGAGTACCCTAATTAAGTTAATAACCCTGTACCTACCTATATAGTTTAAGTTTAAAAAATTTGGCTCTCAAAAGAAATTTCAATCGTTGTACTGTTGATATTTGGCTCTGTTGACTAATGTGTTTGCCGACCACTGCCCTAACCGCTCCCCTGCTGGCCTGATTGACACCTAACTGTTTCCCTGCCAGCCCGATCCCCCCTAACTGCCCTCCCCTGCAGGCCCAGTAGCCCCCAACTGCCCTCCCATGCAGGCCTGGTCCTCCCCCCCCCCAACTGCCCTACCCTGCAGGCCATCTTGTGGCCATATGGGGGTGGCCATCTCTGACCACATGGGGGCAGCCATCTTGTGTGTCTGAGTGATGGTCAGTTTGCATACTGGTCATGACTAATTAGCATTTTAGGGCTAATCAGCATATTTCTCTCTTATTGTGTTGGAGTGGTGGTCAATTTGCAAACTGGTCATGACTAATTAGCATATCTGGGCTAATTAACATATTCCTCTCTTATTATATAGGACTAGAGGCCCGGTGCACAAAAATTTGTGAACTCGGGGGGGAGGGGGGTCCCTCAGCCCAACCTGTGCCCTCTCGCAGTCTGGGACCCCTCGAGAGATAACAACCTGCTGGCTTAGGCCTGCTCCCGGGTGGCAGAGGGCAGGCCCAATCCCTAGGTGCAGGCCCTAGTCAGGCTTAGAGCAGGGCTGACTGGGGAGTTGGGGCGCCGCCCCCTGTCACACTCAAGGCAGGGTTGATGGGGAGGTTGCGGCGCCACCCCCTGTCACTCACAGAGCAGGGCCCATCAGGGGGGTTGGGGCTCCGTACCCTGTCACACACAGAGCAGGGCCGATCAGGGGGTTGAGGAGTTCCCCCTGTCACTCACAGAGTAGGGTCAATAGGGGAGTTGGGGCACTGCCCCCTGTCACACACAGAGCAGGGCAGATCAGGGGGTTGGGATGCCACACCCTGTCACACTCAGGGCAGGGCCAATGGGGAGGTTTTGGCTCTACCCCGTCACACACAGAGCAGGGCCCATGGGGGGGGGGGGGCGCACCCTGTCACACACAGAGCCGCAGAGTGATCAGGGGGTTGGGGAGCTCCCCCCTATCAGGCACAGAGCAGGGCTGATCCGGGGGTTTGGACGCCTTCCCCTGATCACGAACAGAGCAAAGTGGATAGGGAAGTTGTGGCCCCGCCCCCTGTCACACACAGAGCCTCAGGGCAATCAGGGGATTTGGGCGCTGCCCCCTGTCACACTGATCCCGGTGCTGGGAGGCATCGTACCCTTTTGCTATATAGGATAGAGGCCTGGTGCATGGGTAGGGGCCGGCTGGTTTGCCCTGAAGGGTGTCCTGGATCAGGGTTGAGGTCCCGCTTGGGTGCCTGGCCAGCCTTGGTGAGGGGCTGATGGCTGTTTGCAGCTGGTCACACCCCCTTCAGGGTGGGGTCCCCACTGGGGTGCCTGGCCAGTCTGGGTGAGGGGCTGAGGGCTGTTTTCAGGCTGGCGGGTGACTGAAGCTCCCAACCACTCCTTTTTTTCTTTTCTTTTTTTTTATTCTGGGCCAGGTTTAGCTCTGAGGCTTGGCTCCAGCTCTGAGGCCTCGGCTGCTGAAAGCAGGTTTCTGGGTTTTTGTTTAGCTTCTATATTTGTAACAATGTTTCAAACTGCAAGCTCAGAGTCCGACAGCGGCAGGCGGGGAATGTTAGCTTCCTCAGTCACTGAAGCAAGCAAGCCTCATGTTCGCTTCAAGCTGCCTGGCTGCTGACCGCCATCTTGGCTGGCAGTTAATTTGCATATCGCCCTGATTAGCCAATGGGAAGGGTAGTGGAGGTATGGCTAATTACCATGTTTCTCTTCTATTAGATATGATAATATTCCATTGCATGGGTATAACTCACTTTATTTATCCATTCATCAGTTGGTTAACATTTGAGTTGTTTCCACTTTTTGGCTATTATGAAAAACAATGTGAAGAACATTCATGACAAGTTTTTGTATGACTTTATGTTTTCCTTTATCTTCTGTATCTATCTAGAATAGAATTGCTGGGTCATATAGCAACTCTATATATAACAGCTAGAGTGTTTTCCAAAATTGAGGCACCATTTTATATTCACTCCAGCAACATATACAGAGGGTTCCAATTTCTCTGCATCCTTGCCAACATTTGTTATTCTTTGTTTCAAATATAACCATTCTAGTGTGTGAGAAATGGTATATCACTGGGTTTTATTTGCATTCCCCTGATGACATATGATGTTGAGAGTCTTCTCATGTGATTATTGGTCATCTGTATTTCTTCTTTGGAAAAATGTCTATTTAGATCCTTTGCCTGTTTTTTCATTGGATTGTCTTTTTTGTTGTTGCTGAGTTATTAAAATTTTTTATGCATTGTACTACAAAACGCTTATTGGATATACGATTTATAAATATTTTCTCCCAATCATTGGGTGGTCTTTTCATTTTCTTAATGGTGTTCTTCAAAGAGAAAAAAAAAATAACTTTGATGAACTCCTATTTAATTTATTTATTTATTTATTTATTCATATGTGTATTATTTATTTATTTGTTTGTTTGTTTTTGGTTCTTTGTGCTTTTGGTGTCATATCTAAGAAACTAATTCCAAAACCAAAGTTATGAAGATTTACTCCTGTTTTCTTAAAAGAGTTTTATAGTTTCAAGTCTTACATTTACTCGTTGAGCCATTTTGAATTTTTTATATGAAGTTAGGATACAATTTTATTCTTTTGCATGTGGATATCCAATTGTCCCAACACCACTTGTTGAGAAGACTATTCTTCCCCATACTGAATTGTTTTGGCACCCTTGTCAAAAACCAATTGGCCATGCGTGTGTTTATTTCTGGATTCTTAATTCTATTCCATTGATTTATTGGTCTATCTTATGCCAGTATCACAGTTTTGAAATTGAAAAGTCCGAATACTGTAACTTTGATCTTCTTATTCAAAAGTGTTTGGCTATTCTGGTTCCTTGAATTTCCATATAAGTTTTATGATCAGTTTGTCAATTTCTTCAAAGAAGTTTACTGGGGTTTTTATAGGAACTATAGTGAACCTGTAAATCAATTTAGACAGTATTACCATCTTAACAATATTAAATATTTCAGTCTATGAACATGGGATCTTTCACTTGATTAGGTCTTCTTTAATTTCTTTTAACAATGTTTTGTGGTTTTCAGAATTTTGCATTTTTTTTTAAATTTATTTCTAAATATACTGTTTTGATGCTCTTATAAATACAATTGTTTTCTTAATTTCATTTTCAGATTATTTTTTACAAGTGTATAGAAATACAACTAATTTGTTGTTAATCCTCACCTGAGGATGTTTTTCTATTGATTTTTAGAGACAGTGAAGGGGGAAAGACGGAGAGAGAGAAACGTTGATGTGAGAGAGATGCATCAATTGGTTGCCTCCCACACACTCTTGATCAGGGCTGGGT
Source organism: Myotis myotis (assembly GCF_014108235.1). Classification (NCBI taxonomy): domain Eukaryota; kingdom Metazoa; phylum Chordata; class Mammalia; order Chiroptera; family Vespertilionidae; genus Myotis; species Myotis myotis. Next base: position 141,430,785 of record NW_023416313.1, on the reverse strand, counting down.
ATAGAGCCTGCAACAGAGGTACGTGTCCTTGATGGGAATCGAACCGAGGAACCTTTAGTGAGTGGGCCAACGATCTAGCCACAGAACCAAACTGGCTAGAGCTACAATTGATTTTTATATATTGGTCTTGTATCCTACAACTTTACTGAGCTTGTTTAAATCTGTTTCCAGTGAATTCCTTAGCATTTTCCATATACAAGATCATATCATCTGCAAATAGAAATGGTTTACTTTTTCCATTCTAGTATGGATGCCTTTTTATTTCATTTTCATACCTAATTGCCCTGGCTGGAACCTCCAGTACAATATTGAAGGGAAGTAATGAGAACGACATCTTTATCTGGTTCCCGATCTTTCAGTTAAGTAGGTCAGATGTTGGTTTCAATGTTTTCTTAGTCATTAAATATTCTAGTCACAATACGTATTTTTGAGATCTTGATATCAAATCTTCAGGTTTACAAGTATGACTAAACATTGTTCACTTTTTATTGTCTGGTTTCCCAGGACTCTGGTTTCTCCCATCTCTACTTTTGGCCCTCCTGACTTCTCTCCTGTCCCCACCAGGCAGTAATCATTTTGGTTACCTCCAAGAATCTGCTTGCTCACACTTGGCCAATCTGATTTGGCTCAAGATACAGTCCTCAGTGCTTCCAACAATTTGTATATATAAAAAACATATTTAACTCAAATCCTACATGTTATTTTTAAAGTCAGTTTAAGAAGATGGGGTTAGAAAGAGACCTATTGTGAATTTGTACCCACTATCAGGGGTCCTCAAGCTACGGCCAGCAGGCCACATGCAAATACAAATATTGTATTTGTTCCCGTTTTGTTTTTTTACTTCAAAATAAGATATGTGCAGTGTGCATAGGAATTTGTTCATAGTTTTTTTTAAACTATAGTCCAGCCCTCCAACGGACTGAGGGACAGTGAACTGGCCCCTGTTTAAAAAGTTTGAGGACCCCTGCACTAGATAGTCAAGATTTACAAGGCAAGCACTAAAGATACTTATTTCCTCCTGAGACTATTCTTCCACTCCAAGTAATAGCATGCAGGCAATAGTCAGTTAATGTAACTTATGCCCATTGATGAATTTGTTTGTTATTCTAAATAAAGTCAAAAAATTTAAATGTGCATTTTAATTTTGAACACATAATGCCTTATTTTAAACATGGACATTCTTTTATGATTTCCAAAGAAAAAGTATACTTTATTTAAGATCATTTTATACATGTAAATAGCTAAATAGAAGACCAGTGTGAAACTCTCAATTCTTTAAATCTCTTCATCAGACTTTGCATGATTTATTGCACCTTGTGGCGCATAGGAGTGGTATGCCACTATTTGTCAGGGCAGTTTCTTGGCAGCTTAAGATGTTCATGAAGTTTTTGTTTTAAAATGAACATATGATAAAGTAACAATGGCTAAATCTGGGCTTCTCAAATACTATATAACATGACATTCCAGTTACACAAATAATAGGTACGTGTAGTCAGGAGAATAAATGTAAAATTTTAATAGCATCTTACTTGTTTCATAGTACATGAAATACTTTCATAAATATTACATCATTTTGATTATAAAACCAGCCTTATAAGGTAGATAGAGTGTGCTTCATATTTGAGTCTTATATGTGTGTTTTCTATAGTGGTTGCCCAGACTTGCACAGCTAATAAAATGGCAGAGCCACTTGGAACTGCTTTAAGTCAAGTTTGTTTCCACCTGCTGTTTATTTTCCTAACTAGAAGTCCAGTGCACGAATTTGTGCATCATTGGGGTCCCTCGGCCTGGCCTGCGGGAACAGGCTAAAACTGGCTCTCCGACATCACCTGAGGGGTCCTGGATTGCAAGAGGGTGCAGGCCAGGCCGAGGGACCCCACTGGTGCATGATCGGGGCCAGGTGCCGGGATCCAACCCCAGCAGGTCCAGGGGTCCCCAAAGGTGTGGATGGAGTCGGCGAAGAAGGAAGGACACGGAGACAGTGTTCAGTTGATCAGCAGCCTAGCCAGGATCTCCAGCCAGGATCTCCAGCCAAGTTTTGGTCTGGATCTCCAGAGAGGTTCTGGTTCAGATCTCCAGCCAGGTTCTGTGTCCATGTTCTCTTGCTAGGTTCTCCAGGTTCTCCAGCCAGGTTCTGTAGCCATGTTCCCTCGCTAGGTTCTCCAGCCAGGTTCTGTCCAGGTTCTCCAGCCAGGTTCAGTCACCAGGTTCTAGTCAGGTTCTCTTGCCAATTTCTGTAGTCAGGTTCAGTCCAGGATCTTTTGCCATGTTCTCTCCAGCGAAGTTCTTCTGTCTGTAGGTTCTGTGTAGGTTCTGTCTTCTTAGTTCTGTGTTCTAAGCTCTGTATTCTAAGTTCTGACTTGTTACATCTGTATTTATACCAGTTGATTCAATCCTATCAATCTCTATTACAAAGGTTAGGGTGTTTCTTATCTCCATTCCAGGGAGTAAAGATTATGTAGCTTAAGCATGATTGTTCATAGTTAAAGTGATTAATTACCCGCCTGGCACTTAGTTGAGGGGTTTTATTCCCTCCCTAACTTCAGGGGAAAATCCCTACCTGGGGAAACAACCTTTCTCAGAGAGGAGACCTTGGTTAAAACACATAGTGCCAAGAAGGTGAGCAAACAAATTAAGAACAGTATACCATATATGCCAGGTCCTTTGAAACAGCAAGGATGGACCGGCTCCCGGCAGCCAGGGAGGGATGGGGGAGGTTGGTCAGCTGGGTAGGGACTGCAGGAGGGCTCCAGGGCATGTTGGGCCCGTCTGGTTCAGTACCAATTGGCCGGACCAAAGTAGCAAGCTAACCTTCTGGTCGGAGCGTCTGCCCCCCTGGTAGTCAGTGCACATCATAGCGAGCGGTTGAGCGGCCTTAGCATATCATTAGCATATTACACTTTGATTGGTTGACTGGCTGACCGGACACTTAGAATATTAGGCTTTTATTGTATAGGATGGCCAAAGGAATTTCAAAAACCATCTAATCATATCCCCATATGTCAAGATGAAGAAACATCCCCATAGGGGTACAGTGACTAATCCAAGTTACTGTGCAGTTAGTGGTAAAGTCCTAGAAACCGAAACCTCCTGCCTTTGGAATTTTTCACTAAACCATATTAACTTAAGGTAAGGGCATCCTATTAGGAGAGGAAGCGGAGAATGCTGCTAATATGGCTGTTCATTGCCTTGGAGTCCTGCCTCATGGACAAATCGTTGGGTGTGACCACATGTGTCACACACAGTCCTACAATGTCTTGTTCATGATGCTAAAGATGCAAGTGTATTAGGAAAGAAACATCAGTGCAACCAGCATCCACCCTCCCTCTCCCCACTGCCACCACCACCCCCATGAAATTGTAGACCCTAGCAGCTCCTCCACAGCCCTATGTTAAGGCAGGGGAAGCCACCACTTGAAAAAAATATGGCAAAGAGAAAAAGTCTGGCAAGACGATTGCTGAAATGGAATCACTTTTCCTAGGAAGCATTATTATTTATTATTAAAATATTTATGTAACATTTTGGATCCATGTAACTGTTTTTAAAGCTCACCATCCTCTTTTTATATTGTTCCATATATTCAAACAAATACCTCTTTAGGACAGGTAGGAATTAACACTAATATAGTATTATATATAATGTACATTCCTATTTAAATTAACTAATAAAGTTAAATAAATAAAACTGACACATTTAATTTGATCATGCAGAATAACATAAAGCTCCAAGCAATTATCTTGGTTGTGCCAACAGACACCTCATATCCCCACACAAACGGGAACGCCCACAGTGAGCCCTGCTCCGCAGCAAATGTGCTTGGGCTCACTACCCCCTTTGCAACTCCTCTGCTCCCTCATTCAGCTTCGCACTCCTGGCCAGCACTGCGGTGATGGGACCGCAGCCTAGCCTGTAGGACCAGATGGGTTGAGAGTCTCTGTCAACACCAGTACTATTTTGTACCACTGATTAAAATACTTTTAACATTATTCTTAGTCAACTTTTTATTATAGAAGTAAAACTCTGATAACTTAATAAACTATTTCTTCAAAGTTATTGGCCTTTTTAAGAGTCTTAACCACTATTCTGTGTATCAGTCAAGAGAATGGGCTTTGAAGTTAAACAACCCTGAATTGAAATCCTAAATATTCCATTTATTAGCTATGGGATCTTAGACAAGTTACTGGACTTTGCTTAACCTCAGCATCTGTAAAATAAAATCTGCCCATCAGGGTTATTGTGAAGATTAAATAAGACTATACATGTAAAGCTATTAGCATAGTGCCTGGGACTGAATGAACACCAAATAAATAATAACTATTGTGTTTACTTTTCTATAAAAATTGCCAGGGTTCACAATGATATGGCAATTTTTGGTTTTACAAATGTAATGACTGAGGCTAAATATGCCCACTGGGTAGTTAATTGTCATGTATTCATTCTTTCATTTGGCAGCTCTGGTTGAGAGCCTGCCACGTACTAAACCTTATATTTGCTACAATAACAACTAAAACCCCTTCCCCTGTCAAGGATAGTTAATTCAATTATATGCATCGATAACAAATTCTTTGTGCATCACTTCTGTATCTTATAAATGTCTGCCTCCTCTCCTGCTGAAGTACCAACCCACTGATAGTAGAGACCACATCTTACTTGCTCAGCATCACAGTGCCTCGTTAATACACTGTCTGGCACTTAGTCAGAACTTAATAAATATGTGCTAAATTGACTTGAATGAAATGGAATCACTGTTCCTAGGAAGCATTATTATTTATTATTAAAATATTTGCCAGGGCTGGTTTGGCTCAGTGGATGGAGCGTCGGCCTGCGGATTGGGGGGTCCCGGGTTCGGTTCCGGTCGGGGGCATGTGCCTGGGTTGCGGGCGCATCCCCAGTGGGAGATGTGCGGGAGGCAGCTGATAGATGTTTCTCTCTCATCGATGTTTCTAGCTCTCTATCTCTCTCCCTTCCTCTCTGTGAAAAATCAATAAAATATATTAAATAAAAAAATAAAATAAAATATTTATGTAATATTTTGGATCCATGTAACTTTTTTTAAAGCTCACCATCTTCTTTTTATATTATTCCATATATTCAAACAAATACCTCTTTAGGAAAGATAGGAGTTAACACTAATATACTATTATATATAATATATATTCCTATTTAAATTAACTAATAAAGTTAAATAAGTAAAACTGACACACTTAATTTGATTATGCAGAATAACATAAAGCTCCATTGTAGAGTATTGTAACAAATGGATTATTCAACAAAGAATCAATCCTGGCCATGAATTTACCCCTCAATTCCGTCTCTTATAGGTTTTGATTTTTAAAGGTCTCTTCCCCTTCTCCCTCTAATACCAGAGATTGGTACAATTTTAGCCAAAAAATTCTGTGGCTGAGATAGTATGAAATAATATTCAATTTTAAAGCTGTGAGTCAATAACACAATTTCAAAAAGGGGAGTCACCCTCTATAATGAATGTTTCCTCATTCATTAAAGCCAGAATTCACATACACAGTCTACTATGCATAAGAATTTTTAAAAACCATTGATAAAAGGATATAATTCCACTAGGTATCCAGAACCTCAAGCAATTGATTTCAAGTAGGTGCCGCCTGATTGCTTCTCACCTTATTTATATGCAGAAATCTCAGCTCCCACTCCTGTTAGTGGCAATCTTATTAGCGCGCTGCATCCTACATTAGTGGCTGTCATCTCTGCTCAGTGAGCATCTAAGGCTAACTTCATGATCCACAAAGTGGAACATAAAACTGAGGAAATTATCTCACTTATCCTGACAACATCCAAATATTTGCCACTATCACTGTAGATGGTGTGACAAATAGACATATTTACATTCTGGTTACCTGGGAAAACAGTTCCAGGAAGAAAGCCCACAGCTGAATATTAATTTTTGTAATAAGAGAGTACAAGGAAGACATGGATAAAAATCTTATTGGGGCAAACTCTTCAAAATGGAGGCTTCTTCTTTGGGGAGATTAGGCATCCTCTTCAGAAAAATTGATGCCTGGTTCTCTGCCATTTCCTATCTTTGTCCGAGACTGAGGGTTTAAATGGAGCATGAAGACTTGGGGCCCCCTGTCAGATTGGTGATGGGTTTGTAGGAGTTCATGTTAATGGTGACACCTGAAGTAGAAAAATAAATTTATAAACCTTTGTATTCTAAATTACATTCAAACACCACAAATACTTGCTGTACTGGGTCCTTCTAAAAAGGTGTTTCAAGGGATTAGAAGATACTAACGAGGGTGTGAGTAAGCATTATAAAACAAAGAAATGGATACCTTGAAGCAAAGAACTAGTCAAATGCTTAATCCATCCAAGTGTTTCCTGGGAGGGTTTTCAATATGCTTTATTTGAAGTACATGTAAGGGTATGAAATTTATCAAGGTTTAGAAAAAGCCATAGTAAATCCCCTTGTTATTTTAGTCATAATTTTGGACTGTGAAATAACTCTAATATGAAATTACAAATCAAAACATGCATTGAAGTTCTGTATAAAGTAATGCTAAATGGCTGTCTTTCTTAAACAGAATTTACTCTAAATATCACAAATATTTTTTTATTATAAAATACATTAAACATTTTAGTTGATCTGACTTGATATCTGGGCTTAGAAATGAGTCTTTTATTGATTCTGGTAACATTAATTAATTAATTCTAATAAACATTAATTACAGTAAATATTGGACATATCTTTGCTAGATGCTTCAAGACACAGGTCTGTGACCACCAGTGGAAGAAGAAAAATTGCAGAGAAACTAAGTTGCCATGCATGTTATATATCATGAGAGAAATGTAGAAAACAAATTGCTATGCTACTCAAAGCAGGGGAAAATCACCACTATTTGTGAAGACCAAAATAGACATCATTGAAGAGGCAGCACTTATATTGGCCCTGATGGATGGTGAATTTGATGGGCACTGAGGCATGGTTAGGAATCTGACAAGAAATAAAGCAAAAATCATAATGACAAAGAGCATGGGGTCTGTTCTTCCATCAATCAGCTATGTGGTTTAGGGCAAGTCATTTAAACTCTCTCATCTTGTTGTTTTTTTTTATAAATGGATCTAGTGATAATACATACCTGTTAGGATAGTTGTATAATTAAATAAATCATTATACACAAAGTGCTTAGATTATTGCCTGGTACATAAAAGAGTTAGTTACTGTTATTCTGTGTAGAGTAAAGGCATGATTAAAAAAAAATGTGTACAGAATGACAGATAATTGCTTGGAGTATAAGGCATAAACAAGGGAGTAATAAAAGATAAAACTGGAAAAATTAATTGATGTGTATTGTAGAGAGCACTGATTACCAGAGAGGAATTTACTCTAAATTATGTAAGAAGTAGGGAGCCAGTAAAGTTTTGGTTTACTTTTGACCAGGTTAAATAAGAGTAGCACTTTAGGACTAATGTGATCTTGGTGCAAAGGATGGTTTGATGGTGAGATAGACAAAATGTAAAACACAAGCTATTGCCGAAAGCAGACAAGAAGCAATAAGAGACTAGCTAGGGTAGCAGCAGCAAAAATGAAAAAGATAAGACAGATTCTCTCATCTGTTCATGTTTTAAATTAAATAACCTACATATCAGGACAATTTTTAAAATGATGAATCTGTTTCAAGTCTAGGAAACTTTTATGTCATTAAATAAAATAGAAAATTCAGGATAAGACACTCTCACGCAGTGAGAATGGGCAGCTTACCTTTGGATATGCTGAGTTTAAGGTGCCGAGGGGACATCCTACTGGCACTTATAACTATGTATCTGGAGATGACAGTCAGAAAGTACCTGCATAGAGTTAACAGTTGAAGAAACAAGAATAGAGAAGACATCTGGGAAAGAGGAAGAGAGAAACAGAAATGACTCCAAAAAATAAAACCTTAGGAAACCCCACAAACAGCTAGAAAGCAGGCGAGGACCAGGCATGAGAAGTGGACAGAGCACCTGTGGAGGCACGGAGGCCTGAGGGGCATCAGTTCTTTCCCACCATCTTATGTCCTCTGAAAACAAGCCCACCCAACTGAAACCCACAGCTTTAAGCGAAAAGGAAACCTTCTCCTTAAGTCATGCTTCTCATCACTTTTTACTTTCACTGTGAAAAAGTCTTAAAAATCCTTCCTGAATATAAGACTTCACTTGGTCTCAAGTTCAAACTCTGACCCTATGAAAATTAAATTATAAAAGCAGGTCTTATATTTATGCTTAGGGACATAGGGATCACTTTCTCTGCTCTGACTTAAGTTTATTACCAAATAGTAATTATGATGATAATTACAATATCTAAATAATTATATATGCCTTGCATGTATCTCTTTTTACAATAACTGCACCTTTCAAGAAGAAAATATTTCCTATACTTTAATCTGTCTTTTTGAAATGAGGAATGTTTCCATATCTGAAAAGAGCCTATAGAATTAAGGAAACATGAAATCAATAAAAATCCTTTTCTTCAAGGAAATAAAATTGGATGTGTCAGTTCCAAACTGGCATTGGTAGCCCCTGCTACCACTTTATCCCCCTCCCTCCTCATATTCAATTTTTTCCTGACACTAAAATTGATCCCATTACCTGGGTTTCCTTTCATCTCTCTCCAGCCCCATTAATGCCTATCTGCTATCCCAGACCATTTGTTTTCATTGTCTCCTTACCTGTGGCATCTCTGAAACACTCAGCCCACAGTCCCAGAATTTTTGTTCAATCTTTATTGTTGAAAGTATTACCTATGTCCCTTTTCTTTCCCCAATGACCCCGTCTAGCCCCCCTCCCCATCCCCTGCCCCAGGCCTTCACCACACTATTGTCTCTGTCCATGGGTTATGCATATATGTATACAAGGTCTTTGATTGATCTCTTCCCACCCACCCACCCCCTTCAGTCCAAGAATTAATGGTGAAATAATAACTCTTGTCTTTTCTTTCCCTTTTCTCCTTTCTACCATCAGAAAGGGACTTTTCATTTTAATGTGTCCCTTGGATCATCTTAGAAACTAAAGCCTTGCTCACACCTCATTACCTTTGATCAGTTCCTATTTATGTAACTTATTTACTTTTCTATGTTTACTCCTTTTTTTTATTCAACTATAATTTATCAAGCATTATTGTAGAGAACATTAATTGTTTGTACATCTATTTCTTCCCTTTTGGGCCCCCTCCTTTTCCTTGAAAGAACCACTTCATTCCTACTCTTAGTAGAATTAGCTTGGATAGGGCCCCAGGGGTAGAATATGTGACCTGGGCATAAAGGAATTATAACATTTCAGAACCTGAAGCCACAATCATTGGTATAGGAATGAGCAAATAACCCAATTCAGGCCAATTAGAGTAGGTCCAAGAAATTTTTGTGAGAACTACAGGGTCTCTCTTCTTAGGAGTCTATGATAGGAATCTGAAGTTTCTTCGTGTCATCCCTGAGATTTTCAGGCAAATAAACCAATATATTCCTTCAAAAAAAAACTAGTTTGAGTTGGTTTGTGTCACTTACAGCCATTTCTATGATGTATGTACTATGAGTCAGGCACAGAAATAAAGTAGATATATTTCTGACCACAAAGATCTTACAATGTAGTAGATAAAATAGATGCACTGTATTTTTCCGTGTATAAGACGCTATTTTTTTCTAAAATTGCTAGACTTAAAATCAAGGGGCATCTTATACACAAAAGTCAGCAAAGGAAAGAGCTACCAGAGTGGCAGGTGCATAGCTGCCCATAGCTTGTCAAACAGGCTTCCTCCAATCACGAGCCTTATTGTTACTGACGTCACTGATGCCATAATTGGAGATGGAGGTGGAGCGTGCACAGATGCAACAGGGACCAGAGCGTTCTGAGCCCATAAAGATGTCATGAAACAAAAAGATAAATACCGGTAAGCATTGTCTTACTCTGCAAAATTCAAACTGAATGTCACCAGCTATGCAAAAGAGCATGGAAAAAGAGCGGCAGAGAGACAATTTAGACCTCTTCCCACTGAGTGTATGATCAGATCAGACAGCGGAGAAAACAGGAAAACAGTCTCCTTAAGATGCCAAAAAAGAAGAAAGCCTTAAAAGAAAACCCAGCAAAATGGGCAAACTTGGAGCAGAGGCTTAAGACTTGGATTATGGAGCAGCGCCAGAGTGTCTTATGTGTGTCAACCAAGCTTATTCAATGTCAGGCAAGAATATTTGCAAGCGAAATGGCATTGCTGATTTTACAGGAAAGGCAAATGGTGCTTTGATTTCATGAGGAGAGAAGGGTTGGCCATGAGAACATGAACAAAGTTGGCTCAGAAAATACCACCAGTGTGAGGATGAGGAGAAAAAGGAACCCTTCTGCACTGCTGGTGGGAATGCAGACTGGTGCAGTCACTGGAAAACAGTATGGAGTTTCCTCAAAAAGCTAAAAATGGAACTCCCATTTGACCCAATGATCCCATTTCTAGGAATATATCCCAAGAAACTAGAAACACCAATCAGAAAGGATATATGCACCCCTATGTTCATAGTGGCACAATTCACCATAGCTAAGATTTGGAAACAGTCTAAGTGCCCATCAGCAGATGAGTGGATTTAAAAACTGTGGTACATCTACACAGTGGAATACTATGCTGCTGTAGAAAGGAACTCCTACCATTTGCAACAGTATGGATGGACCTGGAGAGCATTATGCTAAGCGAAATAAGCCAGTCAGAGAAAGATAAACATCACATGATCTCACTCATTTGTGGAATATAATGAACAACATAAACTGATCAACAAAAACAGATCCAGAGACAGAGAAGCATCGATCAGACCGTCAAACCTCAGAGGGAAGGTAGGGGAGGGTGGGGGTAAGGAGGAGAGATCAACCAAAGGACTTGTATGCATGCATATAGGCCTAACCAATGTACACAGACACCAGGGGGGTGAGGGGTGTGTGTGGAGGGGGGCAATGGGGGGATAAGGACACATATGTAATACCTTAATCAATAAAGAAAAAAAGTAGAGATCTGATAAATATGAAAAAAGTTAGTATCTGTCAAATATGAATGATAACTATGTTAATATTTGGCAATTTTCTGTTCGTTTGAAATATTTCACAATTCAAGGTAAAAATAAATTTAAAAATAACAAGTGAAAAAAAATGCCACCAGTGTATGAGGATGATCTCACATATATAGACAGTGATTCAGAAGACAGCAGTGATACAAAAGAAGTTGAAGAAATTGATATGTAACGGAACTTACAATGATGAAGAAGAGAGCAGTGATGCAACAAAGGCTGAATAAAGGAATATGCTGCATAATATCATAGTACTGGTATGTAAACATTACCTGCATTAATTACTAAATAAAAATGTGTTCGGTTTTATGTTTAAAATATTGATTTCTTAATTTTGGGTTGGAAAAGTAGGGGGGCATCTTATACATGGGGGCATCTTATACATGGAAAAATATGGTACGTAAAGACCACAGATCACCAAAATGTACCTTGGACTCCAAGGTTTAAAGAACTGGTTGAACTACTTTGTATTCCAGATGAAGAGGTTGGAGTATATTCACATGCAGAGGAGGAGTTTTTACAATAGGTGCCATTCTATCGACAATGTAAAAATAAATAAGTAAGCTCCAAACTAGACAGGAGAATTCATAAACTGTAATACAATAGCAAAATGGACTATAATTCAGCAGAGAATTCACAACTATGTGAATAACCCTGAATGAAAAAGTAGATCATAGGTGAATACATACAGTAAGCTACCATTTATAACAAAGTTCAAAAACAAGAGAACTCTAAAAATGAGATATATATATATATATATATATATATATATATATATATATATAAAATTTTTTCAAACACAATTCTAGATAGTGATTACTTAGATTAAGTGTGGAAGTTAGCCAGGGGTTTGCAATGAACAAGTGATCTAAGGCAGCCTAAATAATATTGGTATGAGTTGTGGATGAAAAAGGGGTTCTATGGAAAGTAACTTCATAGGGTGATCCAATCATGAATTCCTAACTGGGCAGGTCATTGTGGGTAGTGATGCCCCAGACATATAAATTCAATCCTAAAAGGCTTGCCTTTGCCTTAAGCAAACCCTGTGTATTGTTTCTAAATATCTAGATTAGCACATCTTTGAAATGTCCCCTTTCTGACTCCTCTCTCTAAAGTGTGAGCACTCTGAAGAGAGCACTTAATCTGAACTATCATGTAATTCGCTCAGCTACTGGCTTTCTCCCACCTTCCTGTCCTCTTCCTGAAGTCCAGATGCATAAAAGAAACAGCAAACTGTAATTCTCCAGAGCATCTGAGCTCTTGCTTCCCAGCAATTGTCCTCAGTTTGGCTCAAATAAAATCTTATGAGTTCTTTAAAAAAAAAAAAGATAATAATAATAATAATATTGGTAATATTCCACTGTTTAAGTGTAATGATGGCCTCTTGGGTGTCCAGTTTTTAGTCATGCTTTATAAATTATACATAATATATATTTTATGTAGCAAATACTTTTTAAAACATGCTTTTAAGAATAATCTCCCAAATGTGCCAATTCCCACATATTTACTTTCAAAGTTTATAATTAAAAAACCTATCACTAAACTTGTTGACTCATATACTGCTAGAGTTTTAACAAATCTTACTATGATTAATTATCTGAATCCCTCTTCCAGATTCATGCAACTATAGTAGAGGATGACTGTAAGTTCAAATTAATATGTTTTCTTCCTGGTTCCATATTTCTACTATGTGATTTATATTTTCAGGATGATTCTATTTTGAATACTGAAAAAGAGATTCAGAAAATGACATTTACATCATTAATCCAAATATACATACAAACATCCCCCAAACACTTGTCAGTGAGTTCTAGCATCCCTCTAATAAAAACAATAGAGGAATGATTTGATGACAGCCACAGCTGCAGTTGTGTTGGACTCCTGGGTTTATTTCATTTGAGTTTAATTATTTCTAATGAAACCTCTCCCTCTGTTTTGGCCCTAACAAAGGTGTAGGATCACTTGAGCTGTGCCGGCAGGTCTCAACTTGTAAGCACAAGTGGCCTCTTTAACCCGCAGGCGTGCTGCCTGCCACCTGTTACAGGCAGACAGGGAGCGATTAGGGCCTGTGGGTGTAACTCAGTTGTGTCTGTCAACATCAGTCAATGCCAAGCTGTGGGGACAATTGTCAAAATATAGGATCATGTCCTGCTTGTGAATTAGCTTTTCATACCATTCAATCATGTTACCAAGTACCTACCACATACAAGGCACTCAACCAGGTGTTTGGAGTAATTAAAAGGATGAGCCCAGGTTCCCGCTTTGAGAAATTATTTCTGAGGTACATGTTCGAGCAGTGGTACTTAAACTTTACCTTGCATTAGAATCACCTAGATGGTTTGTTACAACACAGTTTCCTGCGTCCCATCAAAAAGGTTTCTGATCCAATAGATCTGGAATGGGGCTCAAGAATTTGCATTTCTCATGTGTTCCCTAGTGATTTTGATGCTGCAGCTCCAGGAACCAGATCATGAGAAGCACTGTGATAGATTACTTCATGGCCCAGGAAGTCTCTCAAGTTGTTGGCATACTTGATTACATGGTCACTGAAAAACTGACTTGAGAGAATGTTTCTTCCAAGTGTCTAGCAAATGTATTTTCAAAATATTATTGGCACTATTCATTATAGCAATAGTGTTTATTGTGGACACTTAGTGAGTCTTTATTACGTGACAGGCAGTGCTAGCTGCTTTCCATGCATTGCTTTAATGGATCCTCACAGAAACCCAGTTAGGTTGAGTTATCATCTCCGTTTTACAGATGAGGAAAGTAAGGATTAGAGATGTTAAGGAACTTGCCCCAGATCAAGGTTTCTCAACCTAAGCATTTGGCATTTGAGGCTGGATGATTCTGGGAGATGGGAGGAGGCTGGAGGAGATGCTGTGCTGTGTGTTAGAGGGTATTTGACAGCACCCCTGACCTCTACTCCTTAGATGGCAGCAGCACTCCCACTCAGTGTGACAAACAAAATGTCTTCAGACATTGTCAGCTGTCCCGCCTCTGGCTGTGAACTACTGCCCTAGATACACAATTTAGAAAATATCTAACCATTGAGCACCTTATCTATTGGGAGTTGTATATATTTTTACTTCAGAAGCACAGCACCTTAAAGCTGGAAAGAAAGTTGGGGATTATATGAATAAATTCACTCACCTTTGGATGAGGAACCCACAGTCCATAGAGATATGCCAGCACTCGGCCAAGAGCCAGGAGTAGTTCAGATCAATGCACAAACCTTTCTTCATTGCGCTGCCCCATTTATTCTCATGAGTAGTCCCAGCTTGTGTACTCATAAGTGTGTTTTACTCTCTACCAGCAAACGCTTGGAAAGCAAATGGCCTGACTCCTTCTTGTTGCATGCCAACTAGGTGGATGATAAAATGTAGTGGGATCCCTGGGGAAGTTTTACGAAAGGGCAGGTCCAAACAGAACAAATTGATGGCAGCCAAAGAGACTCCTGTAAACCTGCCTCTGAAAAAGACAGCTCTGTCAGTTAAAGCACATAGTTTTCCCAATATGAAGAAATCTGGTGGTCATATGCAGCTACAAAACCTGTAAATGTTAGCAAGTTGAATCACTCATCCAAGTAGTTTTTCTTGGCTGGAGTGCCGATTGCAATAATTGGATGAAGACATCGGCACTATTTTAAGCTGTCAGGTTAAATATCTGTATTTTGTAACTCATCTCGATAGCTAATCTTCATGGAAGTATGTGTTAATTGAGCAAAAAAGACATCTTTAAGATGGTTATCATAAGATAATCACACCCTGGGGTACTGTGGGGCAAGGAGTACTGCTCTGAATCTGAGCGTCTCCAAGAATATGATTATCACATGATGGCTGCGACACCTCCCCAAGTGCTCCCTCTCTGAGGGGCTGCCATCTGATTCAGGTGGCTTGTTTCAAGTCCCTCTGCTTCTCACAACAACACAGTCATCTCTTCCCAGGAGGCTGTGTGGTTTCTCAAAAGCAATGCCTTGGAGAAAGATACAGCATGCATATAGGCATAGCCAATGGACACAGACACTAGGGGGGTGAGGGCATTTGTTGGGGGGTGAGGGTGGCCGGAGAGAGGTCAATGGGGGGAAAAGGAGACATGTGTAATACTTTAAACAATCAAGAATTAAAAAAAAAATGATACAGTAAAGAAAATAGTGCCCTTCAGAACAAGATGATCACAGAGAAAATTAAACTTGTTTTCTTGAAAACACACAAACAACACATTCATTCTAGTCCTATTTCAGTGGCAGGCTTTCTCAAACCCCACATGGACACTTTTACTCTATGTACCTTCATTCCTCCTTCATTTTCAGCAGGTTATTGCCAACCAATCACCCTCTGCTTATAAAGTGTATCCCTTTTTTTCAAATGAACAACCTGTTTGACTTATATTTCGCCATGCATTGCCCAGGCCCCTGGCCAACTACCAGAGTTTTATTTTTCTCTGAAGACTCTTGCTTAATGCAGTACATTCTTGTCATTCTAAGATGATGATGCAAAAGACAATTTAATAGATTAAATCAAATACATTAATTTGCAAGGTTGAAAATGACCCTTATTCAGTTATGACAATTAACTCCCGCAAGCAACCAATTTGTATACAAAGATTTCTAAGTGTTAGCAGGTTATTGGGTTATATAATGTGATGAGTAGCAACAGAAGATCTGTTCTACAACAGTAACACTAGCATTAAGAGTTCTACAATTAATATATAAGCCACAGCAATATTTCTTAAAGGTGGTGTTACAGAAGTCAATATGGAATGAAAACGACATTTTCTTTATTTAAGACTTTCATATTTTTTTTTAAATTAAGGGTTGCTATTATTATAATGTTTACTTTTAAATATATAAACTGTGAACTAATGGTGAAAACACTTGAAAAATAGCCAGAAGATACAAGGAAAAACTCCCTACCAACTGTATCCCAGAATTTTATATATATAAAAAAAGTGAAGTGCTTTAAGACTGCTCTTTAAAACTCCAGTTAGAGGAAGGAAGAAGACTGTCAATCAGCAGTAATGTATAAAGATCTGAGGTACTGATGCATTTTCCTGCTTTGAGTGCATGAAGTCGTCTTTGTTTCGGGTTTCCTTGGCAACCCTTCTCAAAGTGTGTACAGGAAGAGCAGGTTCTAAATGGAGTCTGGTCTGAGAGGGCCTTTAAAAAAGGGAGTCTAAGTTCCCTATTTTTATTCCTTCAGAATGCATGTGTGTAATGAAGGATGTATAAGAAAGGAGAACACATTATGTTCCACACTCATGGCTACCTATGTGAGAGTGAGATAACGATTTTTGAAAGCCTGTGTTGTTTTCCTGGCTATGAGACATCAAAGGAGACATGGAGTTCCTGGAAAGTTATTTGAAAGATCGTTTTCAAGTCAGAGCTGCATCAATAGCCGAAGATGAGTGGGAGCTATTTGCCTTTGGTGATGCTCTAACTCCAAGTGACTTCTCTTCATAGAGATTTTCATGATGTCATCCTCAAGGACAAAAGCTTATAGGAATTGTTAACAATTGACTTTTTCATTTATAAAAGCAATACTTTGCTTAATCATTGCCTCTGTCTGTGGCCTCTACTTCACAACCTCCCATTTAAACTTTACCTCTACTAGATGACAGACAGAAACTGGTGGAGCTTGCCTAGAACCAGGCCCAGTGAACACGGCTCAGAATTTATCCTGTGCTACCTCCCTTAGGTCCTTCTTCAAACTTTCTTCTTACTTGGCTTTGTGACTGATGTTTTCTCTTCTGCTTTCTTATTTTTGCTGGTAGTGCTGGGCACTAGGATAAGGCAAGAGAGGCACTTGCCTGGGGCACAAAATGAGAGGGGCCACCAAAAATTTCGTAAGTGAAATAAATGATATTTTAGTGCACTATTTTTTAAAATCAAAATTAAAAGAAGAAAATCAATGATTAAAAAAAGGTCAAGCCCTGGCCAGTGTGTCTAAGTTGGTTAGAGCACCATCCCGTATACTAAAGGATCTCGGATTTGATTCTTCTCCCTTCCTCTCTCTCTAGAATCAATCAAAAACATGTCCTCAAGTGAAGATTTATTAAAAAGGTCAAAAACATAAATAAACAGGATCCATATTGATTAGATCAAGTCACTATTCATTAGAATGGTTTTATTTTCCCCACCCCACCATGCCATGCCCAAATCCTAAAGTTTCTATCATTAGTTATATTACTTCTATTTCAAGAATCTTTAACACATATATTACATGTTCCCATCATGCATGCACACACACACACTCACACACACATATGCATGCGTTTACACAAATACATTCATCATCTATTCTCATTCAATTATAGTTACAGGTATTCTTCAATAATCTCCTTGGATAGGGTATGTAGATAATACATCTTCTAATTCTTATGCATCCTCAAGTATTTTTCTTTTGCCCAAACAAGTGAGAAGTATCTTGACTGGATGTAGGATTCTTGGATTGCCTTTGACTTCTCTTTATATTTCATTCTGTTTTCCAGTGTTGTAGATAAGAGGTCTGATTGCCAGTTTGATTCTTATCTTTTTTTTAAAACAGATTGTTCCTTCTCTCTGGAAATCTATGCGATTTTTCTTTTAGCCTTTGAGCTCAAAGAGACTCTTGTTTATTCTTGATAATAATGCCTGGAACTCAGTGAGCTCTTTGAACCTCCGGTTCAAATCTTCCTTCAACATAGGCACATTGTTTTCTATTATTTGTCTAATTATTGCCTCTTCTTCATTGATTCTTAATTCTCCTTATGGATCTTCTATTATTTGCATCTTGAGTGCCCTGTATCTTTCCTCCAAAATCACTTATCTTTTCCCTCCTATTTTCTCTAGCCTCTTTCATTCAGAAGTGTTTTTCTTCCCATTTAATTTTCCAGGCCACTGAATCAGAATTCAGTGGTGACTATTTTTCTCTTTTAATTTATGTATTTATTTTTTTAATTTCAAAAGTATGAGTTTTTTCATTCCAAGAATTTGAGAGATTTTATATTATATTGGGGGCCCGGTGCATGAATTCATGCACCTTGAAAGGAACTGTGGGCTACTAGGCTGTGGTAGGAACAGGGGCGGGGGTCTCGCCCATCCTCTGTGCCCCTCCCACCACAACCCCCAGTCCCCTGTCTGCCGGCAGCCACCACCACTCCCACGTGCTGATTGCATGGAGTGATTGGGGCCAGCACCACCAGCGGGTATGAGCGGGGCCGGCACTGTCAGCAGGTGTGAGCGGTAGCTGTTGTCAACGGGTGCGAGTGGTGGCTGCTGCCCTGATCACCCCTCAGGAGCAGGAGGAGGTGGAGAAGCCCTCAGGGGTGATCAGGGCTGGCAGCCACCACTAGCACCCACTGATGGCACCAAGTGATAGGACCAAAGCCGGGCACTGGCAATGGGTGCAAGTGGCAGCTCCAGTGCTGGCAACAGGTGCAAGTGGGGCCGGTGCCAGCAGCAGGTGTGAGCACCAGGCAGGACCGTGGCACGTGGAAGCAAAGAATTTTCAGTAACCACCAGAGGCTTGCCCTGATGACAGCAACCAGCACTCCACCTTGGTCTGGTGCCCCCGCTCACCTGCTCCACCATCCCGCCACGGCCAACACCCGCCATGTTCCGCACACACACCCTGGTGATCAGCACATGTCATAGCAACCAGTTGTTCGGTTGTTTGGTTGTTCCGGTTGTTCTGCCATTCGGGCTATTGCATATTAGCCTTTTATTATATAGGATTTGAACCTCAAGTTCTTTTATTAAATTTTGTTCAAATTGTTTTCAGTTTCCACTAGTAGTTCTATTTCTTTTAGGAGCTATATATGCTCTCTTTATATATAAATATATTTTTAATGATTTCAGAGAGGAAGGGAGAGGAAGAGAGAGATAGAAGCATCACTGACAAGGGAGAATCATTGATCAGCTGCCTCCTTCATGCCCCTGACTAGGAATTGAGCACAAAACCTGGACATGTGTCCTTGACTGGAAGCAAACCCAGGACCCTTCAGTCCACAGGCTGATGCTAGGCACTGGAGCTACATATTCTTGATGCTGTTCTTCACCTATCATTACCAGTTCCCCTAGTTTTCTTTATCAACTTCTGACTGATTCTCAGACCTGACATCTGGAATTTAGGGTGTCTTAAAGAGAAGCATTCTGCATCCACAATAATCCCCAGCAGTTAATTTGTCAGGTTGCATTGGAAGAAAAAACCTCATCTCCTCACTCCCCTGAAGTCAAGGTTAGGGTTCCTCCAGCCTGCAAAGTAGGATGCCTACATTTACCTGCTCAGCTCCTGGAAGCTTACAGTTTCTTGGGAAGGCCTGTTCTTCCTCTGGAGATGGATGAGGATGACCCAAGGATGTACCTAAGCTGAACCCACTCCAGGATGCATGGCATTCTGGTCCTCACACCTGAATCTTCTGCTGCAGTCTGCAGCTCTCCTCAGGTGCAGAGAGCACAAAGTTTCATGCTTGCTACCCCTCCAGCACTCCTAGAGGCCTTGCATGTCCTGCACTGGAGCCAAGCAACTCCCAGTGTGGGACTTAAAGTGAATTGGACAAGGAGGGCAGTACCTATTGATTCAAACTCCCATTTTCCAAAAATGTTTAGGTGTTCAATTTTTTTAATCCTCCAAACTTTCCTTTTTTCATTATTTCAATTAAAGTCATTGGGATTTCATGTTGCTCTAGTGTAAAATGCCAGTCATTTTTGTTAGTTCCTCTTCCTTATGACCCTCTTTCAGTTGGCCTACAAATATTTTCTTAATTGTATCCCTACATAACCTCTTTAATCTATTTCCTCCTTTACATTTCCAGCTGCCATATTAATTTTCAAGTCTTTATTAGACCCACCCTAAATTCTTGCATTAACTTTATAACTGACTTCTTTCCGTCTAATATACTCTGTATAGGATGTTTGTTTGTTTGTTTGTTTTTGTCTGTGCCCAGGTTTAGTTTTAAGAGAAAACAAACACAATTGCAAGAAAAATGGGAATGCTTAGGGATGGTTGAGGCTGACCATATTTAATAATCCTCACTGGGACAGGGTTGGAAATTATTTGACAGATTCCCTAAATCAGAAAATCAGAGATTCAGATGCAAATGATCAAAGTGTGAGATTGTCACCTACCCCAAGGCCACAGATAAATAGCATTCTGAGCCCCGTGGTAAATCTGGGAAGTAGAACCCTGTGAAAGGCAGCTGTGACAGGTGGTGTCTGTCAGACACCAATTTTTGGGCTTGTCCTGCTCACTTCACAGGTTCGTGGCTTGGAGGGATAGCAGGCAGCTGGCTCAGGAGAACTCTGAGGAAACCTGGTGGGGACAAGGATTGTTGAAGGGGCAGGCTCATTTGTACTTTTTGGTGGGAAATTCCCACCAGCCTTGCCCCTTGCTGTCCAAGTTGCACACCCAATGGATGACCTATAGCTACTAATGCACAATTGTGACTGAGTGATTCTCATTATTTACTGAAACCAAATCACCCCGGGTTTTCTTTCATATATGTTGATGAATTTATCACACACACACACACACACACACACACACACACACACACCTCCTACTCCTCCTCTAGGACATTTTTTAATTATGGCATACACTTTCCCAAGTCCTGGTTAGGCTTATCCTGTTCTTTTCTCCTCTTTCAACTCCATCTCTTCTCCAACTCTTACTTATCCTCCAAAGGCTCAACTCAGATGTCACTACTATGAGGCCTTCCCTGGTCATTTGTCTAATTTAATATCTACCACTTTCATTCTTTTGCAGCATTTTCTTCAAACCTTTATTATAATTTTCATTTTATTTGCTAGAATTTCTAAACTATGTAAATCTTGAATGCAACAATTATGTGTGACTTACCTTTGCTTTTTTCCCTTCTACCTGGAACATGGTAGGTACTTCTATAGTAGTGAATTGAATAAAACTGTTCAGAGCAACTATATTTGCCAGGGAGCTAGTGCTTGAGTAAAAGATAAAATAAACAAAGACCCTGTACTCAAGGGTTCAAATGCCAAGTTCTATATTGCGATATTGCAATTAAATTATCTGATGTGTATCTATATCTGTATATATACTAATAGATATCTCCATCTAAATGCAGAAACCTCCTGGAAAGGGCTGCCTCACTGTTTTGCCTCCTAATCTGCCTTTGGAAAGCTGATGAATACCAGGTCCAGAGATCACATCAGGGCAGAGGAAGTAGACCCCCAGAGGAAATTAAAATTCCATGTTTCAACAATTACAATGTTGAAATTGCAGATCAGGTAAGCAATTTATTTTAAGTCAGTGTAAATAATTACGCTTTAGAAGAGAGGTCAAGAAAGAAGCAACTAAGAAGAAAAATAGGCTAAGGCACCTTACTGGTGTGCCTATGGCTCCCTTGATTTGGGTTCCCACCTAACTGTAAACAATTCTGTTTGGAGCTTCCCAAAGGAACAGTGAGGTGGAGATAGACAATAGGTATATCGTGGACAAAGGGCTGAGGATCAGATGAAGGCATTTCCCAAGAGCAAATTGTTAAACTGAACTGCTATATCAGCCCCATCCCTTCATCTCTTCCCAAAACCTAGAAACTAAAGATAGTTTATCTTTAGCCAATTTTCCTTTTTGCCATTGCCCTTTCAGAATCACCCTCAGAAGCTGTCTCAGCACCCTTAAGGTCCAAAAACTTCTTCCACTACATCTGTCCAGTACCCAAAGCTTTATTCCAAAGCTTTCTTCCCTCCACCCCATCAAAACATGATCTGTTTTTAGGAGAAACCAAGATGGCGGCATAGGTAAACACCGGAGATTGCTGCCTCACACAACCACTTCAAAAATACAACTAAAAGATGGAACGGACATCATCCAGAACCACAGGAAGGCTGGCTGAGTGGAAATTCTACAACTAGAAGGAAAGAGAAAAGCATACCGAGACTCAGAGGAGGTGCGGTGCGGAAGTAAAATACAGAGGTACAGAGGCGCATGCGGAGAGGGTTGGCAGCTGAGGACACAGTTGTCTTTTTCAATCAGAGGGAGTCTCAGGCTCTGAGCTCCAGTTCCAGGCGAGTCTCTGGGGACCCAGACTCATACGGGAGAAATTGGACTGTCTGGCATCGGTCGGAACTCGAGGGCAGCTTTCTCTCGGGAGTGCTTGCAGTGATTGCCCGGACACTGAGAAGCAGGTCCTCTGAGGGCATGACTGAGAGCAGCCATAACTGCTCACTCCACCCTGTTGATCCCCTGGGATCCCGCCCTGCCCAAGCCACGGAGGCTTTTGCATATGAAAGGCCTGGCCCTTTGCAATCTGATAATTACCTAACAAACTGCAGCTGGCCCAAGGCCCCAGGGCAACTTGCATTGCATCACAGCTGGCTCCTGCTGGGTAGCCTCAGGCAAAGGCTAGATTAGCACCTCCTTAGAGATCCAGGAGCCAGTGTGCCTGGTGGTCAGAGTAGGACCATCCAGATTGCAGCTCCTTGGATTCATAAAGGACACACTCAGGGGGCAGACTTGGTGAGCACCAAAGCCCCATTGAAGCAAGTCTTGCCCCATAAGGGTATCTCCAGCACAGAAGTTCTCCCACTGCAGACACAGCTGATTCTCACAGCCAATTGTCCTGGAGGTCAATCCCTCCCAGTGTTACTTACGACAATCAAGGCTTAACTACAACAAGACTGTGCACAAAGCCCACAAGGGGGAACACCAAGAGTGTCTACCTCAGGTAATTGGGGAAGCTGAGCCACTGGGCCCTATAGGACACCTAGTACAGAAAGCCACTCTATCGACACAGCGAAGCATAAAAAAATGCGAAGACAAAGAAACAGGACACAAATGACAGAAATGGAGGAAAGCAAACTACTGGATATAGAGTTCAAAACCGCACTTATAAGGTTTTTCAAGAATTTTCTAGAAACCGCCGATAAACTTAATGAGACCCTCAAGAAATCTAATGAGACCCTCCATGTTGTGATAAAGGACTATAAATTAAGCATACACTGACTGAAATAAAGAATATTATACAGACTCCCAACAGCAGACTAGAGGATCACAAGAATCAAGTCAAAGATTTGAAATACAAAGAAGCAAAAAACACCCAACAGGAAAAGCAAAATGAAAAAAGAATCCAAAAATATGAAGATAGTATAAGGAGCCTCTGGGACAGCTTCAAGCGTACCAACATCCGAATTATAGAGGTGCCAGAAGAAGAGAGAGAGCAAGATATTGAAAGCCTATTTGAAGAAATAATGACAGAAAACTTCCCCTACCTGGTGAAAGACATAAACTTACAAGTCCAGGAAGCACAGAGAACCCCAAACAAAAGGAATCCAAAGAGGACCACACCAAGACACATCATAATTAAAATGCCAAGAGCAAAAGACAAAGAGAGAATCTTAAAAGCAGCAAGAGAAAGAAAGTCAGTTACCTACAAGGGAGTACCCATAGGACTGTCAGCTGATTTCTCAACAGAAACTTTGCAGGCCAGAAGGGAGTGGCAAGAAATATTCAAAGTGATGAATATCAAGAACCTACAACCAAGATTACTTTATCTAGCAAAGCTGTCATTCAGAATTGAAGGTCAGACAAAGAGCTTCACAGATAAGAAAAAGCTAAAGGAGTTCATCACCACTAAACTAGTATTATATGAAATGCTGAAAGGTATCTTTTAAGAAGAGGAAGAAGAAGAAAATGGTAAAGATACAAACTATGAACAACAAATACACATCTATCAACAAGTAAATCTAAAAATCAAGTGAATAAATAATCTGATGAACAGAATAAACTGGTGATTATAATAGAATTAGGGACATAGAAAGGGAGTGGACTGACTATTCTTGGGGGGCGGGAAGGGGTGTGGGGGATGCAGGAAGAGACTGAACAAAAATTGTACACCTATGGATGTGGACAGTGGGGGGGAGGGGGGAGGGCGGAGGGTGGGGTTGGAAACGGGTGGAGGGGAGCTATGGGGGGAAAAAGAGGAACAACTGTAATAATCTGAACAATAAAGATTTAATAATAAAAAAAAAAAAACATGATCCGCCTTTCCCTTGGCCTGTACCTTTTCACTTGACAGTATTTAAAGAGGATCAGTAGATTTCAATTATCTTACTTGAGAGGAAAATATTTGAATCTAGATAATGTATAAAATTATTTCTAGTAAGTTTTTTATTAGATAGCATAATGACCTAAGCCAGTTAAACTGTACAAAAAGAGCTTTAGGAAGGATTGCTATCACTGGAAATTTCACATTGCAGGTTTGACCAGCAGTTGGGAGATTTCTTGTTTGTCTTAGCCTCACAGATTGTACCACAGAGTGTGGTCCATGCACACCTCTGCCCAAACCACATGTCCAAGCAATGACCAATGTTTCCTCCATTCTCTGTAGACTGAGAAATTGAGGATGTCTTGAATTCAATGCCAGTCTCCCCACAGTTCCTATCTGCTACTCTAATTCACAATCTTTTGTTCTAGATCTATAGTTGGTACTCAGGAGCACAGGATGCATCTCTCAGTGGGTCATTTCCGCTTTGATTGGCAGGTTCATGAAGGATCTGTATTGGTTCCTGATTTAGGCCCCAAACTGCACCTGAGAAAATCAGGCAACAAACATTTAGTTCCTGAGAGCTCAGATGAAAATCAGGACTTTGAATAAGTAAGAGTTGGAACAAAATAACCTTCCTACTGATATTGTCAAGGAAAGACTACAGGCTAGATAAGACTTAGCTCTGACCCAGTGTATGAGTCTTATACGAGGGCTTGTCCAAAAAGCAATAGTGTGGAGGTCATAAATTCCTGCTTGAGAGGAGTTAATGATGTGCTGAGTTCTACATGACATGATATGAGTTCAAATCAATTCCTACTCAGCCATTTGACTTGGGGCAAAATATTTAGCCTTTCTGGTTTCAGTTTCCCATTAGGTAAGATGGAGGACTAGAACTACTGACCTTTTAGTCTTAATAGCCTCTGGTTCTGTAATGTGCTCCGGAATTAGGTATTGCTCACTAAAATGAATCTGCTGAAGACAACAGAGGGAAGGACAAAGTCAAAATTCCATTTTAAAGATTTTAGTTCAGACTACACAGCGGCTTGCGAATCACTGACGATGCAGCCACAAAAGACAGAATGCTGGTTTCTTTCATTTGCCATCCACTGCTTAGTGCACCAAGCTGTTTTGTTGAAGATACATTGATTATTCATCTAAATCCATTCAAGTGGACATGATGGAAGATGATTCCAAAGTACATGACTGCATTTTTCAAGAAATAAATGGGTTAACGTCAAGAAGCCACTGACTCTTCTGTATTCCAGTATCTAAATGACTATTCTTCTCAGTATAGAATTTTCTAGGAGACAAAACACATACTAAAGCCATATATATATATATATATATATATATATATATATATACACACACACACACATATGTATATATATATATATACATATATATGTATATATACATACATATGTATATATATATATACATATGTGTATATATATATATATATATATATATATATATATATCCATTCAAGATACAAAGAGATTGGGGTTCCACTAATATAATATAAAAATTCAACTTGCAAATAAGATCCCAGAGTTAGATTGATTGCTGTGTACAACAGTGACCTGAATATAAAGACTCCCTAAGGTTAAATTGGGCTCTTGCATTGAAATTCTAATTAGAAATAAGAGTGCCCCAACTCTGCAATGCGTGTTTAATTATTCTCCTTTCACCTTATCTCTTCCATTATTTTTACCTCTTTTCCTCCTCCTTTCTTGCTGTTCTCAAGCAACTGCGCTCCTCACCTAATCTAAGTGTAGGGCCTTTCTTTAAGTTGGCATTAATTGACAAGCAGCATTTAATTATTATTTTTCATGTCTGCAGAGGGCTAATATTAACTCTCCGTGGGCCTGGTGGCACTGCTCTTCCTTCATCACTGGCATTTCTTTAGTCAGATAGGCATGCATATATTCTTCTGTATCTTAATGGTATGTTCTTATATTTGTGCTAATTAAGGATACTGGGCATCTCACTTATCTTCTGTCAATTGCATTTGTAAAACTGGCACTTTGGACAACTGGATTAAATCATCTTTATACAAGCCAAGAGGGGAAAAATGTCGCCTTGAGAACTATTACCAAGTTTATTCTTTTTTTTTTCAATAACAGTTGACATTTAATATTATTCTATATCAGTTTTGGAAGTACAACACAGTGGTTAGACAATTATATAATTTACAAAATGGTCCCCCTGATAAGTCTAGTACTGACCTGGCACCATACATAGCTATTATAATATTTTATTTACTATATTCCCTATGCTGTACTTTACATCCTCAGAACTATTTTGTAACTGCCCATTTGTACTTCTTAATCCCTTCACTTTTTTCATCCAGGCCCCTCAAGCCCCTCCCATCTAGCAACCCTTAGTTTGTTCTCTGTATCTATGAGTCTGTTTCTGGGTGTCTCTTTTTGTGATTGTTGTTGTTTGCTTGTTTGTAGTTTTTGATCTTTATTGCTGAAAGCATTACAGATGTCACCTTTTCCCCCCCATTGACTCCCTCCACCCCACACCTGCCCCCACCCTCAGGCTATTGTCTGTGTCCATGGGTTATGCATATATGCATATAAGTTATTTGTTTAACCTCTTCCCACTCTTTACCCCTTCTCCCCTCAACCCTCGACCCCTGTCTTCCCTCTGTTTCTGCTTCGTTTATGTTCTTCAGATTCCACATATAAGTGAAATCATATGCTATTTGTCTTTCTCTGTTTAACTTATTTCACTTAGCATAATGGCCTCTAGCCCCATCCGTGCTTCTGCAAATGGAGTTTTCTTAAAGTGAGGAAGGTGTCTTTTCAGGTTGGCATCCCCAGCACCTAATATTGCTGCATATTTGATTGACTAATAACTAATATCTCAAAGGATCCTCAAACCATATACCTATGCATTGGTGCTCTAAATTAAGAGTAAGGACCTGGCATTTTTCCAAATTCATCAGTCACCTCAGAAATCTAGCCTGTCCACCAGTATAACTGTCAATGTCTGATGTTAAGTATCCTCTGTTGATATTAAGTATGAGAGAATATGCTTTTCAAGAAGACACATTTCATTCAGTTTTCTTTAATGTTCCATGTTGAACTTAAACCTCAAAAGTAGATTTATTCAAGATATATTCAGGCTCAGAAACTAAAAGGCAAAGAAGCTCATGGCCTGAAATCTAAATCTTTTAGATTTAGCACTTCTTGGGTTATAACAGGACCTTAATTATCAGAAAGAAACAGCAAATGAAAGTTACTCCAGTGAGAAAGAGGTCAAATCCAATAAGTCAGAAAGTGTCAAGGATTCAGTATAAAAGAACAAGTAAGAACTCTAGGTCCAGGATCAAGAGGTGCTAAACAAAAACTTGAATAAGAAGGGTCAAAAACCTGACTGGTTCCGAGATTGGGGCTTCCAGGTACAGTCATGTGACCTCGTAGTCTCAAAGTTCCAAGTGGCATTTAGAAGTAGCATGGCAAGTGAAAGAGGCACAGGGTCTGGAGTCAAAGAGCCTGGGTCCCAATCCAGTCTCCATTCCATAGTGCCTCCATGACCTTAGGCAAAACATATCTTTAAAGTTATTATAATGGTCATCTTAAATGAGATAATGCACATGAAAGCACTTTGGACATTTAAGTTGCTTTATAAGACTTCATTATCAACTGAAACATATTTCCTTAGTAGGAGTGGAAAGCACGAGTTCGACTGGTACTTTCGTTCAGCTACATATGAATTTAATAGGCTCTTTTTTTCTTTTGGTAGTTAGTTCTGCCATCTGTGGAACATTCAAAAAGAAACAACAAACTTTGGAAAACAAGCCATTCATAAACCAGGAATCGCTCACATATCCGTTATGATTGAACGCCTTTGACCTATTAATGCCCAAAGGGGCAAAAACTTGGAAGGGATCCCATATTGAACATTCTTCTTTCAATCTAGACCTATTAACTTGCCTTATCAGTCATCAAGTAAATAAGTCACAGGCTCACTTTATCTCTGCCAGGCTCCACAAGCACCAACTTGTGTGCTGACAGTATCAAAAAATACAGTAACTATAATTCAAAAACACCCATCAGTGGTTCTCAAAGTGTGGTGTCAGACCTGCAACAGCAACATTGCCTGGAAACTTGTTAGAAATGCAAATTATGGATCCCTACTGTGACCTACTGAATCAGAAACTCCGGATGGGGCCCAGTAATCTGTTTTAACAATCTCTCCAGGTGATCCTAATGCTCTTTGGAGTTTGAGAACCATTATATTAGATTGAAAACAGAAGTAGCAACCTAAACACAGAGGTTTTATTGGTAGATTACAGAGGAATCTTAGCTAGTTTTACATGTTTTAATATGGCTGAAGTTTCAATACAATATGTGTGATTAAAAAATCACAACTACTAAATGCATAACCAAGACAACAGAGATCTTCAATTTGTATTTATAGGTTAATTAAGGAAGTTCATTTTCCCACCCTTAGTCTGAATAGATTAAATGTCTTGGTCAAATCTAATTTCCTGTGATACTTAAGCAATTCAAACATTCTAAAAAATTTGAGCATATTTTTATTTACTAAGGACTCTAATCAAGGTGGAAGCTCTTACAATTAGTCTTGGTAATACAAATGTAAATTCAACTCAGTTCCTTAATTTGAGCAATATCCTTTGTTTCAGTTTTAATATTAGGAGTCCAGCTATTATTTTAATACCTTGCCTTGTAAAGTTTACAATATACTTTACTAATATTGATAATAAAACCACAATTTAATATTGTTTGACAAGTACAAAATAAATTTCTCAGGAAAAGTTCAGGCTGTAATTTTCTATACAGTTACTTTAAATTTTTTTATTTGACTAATGTTTAGAGGTAAAAGGTCAGTTTTTCTTCTCTTACTTTAACAAAGTCACAGGTGTCAGTGAGAATATAAAAAAATCTCTTAAGAAGTAGCCAGCTATTTCTTCTTTCATAAATATTATATAAATGTTTAAATATTATATAAAAATGAAGTTTTGTTACACATATTACAGAATTTGTTTTGCATCATGGTTAGGCATGAGGTTAGGACCCAGAGCTTTCTGCTCTAAAATTCCACCAACCTCCATTATACTTCTAGGTCACTCAAAATAATGCTCAGATAGCGCCTGAGGAAGCACTGTATAAATATTGGGAATGAGTTGGATTTTCCTGAAAGTTCCTTATCAAGAGCTGCCAATATTAAATGCAGTCTTTCTACCACAAAACACAATTGATGAAGTTAAAAGTATAAGCAGACCAAAGCAGGCACTCCTTTAACTTAACCTTACCTACCCTCCTTCTGATGCCTGGAACCAGCATCAGGCTTCCTCCTGTTTCCTGCTCCCTGATGCCCAATAGCATTCTCTCAGGACAGCCTGGCCACTCCTTCCAGCCAACCATCTTTCTGTCTCCAGTGAAACCGAAGGAGAATTCCTAGCCCTTTTCTATTACCCCCTTATTTAAAACATTGCTCCACACACCTTGGCATGACACTTCTTGCTTAAGAGCAAGTTGTTTCTTTCCAAATGAAAACCACCCAATAACATATCTGGCCTTAGGGAGCCTACTGATGAGAAAAATGGAGATCTAGGATTTAACATGTAAGTCTTGGATTGTGGTATTGGGGAAAGGGGAGTGAGCTGCTAAATGTATGAGAATACCATATATCACGAATCATGTAGGTATAAAACTTAACATATCGAAATATTTTTTAAATAATCCTTTGTAGTAGCATTTTATAATTAGAGTGGGACCCTCTGGCGTGTGAATTATGATGTATTCATGTTCAGTTGCATTGACTGCACTCAGCTTTTAGCCATGTGCCTAGTAACACACCGGGTATGAATTAATGTGCAATAATTCATGGCCTGTTGTGCCTTATTAAATATAGCATTGATTCAATTTTAGAACTGCAACATAATGATTCAAATATTTTTCAGAATGCTAAGTGCCCCATACGATTTTCATTTGCAACCCTCACTTACAATAGTAATATTTTCCTACTGCAGAGCAAGAAAAAAATGCAAATGCCCACCAAAAGATAAAATCAAATACCAAGAGAAATTATGTCCTGAATGGCCTTGTTTTTTTCCAATCAATATGAGTCCCCCAGACTATTTTAAATGGGGGAAAAACACATTTTGTTTGCTTTGTTTTCAGGCCATTTGAAAAACTTTGTTAAAAGACTCTCCAATGCCTTGTTCTCCATTATATTAGGATTTAAAGCAAAATAACAATATGTCACATTTAAAGGGGAAAATGCACAGTAGTAAGGCAGGAGTCCTGTGGTCCAGTTCTGATTCTGCTAATTTTACTCTACAATTGCCAACAAGTCCCAAAATTTCTCTGTGCCTCAGTTTCCTCACCTGGAAAATACATTTGATACTGTCTCTTTAACTATTTCAGGGGTTGCTGTGAGAATAAAACAACCAAATTTGGTGAAGATGCTATATAAATATAATTAGTGTAGATAGTGTACCTAACCCCATACTAAGCACACTTTTAGCTAATAGGAGAGCTTTCATACCCATCTCACTGAAAGCTCCCAACAGTGCTGTGGGGAGTGGGTAGGTACTGTAATTACCAGCTCACAGTTGGGCTTTGGCCACAGGATGCTCTCCTTCTCAGTGGCAGATACACATAAGCAGTGAAAGACCTAAGGTGGATAAACCATGATTTCCAATGTCACAATTAGAGTGCCTTCACATTCATTAAACAGAGGGGGAAAAAACAACAACAAAGAGATGGTACCAAATGTACCTTAATGGCAAAATTAAAACCCAAATCCTGATCTATTGTCTTTCAGGCAAACCAGCAACTTTATGTTGAAAAGATTGAGCTACTGCCTCACCTTATAATTTCTGCTTGAGCAGTGAGAGGCCTCTCACCCTAAGCTCCTACAGCACTGGGCACAACTAAGACATCCTATATAATAAAAGCCCAGAGACCGAAACAGTGGAACAACCAAAATGACCATAGACAAGAATGACCATGGCCCCTCACCCTGGCCAGCCCCACCCCTCCAGTGAGGAACGCCACTCCAATCCTGGGTCCCCATTAGGGCAGGCTGGCCAGCCACCACCCATGCACAGGGCCTCTATCATCCTATCTAATAAAAGAGAAACATGGTAATTAGCCATACATCCGCTACCCTTCCCATTGGCTAATCAGGGCGATATGCAAATTAACTGCCAGCCAAGATGGCGGCCGGCAGCCAGGCAGCTTGAAGCGAACATGAGGCTTGCTTGCTTCAGTGATGGAGGACTCCAATGTTCCCCGCCTGCCGCTGCTGGCCTCTGAGCTTGCAGTTTGAAACATTGTTACAAATATAGAAGCTAAACAAAACCCCAGAAACCTGCTTTCAGCCAGCCGGGATCTCAGAGCTGGAGTTGATACAGTGTTTCGATTATAGAACCCAAACAAACCAGATACCTGCTTTCAGCACCTGAGGCCTAAGAGCTGTAGCCAAGCCTCAGAGCTAAAGCTGGCCCAGAATAAAAAAAAAAAGAAAAGAAAAAAAGGAGCGGTTGGGAGCTTCAGTCACCCGCCAGCCTGAAAACAGCTCTCAGGCCCTCACCCAGACTGGCCAGGCACCCCAGTGAGGACCCCCACCCTGATCCAGGACACCCTTCAGGGCAAACCAGCCGGCCCCCACCCGTGCACCAGGCCTCTATCCTATATAGGAAAAGGGTAATATTCCTCCCAGTACCAGGATCAGCGGAGCTGCAAGGCCTCCCAGCACCGGGATCAGCGTGACAGAGGGCAGCGCCCAAACCCCCTGATTGCCCTGAGGCTCTGTGTGTGACAGGGGGCGGGGCCACAACCTCCCTATCCGCCCTGCTCTGTTCGTGACAGGGGAAGGCGCCCCAAACCCCTGATCAGCCCTGCTCTGTGCCTGATAGGGGGGAACTCTCCAACCCCCTGATCGCCCTGCGGCTCTGTGTGTGACAGGCTGCACCACCCCAACCCCATGATCAGCCCTGCTCTGTGTGTGACAGGGTGCGGCACCCCAACCACCACCCCCCCCCCCCATGGGCCCTGCTCTGTGTGTGACGAGGTAGAGCCATAACCTCCCCATCGGCCCTGCCCTGAGTGTGACAGGGTGCGGCGCCCCAACCCCCTGATCCGCCCTGCTCTGTGTGTGACAGGGGGCGGTGCTCCAACTCCCCTATCAGCCCTACTCTGTGAGTGACGGGGGGAGCTCTCCAACCCCCCTGATGGGCCCTGCTCTGTGTGTGACAGGGGGTGGTGCCACAACCTCCCCATCGACCCTGCCTTGAGTGTGAAAGGGGGCGGTGCCCCAACCCCCCAATCGGCCCTGCCCTGAGCCTGACCAGGGGCTGCACCTAGCGATTGGGCCTGCCCTCTGCCACCCAGGAGTGGGCCTAAGCCAGCAGGTCATTATCTCCCGAGGGGTCACAGACTGCAAGAGGGCACAGGCCGGGCTGAGGGAACCCCCTCCCCACTGAGTGCACAAATTTTTGTGCACCAGGCCTCTAGTATATAATAAAAGGGTAATATGCAAATTGACCCTAACAGTGGAATGAACAGAACGACCACTGGACCGGTTACTATGAGGCGCACTGACCACCTCTCGGTCCCTTTCCCTGGCCAGCAGGCTCTGATCGCCCGATGGCAAGTGGGGAACTGGGGTGAGTGGTGGCAGGGGGTGGGGCTGGGGAGCAGGCGGAATGGCTGACCTCTCAGTCCCTGTCCACTACCCCCCAGCCAGCAGGCTCCTATCACCTGATGGCAAACAGGGAACTGGGAGTGGGTGGCAGTGGGGGGCAGGTCCAGCTGTGGGCAGACAGGTAAGATGGCCCTGATCACAGGCCAAGCCTAGGAACCATATCTGCACACGAATTTCATGCGCCGGACCTCTAGTTGTTCTATAATAAATGATAGTTTTCAATCAGCCCAAATCTCATCATGTAATACTTTTCCAATGGACATCCTTCCATGTCTTCATGTTCAGAACCACATTCTTAAAATGATTTTTGATTTGTTTTAAGCAAATTAGGATATCTCTATTTTATAAAATGAAGGAGGTTATAGAACTTTCCTTGTATCACTAGTTAGCTACCATATTGTTTGCTGTATGCCCTATTTTTTTTCCTGATTCATAATGTTATGCAAGGATAAGTGGTAAAAAATAATGATGACAAAACCAGTATCCCATATGCAGCTCATGCTTCTGATGCTGCCATTTCTAGCATAAAACCACCTCTGATACCAATACTGCAAAAAAATTATATTTTGGCCCAAGACAATTTATTTCTTTTGTTATATGAGGGAAAATAATTTGGGGGTCATAACTCTGACCACCCTTCCTGAAACAATATTTGTTATACACTAAGGATCCATTTATTTTGGTGCAACCATTCTGAATATACAGACATGGAACATAGTAACATGAAATTCTTTTATAGTAAGTCAGACCCAGTTTCTAACTCCAGCTTCATCATTACTGGTATGTGGCACTGGCCAACTGACCTAATCTCTCTAAGCATGTTATTTAATGTAAATGAAACTAACAACATTTTCCATCTCATACATATGAGGATTCAATGGAATACTCTATGTTAGCTACTAATGATAGAGCCTGAAACATAGCAAGTACTCAAACATGCAAACTATTAGGTTAGACAAACTATTGTGGCCCAGGTATCAGAGAAGATATGGATCCAATGCTAGTTGTTATGGGCCAAATATATTTCAAGCCTCATCTTTGCTCCCATGTGATAGGTCTACCATCACAGAATTTTATTAAATATATAAATATTCCTAGCATTCCTTTATATTAGCATTATATATAACTAGAGGCCCGGTGCACAAAAATTTGTGCACTGGCTGGGGGAGGGGATGTCACTCAGCCCCACTTGTGCTCTCTCACAGTCTGGGACCCCTCGGGAGATAACGACCTGCTGGCTTAGGCCCGCTCCCGGGTGGCAGAGGGCAGGCCCAATCCCTAGGTGCAGCCCCTGGTCGGGCTCAGAGCAGGGCCGATTGGGGAGTTGTGGCGCCACACCCTGTCATGCACAGAGCAGGGCGGATTGGGAGGTTGCGAAGCCACCCCCAGTCACGCACAGAGTAGGGCCAATCAGGGGGTTGGGGTGCTGCCCCCTGTCATGCACAGAGTAGGGCCAATAGGAGAGTTGGGGCACCACCCCCTGTCACACACAGAGCCGCAGGGTGATCAGGGGGTTTAGACGCTGCCCCCTGTCACACTGCTCCAGGGGCCAGGAGGCCTCACGGCTCCACTGATCCCAGTGCTGGGAGGCCTCGTGGCTCCGCTTGACACCGGGGTAGTGAGGCCTCGCTGCTCAGCTGATCCTGGTGCTAGGAGGCCTCACTGCTCCACTGATCCCGGTGCTGGGAGGCCTCGCTGCTCCGCTGATCCCGGTGCCGAGAGGCCTCGCGGCTCAGCTGATCCTGGTGCCAGGAGGCCTCACTGCTCTGCTGATCCCAGTGCTGGGAGGCTCTGCTGATCCCAGGCCGGGAGTCCTCACGGCCCTGCTGATCCTGGGTTTGGGAGGCCTCGCGGCTCCTCCGATCCCGGTGCTGGGAGGCATATTACCCTTTTACTATATAGGATAGAGGCCTGGTGCATGGGTTGGGGCCGGCTGGTTTGCCCTGAAGGGTGTCCTGGATCAGGGTGAGGGTCCCACTTGGGTGCCTGGGGATGTTGGCTGGTTTCAGCTGGTCACACCCCCTTCAGGTTGGGGGTCCCCACTGGGGTGCCTGGCCAGTCTGGGTGAGGGGCTGAGGGCCGTTTTCAGGCTGGCAGGTGACTGAAGCTCCCAACCTCTCCTTTTTTTCTTTTTTCTTTTTTATTCTGGGATTTATTTACCTTCTATGGCTGTCACTGGAACTGAGAGCCAGCTTTAGCTCTGAGGCTCGGCTACAGCTCTGAGACCTCGGCTGCTGAAAGCAGGTATCTGGGTTTGTTTGGGTTCTATAATTGTAACACAGTTGCAACTCCAGCTCTGAGATCCCGGCTGGCTGAAAGCAGGTTTCTGGGGATGGTTTAGCTTCTATAATTGCAACATAGTTGCTTAGAGTGCAAGCTCAGAGGCCAGGAGCAGCAGGCGGGGAACCTTGGCTTCCTCCATCACTGGAGCAAGCAAGCATCCTGTTCGCTTCAGCTGCCAGGCTGCCAGCCGCCATCTTGGTTGGCAGTTAATTTGCATATCTCGCTGATTAGCCAATGGGAAGGGTAGCGAAGTTATGGTTAATTACCATGTTTCTCTATTATTAGATAGGATTCTCACTGTACTCGGCATGTACCTATGTTACAGTTCATTCTGCCTTATACAAAAATTTCTTGTAGATTTGCCTCCTCCCCCTAAATAGTAAGCATGAGAGAGCAAGAAGCACAACTGACTCCCTCTCTATACTGTTCAAGGACCAAAACAGTGCCATGCATCTCTCTAGCTGGTCTAATAAAAGCCAGTTGAATTGTACTGAAGGTAAATAGTCCAAGTGAGATATTTGCCTCAAGACTTGGGGTTGGGAAACCATACAGGAAGGTATCCACCAGCCAGCAACTTGCTCCCCATGTCAACTCAAAAGCTTTTGGGTAACGTAATTTCTGCTTTCTGTTATGAGTGATACCAGAGGCAGAGAAGACACTCTATGAATATAAGAAACATGGGGAAAGTATGATGGCTAGCCCAATTCAGCCCTAAGTGAATAGATTTGTAGAATTCCCCAAGATTCTACTTCATGCTGGAAAAGAAAGGGTTAGGCTCTCCATGATTTGAAAACACCAATGACTTTATGACTCTTCAATGCAAAA
Organism: Myotis myotis; assembly: GCF_014108235.1. Taxonomy (NCBI): domain Eukaryota; kingdom Metazoa; phylum Chordata; class Mammalia; order Chiroptera; family Vespertilionidae; genus Myotis; species Myotis myotis. The sequence continues at coordinate 141,394,933 of NW_023416313.1, read as the reverse complement.
TAAAAGCCCATGTAGACTTTCTTTTGCAATTATCACCTATTTGAATTCTGTTAACACTTATTTAGTTAGCAAGCCAATTCTTTTTCTTATTTTAAAAAAATAAATAGCAGAGTGTTCTTTTTTTCTTTCATGCATTGATATGAGGCAGCCATCATTTTGATAGTCTTTAATATGACAATAGAACCCTGTTTAGTGAACCTTGTCTTCAAAGGCCTGATCTGCTCTTTCTACAAGCTGACTGAGCGGAGGAGAAGAGAAGGAACTTGGGCCTGAGGAAGCAGGCCTTGCTCCTGAGAGCTCAGATAGGCAGACTCTATCCTCCCGCCCACTCACAATGACAGAGGATAGCAAGGGGGACAATTGCAGGAGGGTTGATGCCAGTCCCTGAACAGTGACTGTCACTGGTTTCTCTTTTATATAGAACTCCCTCTTCTTTCCCCTGTTCTCTTTCTTATCATCTTATCAAACTGCTGGTTTGATCACTAGATTAAAATATAACTGCATTGATTTTTTTTTTTTTTTGGTGGACCAACTTAGAGATTTTCAGAAGAAAGCAAGATGGACCAAGTTGTCTATATTATCCCTGTCTGGGAGAAACCCTTATGCATGTGACATGAAAATTCAGCTGTCATCACCCTGCCTCCTTAGAGAAGTCTGTATCCTACTCTTCAAACTATAGAAGCACGTATTTAGGCAGAACAGCTAGTAGCATTGCTAAAACACCCTGACAAGTGTGGATAGACTTTATTGCTTTACACACACACACACACCACTCAACCCCTTCAGAGATCTCTATTTGATGAAAAGATTTTCTAGTCTTTTCTGTCATCAAATCTCAGAGATCTTTCCTCCACCCCCACTGCAGCTGCCACCATCCTCTTGAACTTCAACTGGACTCCCAAGTCAATACCATTTCATGCTTCATTTGGAGATTGTTCCATTAGGTTGCCAGAGACAATGGGACATAATGACTATGCATGTGGACTCTGGAGCTAGACAACTAGATCTAAATCCTGCCCAATTGCTTATAAGCTACAGTTCCCTCATTTGGGATGACAGTGATAGAGGATGTCGGGTTATTGTAAATATTAAATAAATTAATATGGGCTAAGTATTTAGAAAGTGCCTGGCACACAGTAAGTGTTCAATAAATGCTCACTCTTAATGATGTTCTATCCTCCATCATCCCCATATCCCATATTCTACTTGATATGACTCTGTTCTTCACTTGGTACTAATCTTAATTTAAAACTCTGAACTTCAGATTTCTTTCCCTTGTGTAAATTTCTTTTTTTATTGTTTCAAGTATTTGTATGTCTCCTTTTTCCCTGATTGACTCCCCCACCCGCCACTCACACCCCCCAGGACCAGCCCCCACTGCCCCAATGTCCATGTCCATTGGTTATGCTAATATGCCTGCATACAAATCCTTTGGTTGTTCTCTCACCTCACTCCTTCCCTGCCTTTTTCTCTGAGATTGGACAGTCTGATCAGTGTTTCTTAGTCTCTGGATCTATTTGTATTCATCAGTTTATGTTGTTCATTATATCCCACATATGAGTGAAATCATGTGATATTTCTCTTTCTCCGACTGGCTTATTTCACTTAGCATAATGCTCTCCAGGTCCATCCATGCTGTTGAAAAGGTAAAAGTTCCTTCTTTTTTATAGCAGTGTAGTATTCCACTGTGTGGATGTATCACTGTTTTTTAATCCACTCATCTGCTAATGGGTACTTAGGCTGTTTCCAAATCTTAACTATTATAAATTGTGCTGCTATGAACATGGGGGTGCATATGTCCTTTCTGATTGGTGTTTCTGGTTTCTTGGGATATATTCCCAGAAGTGAGATTATGGGGTTAAATGGGAGTTCCATTTTTAATTTTTTGAGGAATCTTCATACTGTTCTCCACAGTGGCTGCACCAGTCTGCATTCCCACCAACAGTGCAGGAGGGTTCTTTTTTCTCCACATCTTCACCAGCACTTGTTGTTTGTTGATTTGTTGATGATAGCCATTTTGACAGGTGTGAGATGGTACCTCATTGTCATTTTGATTTGCATTTCTCAGATGATTAGTGACTTTGAGCATGTTTTCATATGTCTCTTGGCCTTCTGTATGTCCTCTTTTGAAAAGTTTCTATTTAGGTCTTTTTTTTTTTTTTTTAAATACATTTTATTGATTTTTTACAGAGAGGAAGGGAGAGAGATAGAGAGTTAGAAACATCGATGAGAGAGAAACATTGATCAGCTGCCTCCTGCACATCCTACTGAGGATGTGCCCGCAACCAAGGTACATGCCCCTGACCGGGGAATCGAACCTGGGACCCTTCAGTCTGCAGGCCGACGCTCTATCCACTGAGCCAAACCGGCTTCAGCTCTATTTAGGTCTTTTGCCCATTTTTGATTGGATTGTTTATTTTCCTTTTGTTAAGTTGTATGAGTTCCCTGTAAATTTTGAAGATTAAACCATTATCTGAGATAGCATTGGCAAATATGTTCTCCCATGTAGTGGGCTTTCTTGTTGTTTTGTTGATGGTTTCTTTTGCTGTGCAGAAGCTTTTTATTTTGATGTAGTCCTATTTGTTTTTTTTCTCCTTAGTTTCCATTGCCCTAGGAGCTGTATCAGTAAAGATATTGCTATCACATATGTCTGATATTTTGCTGCCTGTGGAGTCTTCTAAGACCTTTATGGTTTCCTATCTTGCATTTAAGTCCTTTAACCATTTTGAGTTTGTTTTTGTGTATGGTGTAAGTTGGTGACCTAGTTTCATTTTTTTGCATGTATCTGACCAATTTTCCCAGCACCATTTATTGAAGAGACTGTCTTGACTCCATTGTACATTCTTGCCTCCTCTGTCAAATATTAATTGAGCATAATGGCTTGGGTCGATTTCTGGGTTCTCTGTTCTGTTCCATTGGACTATGTGTCTGTTCTTGTACCAGTACCAGGCTGTTCTGAGAACAATGGCTCTGTAATATAGCTTGATATCTGGTATTGTGATCTCTCCAACTTTGTTCTTCTTTCTCAGGATTGTTGTGGCTATTCGGGGTCTTTTTTTATTCCAGATGAATTTTTGGAGAGTTTGTTCTAGGTCTGTGAAATAAGTTGTTGGTATTTTAATGGGGATTGCATGGAATCTATAAATTGGTTTGGGTAGTATGGACATTTTAATGATGTTATTTCTACCAATCCATGAATACAGTGTGTTCTTTCATTTGTTTATGTCTTCCTCTATCTTTTTTTTCAATGTCCTATAGTTTTCTGAGTACAGGTCTCTTATCTCCTTAGATAAGTTTATTCCTAGGTATCTTAATTTTTTGGGTGCAATGGTAAATGAGAATGTTTTTTTAGTTTCTTTTTCTGTGAGTTCATTATTGTTGCATAAAAAAGCCATAGTTTTTTTGGGTGTTAATTTTGTATCCTAGTACATTGCCAAATTCATTTATTAAGTTAAGTAGTTTTTTTATGGAGTCTTTAGGGTTTTCTATGTATAATATCATATCATCTGCAAATAATGACGGGTTTACTTCTTCTTTTCCAATTTGGATGCCTTTTATTTCTTCTTGTCTGATCACTATGGCTAGCACTTTCAGTACTATAATGAACAGGAGTGGTGAAAGTGGGCATCCCTGTCTTGTTCTTATTATTAGGGGAAATGGTTTTAGTTTTTGCCCATTGAGTATGATGTTGGCTTGTAGGTTTGTCATATAAGGCTTTTATTATGTTGAGGTATGATCCCTCTATTCCCACTTTGCTGAGAGTTTTTATCAAGAAAGAGTGTTGGATTTTGTCAAATGTTTTTTCTGCATTGATTGATATGACCGTGTGATTTTGTGTCTCTCAATTTGTTTATGTGATGTATCATGTATATCGATTTGCCAATATTGTACCAGCCTTTCATCCCTAGAATAAATCTAACTTGGTAATAGGATATGATCTTTCTAATATACTGCTGAATCCAATTTGCTAGAATTTTGTTGAGGATTTTAGCATCTATGTTCATCAGGGATATTGGCCTGTAGGTCTCTTTCTTTGTAGTGTCTTTATCTGATTTTGGAAACAGGATAATGCTGGCTTCATAGAAAGAGCTTGGAAGTGTGCCTTTCTCTTTAATTTTTTTGAATAGTCTGAGTAGGATAGGTTTTAGTTCTTCTTTGAATGTTTGGTAGAACTCCTGTGTAAAACCGTCTGGACCAGGGCTTCTGTTTGCTGGAGGATTTTTTAATTACAGCTTCATCTGTAATTATGGGCCTATTCAGGTATTTTGATTCTTTCTGATTGAGTTTTGGAAGCTTGTATTTTTCTAAGAATATTTCCATTTTGCCTAGGTTGTCCAGTTTGTTGGAGTAGAGTTGTTCATAGTATTTTTTACAGTGCTTTTTTATTTTTGTGGAGTCTGTTGTTACTTCACCTCTTTCATTTCTGAGTTTTTCTATTTGGGTCCTCTCTCTCTGTTTCTTGGTGAGCCTGGCTAGAGGTTCATCAATCTTGTTAATCCTTTCAAAGAACCAGCTCTTGGTTTCATTGATATTTTGTATTGGGTTTTTTTCGTCTCTATGTCATTTATTTCTGCTCTGCTCTTTATTATTTTCTTCCTTCTGCTTACTCTGGGCTTTTCTTGTTGTTCTCTCTTTTTTATATATATATTTTGTTTTATTGCTTAAAGTATTACAAAGAGTATTACATATGTCTCCTTTTTTTTCCCCTTGACATTCCCCCGGCCTCCCCTACCCCCCAGTGTCTTGTGTCCATTGGTTATGCTTATATACGTGCATACAAGTCCTTCGGTTGATCTCTTACCCACACCCCGCTCCCCCCCCAGCCCTCCAACCCTTCCTGAGCTCTTTGGTAACCCAATCATTGTTTAATAGCATGCTATTTAACCTCCAAGTGTTTTATTTTTTTCATTGTTTTTATCGTAGTTGATTTCTAATATTATGCCATTGTGATCTGAGAAAATGCTTGATATGATTTCTATCTTCTTGAATTAGAAGAGACTTTACCTGTGGCCCAATATGTGGTCTGTCATTGAAAATGTCCCATGTACACTTAAGAAGAATGTATATTCTGTAGCTTTGGGGTGAAATGTTCTGAAGATGTCAATTAATGTCATCTAATCTAGTGAGTCATTTAGGATTGATGTTTCTTTGCTGATTTTTTGTTTAAAAGATTTATCCAGTGGTGTCAATGGGGTATTAAAGTCCCCTACTATGACTGTATTGCTGTTGATCTCTCCCTTGATATCTTCCAGAAGTTTTTTTTATGTATTTGGGTGCTCCTGTATTGGGTGCCTATATTTTTACCAGAGTTATATCCTCTTGTTGAATTGCTCCCTTTAGTATTTTGAAGTGGACTTCCTTATCTCTTGTTATGGCCTTCCCTTTGAGGTCTATTTTGTCAGATATAAGTATTGCTACCCCAGCTTTTTTTTCCTTTCCATTTGCCTGAAAAAAATTTTCCATGCCTTCACTATCAGTCTGTGTGAGTCCTTTGTTCTGAGGTGGGTCTCTTGTAAACAGCAGAAACAGGTCATGTTTTCTTATCCATTCAATTACCCTCTGTCTTTTGATTGGAGCATTTAATTCATTTATGTTTAAGGTTATTATTATAAGTACTTGTTTGTCGCCATTTTTATTGTTTGCGCCTGTGTTCCTTCTTCCCTTCCTATTCCTTCTTTTTACAGCAGTCCCCTTAGCATTTCTTTCATTGGTGGCTTGGTGGTGATAAACTTCCTTAGCCATTTTTTGTCTATGAAGCTCCTTATTTCACCTTCAGTTTTGAATGATAGCCTTGCTGGGAATAGTATTCTTGGATTCAGTCCCTTGCTTTGCATCATTTTGTATATTTCATTCCATTCCCTTCTGGCCTGATGTGTTTCTGTTCAGAAATCAGTTGATAGTCTAATGGGACATCCCTTATAGGTAACTTTCTCTCTCTCTCTCTCTCTCTCTGGCAGCCTTTAAGGTTCTTACTTTGTCATTGGTGATTGCCAATTTAATTATGATGTGTCTTGGTGTGGGTCTTTTGGGTTCATCTTGTTTAGGACTCTGTGTGCTTCTTGAACTTATGTGAGTTTTTTCTTCCCAATATCAGGGAAGTCTCCTGTCATTATTTCTTCAAATAGGTTTTCTATTCCTTGCTCAGTTTCCTCTCCTTCTAGTACCACTATTATGTGGATGTTATTTCCTTTCATGTTGTCCCAAAGCTTCCTTAGGCTCTCCTCCTGCTTTTTAAGTTTTTTTTCCAGTTGCTGCTCTGATTGGGTGTTTTTTCCTACATTGTTTTCTAGCTCGCTGATGTGGTCCTCAGCTTCTTCTAGTTTACTGTTGATGCTTTCTATTATATTCTTTATTGCAGCAATGTCATTCTTCATTTCTTCTTGGTTCTTCTTCATTTCTTCTTGATTCTTACACATGTTGTTGAATTTGTCTTCCATCCTTTTCAGTATCCTTATGACCATTGCTCTGAATTCTTTCTCTCACAAATTGCTTACCTTCATTTCATTTACTTCCTTTTCTGGTGATTCCTCCTTTTCTTTTTTATGAGGACTGTTTCTTTGTCTTCCCATTTTTGCTCCTCTCAGGGTGTCTCATTATGTAGGTCACTCTCTACCACATTGACCAAAAGGCACAAAATACAGCTCAACAAGACATGACACAGAGGGAACAAAACATGAATGTATTCAAGATACCAATAACCCCAATAAAGGTGACCACAGAGAAAAGAGAATTAAGGGAGAGAAAAGAGTGCAAAAATGATATCAGAAAAGAAAAAAAGGTAAGAGGGAAAAGAAAAAGAAGAAAAGAGAAAGGGGAAAATATACGTATATGGGGAGAAAACTCTACAAAACAAACAAATTAACCAAAAAATGCAAACAACAAACACCCAGAAAAAAAGGGTGGGAACTGAATCTAAATAAGCAGAGCTTATTTCCAGAAGGTAAGGTAAAAAAATTGAATGAATGGGGGAATGGCCATTGTTCAGTATGGAGGAGGTAGAAAGAGAATGAATGGATAAGAAGAAAAGTAAAAAACAAAATAATTTAAAAAGTTTCTTCTTTCTTTAATCTATCTATCTATATATTCATCTATTTTTGGAAAAGGAGAATAGAGTAGAGAGCAAATAGGCTTGAGTTGGTGAGTGAAACTAATTAAGCAATTAGGAGAAGAAGAGAGCAAGCGAGGGGAGGAGAAACAAAAGCAAAAAAATGCTAGCAAAGGAAGAGAAAAAAGAAGAGTGCATGGACTTGGAGCAGGAGAGAGAAAATTAGATATATGAGTAAGCCAACAGAAACTACTATAATAGTAATGCATCAATAAAGCAGATAAAGCAGATCAATTTTTAACAAGGAGTAAAAAGACAGAAGAGAGAAAAACTAAAGCAGGAACAGGAGAAAAGAAACAGGTTGAAAAAGGGAGAAGTAAGGGGCAAAGGTTGGGAAAAAGGAAAAAATGAGATAAAGTAAAATAATGATAAAAAATAGAATGTAGAAAACTAATCAAATAAATAAATAAATAAATAAATAAAAGGGACCTAACCGGTTTGGCTCAGTGGATAGAGCATCGGCCTGCAGACTGAAGGGTCCCAGGTTCGATTCTGGTCAAGGGCATGTTCCTTGGCTGCGGGCACATCCCCAGTGGGGGGGTGTGCAAGAGGCGGCTGGTCGATGTTTCTTGCTCATCGATGTTTCTAACTATCGCTCTCTCTTCCTCTCTATATATATAAAAAAAAAATCAATAAAATATATTTCAAAAAAATAAAAGGTTATAAAAAGATAATAATAAAATAAAATAAAGGAAAAACATAAAAAAAATTTCCTTTTCTTTCTTAAGTAAAAGATAAAAAATAAACAGGTGAAGTAGTAAAGTGTGGTTCACTTCAGCTGAGTTTTAATGTCCCATGGGGGCTGGTTTAAGACCCCTCTCTACTGCTCTGTCTGCCACCTCCCAGCTCCCTGTTAGGTAGTCAGCAATGTGTTGAAATTCCCAGTGATCCACGCTCCTCTGTGTCTGTCTCCCCAGCCTTGGTTTCAGACAGGTGGGACCAATCTGCCCGCTTTGTTTGTCTGCCTGCTTTCCATCGTATTTACACAAGCATCTATTTCTGACCTGGGCTCTAGGTGGGGGTGTTCCTGTATTAGTTTCCAGGACCAAATGGGTGGCCCCTCAACCCAGTCCCCAAGGGCTCCTTGGGGGTATTCAGAATCCTTGCTTCCCTGCGGAGCTCAAAGCTGGGTGTGGCTGCGCTGCTAGGAGGAGGTGGTTCTTCAGGGGGAAGCAATGGCTGTTTAGGGTTGGAGGGACCAGATTGCCTCAGAGCTGGATTCCTGGTCGCCTCTCCCTGCTTTGGTCCCCAGCCTCCATAAAATCATCTTCACTTGTACCGCAGCCTCGGTGAGTGTTTGTGATTAAAAGATCCTATGTACTTGGTTTAGCGAGTAAAAGCAAGGAAAATATGAAGACAGAGCAACCGCCCCGCTGCACGTCTCTCTCCCCCCAGCAGTGCGCGGCCTGTGCAGAACTTCAGGCTGCCTTTCTGGGCACAGCCTCCATGGCTGTGGACTTAGATCTAGAGTCCCCGGCTGTCAGCAGCCCTATGGACCCCCTTCCATAGTCGAGTGTTACGCGTGTCCTCAAGGGATGCGGACTTAGTGCAGCAGTTTCCTTCTGACCCTCTGGTCCTGGTGGAAGCGCATCTCTCTCTCCAACCCAGATCCCCACTCCTACTGTTCTCCAGGCATCCTCTGTCCTGTCCGGCCATCGATTGTCTCACCAGCTGTGTTTAATTCACCAATTCTGGGTGGATGTTATTGGATTTAGTTGTTTCTTCTACCTGTTCCGTGAGAAGGCGCAGGACATGTCCACCTATTCGGCCACCATTTTGTCTCCCCCCACCTCCACTCCATCCCCGGACAAACTTTTTAGGAGCCTGCGGCCAGGAGGCTGGAGTCTCAGTGTTTGTGGGTTCACAGCCGAGGCAGCAGGTCCCTGGCCAGTGTCGATGTAGGGTCCCGGGTGGTGTCTGAGGGCCCCCCAGGGGGAGGGGAGGCTGGGCTTCCAGTCACAGCAGCTCTCCCCTTCAAGTTGTTGCGGCCTCTGCCCCCTTGTGGAATATTTCTAAGAGAACCCTCTCTTTTGCCTTTTCAGTGCTTCAGGTAATTAAGTTGCATAGATTTCTTTGATGGAATAGGAGACAGAGTAAAACAAGTAAAAGTGCCCTCATAGCTTAATTTTCAGACATAACTCACAGAATTATAATTGTGAGGGTTATGTAGTGGCTAATACAGACAGGCTTTCAATAAATGCTAAAATAAACAAATAAATTTGCTCTTTTTTCATTGAGAACAAACTGGCTAATCAAAGAAAGGGGCGGGGGGGGGGGATCTTCTCTTCCTTCTAGCCTACATTCCCCAGCCAGCTTCTTCATCAGAACTCTGAAGGAATATTCTAATGAGCCAAATGTGAGTGACTCCTAAATAGATTCAGGGACACAATTCCATGTCTTATAACTCATTGGGTTACCTGAGTGCTTAATAGATTGTGGGGTCTAACACATTCATTCAGCTACAGAGATGGTCTCTTCCTATTTCCTGGAACACTTTCTTCCTTGGGCTCCTAGCCACCAATTTTTTCTGCTATTCCTCTTACCGCCAGCCACTCCACTTCGGTCTCTTTTCAGATCTTCCTCCTCTACTCAAACCCTAAAGCCCAAGAGTCTTGCCTTTGGCACTTTTCTCTTCATATTTCTGCAGGCTTCCTGAATGATCAACTCCCATCTCATGGTCCCAAAATCAATCTACATTTTCAGGACAGGCCTCTCCCTGAGATCTGGACTTCTGTATTTAACCGCCCTCTCACCCTCTCCATTCAGATATCAAACACACATTTGAAGCTCAACAAATCCAAAACAGAAGTCTTCATTTCCTACTCAAGCTTGTTCCTCCCCCAAGCTTCCCACTTAGCAAATGGGAACAACATTGGCACAGTTACTTGGACCCAAAACTCAGGCCTCATTGCTCATTGCTGATTTCTCTCTCACACATACTTCACATCTACATCAACGAGTGAGTTCGGTTTACCTCCACCTTCAGTATGTATCCAAATCTAAACTCTCCTCACTGCCTCCTCTTCCAACATGAAAGTAGTCCAAGACACCATCATCTCTCATCTAAACTGATGCAGTGGCTTCCTAACAGGTCTCTGCTGCCACCCTTCCCTTCTCCCCCACCCTAAAAGACCATTCAATGCAGCAACCAAAATGATATTTTTAAAAGAACAATCAGATCACATCCCTGTTATAATACCTCAGCTTTTAGAATTTCCTACTTGAATGGAAGCTCTAAGAGGGCAGATATTGTGTCTCTGTGCTGTTCATTGCTTATCCCTGGCAACAAGAGCAGTACCTGGCATGATGCATAATTTGTATTTAATAAATATTTGTTGAATAAATAATGACAATATTCAATGAGAATCTACTTTGTGTTTGACCATGTGCTGAGTTCTGGGAACATAGCAAGAACATAACAAACATGGCCCATGTCCTCATGCCTAGTGAGGATTGCAAACATTTACATATATAAACATTAACAGATATGATGGTGTTACATGGGTGTGATCTTTAGTTTAATTTGTCAAATTGACTGAACCTCAGTGCCCAGATATTTAGCCAAACATTATTATAAACGTTTTTGTGAATGTGATTTTTGGATGAGATTAACATTTAAACTAGTGGACTTTTAATGAAGCAGATTACCCTCTGTAATTTAGATGGGTCTCACCCAGTCAGTTAAAAGCCTTAATGAAACAAAAACTTCCAAGCAAGAAGGAATTCTTCTAACAGGCTCTTCCTTGGGTCTCCAGCCTTCCAACCTACCCCATCAGATCAGATGTTTGGAGACTCTCTCTCTCTCTCTCTCTCTCTCTCTCTCTCTCTCTGTGTGTGTGTGTGTGTCTACGCTGATACACACACACACACACACACACACACACACACACACACACACACACATTTCCTATTTATCTGGAGAATCCTGACTGATGCAATGGGGAAATGAAGGGTGCTATGGGGCATATATCAGGAGGTTTTCCTAACTTAGTTGGAGTAGGTAGCAAAGACCTCCTGAGCAAACAACATTTAGATCAAGGTTTACACCATGGGTACATGTCAGATAGGACCAGTGTAAAGGGGAAGCCAAAACTATCCCAAGCAAAAGAAGTAGCATTTTCAGTAAAAGAAATGCTTTCTAAGCACCAAGACGCTCAGCACTAGCAGTTGATCCTCTTTACATGAGAGGTGCAAGGTGGGTGTTTGATTTGGCAGGCCTCATGCTAAGAATGTCAAGCATGCTGTCACACAGTCCCTCTCAGCAGAGGTCACAGTCAGCCTGATCCAAAGAAAAACACCATACATATTCATCCCTCCTGTTGGCAAAGTTCATGCCCTCCCTCTCGACGAGGGATATATAATCAGTGAAGTCTGACACAACTCCAGGCTGCAGACACCCAAGAAAAGAGCAAAGTCCTTACAAGGAGAGACCGAAGTCAGCCTGAGTAGTCCAGTCAGCAGTCACTCCGTTCTGAAACCTGTCAGACTGCGATGCTGCTCAAGGCTGTTGTTTTGACATTAGCTTGACACATTCACATGTTGCCCTCATTGTGTGAACTCCTACTCAGTGTTTTGTAATAACAGCAAAGGCATCAATATTTAAAAACAATCAAGTGTATGTTTGGTTTAAATCGGCAGTTAAGCCACAATCACTTACAAAAAGTCTTCTATGTGTATTTGCTCATCATATGTACTTTAGATTATAAATTCATATGGGAAGGCTCCTACCTGCATTAGTTAATTAGAAAGTGTCAGTAATTTAATGGATCCAGGGTTATATTGTCCTCTTAAAAAGAGTATAATTCAAGTTACTTTACCACTTGATAGCCTGCTTTCATCACCACTTTAAGGACGACATAAGATTCTGCAGGCTTAGAGCAGATGAAGGTCCTCAAAATTGCTCATTAGATACAAGAACCTTAACATACATCTCCTTCAGGGAAGCAAACTGCTGAAGGCATTCATTTTATTTTCACCCTTCTATTGGCAATGTAGAGGAAGACTTACACAGTGCCTACACAAGGGGCCGCAGTGCCGCCCATGTCCCACTGCATAGTTCCTCAGGTCCCTATATTTCATTATCCTGGGGCACCCCAGAAAGTTTTTTCATCCTGTGCTCAAAAACATTTTTTAATCCTCATCTGAGGATATGAATTTTAGAGAGAGAAGAAGGGAGAGGGAGACATTGATAAGCTGCCTATCCCCAACCAGGGATCAAACCCACAATCCAGGTAGGTGCCCTGACCAGGAATCAAACCTGCAAACTTTTGGTGTACAAACGATGCTCCAACCAACTGAGTCACCCAGCCAGGGCTCAAAAATGTTGACATTCTTCAAAAACTGAGTAAAGACAATAATAGGCATCTGTGAATTATATTTAGTGTTTTGAAAGCCAATGAAAACACACATATAATTCATATAAACATAAATATACACACAAGATTTTCTTTCCTTTTGTTTTGTTTAATCTTTATGGCATTTCATCAAATCAATAACATTGGTTATCAAGTGTCAGTCAAATAATGATTGGAAGTTAGCCCTAGCTTATTTTAATAAACAAGGAAAACAAAGCAATTATTACTTGATAAATGCTATTTGGTAAATAAAATTGTTAAAGTATGAAGTCTCTGAGGGGGAGAAAAAATTTTTTTAAAGACCTTGGTAATGACAAAGGGAGGAATCCTTGCCCTGACTACACTTATGTCTCCAACTACCTGTACTGTCCCCCTGAATTACCATCATTGGAAATGATCCTGAGTTAGGCCAAGCGATTCTGAGTAGAGCACATGCCAAGGTTGAAAAAGTCCTTCTTGACCCCCACCACCACCTCCGAAGGCCATGTCTAGAGCAAAAGTGGCCTGGTCATGAGAGAAACAGATTTCAGAGAATGTCCACACTATTCTCTTCAGAATCAAAATTACAGGGTCCTTTGCAGCTCTCCTCTCACACATGCCTTCAGACAAGACCTGTGGAATGAAAGGTGACTTTTCCTTGAGAGGTCACTGTTCATAATTAGGTAACGAGTGGCCATCAGTCTCTGACTAAGGATTTCCGTCTCCGTTTTTCAAAGGATGTCTTGATTCAGACCAAATGTTAGAAATGCCAAACACTGAAGCAGAACACGCACAGTGGCTGACTCATGTGACAATACTCAAACTTAATTTCCTTTCAATATTTGGTCTGCTTTAGCTAAAGTCACACACCACATTCCTGGCTTGTCTTAAATTTTGCTAAGAGTGAGAGTAAGCGGGGCCATTTAGAGTACAACTGTGAGGTCATCAAAGCTGGTTTTAATATTCGCAATATTTTGCCCCTTCATCCCAGTCTTATTAATTTCAGGTAACCTATATTGTCAAGCTTCTCTCCTATCCAAGTATGCTTCTAGAAAAATATTTTAAAACTCAGTTATGTGAAGGTATAAGTGATGGATATGATTTAATCTGTTTTGCATCCTAGGGCTACTCTCCTCTGGACTGGAGGCAGTATCCAGATGCTTTTGGTAAATGGAGCTAGATGGTCCTCTCCACTTTGCCAATGTTGATCTGCATGAGTAATATTCATGGGATCTTTGTAGAGGGTTCCTGGGAGAAATCAGATGAGGTCAATGCAGGGAATGGCATAGCCTCTATCCTCACTTGCCTTCCTGCCACATAAGCATGCAAAACACAGCTCCTACAAAAGGGAGATTAAATAAGAAACAGGGACATCTATGCTGATGAAAGACTGTGTGATAGAGAACAGCCATGCCAGCTCAGCCACAGACCACACCTTGAGTGGTCGAAACATCCTCCCAGGGGAAGAGGAGTTATGCTGGCCGGCCGGCATTCTTATAGCAGCCACCAAAACAGAGTCAAGAGCAAGGTCCTTTGATGGGAAGACTGAAATATCTGAGGTGGCTCATTCTAGGGCACAGATGAGACACAGCCTAGGCTCCACGAATAACTAAAGAGGAGTCTGGAGATGACAGTAGGGTGAGGGTTAAAGCCTATGAAGTTCAATTGGAAATTACACCCAAAGAAATTTTCCCCATAATTATATATATTAGGAGAAGTATTTGGGAGCCACATTGGCTCATCTTGCTGCCTAAGTTCACCCTTGTGGACCCATACCTTTCCAGGAAGTCTCCCTTCACTAATTGTGCCTTCCAAATAAACTGTATTATTAACAGCATCATTATTATCATTAGTTAGCATTTATAGTTTCATCCTATTTTTCACATCTTCTATTTCTCAGCTACTAGCTGATATGGCAATAAGTACCTTTGCAATTGGCATATCACTTTCCTTCTGCAGCAATTTAGTTGCCTCATAGCAACGCTTGAATTTAAATAAAATAACTCTGACTATACATTGGCCCTGCCCATTAATGCCAAATGAATGCATTGCTGCATCAGTAAATAGCAAGTTCATTATGGAGTGTTGTTCGGGCTCTTAAAAATGAGCCACTTGAGTCAGATTGTTCTTCAATCTCTGTGCCTGCCTTTGCGTGTCATCTACCTAGGAAGGTGATGCTCTGAAATCGTGTTAAGAATTTTAATCATGTATATCCTCTGCACATTGTGTAGATAGGGAAGAAAAGGTGACTCCTGCTTCCCCAGACTCCTGTTCAACCCCTGCAGTTTTCCTCACCTTGGATGATGTATTCAAGACTTTGATTCATTTTTCCATATTATAACCATCTCTTTCACAGCTGGGGTGAAGGGAAGGAGAAAGAGTGTTAAATAGCAATAGGGCAAGTCATGATTTAAGGATCAGAAACCTTTTAAAAGTGGTGTGCCGAGGTTTGGGTTCTTTTCTTCTACTCTGTGCCAGAGGGGCTGTTTGCTGCCACTAATCCCCTCTCCCCTCCCCTCCCCACCCCTTCGGCCCATCAGGCCATGTGCTAGCTGGCTCGGCTAAAATTGAACTGCTCACTCTGGCCTTATAACTATCATTATTCATTCAAATAGTATTGAACACTAACAGGAATCATTTCATGTGATCCTTCCAGCCACACTAAGAAAAGCAGGCACTATTATTTGCCTCCACTTTCCACAGGAGGAAATGGGAGGTTGGAGAACGTCAATAACCTCATGGTCGCACTGGCAATAAGGAACTTTCAAACCTGAGTCTACCTGCCTGCACTGTGCTGCTCAGTTGTCCAGCGGTTCTGGTGAGAGAATGAAACCCAAATCCCTCTCAGCAATCACTGGAACATCACAGTGATGAATTGTGCTGCAGAGATGACTCCCTCCCTCACACTGGGGGCCTGTTTTGGATGTCTTCAATTCACATTTTTAGAGAAGCAGGCCCAGGGAGGCATATGTTACAACTGGTAGGTTATCTTGCTGCTGGGGTCCAGCGGATCGGGACTGGGCGAGACAGGCCGGACACACCCTGGAGTCAACCTCCCATGGTCCCTCTCCGGCCGGCCAATCTCTTGCAGTCCCTCCTGGTTTCTAAAATATTTCTTCTAATTAATTTCCTTTCAATGTGCATGAATTCATGCACCGAGCCTCTAGTAGGAAATATAAAAATTATGACAATGGTTGTCAAATATATGTACTACTAGAGGCCCAGTGCACAAAAATTTGTGCACTCTGGGGGCGTCTCTCAGCCCAGCCTGTGCCCTCTCACCGTCTGGGACCCCTCGGGGGAAGCAGGCCTAAGCTGCAGTCGGACATCCTTAGCACTGCTGAGAAGGCAGGAGAGGCTCCCACCACCACCTCTGTACTGGCAGCAGGCAGCCTGGCTTGTGGCTGAGCAGAGCTCCCCCTGTGGGAGTACACTGACCACCAGAGAGCAGCTCCTGCATTGAGCATCTGCCCCCTGGTGGTCAGTGTGTGTCATAGTGACCAGTCATTCCCAGTCATTCTGCTGTTAGGGTCAATTTTCATATTACCCTTTTATTATATAGTAGTGCCTGGCCAGTCTGGGTGAGGGGCTGATGGCTGTTTTCAGGCTGGCCACAGCCCCTTCAGTGTCGGGGTCCCCACTGGGGTTCCTGGCCATCCTGGGTGAGGGTCTGAGGGCCATTTTCAAGCTTACTAAGCCCCCAGCGGGGACCCTCACCCCATGAGGGTGTGGCCAGCCTGGGTGAGGGGTTGATGGCTGTTTGCAGGCTAGCCACAACCCCCAGCCACCCAAGCTCCCAGTGGAGGCTGGCTGAAAGCAGGTATCTGGAATTTGTTTGTCTTCTATAATTGAAACTTTATTGCCATAAGCGGAGGCCACAGCCAGCTCAGGGCAGGCGGGAAGCTTGGCTTCCTTCATCGCCCGGGCAACAAAGCCTCCTGCTTGCTCCAGGTCCGTGGCTGCCGGCTGCCATCTTGGTTGGGTTAATTTGCATATAGTCTCTCTGATTGGCTGGTGGGTGTGGCTTAGGGCATAGCAAAGGTATGGTCAATTAGCATCTTTGTCTTTTATTAGTGTAGATTCCATTTAGCCTCATAATAACCCCTATGTAAAGTGATTCCATTAATGTCTGTAGCAAGGACATTCAAAATCTAGTCCACATATTGGTGTCAGTGCACAAATGCATTTCTAGAAATTCATTTTCAGTCTACAGATGGACTAAATTTTTTTTTTTTTTTTTTTTAGAAATCTGGCCTTTCAGTAAAGACAGTTTGAGAAACCACTGGAATTTACACCTGAGGGAACCAAGGTTTAATTAGAGAGGTTAAGTAATTTTCCCAAAGACACACAGCCTAAGGAAAGTAGAGCTATAGTCACCTTCCTCTTAAACCCTGGGGACTGGAGTATAACTCTACTATGGGCTTTTCTCTTTGAGTGCCTCCGTTGGGGCCTATGATAAATCCCTAGGTTTTAACCTGGCTACTTTCTCTAGCACAGAACCAGAAAGTGAAGTACCAACAGCCCCCTGCTCATTATTTCTATTCAGCATGTACTCTGCTGTCCCTTCTCTCTGTGAATCAGGTCCCATGGGGTCAGGCCAGTTTGGAACATCAGACCCAAACAATATCGGTCTACCTTGGGGTCTGAGGTCATTATGCCATGCAGCACTTCCAGTTTTACTCCTTGAGTGAGATGATTTCTGGCAGTTGGGTTCTAAAACCCAGATGTCACTTCAAGAATGCCAGAGGGACTCTCTGCATAAGCCATATCAACATTTTACAGGGCACAAGGCAGAGATTGTGCTGTGGTGACATCTCCCAGTCACTTGCATCACTGAGGGCAATTAATCAAATGCCAAACAACCTTTCCTAACTAAATGGGACATATTGCAGAGAGTCTGTGTCCTAAGAGCATTCATGTTCCCACCCCACCCTTGCTTTACACTGTACTTTGACAAAGAAAAGTACAGACACAGCCAATGTTATCAAACATCAGTAGAGCTACTTTTTAAGACTGTGGCACCTGTCCTCTTGATTTGAAAGTCATTAGAGAAAATCAGTCAAGTCAACCAGGAGAAACTTCACCACCAACAGAAATCAGACCTGTAGAAAGACTTGTCTGTATTCAAAACCTCTGCTCTCAAACATTGGGCAGAGCAGAGAGAACTCAGATGTCAGGGTATAAATACACCTGTCTCCTGACTACTCAAGTTGACAGGATTAAGGCTCTATGCACAGAAGACTGCCCTTTTATTCTATTTATTTTTTAACAGGGCTAGTATATGAAACCAAAGGAACAGTTAGACCCATGTATCCAAAATTGTTTCTGGGAGCCCTAGAGTTTCTGGGAAAGTGTCATATGATTATGGGAGATGAAGAAGGGAAAAGGAAGTTAGGAGGGTAAAGAGTGGGCCTCTCTCTTCCCTCTTTAACTAGAGTAGCCTTGCTTTCAGCCATTTCTCATTTTAGATTCTCTATAGGATTTAATTTGAGGAAAGGATTCCACTTCTTTAAATTCTTTTTTTTTTTTTGAAAACTCTTTATTTAACTGTAATTGTATTCCTAAACATTTTGGTTTGACTTAAATCAGCAAGTTTTAAACCTATTTTAGAATTAAATGCTTTTTTTAATTTTTGTAACTCCTAACTTTTATTTCAGAAATATTTGGCTGTAGAAATGAGTCAGACATCTCATTTTAACTAAGACATTTTTGCCAAACAAAATATAAATATTCTCTGCTTTTGAAAAAGAAATGTTGCTACAGGGCCTCATTTTTTTGTTGTAAGAATTTCTTGAAGACTTCTTGGGGAATTTTAATGCTGAAAATGGGGAAAAGAGTAATTCCTATCTATTAAATTTTTTATCTGCATTTTTAAAGATGCATTGAAATATTTCACAACTGAAACTATTCTCTAATGTCTTGGTCAATAGATAAGGAAAAACTTCTAACCATGGAAATGTCCTGTTAGCTCTATAGTTAACCAAGGCCTGATAACACTAGGAATCCTATGAAATCCATTCACAGATACAAGTGGGATAAACTAACCTATGATATTCTAGGTCCACAGCCTAGAAGCCAATAAATCAGGATGTGATGGAGCCACATTGAAAAATTCCCATGTCACAATCTGATGTTTTGTAAGCTTTAAAATGCAAGTAATAGCGCTACATTAAACTTATTATCATCTTTGTAGAACAAGCTGTATCCATTAAAATATTATTATCTTAAGATTCCTTCCCACGATTATCATAATTATTGCTCAAAATTCTTTATGTACGTTTTCTCTAATATTCATGGTAAGAGAAGTATTATTACACCCACTTTACAAAGAAGAAAATCAGTACTTTAAAGTTAAATGACTATCCTAGGATCATTATAGCCAAATAAATGGTAGAACATGGCTCCAAGTCCTTCTACTACATCACACTGCATTGAATAAGATTAGAATCCATATATCTACCTTGAGGGTATGCATTGGCATCACTTTTGTTGAATGCTCACTATATGCCAGTCACTAGCCTCTTTAATCCTCACTATGCCATGGGGTAGTTATAACAATTATGTCCATTTTATAGATGAGGAAACTATCTGAGGTTTATCATGTTAAGTAACCAGGTCACACATCTTGAAATATATGAAGCCATATCTAAAGCCCAGATCTGTCTGTTTCCAAAATATAAACAAATTTATACTTCTAAATGAAAAATTCCTCTCAAGGGATTACATACCTAGTCTCATGATGCCTCTATTATAATTTTTCTAAAGTTCATCTTTTAAAATTGTCTTCTTAGGATCAGCTTATGAACCACTTAAATTCCCCCTTCAAATCTACTTTATAGCAACACTACATTCCAAAAGACTTTTGTGAACTTTTCCAAAAATCAAAGTTTCTCTCAAATAAGGATTAGACATCACAGAATTTCCCCCCCAAAAAATGTGCCCCTGATTTCAAAGTAACTCCAATAATGTTTTGAATAATTATAGTACCATTGGATTAAGTTTTCAGTTTTCCTGGATGTTACTGTGAAGAAGCAACACTTACTTAGGGACGTAATTTCTGTATGTTCTTTTAAAAAAAAAAATCAGTATTCCACAGTTCATGATTATCTTTGGCCCATTGTTCAACCAGCCATCAGCCCTACTCCCACACTATATCTATCTCCAAGCATATTTTCTATAACTCCTCTCACATAATGACTCATGAAAGTATCTCAGACATATCTGTATGAGGAAGATCCACCTATGGAAAGGAATCAGGGTCAGTGATTCTTTGGGAGGACTCCTAATCACCCAGAATTCTCTCCATGCAACTCAGAAACATTCCCTTCTTTTTCCCATAAACAAAAAGTGAAATGATCTCGAATGCCTCCTGTAATAACAGATCACTTTTAATATTAGCCTCCATTTTATGTAAATCTTCTCAAAAAAGGCATAAGTGTAGCCATTGAGCATTTTGATGAAAATCAGTATAGCTTTGAAATTCCAAATCACTCATAAGATATCACTTTTGAGCTAAAATCCTACCAAGTTGGAGAGAGATTAGCATTTAAACAGATGTCAGCAGTGTTTGGAGAAATGTAAATTGAGGTACAGATGGTGACTGCTAGGGAGTTAAGAGCATCTGTGTTCTATGGAAAAAAAACTATATTTGTGAAAAATTTTTAAATAATAACTGAAATTCCCAGCTCAATTTTGAAAGTAATCAAAAAAAATATCCTCATTGAATGGCACTCTTTGGTAACTTTCTTATTATATCAAAGATGACTCAAATTTCTGGGTTCTGGATATTAATTCGATTCAAGATGGGGAATTATACTCTATGTCTTCAGTAAGCCAAAATAGAACTTCTACTCCAAAAGAACAACTACATAACCTTGGGAAAGAGTGTTGATCCTTCTATCTCAGACAATTTTGTATCTCAATGTAAGTTCTGAGGAAAATATCAGTTATCTGCCACACAGTGGTAAAGATCGGGCGCCTGGAGTCAGAGAGCCTGAATTCAAATTCTGCCACAGCTGGTTTGTAACTGTATGAACTTAGGACACATTACTTCCCTCAGCCTCAGTTTTCTTATTTGTAAATGAAGATAATAACAGTACCTCCCCTCATAGGACTGCTGTGAGGATTAGAGTCTTATGTAAAGTGTTAGAGCATATGGCTTAGAGCCAATAAATATTAACTGTTAATATTAGGCTTTCTTCCTAACCCTGGGAGATTTATACAGGTCTGGGTATCATTGACCGACTATCTCCCCAGGTTCCACATTCTCACCTGTGTCTTGACCTAACATGAATAATGGCCTAGAAATCTGGGATCTTGTGATCATCAAAGGTCTAACAAAGGACCTTTGTTTGTCTTTGTAACAGGCCTGTAGACATTTCCCATAAGAGAATCAGTCACTCCAAATAGAAACACTTGCATTTTTTTTTTACCTTAGACTCCTTTGAAAGATGCAGAAACCTTTTCAGTTCTCCAGGAGAATTCACAAAGTTACATTCCCATTAATGTGATTAATGTTCTAGGAACCTGAGTGTGCTGAAACAGTTTTCCACTAAAAACCTAATTTACAACCAGGAAGAGACTGAAAATCTCTCCATTCTTGCCGGGGTCCAACCCCAGCGGGTCCAGGGGTCCCCAAAGGTGTGGACGGAGTCGGCGAAGAAGAGATGACATGGAGACAGCGTTCAGTTGATCAGCAGCCTAGCCAGGATCTCCAGCCAGGATCTCCAGCCAAGTTCTGGTCTGGATCTCCAGCGAAGTTCTGCTTAGGATCTCCAGCCAGGTTCTGTGTCCATGTTCTCTTGCTAGGTTCTCCAGCCAGGTTCTGTCCAGGTTCTCCAGCCAGGTTCAGTCACCAGGTTCTAGTCAGGTTCTCTTGCCAATTTCTGTAGTCAGGTTCAGTCCAGGATCTTTTGCCATGTTCTCTCGCTAGGTTCTGTCTCTAGGTTCTGATGCCAGTTTCTGTCCAGGAACTTTTGCCATGTTCTCTCCAGCGAAGTTCTTCTGTCTCTAGAGAATGTTCTGTGTAGGTTCTGTGCCTAGGTTCCATCTCTCTTGGTTCCGTATTCTAAGTTCTGTGTCTTGCTGTCTTATTACATCTGTATTTATACTAGTTGATTCAATCCTATCAATCTCTATTACAAAGGTTAGGGCGTTTCTTATCTCCATTCCAGGGAGTAAAGATTATGTAGCTTAAGCACGATTGTTCGTAGTTAAAGTGATTAATTACCCGCCTGGCACTAGTTAAGAGGTTTTATTCCCTCCCTAACTTCAGGGGAAAATCCCTACCTGGGGAAACAACCTTTCTCAGAGAGGAGACCTTGGTTAAAACACATAGTGCCAAGAAGGTGAGCAAACATATTAAGAACAGTATGCCATATATGCCAGGTCCCTTGAAACAGCAAGCATGGACCGGCTCCCGGCACATTCTGTCTATTTATTTATTTGTTTGCCTGCTTTTAAGGATTCTTATGCTCAGCTGCTCATATTAATACAGTTTTTCAATGAGTTTTCTCCTCCAGAGAAAATCAAGAAACCAAAATGTTAATCAATTCAGTTATATTAAGAAACTGTGTAGGAACCACGTAGGAATCCAGATTCACAGGTTAGAGTTTAATGTGCTCTACACCGTGCCTGATTGG
This sequence comes from Myotis myotis, assembly GCF_014108235.1. NCBI lineage: Eukaryota > Metazoa > Chordata > Mammalia > Chiroptera > Vespertilionidae > Myotis > Myotis myotis. The sequence continues at coordinate 141,372,854 of NW_023416313.1, read as the reverse complement.
AATGAGTTTATGAATTAGATCCCATACACAAATGGATGCATTTAGCTTCGTTCACAGCACATCCGCAAACTCATTTACCGGATCCATAAGCACTTGTAAACATTGCTAATGGAGTTTGCTAAATGAATATTATAAACGTAATCCAAATGAGCTCTCCATGGAAATTGCAAATCACATGAAAAATATAGTGCATTTGGTTATAGCACATTTCAGGAACCATATATTTTAGTTAATTGTGTTAGTATATTATACATGGCTCAATGTCAATACTAGCACCTAGAAAAAAATTAGCTCTTTCACTTGCTTAATACATCCAATCTATGACACTGAGTATTATATAGTCCATCAATCAAAGGTTCTTATTGCTAAAGCTGACTTTCCTGGTTCACACAGTATCCCTCAGAGGAAACTAGGGCACTTGAGAAGCTGTGTAAGCTCCTTCAGCCCCTTAGAATATCAACAGGACCCCCCAAATAGCTCCCAAAATGATGCCTTGGGACTTGACTTAAAAGTAATGCTCTTTACAGAGGAAGGTTTAAACACATGGTTTTATCTTATTTTTTTCAAATACTGTCATATTTTCAACTACATATTCCCATAATTTAGAGTTACTTTATCTGAATGAAGATTCTGTACTCAAGCCATTTCTTGTCCAAATCACAAGTAAGCCATAATCCAAGACTCCCAAAGGTTTTCTTGTCTTTGAGATAATATATTTGGAGCATTAGAAAACTAACCATGCTATTCCAAAATGGAAGTCTGATGTTTTCAAGAGTTCGATTCTTCAAAATGTTAATTTCATTTTTTGTTGTACAGAGTGAGAGACTGCATATACAAATGGACAATGGCCAGACCATATATAAAAATAGAACTCTGACCCACAACCTGAAGCAACGTGTCCAGGAAACCAACTCTAGCTACAGTAGCTGGCCTCCTACAAGGCAGATTTGTAGGAAGTCAGAATGCTATCTCTAGTAAAATCCAGGAAGTCAAACCATAATCCCTGTAATTGTGAGCCCCAAACATCCAGATCTTAATATCTGATAGCTTCTCTAATTTTTGTTCCTGCTTCCAGCTTAGGACCAACCAGAGAATGACAAATATGTATCCCTAACAATCACATAGATGCCCTGCTTCTTACTGGTAGCCTGCCTACATCTTCTCCATGCTAACAGCCTCCAATCAGAGCACATCTGAAGTCTTCCCCCTTTTTTCACTATGAAGTTTTCCCACTCCCCTGCCTGCCTTTAAGTCTCTACCAAAACACAAATGACACAGGTGGCTGACTCACTTGATATAGCAAGCCCTGAATAAATGGTCTTTGCTTGTTCTCATTTGGTCTTCATTATTTCTACATGAGCAACCCAGTAATGTTTTAAAGACAAAAACAAATGTTGAAATATATTTCATCTGTTGGGGTTTATATCCAGTTAGAGTTAGAGATTATCCTTTGAAGTATTAAAAGGTTTATGTTATTCTGGAGAAAACTGTTCCCCAAATGCCATTTATATAAATAAGCAGACTTCCCACGAAAAGAACGTATGAGCCAAGCTACTATAGACAATCATGAAAATGATTTCTCAGTAGCTAACATTTCTTGAATCAGTACTCAGCCCAACTTGATTATTACTCTCACTGCCAAGTACTACATTCAGCTCTTTGTGAGCCCAGCTTGCACATTATTTCTCAGTTCCTCCTTCAAAGCAAACCCAACAGTCAGGGGCTGTGTGTGTACTCACAGAGATAATAATGAAGATAGACCCCCTCGCTTCCCCACTACCCCGCCTGTCCGCAGGTCCCCAGGGCATCAGTTCCTGACTTTTTTGTGTTGTTTTATCTTCATTCCATTTTTATTCTTTGTTAACTTGGATGAAGTTCTTGGGCTAAATAGAGATTATAAAACAACAATAAAAACTTATCTTTAGTGGCCAAAGATAGAATGTGCTGAGTAAATAAACATTATGGTTAATGAATTAGCATACTGACCAAAAATCAACACTAAATTTTTGGAAAAATAGATCAAATTTTATTTATTCGGTTTTACTGAATAAAAATTGTTTGGGGGAGGAGGTTGTTTAATTTTTTTGTGATTTTGAAAGTGTTTGAAAAATCATGCAGTGACCTGGAATTATCATTATGAACACCAATTATCACTGAGAAAGTGAAGCACAGGCAAGCATCAAATCTGACCCAGATAAAAGATTTCCAAGATGTTCTCTCTCTCTCTCTTTGTTTTTTTTTTTTTTTTTTTTCAAAAGATGCCACCAACTTATACTACTTTGAACGAACTCAAGACAGTATTTGAGGATAAAAATGCCTTGATTACCCAAGTCTAGAAACTACGGTGCAAAATGTGAGGGCTTATTTTCTCTTTAATGGGCATGCCGCAGATGCCATTGAGAGTCATAAACACCTGTCTTTTATATCACTATAGGATTTTTGCAACAGGAGATCTTTAAATGTGACATAAAAATATTCTCTTCATAATGAAGCTTAGCCTATATTTCTAATCAGTTTAGCTGGCCTTCTGCACATTTTTTCTGGTTCTTCCATTCCATTTTTATGATGAGGTGACAAAAACTCAGCATAATATTCTAGACAAGAATATGCTGTCAATTTATATAATGGCACCTTAATATTTTCCACATTATTCTCACTCCTCTTCCAGTGACTTATTTTTAGCACTGTGGCACATTGAGCAAAGCTCATGATCTTTTTCTTGAAAGGTTATGGCTAATTCAATATCCATCACTGTGTATGATTAGCTTAAATTGTTCTTTCAGATGTGCATCACCTCACACTTGCCTGTTTCAAATTTCATCTTCATCATATTGTCCAATTACCTAGTTTGGTTAAGTCTTGCTAGAGTCCCTGGTGATCCTTATGGGACTGAAAATATAGGGTCATTGAATAGTATTCACCTCATCTTATAAATGGTTAATAAGTATATTCTACAACAAAACTATTTTCTGGTACAGATCTCCAGGGCATTCTGCAATTAACCTCATTCTGCATCCACAACTGGACCTGACCCCCATTCTGTCAGGGCTCTTCCCTGGTCTCTTCAGTCCCTGGTGTCCCTTTTATCTCTAAGGATACAATGACAAAGTTTTCTTATCTGGTGCTTGAAAGGTAATTTATCAAAATGCCTAAATAGGTCAAAAAAGCTCATCTGCACTCCTGGCAGTGTTCGTGTGATCAAAGCTTAAGTAGCAACCAGTGTACACAGTACTGTAGCCAAAGGTTAAGCTGATGAGCCATTTTGTATTCTGATTCCCTTATTCTTTTTTATTCTTTTTTTCTTTTATGTGAATAAAGTGTTTACTTCTTCTAGATTTTATAAGTCCTCTGGGCTCCTCCTATTAGGGGTTTTATAGTCTTTGTATGTACCATCTGCCTACCCCATCTCCTTATCTGTTCAGAATAATAACTGGATTTGACTTGAAACTCAGATCTCTTAGAACCCTTTCAAGTTGATCTATAGTCATGCACAGTGCATTCTTTGCCGTCTTCTATGGAAAATAAATACCCTAAAGAAAGGAATAAAGTTTCAATGTCATCTTGAAAAGGAAAGGTTTTACACTGCTGAATGACTTAATATGAAGAGTTAATCCAAAATGCATTCTTATGCACATTGGCCAAGCAAGGGATTAAAAATGTTTCTTAAATATTGGTTATTCATTCCCAGGGCCTAGTTTGATTTACAAGTAACTTTCTAGCAGGACACCCTTAACTACAGGGAACAAGGGGCATCTCTCTCTATGTGTTTGGCTCTATAGATATGAACTCTCAATTCAGATTCACTGCCATTACCACCTTGCCACCCTGACTGCAGAATTTTGCACTGTAGCCTTACCTGAGTGCCCCTGAGTCCTCCCAGATAGATGCCCTCTTGGAGCTCTAAAATAAGTGGTATCTCATTTAATTGCACTACCTACCTTATGAAATCACATGAATAGTGATAAATTCCATTTATTTTGAGACTCTAGCAACTGTTAAAAGAACTAAGAGGAGGAGGCAGTTATCCAAATAGGGCATCCACTTCAAAAATATGTAATGCTCTCAACAATAAAGACAAATTTTTAAAAAAACATATAATTTCAAAGATCCTAAAATGCCTAATGAGAGGTCGGTTAATGGTACCAACTGTCTCCTTACCAAGGAATGTTTCTTTTGTCTCCCTAGTTTGTCATCCTATGAGATAAAATGCATGGAAGCAATGTAAGGCCACCCCTTCAAATTAGAAAAATAATTCAGGATAAGAGCAGGTGAAATAATAATGCTTCCCTGGGAAAAGGGCAAAACATGGTTCTTAAATCCCCTTCAGAACCTAAAAGTAAGAGTTCATTTCCATACCCAGATAATGTGTATATTCAGGCTAATGTGTGCCTGTTATTTCAAGGCTGTGATGTGTTGTAAAATCTTCCTTACTGTATTAATAAATGCATTTATGCGTGGTTTTAGAAAGGTGGTCATTCAGCACTAGAATTGCTACTCATAGAATAAATCAAGTACTTTGGGATCGTACAAAAGGGGGAGAAAATCAAATAAAGCCAAAACAACAGACTCCAAGAAGAAAATGAACTTCTCAGAGGCGGATAATAACTTGAGGAAAGATATCATGTCTTAGACTTATTTCCTTTACTTCCCTACAGTTCCAGGCATTTATTCAACAAACAGCTGCTTTAATGCCCTGGCGTGGCCATTTACTTATTCATTCAACAGAGATTATTGACTACCACTATCTGGCATTACTCACGATGCACATGAGTATAAAAGTTTAAACAGGTCTCAGAACTGAATGAGGCCCACCCTCAAGCCCCACATTGTCTGGGTTTCCTCACTCTAATTTTGTTTTGACTTTTTTATGACTTCTGCATATCTGGAAATGTATTACCATACAGAAAACAGAAATCAAATATTTTATTTTCCCCTGCTGGGTTTTTCCTTGCCTTACCTACCTCTTTTATGGAGTACATAGTCATCATGCTAACCAAAGCACCCCGGATGTAAAAATGCAACAGCATGGAGAGCATGATTTGGTTTTGGCTAAATGCCAAAAGCTTGAACAGTCATTGAAGATATTCACACAAAAACCTGGCTGATATCACCCATTCTTGGCGTCAGGATTTCTGAAATTTTCAGTTCTAGTGAATTTCTATTTTCAAATCTATTTAGCAAAGTGAAAAATGTTTCACCATCAGTATATTATTTGTTAATTACAAGGTCCTATTGAATTTCAGGTGTCATCTCAAAGATATGGAGGAAAGAGGAAGAATCAAAGTTTTAAGTTAATATCGCAGAAGTTGCTGGAGGGCCATGAAGTTGGAAATAAATTCATTTTCCTTTTGTGATTACATATTTTAGCAGAAATGCTTCATTTTATTTTTATTTTTAAATTGACATCATAAAAATAGCTTGGATTATGGACCCTACTCAGCTATTTTGTATATGTGTGAGACCTATGTTGTCATATTAAGTTCCTTTAATTTTTTTCTGATTACTCAATATCTCTGGTACTTGTGACAGAATTCATGCTACTTATTCCAACTATAGTAAATGATTTTATTGCATTTGTCATTTTAATATATAAAACTATAACACTTTAATTTTTATGAAAAATATTTCCAATGATTTCCAAACATTAAGATGTATTACTACCTCCAAAGTCTTAAAGACTTTGCTCCACACAGTAAAGCCACTATTTCCTTCCTGATGAATTTCTCAAAGTCTAAGAGGGACTCATAAATGTGTTTCTCCCAGTTATCTTTTTCTTAATCCCTGGCCATTCTTTTCATCGCCTCTCTTTTAAAAATTCCTTTTTTCCATTTATTCTCTCTTTAGTTGTTGTTTTTTTAACCTTTTCCAACTCAAGGAACCTGCAGGTTAATCAAAAGAAGGTAAGGGAATATGAAGAGTTCCCACCAAAAAAAAATAAAGAATGAAAAGAAAGAGGAAAAGTTTAGAAGGCGTGTTTCTGGTGGCTTTGATAAGCAGTTAAGAACACTGCCTGTGCTTTCGGATGTGCTGGAGTAGTGTGACAAAAATGGCTGGGGTTAGAGGAGGTAGCCACTGGGCCTCTGGCTCTCTGCTCGCATATTATTGCATTTATACAAAGTGCTGAAGCAATGCTGCTGAGCTTTTAGTCATGAACCCGCTCTCATTTTCCTCATTCCACTGCTTCAATTTGGCCTTAAGATAGTGAAAGGAAGGAGGGATTGGGAAGTACAGAATGGGGGAAAAACAAATTAAATTGACCTTTGCCATTTAAAGCATCATAAGCCTTGGCTGGTGCTGCTCAGTTGGTGGGCATCCAACATGCATTGAAACATTGCTGGCTCGATCCTGGTAGGGGCATGCAGGCGGCAGCCGATGGATGTTATGCTCTCACATCAATGTTTCTCTCTCTCTCCCTCTCCTTTCCTCTCTCTCTCAAAAAATCAATAAAAATAAAAAATCTTTTAAAAAAATAAAAGCATCAAAGAAGGTTCTGATTATGATATCTTGAAGTCCTTTATTCCTTCAAAACGTATTTTTAAATAAAGATGTAAACCAGTAGAAGAACATTTCACCTGTTTCCTAGAATACACAAACCCTGGCCCAATCCAATCTTGGGGGCGTGGGGGCATAAGAAAGCATATAAAGTTTCAAACAGAATATGAAATTGTAATATTATACACTATGTCAACAGGTTCTCCATGCTACATGATGCAGAAATTTGTCACCCTTTTTCTAAAGCTCTGTAAACAAACACAAAATTCTTCATCCAAATAACAGAAAAAATAAATGATGACTATTGCTCCCAATTTTCTGACCAGCTTTTGCTGTGTTGGAGTCCTGCCCCACCCCCACCTCAGGTGCTGGAATCAAGAATGACTCTCTGCAGGCAGCCGCTGTTACCTAGAAACCATGCCAAGGTGTTGAGTGTCATAAAGCAGACTAGTTTATATTCCTGCATTTGTCTCTCCAACACCCTCAGTTTTATCATCCAGGAAAATTAACTCATGATGGGAAAGTGAAAGGAAATGAAATAAAGGTTTTTTGTTGTTTTTTTATCAGGCAGCACTGAATGAGGTAAACACTGAACACTTAAGCAGCAAAGATCCATGATAATATGTACAATATGAACAAAAATAACTATAGTAGATTATATTTGTTAAATAATTCTACTCTAAATAACCCTACTCTAAAGTTGCAAGAAAAGGATAAACAAAAACTATTTGCAAAGTTTTCCTTTATTCCTAGCACTGTCTTCTAAAGTTGGGTCACTTACTAAAGAAGCTCAAAGTCTCAATGTAGCATTGATGATAAGCACATGAAATAAGGTATTGGTGAGGCGGAGCCTTTAAGAATTATATGAAATACACACAGAATGTGAATAAGTTTAACTGGGGAAAAACAACAGTGACATTAATTAAACCCATCAGCTTAACATCCTCAAAACCATAATCATCTGAGCTCATTTTTTCATGAATGCAAGAGTCTTTCATTAATGCTTCAATATATCATCAAATAGTCATTGTCTTTCAGGTTTTTAGGAACTCATTTCTAACACATTCTGCTCCTGAAATATTGTGCCTTTGAATTAAAACAAACAAAGCTCCGTACAATGTAAGGTGATTTAGTACAGGTTATTTCAAGCCTCTGTCTGAAATTCTTGATCATTTGCTTTTGCTCAGTGAGTCAGTGGCTAATTTTGGTCATCGTTTCACAAAAAGCCAATTTACTTACTTGATTTTAAAAAAAATTCAAGTACAGAATCTGAATAGTAAATATTTCTATTCAAAGTGTGAACACAAACATGTTTTCTTAACAGTTTATCCACTAGGAAATATTTTTAGAGATGGGTGATATTGATCTTGCTCTAAGTGCTCCTAGAGCAAAACTGTGTGTGATTTCTTTTAAAACTCAAGAAACAGCATTAAATGAAAAACCAGGTGCCAAGAACCTGACTAAATTAAACTGTGCTTCCAGTACACTTTGTTTCCTGTGTTCTATCTGCCATGAGCTATTCTGGCCTACATTGAGCCCCTTGGGCTCCCGTGTTATCTGTTGCTTTCATTGTGTTTTATACTATAGGTAAGCCTAGAGCAATTTGAATTAATAAAAAAAGAGCATTCAAATGTTTAAAATCAGCACTTTAGAATGCACAGAGCAGTAATACCAAAGAAGTATCATTTCCTTCTGTTGCTGGATTCCAGGTGAAATAGATTATTGTGGCTGTTGGTGCTTTGTGACTTGGAAGATGAAAATGTCAAAAATCAAAACATTTAAAATAACAAGTTGGAAGAAAGCGAGCCAGAGGAATAAAAATGTATAAAAGCATGGGTCTATCATTTTATTAAGAAAAGTATAAGATAGGAATCTAAAATATGAATGGGAAAAATCTTTAATGAAACAAAGAAATGTACCTTAAGAGCTATACCTGGGGCCCTCAGGGTAATTTCCTAATGGTGAGAGGGTGAGAGTTTGGGAGGCATTTCAAAGTGGGCCTCGCACACACATCTGGGTGGACAAAACAGAGACGAGACACAGCAGCAGAGCAAATCATGATGGTAACTATCTTGAGGATTGTCACACTGTGTCACATGTTTAGTATAGTGACTGCCCCCAAGGAACTCGTAACACAAATATTTTTCTCAAATAAATATAAATATAAAAATTCTAAATATTTTATTTTTGTTGTTGTTGTTTCAGAATGGAAATACTGGCTCTTATGTTTGATCATTAAATTCCCCCACAGCTCTCCAGGGGTTGACACAGTAGCTGTCCTGCTCACAGCCTGTCAGAGGCAAGTCAAGGATGAGGGCCCGGGTGTTTTTCTCCTATGCCTCAGTGTTATACTTCAGGCAATAATGCCAGAAGCAATTGGCTTCTCAATTGTAGGAGAAAGAGGAGAAAACTTAATAATAAAACCTGCATATTACAGGGCAGTAAAGTGGGAACACTTGGTGAGGGAGGGCCTGAGGGGGACAGGGGGAGGATGAGAAGGGGCTGGAAGAGGTTAATGGGGGGAAAAGGAGAACCTATGTAATACTTTCAACAATAAAAATTAAAAGAAAAAAGTGGGAATACTAAATGTGGGTGTAGTTCTCAAAGTATATCAGTTAGTAGTTAGGAATCTACTAACTTATTTATCACTAGAGTCCCGGTGCACAAAAATTTGTGCACGGGGGGGGGGGGGTGTCCCTCAGCCTGGCCTGTGCCCTCTAGCAGTATGGGACCCCGCGGGGGATGACCACCTGCTGGTTTAGGTCCACTCCCCAGGGGATTAGGCCTAAGCTGGCAATCAGACATCCCTCTGGCAGCCCAGGAGCCCTCAGGGGATGTCCATTTGCCAGTGGAGAGCAGACCTAAGCTGCAGTCTGATATCCTTCCCACTGCTGAGGAGGCGGGAGAGGTTCCCACCACCACCGCTGTATTGGCAGCCATCAGCCTGGCTTGTGGCTGAGCAGAGCTCCCCCTGTGGGAGCACACTGACCACCAGGGGACAGCTCCTGCATTGAGCGTCTGCCCCCTGGTGGTCAGTGTGTCATAGTGACCAGTCATTCCCAGTCTTTCTGCTGTTAGGGTCAGTTTGCATATTACCCTTTTATTATATAGGATAGAGGCCTGGTGCACGGGTGGGGGCCAGCTGGTTTGCCCTTCAGGGTGGGGGTCCCCACTGGGGTGCCACTGGGGTGCCTGGCCAGCCTGGGTGAGGGGCTGATGGCTGTTTGCAGGCTGGCCACACCACCTTTAGGGTGTGGGGTCCCCACTGGGGTGCCTGGCCAGTCTGGGTGAAAGGCTGATGGCTGTTTTCAGGATGGCCAAGCCTCCCCAGCAGCAGAAGCTCCCAGCCTCTCCTTTTTTTTCTTTTTTTTTTTTCTGGGATTTATTTACCTTCTATAATTGAAACTTTGTTGCTTTCGGAGCTCAGAGCTGGGCCGCAGCAGGCGGGGAACCTTGGATTCCTCCATCACTGGAGCAAGCAAGCCTCCTGCTCACTTCAGCTCTGTGGCTGCCAGCTGCCATCTTTGTTGGCAGTTAATTTGCATATCTCGCTGATTAGCCAATGGGAGGCATAGCAAAGGTATGGTTAATTACCATGTTTGTCTATTATTAGGTAAGATTTGATTCTGGGTGGACAGTATTTTTAGCCACCCTGTTTTATAACATTAAACTCATTATCCTATTACCTATATGATACCAAAGCAATGAAATGAATTAAAAATCCATTCTACTTCTCTCTGGACAGGTTGTGAGGTGGATTTTGAGAGAGGCAGGGCCACATCAAGACCATCCTTTCCATTTTGAGTCTGTCTACCACTGGCTTGTGGGACCAGGAAGGAAAACATTGTTTGTGGGAAGAATACAAACAGTTTGACCAAATTTAAAACATGCCCTTTTCCTGGTGCATCTCTGAAAGTTGACTAAGGTGTCAGGAGCATGAATTCATCTGCCTTAAATACTGGACTTGATGTGGTCTTTACTGGTCCCTTGTAATCTAATCAATTTTCTTTTGAAGATGTTGAGTAATATATTTTGCAAATTAACACTTTTTCTTTCTTAAAAAGTCCGAGCTGGTATTCAGACAGTTCACACCAGTATAGCCAAGCCAGTTGTTCACTGCTGGCTCCATTCTAATTTGTCAGAATTGTTGTCTGAGCTGACCAGCGGGTGAATATTTTTAATATCATCCCTCTCTGCCTAACATCAGTATCTATGTTCACTTTTTCTATTATCTATTATTTGTGTTCATTGTTGGCCCAGGTGGATCTGATAGGCCTGGATTACAGGCCTGGATTTTAATCCAGCTTCATCTCTTAATTAGGTATGAAACTAAGTTCTAGAGATCATTTTCCTCACCTGTAAAATAGAAACAATAATATATGTCCTTACTGAAGGATTAAATTAATTAAATCTTGGAGACTTCTTTGATCAGTGCTGGCTCATGATCCAGTACTCAGTGATTGGCAACTATTATAATAAGGCACTTAAAGGGCAAACCTCCAGCTGTCTTTCTCTTCCCACACTTTCAACATTCCCCTACTGAAAAAGTAAAGGAAGGGAGAGTGTAAGACTAACTTCATGATAACCACCACAGGTTGTCTAACAAAAGAGGGAAGCAAAATAGAATTTTAAGACAACCTCTTGGAGCTCAGACTTCTTGTAGCGACATCCTCTGCCTGAGAGTAAGGTAGAGATATCCACCATGCTATATATGTTTTCAAATTATCTCATTCCAAGAGCATTAGTTTGTTCTGTGAGAAAAACTCATCTTTTAATTTATTTATTTGTTTTTTTTATTTATCTTTAGTGTTGAAAATATTACAGATGTCCCTTTCCCCCCCTATTGACTCTCTCCACCCGGCTCCTGCACCCTTCCCAGGCCTTCACCTCACTACTGTCTGTGTCCGTGGGCTATGCATATATGCATATAAGTTCTTTGGTTAATCTCTTCTTGCCCCCCGCCCGCCTCTTTAGCACAAGTCTTTATAGAAATTTGTGAGCTAGTTCTTTTCTTACTTTGATATATGTATATCTGGGCTAAATGGTAGTTAACATTTATTGAATGCTTATGAAGTATCTGGCACTACTCTAAGTACTTTATGTCTATTATCTCACTTAATTCTCTAAACAAACTTATGAAGTGTAGGTACTATTGTTATTTCCTCTTACAGAAGACTGAGCTAAGCCATAAAGATTTTTAAATTTCCCATAGATTATACACCTGGCAATAATGGAACTGGAATTCAGCCTAAACCTTCTGGCCCTAGAGCTGTTGCATTATCCACTGTACCATACAGTCTCTTAACTTCCCCAAATCTCTTACAGGCCTAATTGTTATTTCTTTGACACTCACCATTGAATTAACAATTGGGCCCAAATATACACCTACCACTTACTGCTTCCTGCATAGGTTGTCTCTAACATGTATTTTGAATTGAATTGAATACAAAAGTCCTTGAAATGAATTTGCAGATGAGAAAGTTGACTCGATAAATTTAATAGGTAACTCACTAAAAAAAAACTATGGACACTGCTGAAGGAAGGTGTGCTTTCATAGCTTACTAGTGGTGCTTATGAAAGGCATGACAATTACATCTGGATCTACCTTCTTTAGATAGTGTCAATTATGATATCTGTGAAGTCCTGAGACCTCCTTCTCTGGTTGGTGTTTGGTCAGCTTTCTTATCAGATCTGACTTCCTGATTGCTGAGTTCTCAGGCTCTCTGTCTGAAATCACTCATATCTGACGCTAGGGCTTTCTTCAACTACATAGGTGTGGTCGGGCATGTTCCTATTGTTCTGTCAATTACTTTGTTTTGTTCTAACAATTTCTAATCCTACTTACTATTACACAAATTTCTATAGCAGGGAATTACAGAGGCATGATGCTCTTAATGTGTTCATTTTGTGTACAAAATCATTCCTTTTGCTAGTGCATGGGATTTATAGGTGATACTATGAGAAAAGTGTGTTATTTTTCCCTGTCTTTATATGGGGCAAGAAAGAGTACCACACTGTTTCCTGGAAGATTCTTTTCTATTACTCAGAAAGTTTCCTCTAAAATTATTTCTTTTTTGCTCTTATCAGGTACCTCCTCAGCCCCCAGGTTAGCAGCTGGGTTTAAATCTTGTACTTTATTGCCTTTGAGTTTGCTGTTTAATATATGTATATATGCATACATACTTACATATATAAAACATACATGTACATATCACATATTTTATATCTATATTTATGTATATATCATTAAATTTTACCATAAGAAATAGTTACACTTGTAGGAATTCAACTTAAATGATGGCAAAATTGGTTTTCTAATTAGGTCACTACATGTTGTTTTTCTCAGCAGCTCTGCTCTCATAGAAATCCCTTCCGCCCCTGAATCCCACGCACCAGCCATAGCTGTTCCCTTCCTTCCCACTGTGCCATCCTTTATCAACCGGGGACGTCAAATCAACCCTTGGAGTGTTCTTAAAAGCACCATATGCCCAACAGAAGAGCACTTGAATTACTCTGTATACCAGAACCTGCTGTACATCACAACAGAGACCAAAAACAAGGACATGATGTGATCTTAAAATCCACCAGAAACTGTCACCTGAGAGCACTCCTTGGTCCATTTATTGTACCTCCCAGAATCTCATTTCTAACAACTAAATTAGGCAATTAACAGGGTTTTGGATGCAAATGACTTCTAACCTAAAGCTAGCCATTCTGCTTCTTTCTTTATAGGCACCATATATTTCTTTTAAAAAGAGAGTATTTGTGAATAAACTGGCTTCTACATAATTAAAAAAAAATTAAAGCAAAGAAACTTTTCTAGTAACTTATTTGAGTGACTTTGGGAGTTTCCCCACAAAGAAAGAGGTAGAATTTAAGCAAGTGACATTCATTTTTAATACATAAATATTCCTCGTGATTTTTTCACTTCTGTGGCTTACTTTTTATATTCAAGGCCTAGCCCTGCATTCTGAAAATTTTTCAGCTTGCCTATTGTGTTTTTTAACTTCTCCAGCCTTAAAAGTTGTATCTTTTTTTCTGGAGGATCTGATAGCCTTGAAAAGGCTCTATTTTAATCTCACATCAAATAGTTTCGGGTCAGAAAGATTGGGTAGCCTCCCTTCACCCTTCTTTGCTTTGAGAAGGAAGTCATTTTGAAAGAATATAGGAAATATAAGCCACATAGCAACATACTTGCTCTACAGGCAAAGTATGTGATAAGTAAGACTAAATGGCAGGACCTACTCAAGTGCACTTGGGTCTTGTGAGGTGCGGCAGGTGAGAAGCAGTTTTGTGTGGCGACACCAAGCGGAGAAGGCAGGGTTGGAGATGGTCGCTCGGAGCAGCCTGGAAAGGAATGGTTGTGTGTGGACACAAACACAACGGTGAACTTACTGTAATGAGACCAATGAGAGAAAAGTCTAACTTCATGGCCATATTCTTTATACACATACATTTTTCCTAGAAAAAAAATATTTCCACAGAAATGAAGTTGACCTAAATTGACAAACTGTAGTATCTAAACAATTATTAAACTCTAAGATAGATTAAAACTAATATCAAAAATACAAAAATCATACAACTAATCAATTACATAAAATTGCAAAGGTGAAACTAAATTTTTAACATTTAGCTTGTCACCCCTAGCCGGTTTAGCTCAATGAATAGAGTGTTGGCCTGGGGACTAATGGGTACCAGGTTCAATTCTGGTCAATGGCACATGCCCTAGTTGTGGGCTCGATCCCCAGTAGGGGGCATGCAGGAGGCAGCCGATCAATGATTGTCTCTCATCATAGATGTTTCTATCTCTCTCTCCCTCTCCCTTCCTCTCTGAAATCAATAAAAATATATATAAAAAAAAAAACATTTAGCATGTCAAATTGCATTCTATGTGTGTGTGTTTTCGGGAATTTCATATTTGATTAAAAATTACTAGTACTAAATTATTACCTAAAAAGAAGTTAATTCATAGGTAAACACCTGAGAAGGTTGCCTCGCACAACCACTTCAAAAATACAACTAAAAGACAGAATGGACATCACCCAGAACCACAGGAAAGCTGGCTGAGGGGAAATTCTTCAACTAGAAGGAAAGAGAACAGCATACCGAGACTCAGAGGAGGCGCAGTGCGGAAAATACAAAGGTGCGGAGGTGCGCGGAGCGGGCTGGTGGCTGAGGGTGCGGTTGTAGTTTTCAATCGGGAGGGAGGCTCAGGCCCTGAGCTCCAGTTCTGGGCGAGTCTCTAGGGACCCAGACTCAAACGGGAGAAGCGGGACTGTCTGGCATCGGTCAGAACTCGAGGGCAGCTTTCTCTCCGAGGTTTGCAGCGATTGCTGGGACTCTGAGAGGCAGAGCCTCTGGGGACAGGACTGAGAGCAGCCATAACTGCTCCCTCCGCCCGCTCTGTTGATCCCTTGCGACCCGCCCCACCCAAGCCCTGCACAGAGCCATTTTCCGGATAGCCTCAGGCAAAGGCTAAATTAGCACCTCCCCAGAGGACAGAAGTTTTCCCACTGCAGACACAGCTGACTCTCATAGCCAGTTGGCCTGGAGGTCAAATCCCCCCAGTATTAACTACAACAATCAAGGCTTAACTACAACAAGACTGCGCACAAAGACCACTAGGGGCTGCACCAAGAAAGCATAAAAAAAATGCGGAGACAAAGAAACAGGACAAAATTGTCAATGGAAGATATAGAGTTCAGAACCACACTTTTAAGGTCTCTCAAGAACTATCTAGAAGCCACCAATAAACTTAATGAGATCTACAAGAAATCTAATGAGACCCTCGATGTTATGATAAAGAACCAACTAGAAATTAATCATACATGGACTGAAATAAAGAATACTATACAGACTCCCAACAGCAGACCAGAGGAGTGCAAGGATCAAGTCAAAGATTTGAAATGCGAAGAAGCAAAAAACACCCAACCGGAAAAGCAAAATGAAAAAAGAATCCGATAATACGAAGATACTGTAAGGAGCCTCTGGGACAGCTTCAAGCGTACCAACATCAGAATTATAGGGGTGCCAGAAGATGAGAGAGAGCAAGATATTAAAAACCTATTTGAAGAAATAATGACAGAAAACTTCCCCCACCTGGTGAAAGAAATAGACTTACAGGTTCAAGAAGCGTGGAGAACCCCAAACAAAAGGAATCCAAAGAGGACCACACCAAGACACATCATAATTAAAATGCCAAGAGCAAAAGACAAAGAGAGAATCTTAAAAGCAGCAAGAGAAAGAAACTCAGTTACCTACAAGGGAGTACCCATACGATTGTCAGCTGATTTCTCAACAGAAACTTTGCAAGCCAGAAGGGAGTGGCAAGAAATATTCAAAGTGATGAATGCCAAGAACCTACAACCAAGATTACTTTATCCAGCAAAGCTATCATTCAGAATTGAAGGTCAGATAAAGAGCTTCACAGATAAGGAAAAGCTAAAGGAGTTCATCACCACCAAACCAGTATTATATGAAATGCTGAAAGGTATCCTTTAAGAAGAGGAAGAAGAAGAAAAAGGTAAAGATACAAATTATGAACAACAAATATGCATCTATCGACAAGTGAATCTAAGAATCAAGTGAATAAATAATCTGATGAACAGAATGAACTGTTGATTATAATAGAATCAGGGACATAGAAAGGGAATGGACTGACTATTCTTGGGGGGGAAAGGGGTGTGGGAGATGCGGGAAGAGACTGGACAAAAATCGTGCACCTATGGATGAGGACAGTGGATGGGGAGTGAGGGCGGAGGGTGGGATGGGAACTGGAAGGAGGGGAGTTATGGGGAGGAAAAAAGAGTAACAAATGTAATAATCTGAATAATAAAGATTTAATAAAAAAAAAAGAAGTTAATTGATCTTTGGTGTAAAAAAAAAAAAAAATTTTATTGAGAGTTCAAAGTCCTGAGTCTGAGTTCCACTGTTCTCCATGACTGAAATATGCCATTTAATCACACTGATCCTACCACATGTATTTAAAGGGACCCTTTGAGAATCAAGTATTCTATGGGGTACCATACAAATGAAAGATATTAGCACATAAAGCTTTGAGCACTTAAGAAAAGTTAGGGTGGATTATAGAGTCAAAATGTTTTCAAGCCTGTGCTTGTATTCCTTTTGGTTTCCCACTGAATCAATTTTTTTCTCACGAGGGTGTGGATGTGACTGTCAATTTAAGATTAAGAGCACATGTTATGCCTAAATATACAGTAGTTGGATAATATATTCACATATATTTTATTTCCATCTACATGAAGTGGACTTAGTTAAATATTAACAAAACCTGCCAATGAAATGTACTGATTCAGGTAAGAAGTAAAGACAGGAAGTGGCCTCCCTTTTTGTGAGAGGGAAAGGCAGGGCCAGAACACCGATCTAAGTGATTCAGCAGCAGCAAGTCACTCAAGTTCTGAAATTAAGTTCCTGGCAAAATGAATTGCTGAAGAGAAAGGAGAAATTAAATGCCAGAAGCTAGAATTATCATTACCTGTGTCCTCTACGTGAAAGTTAGGATCAAATCTCTTGGGCTCTTG
This sequence comes from Myotis myotis, assembly GCF_014108235.1. Classification (NCBI taxonomy): domain Eukaryota; kingdom Metazoa; phylum Chordata; class Mammalia; order Chiroptera; family Vespertilionidae; genus Myotis; species Myotis myotis. The sequence continues at coordinate 141,355,821 of NW_023416313.1, read as the reverse complement.
GCATATCTTCTAAGAAAAGTCAGTCCCTTAAAATTTCATGTTATCCTGCGTACAAGTTCTGCATCTCCCTACAGTGAGGCTCCAATCACGAAGGAGAAAGTAAAAAGGTTTCTCCAAAGATGTGCCTTCAGTAAAGGTTCTGACCTATGCCTTCCGGGCTGAAAACTGTATCTCTCAGGCCTCCTTAAAGCCAGGATTCTGGGTGCAAATTAGGTTTCCCCAATTAAACCACTCATATGAGATGTGATAGGCAGTAAGCGTGGGCATGGTGGCATGTGGTTTCTCTGTTTCTTGTCCAGTAGCCAGTTCCCAGATTTCTGGACATCAACAGGCAGCTGCATCCACACAGGTGCTGCCATATTCTGTGATCCACATCGAATCCACAGCTTCCTGGGCACTGAGAGGCAGGGGTGGTGATGGTGCCTTCCAGACCCCAGATTTTTGATCCCTGGGTTGCAGCCACGCCCTGTGTTCTGGAACTATAACATTTCCTCTGCAGCTTCCTGATTGCTCCCCTTCCTAACTGCAGCAGCGTAACTGAGGCTCCGCTCTGCAATGTTCTAGAAGTCATCCCTGGAGGTCAGGACTCGAGTCTGCTCCTTCAGTCTTCCAGCCGTTTTGTAAACACTGAATCCCCTGTATTGCATCCCTTAAAGCTGACAATACCTAAAGCAGGGTCTACTTTATGAGGTAAAGACTGGTGATGAAGGGTTTGACTTAAATGCCTACTTCAATTTATTGTAATGGCTGCCCAGGGCAATGTGTTTAGACTGAGGTCCAAACTCTATGGAAAATATATTTCATTCCTTGCATGAACGCATTACACATTTGCCACCTCAATATACATCAGCCTGTCCTAGCTGGTTTGCTCAGTGGATAGAGTGCCCACGCGAGGACCAAAGGGTCCTGGCTTCAATTCTGGTCAAGGGCACATCCTTTGTTGCAGACTCGATAGGTCCAGGCCCTGGACTGGGCGTATGTGGGAGGCAACCAATCAATGTGTCTGTCTCACATCAATGTTTCTCTCTCTGTGTATCTCTCCCCCTCCCTTCCACTCTCTCTAAAAATGGAAAAATATTCTCAGGTGAGAATGAACAACAACAAAATCAGCCTCACTTAACAAATCGCTCAGGGGTGGGGTGGGAGGGTGATGTATGCATGAATAAATACAAAATTTGAAAAAAATAGGTAAAATTTCAAAATTTCATTTGTATTCTAACAGATACAGTGAAAATGAACTAAGCATAGCAAGTTTTTAAAAGATTGCATAGAGGAAAATGTTAAGAGGAATTCATAGAAAAGCTAATTGAACCATTTACAAGTTATAATTTATTATATGTGAAATAGCAAAAGTTACTTCAGTACAATCCTACTAGTCTAAATCCAATCTTCAAGGATACAAAGATCTGGCCATTTTGTTCTCTGAACTTGCTGAATTGCTCACTGCTGGAAATGATTTTAAAGGATTAATTTTAAAGAAACCTCAAATAGAAAATCAAACTATTAGAAAAGAATATAAATCCAACAACATCGACGATAACAACCTCTGTACCTGTTACTTTATAATGATTTACCTTGTGAGGGTTTTTCCCCCATTCTGAAAGGCAATCATTTTTTTTTCTTGAGAGTGTTAATACTTCAGTCATTTAAGCATCCTAATTTGATGCTTTTTGGTTAAGAAGGAAACCTTAAGTGAGGAAAGGAAATGCTGAGAGGAAATTACTTGAACAGAACTTAATAGTTTTGTGATATGAAGCTGTGATCACATTTTTTTCACAGTATGAATCTGTCGTATAAATGTTTGGTTTACTTAGTCTCTTAATTTGATATGAGACTAACCTGGGCAAAACTTGTCAGCAAAATGTTACTTTTCATGAGTTAAACTATATTGATTTTATTATTAATATAACATCTCATTTGTAAGTGAAACCAGTTTCAGTGGGTTTTTGGTCAGCATAAAGCACATGTTTTAAAGTATGTTGTTAAATGAATTACTGGCCTGTGCTATAATTTCAATAAGCCTGCCTCCTCCATAGGGATTTGAAGATCATGGTTATAGTTACTATTAGTGTCAACACAATGTAAGTAGGGTTCATTATGAAACTCTCTGGGGATTTCTAAAGTGATTACATTCTCTTTGTAATCCACAAAAAGGAACTCTTCAAAAGATAACAATTCAATGAGATGAGATGGGAACCATCTGGTTCACTTGTAAATCATCTCCTTATTTTTTGAGGCATGTCATTGCTGTTCTGTCCTATTTGCACCAGAGAATAACATTCAGGAAGGCTGGTTTTTATCATTTTTTCCTTATAAAAATGGAAAGAGGGTTGAATATCAGCTAGTAGTGCAGCCTTCTGCCTCATCTCTTGCAAAGGTCCCCATCAAAACTAACTTCCCAAACTACCTTTCTTGATGCAATCAGCTGTTTCCTAGTGGTTTCATGTTGTGAGAAAATACCTGATACTAATTTCTTCTCTTGAGCTTTATACCAATCCTTTTCATTTTTATATTACCCACATATAATTCTCCTGAAGCCTACAGAATAGGTGGTAACCAAGTTGTTGCCTGGAAAGCTTCCATGACCAAGAATATCTCTTAATTCAGGTACCACGGCTATAGAGAGTTTTCTGTTACCAAAAACATGGTAATAAGTGCTAAACAATATTGCCCTAATCAGCTACTTATCAATTGAAAAAAAAAACAAACGCAGAAATCCAGAGGTTCTATGTATACTTTTGGGCTATGGCATCCTATTTTTTTTTTAAATATATTTTATTGATTTTTTACAGAGAGGAAGAGAGAGAGATAGTTAGAAACATCGATGAGAGAGAAACATCGATCAGCTGCCTCCTGCACATCCCCCACTGGGGAAGTGCCCACAACCCAGGTACATGCCCTTGACCAGAATCCAACCCGGGACCTTTCAGTCCGCAGGCCGACGCTCTATCCACTGAGCCAAACCGGTTTCGGCAAGGCATCCTACTTTTAAATATAAAACTCTTGGGGGGGGGGGGGGGGTAGCACATTGAGTCCCTACAGCTTAGAAGGAATTGGCTTGGTAAATCTCTTTCTAAGTGAGTATAAGACAACATAGGGCATGGGATCCCCAGAGTCACTCAGGCCCTAGGAAAGAAGATGGTGCTTCATCTACTAGTAAGTCACAAACTTGATTCCTTGCTCCAAAACTAACTTCAACCCCAGACAAGGATAATTTATTTTTTCAAATGCAAATCCCTTTTTTCTTCCAAGGAAGTATTTCCCATGGGATTCAATTCCCTGATTCTCTGTCATGCCTCTTGTGAGAAGAATTCTCCTTCAAGTTTTTGTTCCAGCTCACACCCCACTAGACCCTAATCCCAAACCCAGTCAGCAACATGCTCCCTTAGGGCTTCAAACAGCATGGCACAGTAGGAAATGCCTGGGCTTTAGAGACAGATGGACATATGTTCTGAAGCAAGTCACTGAATTTCTCCGAGATTCAGTTTCCTCTTCTCTGTAATGAGGTTAATAGTGCCTGCTGTATAGAGGTTGTGGGAGGCAGAATAGGGGCCCCCAAAGACTTCCATATGCTAAGTCCTAGAATCTGTGAATACATTACTTTCTATGGCAAAGAGATTTTGCAGGTATGGATTCTGCGATGGAGAGATTATCTGGGCCCAACCTAATCACAAGAGTCCTTAAAAGTGGAGATCCTTTTCCAGCTGTGGTCATGAAATGGAACAGAAACAGAGATGGCAGGATGAAGACTCCCCCAGCCATTGCTGGCTTTGAAGGTGAAGGGGGCCATGAGACAAGGAATAAGGGTGGCCTCTGGGAGCTGGGGAAGGCAAGGAAACAAATTTTCCCTTTAAGTCTCCAGAAAGAAACACAACTCTAGCGGCGTATGACTTTGGCCCAGTGAGATCCACAACAGACTTCTGATCTACCTATCTGTAAGATTAAAATTTGTTTTAAACTCCTTGGTTTGTAGAAATGTGTTCCAGCAGCAATGAAAAACCAGTACAAAGGGGTTGTAAGAAAGCATAAGTAGAGGGCCTACCACAGTGCCTCGCACAGCTTCAGTCTTAAACAAGTATTAGTTTCCTCCCACAATTTATTTAGGAAATTCTAACTCATTTATTCACACACACACACACACACACACACACACACCACAAAGAAAAAATTTTAAAAAAAACACATTCCATGTGCCAGACACTGTACCAGAACTCATAGAATTTACAGCATAATCAAAGGAGCAAAATTGTTTTTACATACTGGGATAATGTTTCACTTTCTACACACACCAGACTCATGTAGGCATTGTTTTCCTCAACCATTGTGCCACAGGGTCCCACACATTCACACCAACAGCTGCACATCTCCATCCTAGTCTTCAACCTTCCTGCCTAGGGTAAGTGTGTTCCTGTAGAATTCGAAATGGAATTTTGTAGAATAGTATTTATGTTTTGTTTTGCATTCATGAAGCAGATGAAAATGTAATGTTTCTGGTAGGTTTGATGTTAGTATGCCTGTCTCTGGTCATACAACCATACAAAATCAAAAGGCCTAGGCCAAAAGACCACTATGACCCTCATAATGGCCATAAAGCAGACAGGCTCAAAGCAATCACTTTCGAGGGTTAGATGGGAGACATGGCGAGGGGCTGTCTTTCCCCTTAAAGCTTTCTATATAGAAACACTGAATTAAACATCGATTTGGTAAGTTCAGGTTCACACCATTGAGTGCAGGTGAACAGGGCCTACATTCAAGCTATTCTTCCAAAAGAGGAAGCACTACAGAAAAGTCCTTTTAGACCAGCAGAGCTGCCTGGCTCCACTTTTCCTACAGTGTTTGCTATCCTATATAATAAAGAGGTAATATGCAAATGGTTGTTACACCATGACGGTAACGACCGATCAGCAGGAGGGTGGGGCAGCAAGCTACAAGCTGCGGAGAGCTACAGGAGAGCAGGGCAGCAAGCTGAGGCAAGTGGCAGTGAGCTACTTGCACACGGATTCGTGCACAGGGCCACTAGTTTTATATAATGAACTTGAGGTGCTCAGATCTACAGTGGAGGTGACACAATTCTATGATCAGCCCGTGGGACAAAATGCTTCTGGATTCAAGGGACTAGGAAGTCCTTCGTTATTTTGCCCAGCCTGGATGCTGCAAGGTCTTCTGCCCCAGACTGACTCCTCCTGGTAGGACTAAGGTGATTCTGCTTCAAAATTAAAATCCCCTTCCTGAGAGGTAAAAATGTGCCCTCCTCTCCCCCCATCAGCAGCTGAGAGCTAGTACCCCCTGAGGAGCACCCAGAGAAACATTTTCTCACCTTGTGATGATCTTTATATCTTTACTCTGTGCCCAAGTACCCCTTTCGGCTACATGTGAATCCCAGTGAATGCAGCGAGAGACTACTAGAGAGGTACCGACGTTTTCATTAGAGCATGGTCCCTGGTTAGCTAGGTTAGGGCATCCAGCAGGGGATTTGCCAGCCTTACAAAGTGGTTTGCCCCATAATTGCAGCATCCCACTGGCCAGGAAAATCAAGCCTCGCTGTGAGAGAAGGAATCCAATCACTTCACTCTGGAATGATTCTGGGAGTCTGTTAATTTGGTGGATCTCTCCTTGTGGCTTCCCTTCTCTATGTGTAAACGTCTGTGTGATTTTTTTAATGTTTTTATTGATGTCAAGATGTTGGTACAAAAACAACACTAACAGCGTCTGATTTGGGCTCCTTGTTTCCCACATCTCTGCATCTCCTTGAGCAGCTGGCAGAGCCGGAGGACTGTTTACTCCATGGGTTATTTCCCCTTTATCTTTGATGTCCTAGGATGTCAAAGGTTGTAAATGTAATATTGATTTTATAAAGTAGTTTTACTCTAACATGTCAGTTATGATTAGCTTCAACCTGGAGGAAGCTCAGCCACTGATCTGGATTTGCACGCAATGTGGCTCCCCGGCTCTCAGCCTCACGGAGTGAATGCTTTATTTATTAGAGTGGCAATGGTTTGTAAAGGCCAAGACATCCCCAGCCCCCAGCTCTGTCTCTCTGCTCTGAGCCTCCAGCATCTGGGCCCTTACATTAAGCTTGAAAAATCTAAGTAGATCAGAGAGACATATCATTTGCTGGCATGTCAACAGACAGAAGAGTTTATAGATCACATTATACCCCAGTGGCTATAACCAAAGAGAGAGGAATGAGAAGTCTTCCTTGGGTTTTCACCCCTCCCTTTCTTCAGTGTACCAGGGCTCTTGTGTTCTACAACCAGGGTGGGCCTCCTGCTATAATAACTGTGATAAAAGATGACATTTATTGAACACTTTCATTGTGGTGATCACTTAATAAACATCAGGCACTGTACGAAAGGTTTTTCATGCATCGTCTCATCTAATCTTCACATCAGTCCTATGAAGTGAGCATTTATTGTTACCATTATTGTTATTATTTCATACTATTTTTATTCCCATTTTACAGATGAAGGGGCCAAGAATCACGCACCGCTGCAACTTTTGAGGTCGGAGTTCCATCCCAAGCAGTTGGGAATGGTCTCTTCCCCCAGAGCCCACACTCTGACTTCCAATGCTATGATGAGTGCTGTATCAGAAAACTAGGAAATGACATTCTTATACCAATCATGTTCTGGTGACACCTTTGGCTTAAAATAACATTCTCTGTTCTTATCTTTTGATACAAATGAATCTTGAAGCAAAATTATAGAATTCATCCCAATTCTATTTTCTCTTCTAAAAAGAGAGGCAACTGGTGCGTTTGTCTTACTGCACCAACCCATTCCCCCTTCTCACACCTTGGATCAGTTCCTCCTTGGAAGAGAAGCTCAGGGTGCTCACCTCTTTGTGGTGGGAAGCTCTTCCTGAAGCTGTGAGGCCATGTTCCTGCTCACTAGCTTCTCAGTTAAGGTGCTGCAAAGGGGCCACAGGGCTTTCCAAGCAAAGGAAATGGGTCACAGCCTTCTCATATTGGGATATCTCAGCTCACTGTATTTTAACATTGTAGAGGCTAAGTCACCAAAAGGTTGACAGATGACACCTGGGAACTTTCTCTCCCAAGTTAAATACACTCCTTGAGCTTACCTGTGTGCTGAAATCCTCCTTTCCTCTTTCCAATATGAGACAGACCAGGCAAGGAGTCTGTCTGGGACTGCTCTTCCTGATACCTTCTTCCCTCTTCCTAGATCTTAACATTGGAGGGAAGGATAGATTAAGGCAAATTAAAGATAGTGCCAAATTCTTTGACATGCCTCCCATTAAGAAGTGAGCTCTCTATCACACCCCCTTGATTCTGGGTAGGCTCTATAACTGTTCTGACCAATAGAATACAGTGGAAGTAATGCTGGGTCCATTGCTGGGCCCAGACTGTAAGAGACCGGAGGCATCCACCTCCACTTACTTGCCACACATCAGATTTCCAAATACTTCCATGAAGAAACATGAGACTACACGGAGAGGGGGAGGGTCCCTGCTGAGCCTGCCAAGGGATCAAATATGTGAGTAAAGCTGTCTTGAAACTTCCAGATAAGCCCAGACACCAGCCAAATGTCACCAAGTGATGTCAATCAAAGCACATAAAACAGAAGTGCCTGAATTCCTGACCCACAAAATTGTGAGATACGATAAAATGGTAGCTGTTTTGCAGCAGTGGGTTACACAGCAATAGATAATAGGTATAAACACATAGGTGCCTGGGATAAATCACTTAACCTTTCAAGGCTCCTGGACTTTCGGCATGCACTCACAGAGGGAAGGCTGCTCTGTCTAGTGCATTCAAGCAGAGAGAAGAACATGCTGCCTTCTCCAAAGAACTCTTAATTTGTGACTTGAGTCCATTTCTGCAAGATAACCCCTTATGTGCCGTCTGTGGAGCAAGTCTTCCCAAGTGGTTACACATTGGTAACAAAGGATTAATCTTTTAGTGAAATAGCATCTCATAATTGATGGACCAGTTGGAACCCATGCCTAAGCTAAGCACACTGGGCCCACAGTTTGGTTTTTTCCCTTTAATTTCCTCAGTTTACACAGTATTTTCAGAAGGTAAATCTTTTCACTTCAGAAGAAGTGCATAGAAAGCCCTGCTCCCTGTAGAGAAGGAAACAACCATCTTTGTGGTAAGGCCTAAGAATTGTGGTGAAAGACATAAAGGTAGGCTCTTTTATTTTTATTTTTTTTAATTTATCTTTATCGTTGAAAGTATTACAGATGTCCCTTTGTTTGTTTGTTTGTTTTCCCATTGACCCCCTCCACCCTGTACCTGCCCCTCCCACATGAGCACAGTCTGTGTCCATGGACTGTGCATATCAGTTCCCCAGTTAATCACCCCCACCTACCCCGCACCTTCCCTCTGAAATTCATCAGTCTGTTCCATGCTTCTGTGTCTCTGGGTATATTTTGTTCATCAGTTTATTTTGGTCATTAGAGTCCACATATGAGTGAAATCATGTGATACTTGCCTTCCTCTGACTGGCTTATTTTGCTTAGCATAATACTCTCCAGGTCCATCTATCCTGTTGCAAAGGTTAATATTTCCTTCTTTTTTATGGCTAAGTAGTGTTTCATTGTGTAAATGTACCACAGCTTTTTAATCCACTTATCTGCTGATGAGCACTTGGGCTGTTTCCAAATCTTAGCTATTATAAATAGCACTGCTATGAAATAGGGGTGCATATATTCTATCTGATTGGTGTTTCTGATTTCTTAGGATATATTCCTAAAAGTGGGATCACTGGGTCAAATTGGAGTCCATTTTTAAATTTTTGAGGACACTCCAAACTGGTTTCCACAGTGGCTGCACCATTCTACATTCCCTCCAGCAGCGTACTAGGGTTCCCTTTTCTCCACATCCTGGCCAATACTTCTCATTTGCTGATTAGTTGATGATAACAATCCTGACAAATGTGAGGTGATATCTCACTGTCATTTTGATTTGCATCTTTCGGATGATTAGTGACTTTGAGCATCCTATATAATAAAAGCTTAATATGCTAAGTGTCCGGTCATCGGTGGTCCAGTAAACAAATCAAAGCATAATATGCTAATGATATGCTAAGGCCACTCAACCACTTGCTATGATGTGCACTAACCACTAGGGGGTAGATGCCCTGACCGGTAGTTTAGCTTGCTGCTGGGGTCTGGCCGATCGGGACTGAGCCAGACAGGCTGGACACGCCCTGGAGCCCTCCCGCAGTCCCTCCCCAGCTGGCCAACCTCCCACCTCCCTCCCTGGCCCCAATCATGCACCAGTGGGGTCCCTCGGCCTGTCCTGAGCCCTCTCACAATCCGGGACCCTTCAGCACATTGACTGTCAGGTAGTTCCATCTATATAATAAAAGCCTAAGTGACTGTTACGGCAGAACGACCAGTCACTATGATGCGCACTGACCACCAATGCAGGAGCTTCCCCCTCATGGCCAGTGTGCTCCCACAGGGGGAGCACCGCTCAGCCAGCAGCCGGGCTCATGGCTAGCGAGCTCAGCAGCAGTGGCAGGAGCCTCTCCCTCCTCTGCAGCAGTGCTAAGGAGCAGCGAGCCGAGTGGTAAGGAGTGAGCAGGCGGGCGGTAAGGCATGAGGGGTCCCCGACTGTGAGAGGGATGTCCAACTGCTGGCAGATGAACATCCCCCAAGGGATCCCAAGCTGTGAGAGGGCACAGGCAGGGCTGAGAGGACACCCCCGCAAGTGCACAAATTTCATGCATCAGGCCTCTAGTTTTTTCATATGTCTCTTGGCCTCCTGTATGTCCACTTTGGAGAAGTGTCTATTTAGGTCCTTTGCCCATTTTTTAATTGGATTATTTGTCTTCCTTTTGTTAAGTTGTATGAGTTCCTTATATATTTTGGAAATTGACCCCTTATTGGATTTATCATTGGGAAATATGTTCTCCTATGCAGTGGGCTCTCTTTTCATTTTGTTAATGGTTTCTATTGCTGTGCAGAAGCTTTTTATTTTGATGCAGTCCCATTTGTTTATTTTCTCCTTAGTTTCCTTTGCCCTAGGAGATGTATCTGTAAACATGTTGCTATGAGAGATGTCTGAGATTTTGCTGCCTATGATTTCTTCTAAGATTTTTATGGTTTCATGACTTACATTTAGGTCTTTTATCCATTTTGAGTTTATTATTGTGGATGATGTAAGTTGGTGGTCTAGTTTCCTTTTTTGCATATACTTGTCCAATTTTTCCAACACCATTTATTGAAGAAAATGTCTTTACTCCATTGTATGCAAAGCCACTGTACTCAAAACAGCCTGGCACTGCCTCAAGAACAGGCATATAGATCAATGGAACTGCACAGAGACCCAGAAATCAACCTAAGCCATTATGCTCAATTAATATTTGACAAAGGAGACAAGGTAGACTCTTTTAATTAATAGTTTCAAATATAAATCATTCTTCTATTTAATTACATGTGTTTCAATATATATTCTACTTTAAATGACTGTAAGATGATAGTATATTTTGGAAACATAATGTACTTTTTTGAGTATTCAGTTTATTTGTCAAACCATAATATACTTTCAGGGAAACAAGATAAATAAAAAACAACCCAAGAAGGGAGATTGACAGGTAGTCAATTTGTTTTTATCTTCAAACTACATTGATCGAAGTGGTGTTTTTTTAAGTGAAGCAATTTACTGTGAATATGCTTATTTTCCACACTAAAGTTTTTGTTGTTAGTTCATTTGTTGCCCAATAAGAATAAATACAAAATCTAGAGAAATAACTTTCTTCAAGAGAATCTCATCTTAGAAGTCTACAGACAGATGTGCCAGGCCTTGACTTCCCACATGTAGGTTATCATCTCCAGAAGAGACATTTAAGGGCTTTTTGTTTCAGACTTTCCCTGACAATCACAGATTACAGAACTTTGTTGGCATTGAGAAGTCATTTCTGCACCTGTAAAGTAAGATTGATAATATCTAGCTCATGGGTTTTGTATTAGGAATTAAATTAGATTCTGGAAGGAAGAAGAAGAGTTCGCTAAAAGACAAGGAAGAGAGAAAGAAAGCAAGGAAATGGCAATGTTATGTCAAAGACAGGGGAGAGGATAATAGTGTTTTATCTGAGTTGTGGTATTTGGGGTGATTTTCTTATTCTATGTACTTTTATATGTCTAAATTTTTATCATTAACAGGTGTCATCTATTTTTTTTAAAAAAAGAACTAGAAATTCAGGAAAAGAAAATATTTCCAGGTAAGGAAGGGTAGTCAAGAATGTTTAAAGAAGCCCAGAGATCTAAGATGATTACTTTTCAAAAGACAGCTACCTCATCCATCCCAAACCTTTTTATGCTGCATTGATCCCAAAAGCAAAAAAAAAAAAACTGTAAATATTGCTTTTTAGAAGTCCCCCTTTAAAGATTAATTGCTGTGCCTTCCCCATGGAGCTTCCTGCTTTCCCCCATTTAAACATATTTCTGTATGGGAGAAGTTTGGTCAGTGTTGAAATGTTCTGGATTCAGAACTCAAGTGGTTTAGAGTAATGATGTTAATTCCTTTACATGTAACTGCAATGTTTTCAAGATTTTCCAAGCTATTTTGGATAAAATCTACAGATAAAAACTTTAGACAATGTTTTCATGGCTAGAGAATGCTATTCAATAAGTCATTAAAACTTATTTCATCATATCATAATACAAACATAGCCTAAATGTACTAAATGTAGCCTATAGTCACTTTATTTCATTTTATACAATGTCAAGTATTTCCTTCCTCCTGTTAAAAAAAATAGATAAACTATTTTATATATTCTGCTGTAAAATGTACAAGAAGTTTTACAAAATTCTTTTAAGTTATATGTGAGTGGGGGAGAGGGAGGATTTGAAGACCATTGGTTTAATAGAAGACACATATGTTTTGGTGGCAGAAAGTCCTGGGTTTAATTACCAGGATTGCCATGTATTGGGTCTGTAACTTGGCGCAAGTTACTTCAATAGCATTTCCTTAAAAGTATGGACTGATTTGCCTTTAAGTGGCAGGCATTGCGCTAACTGGTCTACAGAGAAAGCACGATGCAAATGGTCTCTCCCTCATAATCTCTGTAGGCCTCCCAAGTCCCCTAGGTAAAATTCTTACCTCGTATGACTGCTGTAAATACAGTGATTTTCTATGTAGAGTATCCAATAAAAAAACAGGTATGTAAGAGAAGCTGAATTATTATCATAGTTACTAGATAACACAAACTTTGTGCATTGGGGGCGGGGGAGTGCGGGGGGGGGGGGGTGTCCCTCAGCCTGGCCTGCACCCTCTCCAATCTGGGATCCTACAGGGGATGTCCGACTGCCTGTTTAGGCCCGATCCCAGGGATTGGGCCTAAACAGGCAGTCGGACATCCCTCTCACAATCCAGGACTTCTGGCTTCTAACCGCTTGCCTGCCTGTCTGCCTGATTGCCCCTAACCGTTTCTGCCTGCCAGCCTAATTGCTTTCTAACCACTTCCCTGCCAGCCCGATCACCCCCAACTGCCCTCCCTTGCCAGCCCATTCGCCCCCAACTGCCCTCCCCTGATGACCTGGTCTCTCCCAACTGCCCTACCCTATAGACCTGGTTGCCCCCAACTGCCCTTCTCTGCCGGCCTGGTTGCTCCTAACTGCCCTCCCTTGTAGGCCTGTTTCCCCCAACTGTCCTCCCCTGCCGGCTTAATCACCCACAACTGCCCTCCCCTGCGGCCATCTTCTGGTGGCCATCTTGTGATGATGTGAGGATATCACGCGAGGGCATGAGGACCACCTAGGCTTTTATTAGTACAGATTGCCACACAAAGGCTAGGAGTTGTTCTTGCATAAAACCCATGGATCTTGAGGATGGGGAAAGCAAGTGTTACTTTCTGTATTGGAAGCCTTGGTTCATCTCAGACACTCTCTGCTCCAGGTGCTATTGTGGTGATCAGCCCAGCAGGTGCTGCAGAAGACCACACCTGTCGCCTGCACCGCTTCCCTCTGCCCAGGCCGCTCAGCCAGGCACATGCGCAGCCTGCAATCACTGAGGAGGTTTGAGGTGGGGAGCAATTCTTGACCTCCCAGGAGGTGGGTCAGAGAGGATAAAAGGCAGATTTCTAAGGCTCACTCGGTGACCCCTCAGGGCGAGCCCAGTGGCCCACAGCAGGCACCAGCCCTACAAAGGACCTTTGCATGGACTTCCCTGCCTCCTCTGTTTCAATTTCCCTAGACTCTCACTCTTCATCCCTGGCTCACTTCCCTAATGAACTACTTGCAGGTAAACTCTTGTCTTGGACTTCGCTTTCAGGGAAAACCAGGCAAAAACACTACCTGCAAGAGAAAAATATTAACTAGGAAGGTATTTGTTACTGGAGGAGTATATAAAATTGACCATGGAGTGAAATAGTACACAGCCATTAAAAAGAGTGAGGTAAGTCAATCTTGTTAATGAGAGAAATTTCCATGACATACTGTTCAGTAAGAAAAAGTGCTTAGTAGTGTAGTAATATGATTCCATTTACTAAAAACAAAAAAAATTGTCTCTCAAAAAAGCCCTATATTGGCCCTGGCCAGGTAGCTCAGTTGTTAAGAGCTATGTCCCCATATGCCAAGGCTGCGGTTCCATCCTGGGTCAGGGCACATATAAGAATCAACCAATGGCCCTAACTGGTTTGGCTCAGTGGATAGAGTGTCGGCCTGCAGACTGAAAGGTCCCAGGTTCGACTCCAGTCAAGGGCATGTGTACCTTGGTTGCAGGCACATCCCCTGTAGGGGGTATGCAGGAGGCAGCTGGTCGATGTTTCTCTCTCATCGATGTTTCTAACTCTCTATCCCTCTCCCTTCCTCTCTGTAAAAATCAATAAAATATATTTAAAAAAAAAAGAATCAACCAATGAATCCATAAATAAGTAGAAAAACAAATCCATAAATCCATGTTTCTCTCCCTCTCTCTCTCTCTCTCTCTCTCTCTCTCTCCCTCCCTTCCTCCCTTCTTCTCAATAAACTTAAAAATAATATCTGTATATCTATATGTAAATATACTTGTTTTAAAATGCATGTATAAACATTTATTTTTAAATTATACAAACTTTAAAAAGGATGCATACTAGTTTGTTAAATGCACTGGGGGTGTGAGAATGAAGGGGAAGGGGAGGTTAGTAAAACAAAGAAAAAGAGGTCCTCATTAAAAGAACCACATGTATGACATGAGAATATTATTCCATTCAGATAAAGCCTTTGATAGATTAAACTGCAGGAGTCCTCAAACTTTTTAAACAGGGGGCCAGTTCACTGTCCCTCAGACCGTTGGAGGGCCAGACTATAGTTTAAAAAAAAACTGTGAACAAATTCCTATGCACACTGCACATATCTTATTTTGAAGTAAAAAAACAAAACGGGAACAAATGCAGTATTTGTATTTGCATGTGGCCCGCGGGCCGTAGTTTGAGGACCCCTGGATTAAAGGATAGTCACCAATATGCTAATGGTAATCATCTCTGGGATATGGAATTTCAGGTAGGCTTGTACTTTCTTCCTACCACTTTTCTTCTTTTAAACTTGATAATAACCATTAGATTAATTATTTAATAAAAACATTAAAGCAATAAATATCCCCCCAAAAATGAAGAGGCAGTTTGGCACCGTCGTTAAGAGTTCAGACCCTGGAGCCACTTAACTTACTACGTTCAAATCTTGTCTCTGCCCCGGGGTTGTGTGATCTTGGACAGATTATTTCATTTCTTTGGGCTTCAGTTTCTCCATATGTAAAATGGAGATAACAATAATATAGTATCTACTGAATTAGCTGTTAAGAACACTTAATGGGAAATACAGGTAAAGATTTCAAAATGGTGCCTCACACATAAGAATTGCTTTGTAAAGATTAGTTATTATTATTATTATTTCTTCATAACTGATTGCAAAAAGAAAAACAGCTTACTGGCTTAGCTGCTACAATCTTTCATTAGGCAGAGAGAAAAGATATGCCTCAGTTATCACACACAGCCACTCCACTCCTCCAGCTAAAACAGCTTCTGCTTCCAGAACGAAAGTAAAAGGAGAGAAAGCGAGAAAAAGAGGAAGGGAGGGAAGAAAGGAAGGAGAAACAGAGAAAAGAAGGGGGACAAGGAAGAGGAAAGAAGGAAAAGGAAAGAAACAAAATAGCCCCATAGGTTCCACCTGATGGGACAGGGTAGGCCTGACCACCCCGCTCCTCCCCTAGGTGTACTACCTGGCCTGCGGGGTTCTCTTCCCAGCTTCCTGGTCACCCAACTCTTCAAGAATCATGCAAATTCATGTTGGTGATCTTTTTTTTTTTTTTTGGTTCCTTAATTGAGACACAATCATTAGTAGATTACAGTTTGCTGCCAATCATGTCACACTTACTAAATACCAGATAAAAAATACTTTTCATTAGTTATAAATGAGAATGTATTCACAATTCTGAGACTGTGTCTTCATCGAAGTTTGCTTCCAAGTATGACACATGTGGCCTTAGTGCCAGTTCTTAACTGTACAATGCAATGTGCTGACACCCACGACACATTTTCCCATATCTAGTCACAAAAATACTTATAATTAGCCACAAATGAAAATGTACACACATTTCCAATAGCCACTCTGCCCCTATCAAAGTTCACATCAGAGAAAACTTAAACTGTTGCCACTGAGCTGCCTTGCTCCAATTCCAACAACTCCTATTTCAGAAATGCTTAGAAAATTGAATCTTTAGATCTTGCTGGGTAAACAGATCTGAGGTAGATTTATTTCAGCCCGAGTCCTTTATTTGAGATATGTGTGCTCTTGAACCCAACTAAAATGCATACCATAGCCATTTCAAAGGCAGTGATAAAATTACTTGGTTAAATATTTTGGCTAGATTTCCTGTTTCCAGAGGCCTGAGCTTTGTATTCTGTGGCTTCTGCATTTGCACGTGGTGATGGGGTAGTATTGAATGGCACCACATCTGCCAACCTCCATAAAAACCATGCCCCAAAGAGAAGGCCCCAGGCACCCCTCCACTGTGAGCCACACAGACAGACCACTCCAAACCTTAATAACCACCTTCAAATTCCTAGACCTTGAACTTTCTTCAGAAATCCACATTGTAAGCCTCATGAGATGACAACAGACGATGAAGTACTTCCCTCAGCTTGAAGTGTGGAGTCCATAAAATCACTTCACTTGTAATTCAAATATTCTCTAAACTTGAGTCTACAAAGCCTGTTGGTCTGTGCTTGGATTTCTGCATAATCTCTCCTTCGTTTTATAACGGGCTTTGTCTTCTGTTGCTCTGTGCAAATGACAATCCTTCACAGGCCATAAGGCCATGATTATTGCAGGGTGCATCACACTGAAAGGGGCTTTATGTGAGGAGAGGAAAAACGGTGCTGTTAAACTTTGCTTACTTTCACTACTTTTAAAAATTCATTAAATCGGATTCTGTCTTTTACTTGCCAATGTGTTTAAAACCCTTTTTAATGAAAAATTCTAATCCTATATAATCACACCATAAGTACTTTCTTTCTGTTCAAAGAGGAAAGTGTGTTAAATTTTAATGCAGACCTCTGGCCAGCTATAATAAAAGTGTTCAGTCAGTTTTAAATCCGATTAGTGTAACTGTTCCAGATTAGAGAAAAGTCTCAAGTGATTGGAGTAGGTCCCCAGCTCGAGGGAACTAATTTAGACTCAAAGGTAACATCAAGATTTTGCATTTTGTTTGCCCAAAATTTGTTTAGAAGCTAATAAAATAAGATCCTGTGCTAGGTATCGCAGCAATATAAAGACAAGCTTCCAAATAGGAGTTAGATTGGACAGAATGTGACTGTAGACGAAGTAGAATGAGGGGAAGAGCAGAAGTGGGGCATCTTAAGAGACATCAGAAAGACAAAAATCACATCCCAAGGAGAGAACACTTGAGATATTTTATGGAATGTAACTTCTAAAAGAGGCCTTAAAGGATAGACAGAGTGCATATATGAGGAGACAAGGACATCACTGCTAAAGTGGAAAAGAGTATAAAGTGTTCCAAGAATTAGAGAACGCTCATTTGTTTAGAATTTACAAAAGTAAGAGGAATGCCTCTTTGTTGAGGGCTGCTATGTAGCAGGCACTATACCAGGCACCAAATCTATTTTCTCATTTAGTCCCCACAACATACCAGTGAGGTGGGTATTATTACCCCCATTTTATTGCTGAGAAAACGGAATCTCAGAGAGATTGTCAAAGCAGCTAGCAAGTGGTAGCACTAGGAGAAAAATATGGTTGAGTTTCTCTCAATATTTAGTCTCGGGAACTCCCTGAATCATGTCTTCCTCTTAGCCATCATCAAGGCCCAACTTGTTCTGAAAGACTTTCCTGACCACCTGAGTTAGAAATGATATTTCTGGTCCTTATTGCCTGTTACCCATGTGACATTTACTGTATTCCAGGTTATATTGTTATCTTTTTTTGTACAAATATTTACCTCAGTGCTCCTTAATTTGTGGGGTCAGTTATGTTGAGCAGGAATATACAAAACATCTGAGAAGAAATGCATATATATATATTTAAATATTTATATTTATGAGACTGCCCTTCCACTGATCTCATTTCATCTTCCTTTGTAGTCTAATATGTGTAGAGGGCATGTGTGAAGACACCAGAACATGTGAAGACACCAGAAAATATCCCCTCAGTAGTTCTAATTCTCACCTCATCCCAGGTGAGAACCATTAAACCAGTTGGACCCAAAATCAGGTGATTTGACATCAGGTCCCAGCTCTGCCATTTAGTTGTGTGATCCTTCTCCCCTTTGAGATTCAATTTTATTATCTGTAGATTGAAAATCACTGTACTGGCTTTACCTACATTTTAGGAATATTGTGAGGATCAAAGGAATAAGTCTGTTAAATCTTAAATAATGGTATGGCATTTACTCATCTGGATTTGAAACACCTTGAAAGCAAGACTGCCTCTTGCTTTTATGTATACACTAGAGGTCCAGTGCACAAATTCATGCACAGGTGGTGTCCCTCGGTCTGGCCAGCGATCAGGGCCAGCCAGGAGGAGAGACCACGGGAGGTTAGCTGTGAGAGTGCACTGACCACCAGGGGGCAGCTCCTGCATTAAATGTCTGCCCCCTGGTGGTCAGTGTGCATCATAGCTACCAGCCGGTTGGCCAGTTGGCCGGTCATTTGGTCGTCCAGTCATCATGGTTGCTTAAGCTTTTACATATATAGATTCTAAATGATTGCACATAGTAGCCATTTAATAATTGGTGTTGATTCACAGATGTATCTCTTAAAATCTTGGGGAAATAACAGCATATCTCACCAAGAAATCAAGAAAGTAGTGAAATATCCTCCACCTGGGATAAGATTTGCCTCCCAATGGTGGCCTTCCCCATCTGGATACATTTTAAAGACAATGCCTGTTTGCAAGTTATGGCTGTATGGGCCCTTATGCCTCAAAATGAGAAGCTTTGGGCTCCAGAGTGTCATTATTTACCAACTTTCCTCTTTCATGCTCTCCATTCTGTACCTTCAAACCAAGTTTCTTTCCTATATGTCTTCAAGGTCAAGAAGATAAATTAATGATACTTCAGATTAATTAATGATTATTCAAGAATAGAGGACATTTTTTTTTAACTTTCAGGAAAAAATCTGAGTGGTAAGAAAAAAATTAATTTCCTCATTTAAATAGAACCAGGAAGGAGATATGAAAGCCAAATACAAATTTCCACAGTAGAGAAAGGGCAGCAAAATAAATAAATAAATAAATAAATAAATAATAAATAAATTTATGAATACAGGAAGAAATTAAAACAAACCTGCAGACCCTCATAAATATAGCAATCAGGCAGCTCCATGCATGCATCCATAATTGAATTTTTATTTTACATGAAGTATTTTTGTATCTGCTTTGCCTAAATTTAGCCTCTTACCAAAACCTAATGACTCTACTTTGTTAAGCTTTTTGAAGGATATAAACTTAAAACTAGAAAAAAAGACTTAATCTATCTTATAGGAAAAGGTGTTATAATTTGAATGAAAAACAGCAAGCAGACAGATGAAAAGGAGCTGGCACAAAGCTCAGGCAATCAGTAGCATTTTCTGTACCTGCAGGCTGAGAAATTGTCCCATGTTGTATGACGTTATTACCAATGCCTATTTTCACTTGTATGTTCGGTTCAAGCGTAATTATGTGAAAATTTAAATAGTCTCCAGAGTTTTACTATTTTAATAAGCTTAAAATGTTATAACACTATATGAATTGACTGTGGTACCTCCACTGTACTAAGCAAACAAATAAAATTATTTTCTTTACAATGCTAGGTAACCTAATTTAACCTTCCTTCATTCCCTGGTCAGTTTTGAAATGGTATCTTATAATAGTCTTCTCTCTGATCTTTATGTCTTTTGTCCCATCCATCAACAAAGTTGCTACCCTCACAGACCATCTGACCTTCTCATTGCAGAAATTGCCCCTGTCCTATTGAAGTCTATGAGGAAGTGTGAGGCCACTATGAGCTATAAATATTCATGGTAAACAAAAATATACTCAGGTACCAGAAAGATGTGCTATCTAGTTCACAAACTAGTTTACAAAATAATATTCAGGACTTGGTAGGATGTGGCTGTATTAAAATAGAAGGAAACATTAAATCTATGCACAAGTTAGAGGGAAAATCATTGGCATTGGTAAATCGAAGGCCGGAGACAGCTGGAAGTTGAATTTCAGTTCATCTTGAAAACAGAGGATAGTGACTCTAATTTTAGCAGGTCCTCTGGATGTCATCTTTATTTTAAGAAATAATTTAATAGCACTTACTAGTAAAAATATGGATCCATTGCAAAAATACACACAAATATGAAAGAAGAAAAAATCAATGATTCTGTCTCACAGAAATTATCTTTGTTATTCATTCTAGATATTATTATTCCAGGCTTCTTCTATGTATGTTTGAATGGGTTAAGCTGGCACATACCTGATTTTTAAGCTGCTTTTTTTTTTCACTTAATGTCTTGTTAACATCCTTCTATGTGATTAAATATTCTCCAACTACATGAATACTTTAATAGCTGAATAGTATTCCATTAAGGAACATTGTGTTGCCTATGGTTGGACGCTTAGAAGTTATAGAAAATTTTTTCTGAATACCAAAGCCTGTACATCTGCACTTTCCACAAGATATTTTGTAGCTCTTAAAGTTTCTGACCCTTGTGAATTTAGTGACCTGAACTTTTCTATTGACTTCAATTTAATTTTAAGGATACATTTTACACACACACACACACACACACACACACACCGTTTGTCTCAAAATAATTGCATCTCCATCAATTAACATTTTACTTCTACAATTTTATAATGCGCCCTTCATCTGTTTTGTTTCTGCAACATCATCCTTAGAATAAATGTATATTTTTCTGATAAAAGAAGAATCCTATCTAATAATAGACAAACATGGTAATTGACTGTACCTTCACTATGCCTCCCATTGGCTAATAAGCATGATATGCAAATTAACCCAACCAAGATGGCGGCCGGCAGCCACGCAACTGAAGTGAGCAGGAGGCTTGCTTGCTCCAGTGATGGAGGAAGCCAAGGTTCCCCGCCTGCCGTGGCCTGGCTCTGAGCTCCAAAAGCAACAAAGTTTCAATTATAGAAGCTAAACAAACCCCAGATACCTGCTTTCAGCAGGCTGTGGCCACAGAGCTGGAGCGAGCAGGAGCCCAGCAACAAAGTTTCAATTATAGATGGTAAATAAATCCCAGAATTAAAAAAAAGAAAAAAAGGAGAGGCTGGGAGCTTCAGTCGCCTGCCAGCCTGAAAACGGCCCTCAGCCCCTCACCCAGACTGACCAGGCACCCCAGTGAGAACCCCCACCCTAAAAGGGGTATGGCCAGCCTGAAAACAGCCATCAACCCCTCATCCAGGCTGGCTAGGCACCCCAGTGGGGACCCCCACCCTGAAGAGGGTGTGACCAGCCTGCAAACAGCTATCAGCCCCTCACCCAGGCTGGCCAGGCACCCAAGCAGGGTCCCCACCCTGACCCGAGACACCATTCAGGGCAAACCAGCCAGCCCCCACCCGTGCACCAGCCCTCTATCCTATATAATAAAAGGGTAATATGCAAACTGACCCTAACAGCAGAAAGACTGGGAATGACTGGTCACTATGGCACACACTGACCACCAGGGGGAAGACACTCAATGCAGGAGCTGCCCTCTGGTGGTCAGTGCACTTCCACATGGGGGAGCTCTGCTCAGCCACAAGCCAGGCTGATGGCTGCCAGTACAGCAGTGGTGGTGGGAGTCTCTCCTGCCTCCTCAGCAGCACTAAGGATGTCCGACTGCAGCTTAGGTCTGCTCCCCGCTGGCAAGTGGACATCACCCGAGGGCTGCCAGGCTGCCAGAGGGATGTCTGATTGCCAGCTTAGGCCCAATCCCCCGGGGAGCAGGCCTAAGCCAGCACGTGGTCATCCCCTGAGGGGTCCCAGCTTGCGAGAGGGCACAGGCCAGGCTGAGGGATGTCCCCCTCCCCCCAGTGCACAAATTTTTGTGCACCGGGCCTCTAGTAAATATATAAAACAGTATATACACTTAAGAAGCACTGCATGAATACTTCAACCCAAACTAAAGACAATTCTCATTTGTTTATTGACTCATTCAGCAAATACTTATTGAGTATCTACTGTATCACTTGCACCATGCCATGCGCCATGACAGAAATACTTTAGCATCCATCAGGTTATGTCTTCTTTTTTTTTTAATCCTCACACAGGGATATTTTTTCCATTGATTTCTAGAGAGATGGGAAGGAGGGAGGAGGAGGAGAGAGAAACATCCACGAAAGAGAGACACATTGATTGGTTGCCTCTCACACTCACTGTGGGCTGGGGAACCTGCAATCCTTGGTCCACAGACCCATGCTCTAATCACTGAGAAAAACTGGCCAGGGTCACCATGGGTATGTTTTTATTTTAAAGCCAAAGCCACTATAAAATATTTGTGTTCTTCCTATATTTTTCACAAATATTAGAAACAATAATTTATGTTAGATGAAGATGCCACTCTAGGATGTTGAGCAGGGTGTGGACTTTTTCAGCTTGTTCATCAATTGATAATAAATTCTACCAAATCTCATGACAGAAGTATAATCTGTACCAGTTCAGACCAAGTCACCAGGGTTTTCAGGAGTTCTGGACTTCTGTGGCCCTTAGGTAATAGCTAATAGTTATCAGTGATACAAGAGGCTCACCTTGATAAATGAGATGGGAAAATGAGCACTTATAGTAACAATCTGTAAGAATCCCATCACCTTCCGGTCCATCAAGTTTGCCTAATACCTCTCTAACATATCCTCATGCTAAACTGTGTTCCTTTATCCCATCATTTCACTTTTTATATGTCTAACTTTACCCTCTCAATTCTTCACTGATTCAGCTCTAAACCACTTCACCCATTGGATCTCCCAAACTTCAAAATACCCTCCCAAACTCCCATCAGACTAAACAATGATCCTCCCCTAGTGAGTACTTTGAAGAACACTCAAAGCTGGCTTCCTTCTCTAAATCATTCCCAACTGACTAGAAGGAAGAACAGCTTTCCAAAGAGTTCATCTCAACAGCATGTATTCCCCATTGAAAGTGTATTTGGATATAGAAAGTGTTGTTACATATGTATGAGAATATGTTTTACTTATTCACCTGCCTTTTTTCAGCCTGATTGTGAGTCCCTAAAGACTAAGAACAGGTTTTCCCTCTGTTCTACAATGATCCCCCTCCCACAAGGGTCACACTGCTAAATGTTGGTGCATTCTTCTCAAGGCAGCTATCATTACTTACAACATCTTAACTGAGTGGGTCTAACTGAGAATACAGGATATTTAGAGGAGGGAGGAAACTTGAGAGGTAACCTAGTCTATCACCTTCTCTTTTTTTAAGTTCACATTTATTTAGTATTTACTATGTGCCAGACACCCTGCTAAACTCTTCGTGTGAATTAGCTCATGTGATCCTCACAAAAACTCATAGGATAGGAACTCTAAATATTCTTATTTTTGTGTGCATACCAAAACTCGCCATATACTTTTTCCCAGTATACATAAATGAATGAATAATATCTTAACCTATGATCAAGACTAGAGTAAGACACATGTACAGGGACAACATTGTGGTGATTGCTGGGGCGCCGAGGAGGGGGGAGGTGGAGGAGGCTACAGGGGAAATAAATGTTAATGGAAGGAGACGACTTGGGATGGTGAACACACAATGCTGTGTACAGATGATGGGTTGTGGAATTGTGCATCTGAAGCCTGTATAATTTAGTGTCTCCCCAATAAATTCAATAAATAGGAAAATAGGTAGATGATAGATAGATAGATAGATAGATAGATAGATAGATAGATAGATAGATGATAGATAGATAGATGGTAGATAGATACTAGAGTAAGACAGGAGAAGCACTTAGGGAGCAAAATTAAAGGCAGCACTCTCCTTAATTTTGTACTTTAGTTGCCTCTCTTGCCTCACCCTTGTCTCATCTTTAGCACAAACCTTAATGCATGTCAGGTAATGTTCTAAATATATTTATGTAGTTAATATTTGCAACAATCCAAAGAGATAGGTGATATTATCCTCATTTACAAATGAGGAAATTAAGGTTAAGTAATGTGTCTGAGGTCTCACAGTTAATAAGTGACAAGGTATGGAAACAATTAAATATGAACAAATGTTGACTTTTCTCTGATTGTACAGACAACAATTTATTTAAAGCAGGTAATAAAGATACTTTAATCAAACACATGTAAAAGGTACCTGTCTATACTTTCTAACATTAATAGATGGTTTTTCTCCAAATTATTTGATCTCCACAGTTGGGTCAAAGTCAAATTTCAAACTGCCTTAAAAAATTATGCACCTGGCCAGTGTTGCTCAGTGGTTGAACTTTGACCTATGAACCAGGAGATGACATTTCAATTCCTGGTCAGGACACATGCCTAGTTTGCAGTCTCAGTCCCCAGTGAGGGGCATGCAAGAGGAATCCAATCGATGATTCTCTCTCATCATAGATGTCTCTAACTCTGTCCTTCTCCCTTCCTCTCTGAAATCAATAAAAATATTTTTTAAATTATGAACTATATTTAATATCCAAAATTTACAGGAAACTCATACAACTTAACAAAAGAAATTAAACAATCCAATTTAAAAAATGGGCAAAGGGCCTAAATAGACACTTTTCAAAAGAGGACATACAGAAGGCCAAGAAACACATGAAAACATGCTCAAAGTCACTAATCATCTGAGAGATGCAAATCAAAACAACAATGAGGTACCATCTCACACCTGTCAGAATGGCTATCATCAACAAATGACAAGTGCTGGCAAGGATGCAGAGAAAAAGGAACTCTCTTGCACTACTGGTGGGAATGCAGACTGATGCAGCCACTGTGGAAAACAGTATGGAGTTTCCTCAAAAAATTAAAAACGGAAATTCCATTTGACCCAGTAATCCCACTTCTAGGAATATATCCCAAGAAACTAGAAACACCAATCAGAAAGGATATATGCATACCTATATTCATAGCAGCACAATTTACAATAGCTAAGATTTGGAAACAGCCTAAGTGCCCATCAGCAGATGAGTGGATTAGAAAACTGTGGTACATCTACACAATGGAATACTATGCTGCTGTAAAAAGGAAGGAACTCCTACCATTTGCTATAGCATGGATGGAACTGGAGAGCATTATGTTAAGTGAAATAAGCCAGTCAGAGAAAGATAAATATCACATGATCTCACTCATTTGTGAAATATAATGAATAACATAAACTGATGAACAAAAATAGAACCAGAGTCATAGAAGCGTTGAACAGACTGTCCAAGCTATAAGGGAAGGTGGAGAGTGAGGGGGTAAGATATCAACCAAAGGACTTGTATGCATGCATATGAGCATAGCCAATGGACATGGTGAAGTGGGGGGAGGGCATATGTTGGGGGATGGGAATGGCCGGGGAGAGGTCAATGGGGGAAAAAGGAGACTCAGTACTGCCCCCTCCCCCCCAGCACATGCCCTCACTTCCCTACTGTCTGTGTCCATTGGTTATACTCATATTCATACATACAAGTCCTTTGGTTGATCTCATACCCCCTCACCCCCCCGCCACACCTTCCCTCATAGGTTGGACAGTCTGTTCGATGCTTCTATGGCTCTGGTTCTATTTTGGTTCCTCAGTTTATGTTGTTCATTATATTCCACAAATGAGTGAGATCATGTAATTTTTTTATTCTTTATTGATTAAGATATTACATATGTGTCCTTATCCTCCCATTGCCCCCCATCCCCCAGTTCATACCCTCTCCCCCCTAGTGTCTGTGTCCATTGGTTATGCTTATATGCATGCATATACGTCCTTTGGTTGATCTCTCCCCTTTCCCCTGACCCTCCCCTGCCTTCCCTGAGGTTTGACGGTCTGATCGATGCTTCTCTGTCTCTGGATCTGTTTTTGTTCATCATTTTATATTGTTCATTACATTCCACAAATGAGTGAGATAATGTGATATTTATCTGTCTCCAATTGGCTTATTTCATGTAGCATGATGATCTCCAGTTCCACCCATGCTGTTGCCAATGGTAGGAGTTCCTTCCTTTTTACAGCAGCATAGTATTCCATTGTGTAGATGTACCACAGTTTTCTAATCCACTCATCAGCTGATGGGGCATTTAGGCTGTTTCCAAACCTTAGCTATTGTAAATTGTGCTGCTATGAATATAGGTATGCATATATCCTTTCTGATTGGTGTTTCTAGTTTCTTGGGATATATTCCTAGAAGTGGGATTACTGGGTCAAATGGAATTTCCGTTTTTAATTTTTTGAGGAAACTCCATACTGTTTTCCACAGTGGCTGCATCAGTCTGCATTCCCACCAGTAGTGCAAGAGAGTTCCTTTTTCTCTGCATCCTTGCCAGCACTTGTCATTTGTTGATGATAGCCATTCTGACAGGTGTGAGATGGTACCTCATTGTTGTTTTGATTTGCATCTCTCAGATGATTAGTGACTTTGAGCATGTTTTCATGTGTCTCTTGGCCTTCTGTATGTCCTCTTTCAAAAAGTATCTATGCCCTGGCCAAGTGGCTCAGTTGGTTGGAGCATAGTCCCAAGCACCAAAAAGTATCTATTTAGGTCCTTTGGCCATTTTTTGATTGGAATGTTTAGTTTCTTTTGTTAAGTTGTATGACTTCCCTGTAAGTGTTGGAGATTAAACCCTTATCTGAGATAACATTGGCAAATATGTTCTCCCATGAAGTGGGCTTTGTTGTTGTTTTGTTGATGATTTCTTTTGCTGTGCAGAAGCTTTTTATTTTGATGTAGTCCCATTTGTTTATTTTCTCCTTAGTTTCCCTTGCCCTAGGAGCTGTATCGGTAAAGATATTGCTACAACATATATCTGATATTTTGCTGCCTATGGATTCTTCTAAGATTTTTATGGTTTCCCATCTTAAGTTTAAGTCTTTTATCAATTTTGAGTTTATTTTTTTGTATGGTGTAAGTTTGTGGTCTAGTTTCATTTTTTTGCATGTATCTGTCTAATTTTCCCAACACCATTTATTGAAGAGACTGTCTTGACTCCATTGTATGCTCTTGCTTGAGTGATCTCATTTTGTAAATTTTAAGATTAGCTATTCAGTATGCAAAGAATATACAATGCCAGGACTTATCAAGCACTCAATGTATAGTAACTTTTTTTTATTTTGTCATTTATAGTGTAGAAACCATGAAAAATTGATATAACATTACAGATCTAATACAAAATGTGGCCAACATAGGCAAATCAAATATTATATATCAGTTAGGATAGGCTAAATTATGCTGTAACAAATGAAATACCCAGCTAGCAGGACCTCAGCTTCAGTAACTAACGGATTGGGACAGAAAGAAACACTACCTCCTAATAGCTTCTCCTTCTGGAACATGCAGACCCCTCAGTCCCTAGCAGGGTGAGAGGATGCTGGACGGTCTCACATTGATAAGTACATATTGGTAAAGGAAATGACATACATTACTTCCACCTACAACCAATTGCAAAAACTAGTAAAGAAAAGACCCATTGAACTGAGTTTATAATTTTTAAATGCACTTTAACTTCATGCTGACTTAGCACAGTCTGATCTGATATTTGGTCAGTTTGGGAGTGGGGAAAAGCATTACAAATAATCATCGCTGGAGTTGCCATGAGCATGCCAAAGTAAAAGAAGTTGTCATCTAGAAAGGAACTCTGCACAACAACAGGTTAAATGAAATGCTACCAGGCAAAATAAGGTAATGCTCTTTTGCTGTCTAGCACCACATAAGATGCTAACTGAGAGAGTAAATAAAAACACTCAACATGCATTTAGCTTTCATAATTTACCTTCTGCAAGGTTGTTTTAGAGTATGCAGAATATGCCACATTATTTAGGCTGTAAAAAGGAAGTGCTTTACACTACCTGCCATGTACAATTATAATAACCTGTCAGACAAATATAATTACAGAGTGTGATGTCTGTTTGAGTGTGAAGGCTTTGATTGTGTGGTATTGTCTGCTCTACACTGTGGCACAGCATAAACAATTATACTCTGCGGTAACTCTCAGCCAGGACTAATGCTCCGCATCAGGAATGCCCCATCACACAGCACAGATGGCTGAGTTTGGGTTTGAGATTGTTGGCTTTATTTGTTTGTTTGTTTCCCCCAGAGCTTTTTCAAAGGCAAACTTGACCACAATAAGCCTTCTGCAATGCAATGTGGTGGGTCTCCAAGATGTTAATAAATCATAAAAGTGAATGGGAGTGGAAAACTAAGGCAGACTATGGTTAAATAACAAGTATCAACTATTTTAATGATGAGAAATAGGTTAAGAAAGGAATGCATGGATCACTTTAGTGATTTAAAAAAATAAGTTGCCCTGGTCTGTATGGTTCAGTAGTTACAGCCTTGGCCTGCGCACCAAGGAATCTCAGGTTTGACTCCTGGTCAAGGGCACATACCTGGATTGCAGGTCTGATCCCTCCAGCCCCCGTTGGGAGTGTGCAGGAGGCAACCGATCTCTTTCTCCCTTCCTCCCTCCCTTCATTCCACTCTCTCTGAAAATCAATGGAAAAAGTATTCTCAGGTGATGATTAACAAAAATAAATAATAATAGTAAGTTGACACCCCATCAGTTTAAAAGATAAAGTTATTATGTTATAGAGTATGTTATTATTGTAATTCGTTATTCGATTCTCACACCAGCTGACAAAATGGAAAAAATAACCACTGTTAGATCCGTTCATAATAGTATTTAGTTAAAGACATTGGAGGTATATTTGATTTTAAATTAGTCAGTGGTCTCCTTGCCATCCCATCTATACTAAGATGGATCCGGCTATTGTTAATTTATTTTCCAATTGGTCATCTTCTCATCACTGTGATCTGTAAGATGAGACTTGCCTAGATGGGATTTAAGAGGTGTGCATGTACCAAACGCTGCTTTGTTGTAATTCACGTGGTAGAGAGGTGTAATATTCTAATCCAAAATACTGCACCTAAATAAATGATCCACCCACACGAACAACCTGGGTTTGGGATTTTGCTTTGTTTTAAATTACAAATATATAACATTCTGATGATATCTGAACCAACTTGTGTGTTAACAACACAAGTTTCTTTTATCTCTGGAAGAGCATTAATATTCTATTCCTCCTGGCCATGCGGGAAAAGAATTCCAAAGATTAGTTCTTATACTGCTGATACCTTTATGCTATAGATGTGAAAGAATTTCCTGGATGAATCTGGAAAAGGAATATTATTTCCATAATCTTTCAATATTTAAACATTCCAATGTAGGTTCCAAGGAAGATAACAAATCTGACATAAAGTAATCACAGAATCATGACATCTTTGCATTAAAAAGACCTCTGCTCAACTAGAAATGAATACTTCATTCCTTGGACCCTATTGGACCCTGGATAACATTCTCTCATGGTTATTGAAAGGATAATATGCCTGCTTCTATTGGTCTACAATTTCCTTGAGACCAGAAATTATACTTTACTCCTCTTTGCCTTCCTAGAGCTTAAAATTGTGTCTTACCCCAGCTAGTTTGGCTCAGTGGATAGAGCGTCAACATGCAAACTGAAGGGTCCCGAGTTTGATTCCAGTCAAGGGCACATGCCTGGGTTGTGGGTTTGATCCCCAGTAGGGGGCCTACAAGAGGCAGCCAATCAATGATTCTCTTTCATTATTGATGTTTCTATCTCTCTCCCTCTCCCTTCCTCTCTGAATTTAATAAAATATATTTTTTTAAAAATTTTAAGTAAAAATAAATAAAATTATACCTAGAGTAGAAAGTTGATAAATGGATAGATGAAAAAATATATATACTATCTTGTAATGGTGGAAATTTGTTGGCTCCGTCCCAGCATCCATTTCTGCCCTTCTTTTCCAATAGTCCTAATTTCTCTTTGAAAATGCAGGTTGTTCCAGAGAAGCTATTTTCACCTCCAATCCCTGGAGCAGGATATATAACCTAGATTAAACCAATCAGCACTTTCTATCTAACACAGTGGTTCTCAACCTGTGGGTCGTGACCCCCTTTGGGGGTCGAACGACCCTTTCACAGGGGTCGCCTAAGACCATCAGAAAACACATATATAATTACATATTGTTTTTGTGATTAATCACTATGCTTTAATTATGTTCAATTTGTAACAATGAAATTGGGGGTCACCACAACATGAGGAACTGTATTAAAGGGTCGTGGCATTAGGAAGGTTGAGAACCACTGAATTCTAACAAGTTTTTGGCTCTACCTTGAGCACATGACCCAACTACACTTTTCCATGCAGAATAAATTTTAAGATTATTTCTGAGAATGAAGAAACAAAGATGCCTTTTGCTGGGTGTAAATGTGGAAACATGTAGATCTGGAGCTGATGGCAGTCATCTCTGGACCATCACTAGGATCAAGAGATCAAGTTTTAGGAAGGAGCCAATAATAAGAAAGATATAGCAGAGACAAAAAGAAACTAGAAGCCTTATTTGAACCCAATCTTATCTCTGGACTTTTTAGCTACAAATAAAGAAACAAAGAAGAAGAAAAGAAATTTTTCTTATTTTTCATGTCAACTTGTATGAGATTTTTCTGGTTTTGTTTTTTTTTTTACAACACCAAGCATCATAATGCAATAATAAAAACTGTCATTGAACAGATGTGAGTTGAGCAAATTGCAATGTACTTCAGAAATATTGTCAAGCCCTTTGCAAACCATTCCACAAATAAACCATAAACCAAAAACGATGAACACTTTCATTTCCATTTCCCACTAAACGGAACCAGAGCTTCCTAAAGCAATAATTGATTCCAGATCTTGTATAAGAAATGTACACATTCAGCCTGGGACATCTAGCCATGCCAAAGGCAAGAAAGTTCTCAAAGGGTACTATGTAAAAACAAAACAAAACAAAAAAAAAACAGGAGCCAATTTTAAAAGTTTCCCACTAGCCAAAGATTGAACAACTTGAATATCAAAATTAAGTAAGTGCTATGAATTAATATTAATAAAATATGTTAAAATTTATGCATTTTTAATGATACTAGAGGAACCAAACCTTCTTGATCTTAGAAAATATTAGGAGACCATTTAAATAAATAGAAATAATCAAGCATCTAATTCACCTTTTCTGTATGAACTGTGCCTCGGGGAGAAATAATAGCTGTTAAGAAAAAGTTTCGGAAACTAAGATGGCGGCATAGATAAACACCGAGAAATTGCCGCCTCCCACAACAATTGAAAAATACCGCAAAGGACAGAGCAGACATCTTCCAGAACAACAGGAAGCTTGGCTGAGTGTAAATTCTACAACTAGAAGGAAAGAAAAGCACGCTGAGAGCCAGAGGAGCTGCAGAGGTGAAGTGCAGAGGTACGGCGCACGGGGAAAGGGGGTGGCACCTGAGGACGCGGCTGTTTTTTTTGAATCACAAGCTCCTGACTGCTCTGAACTCCGGTTCTGGGAAGTCTCTGGGGACCCAGGACTCATGCGGGGAGAGGTTGGACTGTCAGGCAGCGGGCGAGCTTGAGTGCGGCTTTCCCTCAGAGGTGCTTGCAGCAATTGTCGGGTCACTGAGATGCGCGACTCCTTAGGAGAATCAGCCATAGCTGCTTTCTCCGCCCTTTGACTCCCTGAGACCCCGCCCCACCCAGGCTGCGGCAGAGGCTTTTGCATGTGAATGTACCTAACTGCAGCCAAGCCAGGCAGACCCGGAACTTCCAAGAGAAGGCCCAAGGCCCCGCAGCGGCTTGCATTGCTTCACAGCTGAGCCTCTTCGTGGGTCCTGCTGTGTGGCCTCAGGCAGAGGCTGAATTAGCACCTCCTTAGATCCAGGAGCCACTGTACCCAGTGGTCAGAGGGGGACCATCCAGATTGCAACTCCTCAGATCCATAAGGGACACACTCAGGGAGCAGACTCAGTGAGCATCAAAGCCCCACTGAAGCAAGTCTTGCCCCAGAAGGGTGTCTTCAGCACAGAAGTTCTCCCACTTCAGACATCTGATTCTCACAGCCAATTTGCCTGGAGGTCAATTCCTCCCAGTGATCCTACAACAACCAAGAAACCAAGAGTGCACCAAGAGTGTCCACCCCAGGTAACTGGGGAGGCTGAGCTACTGGGCCCTACAGGACACCTGGCGCGCAGGGCCACTCTATCAACACAGGGAAGCTGCCAAAATGCGGAGACAAAGAAACAGGTCACAAATGGCAGAAATGGAGGAAAGCAAACGATTGGATATAGAGTTCAAGGCCACGTTTATAAGGTTTTTCAAGAATTTTATGGAAACCGCCGATAAATTTAATGAATTCCTCAATAAGTATAGTGAGACCATGGAGGACATGAAAAAGGACCAACTAGAAATTAAGCATACACTGACTGAAATAAAGAATAATTTACAGAGATCCAACAGCAGACAAGAGGATCCCAAGAATCAAGTCAAAGATTTGAAATACAAAGAAACAAAAAATACCCAACCGAAAAAGAAAAAAGAAAAGAGATTCCAAAAATATGAAGATAGTGTAAGGAACCTCTGGGACAACTTCAAGCGTACCAACATCAGAATTATAGGGGTACCAGAAGGAGAGAGAGGGCAAGATATTGAAAACCTTTTTGAAGAAATAATGACAGAAAACTTCCCCTACCTGGTGAAAGAAATGGACTTACAAGTCCAGGAAGCACAGAGAACCCCAAACAAAAGGAATTCAAAGAGGACCACACCAAGACACATCATAATTAAAATGCCAAGAGCAAAAGACAAAGAGAGAATCTTAAAAGCAGCAAGAGAAAGACAGTCAGTTACCTACAAGGGAGTACCCATACGACTGTCAGCTGATTTCTCAACAGAAACCATGCAGGCCAGAAGAGAGTGGCAAGAAATATTCAAAGTGATGAATAGCAAGAACCTACAACCACATTACTTTATCCAGCAAAGCTATCATTCAGAATAGAAGGTCAGATAAAGAGCTTCAAGGATAAGAAAAGGCTAAAGGAGTTCATCACCACCAAACCAGCATTATATGAAATGCTGAAAGGTATTCTTTAAGAAGAGGAAGAAGAAAAAGGAACTCTTACCATTTGCCACAGCATGGATGGAACTGGAGAGCGGATAAATACCACATGATCTCACTCATTTGTGGAATATAATGAACAACATAAACTGATGAACAAGGACTGATCCAGAGACGGAGAGGCATTGATTGGACTGTCGGGCCTTGGAGGGAAGGTAGGGGAGGGGAGGGGTAAGGGGGGAAAGATCAACCAAAGGACTTATATGCAAGCATATAGGCCTAACCAATGGACACGGACAACGGGGGGGTGAGGGCATGAGCGGGGGGGGGGGGGGGGTAGAGGGAACGTGGGGACAAGGACACATATGTAATATCTTAATCAATAAAAAATATATTTAAAAAAAAAGTTTCTATTTGTAGACATATTTCAGCAAAGAAATGAAGAAAACCCATGTTGCAGTCCCTTTATGAAACAATGGATCCAGGCAATAAACATCAGTGACTGCTAACATCCCAAAATTAGAGACAACTAGACATCATGTGCCTCTCATTGGAAGTACACCACACCACCTATGAAGTATGCTTGCCAAATAATCAAACCTGAATCAGATCAAGACTCTTAATCTAACTACTATTTCATGGAAAATAAAAAACAGATGCAATCAACAAACTCCAAAATGTGGGAAGCTCTACAGAGAAAATGACCCAATTTTTGTAAACAAATCACAAGAAAATAATAGAGGGATAACTGACAGATTAAAAGATCCTTAAGAGACATAACAACCAGATGTAATGTGTGGACCTTGTTGACATTTTAATTTGAGCAAACCAACTATAAAAGAAAAAAATAATCCAATCACCAGTCACTGGCTTTTTGATGATAGTAAGGAATTATTCATTTTTATAGGTGTGACAGTCTTACCATGATTTTTAAAAGATTCCTTGTCTTTTATAGATTTATACTGAGGAGTTATGAATGCAAAGATATGGTGTTGTTAATATAGCAGTAATGGGGGAGAGGAGATGTAAAGATAAAACAAGATTGACAGAGTTCATTATTGAATAAGTGGTGGGTAT
Source organism: Myotis myotis (assembly GCF_014108235.1). Lineage (NCBI taxonomy): Eukaryota > Metazoa > Chordata > Mammalia > Chiroptera > Vespertilionidae > Myotis > Myotis myotis. The sequence continues at coordinate 141,322,249 of NW_023416313.1, read as the reverse complement.
ATGCTTTTATTTTTATTTATTTTTTGTTAATACTCATGAGAGGATATTTTCCCATTGATTTTTAGAGAGAGTAGAAGGGAGGGGGAGAGACAGAGAGAGGGAAACATCAACGTGAGAGAGACACATTGATTGGTTGCCTCCTGCACATGCTCTGACCAGGGTCAAAGATCAAGCCTGTAACCAAAATCAAACCCAGGACTCTTCAGTCTGCAGGCCGACGCTCTATCTACTGAGCCAAACCGGCTAGGGCATGAGTGGTGTGTATATGATGGCACATTATACTAGTCTTTCTATTGGGTAATATTTGAGATTTTCCACAATAAAAAATATTTAAATACATCATTTCATCACCACTTAAAATCCTACACACCTGCCAGCCTTCCTTGCTTTCTCATAAATAGGCCATCATCCTTCAGTTATGTTCTAATTTCTCAACATTCTGATTCACTCACATACCTAACCACAGTCACCAATATCTACATGTCTTCTTCCCAAACAATGGACATTATTCCACACGTGCACACTCATCCTCATGCAGGTGGCATAGCAAATCCATCACTCTCTCAGCCCACACACAAAGACTTCATTTTGAGAGACAAGGTTTTCTTCCATTCGTTCCTTTACCTGTCTGTTCTATTCCCACAACACTGTTCTTACCAATTCTCATATCCCTCTTTAAATATGAACTGCAATCCCTAACTCATGCAGACAGACATATGCCCGTACTAGGTTGAGGAGTTCCAACATCTACCTTTCTGTGGGCCTCTATATATAATCTGGCTCAGTCTAAACCTCTTAAGTGAAATGCTGTCCTGGAAACAGAAGCTGCTTTCTATGTTCTTCTATTTTATTTCAAACTCAATTCAAAGCAGTGGTCCCCAAAGAAGAGTTATGCTGGAATTAGGTTCACACAATTTCCCTGAAATGTAATACAAGATTTAAACACAGATGATATGACTGGTTAATAAATGTCTCCATTGAGTGGCTTTGTTCACCTAATAATATCATTCAGATCATTATAAACAAATTGCAGGGGTTCTTATGTGAAACAAACACGGCAGGACTTATTCCTGCGTAACACAAGACCTGAGCAGGGCAGCCAATCCCAACAGCCCGCGAGAAGGGGCAAGGCCGGCGTGCAGCTTTGTGGTATCCCGGGAGGATTTTATTTCCAAATATAAAATTCATGCCATGCTCACAGGCAGAACCTTAGAATAGTCATAATGATCTAATGGCAGCATTACTATGGAAAGCTGCTACCAATACTTTGAACTACTGCCGTTCTATACAGATGCAGGGATATGATTTCAAAGCTCATGTGGAATGAAGACTGCCCCACCTGAAAGGAATCCACCTGAGTAAAAAGGAGGGGAAAGAAAAGAACGGGGCGGAATGCAACTGAAGCCCACAATTTGGGATTTCTTGATGGAGAGGTCGAAGTTGGGTCTTTGATTGTGGGGTTTCTTTTATTATTGTTGTAGTTTGGGGAAGGAGTGACAAAGAAAGAGAAAATGTCTCTAAATTAGAAGCCTGCCTGTGACTTTTGAATTACCTCTAACTTAAAGATTATAATGTGTTTATTTTCCTCTTCCAAGAAGAGAGGGATACTAATTCCCTCTGTTATTGAGGGGACAAGAGCTCATTGATGACAACTCCCTTGTGCTCAGTCTTGCTTTGACACTGATGGCAAAAACGAAAAGAAACAGCATGTTAACTGCACAGAGTTGGGAGCCCCTATAAGTCCACCCTAATAAATATCCAAGGCCTGTTGGGCCTGTCAATTGACATTTAGACAGAAATAGCTGTTGTTGTATTTCTAGAAATCAAAGGAAACATCAGATCCTTTGCAAACAAGAAACTGCATAACATTTCAAATATCGGTTAAGTGCCTATATTTATAGGTAATGTTCACTGTTTCAAAGCTAACCCTGCAATTCTTTGAGAGAGAGGTTCTGACAGAGCTAACAGGCCTTTTAAAAATACACACACAGAGACACACACACATTTTTTAAATGGTGCTGAAATTTCCTCTCATTCTTTCAATAATTTACAGTTAGAATTCATAACTTTAGCAGTATTTCTCACATATAATGCCAAATTTGGTAACACCTATTTAAAGTGCACTGTAACGTGTGTTTAAAATACATTGAGCTCTTTGGAGAAAAGGTGCTATAGAAATCTAATAAATAATAAGTAGATGATTGACAAAGGATAATATTAGGAGCTCATTTTTTAAATTTCATAAAATACACGAATTTGTGTAATTCCTCAGCTAAACATCTCCGTGGCAGGTATTGTATAGGGTCCCACATGCCCACATGCCCCAGATTTTAAGGATCTGGGGTATGGAAAGAAAAAGGGCATGGCCTCCAGAAGCACATTCTGAGATTGGAGTAGTTTTCAACAAGAATCCAAGCAGGATTCCCAGTTTGGGCCCTGAAAATGCAATCATTTCTGCTATTTGGAATGTGAAAGAAATTTGAAATATACAAAAGGTGGAGTTATAAAGGGCAACTGGATTCAACCACATGGCCAGATTTGAATCAGCAAACTGGCATTCTCTAAGGTACCATATATTATGTCCTTTAAAATTAAAAAGGAGAACAAGAGCCAAGTATCATTACTCATTTGTTATTTTGTGAACTGGTTCGACTCAAGAATGCATAATTTTCTGGTTGTAATGCAAACTAAGGAAGGATGAGAGCCAGATAGAAACAATCTCCTCCTCCTGGAGTAAAGTATTTAGCGATCCAGGGATTTGATATGATTATGAAAAGAGACCAGACTCTTTGATTCTTGGCTGTTATAGGACCTGGCTTGGCAACCTATAGGTTGATGGTTAGATAGGTAAAGATGAGTCTAAGAAACTTAAAAGATGGAAATAAATGCTTTGTAAGTAAGTAAGCTTATCATAAGCAAAGTAAGCTGGTAAGGGCACAAGAAAAGGTTTTACTAGAAAACCAGTGTACTCTCATTTACACTAAAGCATAGCATTGGAACCTTCGCATGGAATCATAAGTTTCTAATGCATTAGGCTTTGGGGTTATTCAACCACATGGCCAGGTTCTTACTCCTCTTTTTTTCATTTTTCTTTGGTGATTTTATTAACTATTATGTATTAATATATATAAACAGCAGCATATATAGCAATTGATTATTATACTAGCATGTATTTTGCAGAGTCATTTTATGTAAGTCAAGTAAATAATGTCCTTCAGATATGATTTCCAAATTTAGAACAAATATAGAAATGTTTATGCCAATGCCATTTGTTTTTGAAGTTGTTCTGATCATTTAATTGTTCTGTTTGCTAGAATGGGAAACATTTTATACACTACCACACCATGGATTACTTGATCTTGCAATATCTTGATTTTTATTCTAAAATTGTAATATGACATATATTCCTCCAGAATGATAAGAGAGGCAGCCATCGTGAGAACATGAGGAAACAAGTGAGAACCAAGCCAACATACAGAGGATGGGGGAGCAGAAAGAAGGAAATAGCCTGAATCATCATTGACATTGCTGTGCTATGACCCAACCCCAGACTGTCCCCTACTCCTGAACTCCCTTATATGAAACCACTAAACTTTTTTATTATGGAGACTACTATTTAGATAAGTATTCTTTTTTTTTTTTTTTCAGTAGAAAAGTGAAAGTGAGAAGTGATACACTAGGATTTGGGGTTTCAAAAGCCTAATCCTTGAAAGACACAGAGTATAAAGTTTATGCCAACAGATTTAAAAGGTCAAAATCAGTTTGATCTAAAAACTGATTCCTTAGGTGTGAGAAAGGGTAGGGAGGAGGAAGGGTGGGAGGGAGGGAGAGAAAGAAAGCTAAGACATTGGTATTTCCTGAGAAGAAGTCCTACTCCCTGCTCAACTCTTATCCTAATCTCAGAGAGGAGAGGGAATAAAAGAAATTCCAGTCAGTGCTTCCTGAAAGGAGATAGAAGTAGTTGAGAGAAAGCTACGTCAGAGTAGTGTGTGGTCTGGATCAAAAGGGCGTAGCTATTTGAATGTACAGTAAATGGAGATCAGGCAGGAATGGGGAGTCTCATGATGCAGCCTAGGCAACTTGGGACCAGACATACCTCATACCCCAGTATTTCATAACCTGCCTGGAATCTACCCATAGCCCTTTGGGGTTTGGGGTGGGGTGGGGGTAAAGAACCCAATTGATTAAATTTTGTTTCTGACGAAATAAGAGCTAAAAATAGAAATTTTAGAAAAATAGAGAAACCAAGATGGCGGCATAGGTTAACGCCGGAGATCGCTGCCTCAAACAACCACTTCAGAGATATAACTAAAGGACAGAACGGACATCACCCAGAACCATGGGAAGGCTGGCTGAGTGGAAATTCTACAACTAGGAGGAAAGAGAATATCATACCCAGACTCAGAGGAGGCGCAGTGCTGAAGTGAAATACTCAGGTGCGGAGTGTGCGCGCGGAGCGGGCTGGCGGCGGAGGGCGCGGTTGTTGTTTTCAATCGGGAGGGAGTTTCAGACTCTGAGCTCCAGATCCGGGCGAGTCTCTGGGGACCGAGACTCAAACGGGAGAAACGGGACTGTCTGGCTTCGGTCGGAACTCGAAGGCAGCTTTCTCTCCGAGGTTTGCAGCCATTGCTGGGGCTCTGAGAGGCAGAGCCCCTGGGGAAGGAACTGAGAGCCGCCATAACTGCTTGTTCCGCCCGCCCTGTAGATCCCCGGGGACCCGCCCCGCCCAAGCCCTGCTCAGAGCCATTTGCCGGATAGCCTCAGGCAAACGCTAGATTAGCACTGCCCTAGAGATCCAGCACAGAAGCCCTCCCACTACAGACACAGCAGACTCTCATAGCCAGTTAGCCTGGAGGTCAAATCACCCCGGTATTGCCGACATCAATCAAGGCTTAAAGGCAACAAGACTGCGGACAAAGACCACTAGGGGGTGCACCAAGAAAGCATAAAAAATGCGGAGACAAAGAAACAGGACAAAACTGTCAATGGAGGATATTGAGTTCAGAACCACACTTTTAAGGTCTCTTAAGAACTGTCTAGAAGCTGCCGATAAACTTAGTAAGGCCCTCGAAAAGACTGGTGAGACCGCCGATAAATGTAGTGAGATCCTCAAGAAATCTAATGAGACCCTCGATGTTGTGATAAAGAATCAACTAGAAATTAAGCATACACTGACTGAAATAAAGAATATTATACAGACTCCCAACAGCAGACCAGAGGAGCGCAAGAATCAAGTCAAAGATTCGAAATGCGAAGAAGCAAAAAACACCCAACTGGAAAAGCAAAATGAAAAAAGAATCCGAAAATATGAAGATAGTGTAAGGAGCCTCTGGGACAGCTTCAAGCGCACCAACATCAGAATTATAGGGGTGCCAGAGGATGAGAGAGAGCAAGATATTGAAAACCTATTTAAAGAAATAATGACAGAAAACTTCCCCCACCTGGTGAAAGAAATAGACCTACAGGTCCAGGAAGCGCAGAGAACCCCAAACAAAAGGAATCCAAAGAGGATCACACCAAGACACATCATAATTAAAATGCCAAGAGCAAAAGACAAAGAGAGAATCTTAAAAGCAGCAAGAGAAAGAAACCCAGTTACCTACAAGGGAATATCCATACGACTGTCAGCTGATTTCTCAACAGAAACTTTGCAGGCCAGAAGGGAATGGCAAGAAATATTCAAAGTGATGAATACCAAGAACCTACAACCAAGATTACTTTATCCAGCAAAGCTATCATTCAGAACGGAAGGTCAGATAAAGAGCTTCACAGATAAGGAAAAGCTAAAGGAGTTCATCACCACCAAACCAATATTATATGAAATGCTGAAAGGTATCCTTTGAGAAGAGGAAGAAGAAAAAAAAAGGTAAAGATACAAATTATGAACAACAAATATGCATCTATCAACAAGTGAATCCAAGAATCAAGTGAATAAATAATCTGGTGATCATAATAGAATCAGGGACATAGAAAGGGAATGGACTGACTATTCTTGGGGGGGAAAGGGGTGTGGGAGATGCGGGAAGAGACTGGACAAAAATCGTGCACCTATGGAAGAGGACAGTGGGTGGGGAGTGAGGGCGGAAGGTGGGGCGGGAGCTGGGAGGAGGGGAGTTATGGGGGGGAAAAAAGAGGAACAAATGTAATAATCTGAACAATAAAGATTTAATTAAAAAAAAAAAAAAGAAAAGAAAAATAGTGTGTCCAAACTTGAGGTTAACAAGTTCTGACATTTATACTCACTTCTTAACTAATTAATTATCTGCTGGTAATAATGATATAATATCAGTTCCTATACTTAAGAAACTCACAGTCTAATAGAAAAGACAGGCAAATGGTTAACTATGATATGTGGAGTGTTTATAGATAAAGATTCAAGATGACATGATTGTACAGAGTAGGAGGGGTGTTGGGGAGTAGAATTTGAGCTAGTTTTGAAGGACAAAAAAAACAGTTAACCACAGATGGTGTGGAGAAGTAGTGAGTTCTGTTTTGGCCTTGTTGCATCTGAGGAATGCTTTTTGTTTGTTTCACATCAGGGAAACTTGAACATGTTTGTATGTTAAGGGGAATGAGGCAGTGGAGAAGTAGAGGATGAGGAGAATGGCTAGAAATGATGGCCTGAAAGCCCTGAGGAGGCAGGAACACAGATCATGGGCTCAAAGCTTCACCTTGGCTAGAAATAAAGAAGTTGAGAAGGAGGTAAAGATGGGAATAGTGCAAATACACTGAAATATAGATAAAGACAGTGTTAAGGTTATGGATTTAGACCAAAATTGATGTAGATGTAGAAGGCAATTAGGTTTGTGGAACGAGAGTTTAAGAGAGAAGGTTTTGGGGGGGTAGGGGAGGCTGGGGGACGGTCAACTGGGGGGAAGGAGACAAATGTACTACGTGTTGTAATATTTTAAGCAATAAAAAAAAAATCAGACAAAAAAAATAAAAATAAAAAAGAGAGAAGGTTTTACCTGGAGAGAAAAATTGGGGAGAAATCTGTTCCCATGACAATGGTGGTTGAAACAATGGCTATAAATGAGATCGATTTATAATCCACCAATCTGATAACCTAAATATCTATTCTATATTTACACTTTGAATTAACATTCTTTCATTTGGTGTTCATATTAGGAAAGCCCCAAAAAACCCACACAGGCCATGGGAACTAAGATCCACTATAAATATGTCCTCTTATCATGAATTCATTAGTTACAGTGGTAAAGTGAAGACTTTAAGACTACCAAATGAATGACTCTTTAGTACCAGAAAGCATACTAAGTTAACAGTGAGTATCCCCTTTCGTCAGTGCTGGTACTAGTTACAGTATATTAGACAAATTTACACAACTTCTTGTTACCAATTTCAATACTCTTATAAATACAGTACAGTGTTTCGGTTTGCTCTTTAAAATCATCTTACATACACAGATACATATATACATCAAATTATCAAAAGTGCTTTTAACCCATTTTAATATATATACTAGTATACTATAAGGAACAAAATGAATATATTTCCCTTTTCCCTACAGAAAGGCAAAAGATCTGTTTTTCTTGCAGTATTTCATAAATGACCTTAGTACTGACCCAAATATAACCTACTAATTAGCCTTTGTATAACTTCAGCCCCTGATTAGTTGTATTTAGCATTTGTGTGAAACTGTGATTCTACTCTGGAAATCTACCGTATAGGTTGTAATTCCCAGTGGGAAAAAAAAATTGCTGTGACCTATACAATTGGAGAAAAGAAAACACAGCTACACTTTTCCAAAAGCAGAACAAAGCAATGAAATAACATACCTTTCACCAGGTATTGGTGTTATCTGAAACCCTATAATCCACATCCTATTCTGCTTCTTCAATAGGTTGGATGATTTCAGTAGGCGGGTCAGAGAACTAATCAATTTTGAAACAGCATCTGCAAAATATAGATAATGTCCATCTAAAAGGCAACCTAGTCATAAAGCTCCACTGGGGTGAGTAAACAAACACATGGACTCTGTGTAAAGGGATTACGTGGACAGACCAGCAATGCAGCATTGACAATGTCGTATTCCATCAATACCATCAAAAGAACTTATCAGGCACCAACATTAAGATGAACTATGTGATTAAGCTGACATGGTTCCTGAACTCCTAAAATTTAAAATGTAATCTAACTTCTGCACCCAAAATGGAACACCTAAGAACCTTAAACTCATTTGGTCCAAAACTAACCTTTTCTCCCAAATTTCTTTTTCTGTGCTTCCTGTGCTGGTGAAGGAATCCAAGGTATCCAAGATTCCTCTTTCTCCCTCACCTGTAACCAATCCCTCTTTAAAAGCTTGTTGGTTCAACCTCCTAATTATGCCTTGAACCATCATTTCCTTTTCCTTCATCAACGTAGCCACCATCTTATCTGCTAAGACAGTTCTGATATTATTTGCCCTGAATTCCCCTCCTCCAACCTATCCCCCACACTGTCATTGGAGTGATCTATTGTTTAAATCTCAGTATGTCACTCATCTGCTCAAAATCCATAAATGCCTCCCAATCACATCATGTTTTTTAAAAATCTCTACTTCTTGATACTCCTACTCTTTTTTTAAGCTTCCACTCAAATATAACCTTCTAAAGGAATTGCAGACTCTGACAACTATTCACTCTCTCAACTAATATTTATTAAGCACAAACCTCATGTTATATATGGTGCTAGCACTGGAAATAGAGTGGTGATATGATCCTGACCTCACAAAGTTTACAATGGCAGGAAAAATAATGAAATAATAGTGAAGTGTGATGAACACTGTGAGGAACTAACTCAGGTACAGACAATAAGAAGAGCTCCAAGGCCCTAATATTTAAGATGTCAGTAGAGGAAGAAATGTGTTCAAATGACTGAACAATAAGGTGGGAGAAAATGTGTTGTCTTGGAAATTTAAAGAAAGTATTTTGAAAGAAAGAAATGATTAAGAGTATCAAATCCTTCCAATAGGTCAAGCAAATAAGGACTTGAAGATTATCTTGGAATTTTCATCTTAAAAGCAATTTTGGTGGAGTGGGTGGCAAAACCAGCATGGAGTAAATTGAGGAGTAAAAGGTCAAGAAATAGAGAAAGCAAATGTAGAAATTTGGCAGTGATGGAGAGAGGACATTTGATAGTTGGAAGGGAATTGAGAGTTGAAGGAAACTTCCCCAAAGGTTCCATGCAATTTGTGAACCCCTCAATAAATAATAGCAAATATCATCTTATATAATATTGTTTGGTTTTCTGTTCCATCACTGAAAGGCAAGACACACCTCCATCTTTATATCTCCAGTTCCTGGACAGGTTCAGGTATAAGTAAATACTCTAAATATTGATTTAAATATGGAACAAATGATCTGCATTTATTCTACAATTTCCATCTTCTTTGACTTGTTTCCAAACTCCTGTCAACTCGTCTTTTTAACTAGTAGTCACAAGGATCCCAAAAGTTTGAAGTCCTAGGATGCTTGCTCTGTCCTGTGTACATTCCCTCTTTAAGAGCTCTCATAATTTCTTCAGCTAAACCCCAGATCTGCCTCTCAACCCTATAACTGCACCTTTCTATCTGACTTCATGGTGTTTGATGCTTGACTGCTCCACCAACATCTGGAATGTGACACATGTGCAGTTGCCTCCATCACCATCCTCCCCTTTGAGTCAGCCAATATATAGTACTAGAGGCCCGGTGCACAAAAATTTGTGCACTCGGGGGGGGGGGGGGGAAGGGGAGCCCTTCAGCCCGGCCTGTGCCCTCTCGCAGTCTGGGACCCCTCGGGAGATAATGACCTGCTGGCTTAGGCCTGCTCCCTGGTGGCAGAGGGCAGGCCCAATCCCTAGGTGCAGCCCCTGGTCGGGCTGAGAGCAGGGCCGATTGGGGAGTTGGGGCGCCACCCCCTGTCATGCACAGAGCAGGGCGATCAGGAGGTTGTGATGCCACCCTCAGTCACGCTCAGGGTAGGGCCGATTGGGAGGTTGGGGCACCATCCTCTGTCACACTCAAGGCAGGGTCGATGGGGAGGTTGCGGCACCACCCCCTGTCACACACAGAGCCGCAGGGCAATCAGGGGGTTTGGGCACTGCCCCCTGTCACTCACAGAGCAGGGTCCATCAGGCGGGTTGGGGCTCTGTACCCTGTCACGCACAGAGCAGGGCCAATCAGGGGGTTGGGGCCCCGCCACTCTCACACTCAGGGCAGGGCCGATGGGGAGGTTATGGCTCTACCCCGTCACACACAGAGCAGGGCCGATCAGGGGGTTGGGGCGCCGCACCCTGTCACACACAGAGCCACAGGGAGATCGGGGGTTGGGGAGCTCCCCCATATCAGGCACAGAGCAGGGCTGATCAGGGGGTTGGGGCGCCTTCCCCTGTCACAAACAGAGCAGGGCGGATAGGGAGGTTGTGGCCCTGGCCCCTGTCACACACAGAGCCTCAGGGCGATCAGGGGGTTTGGGCGCTGCCCCCTGTCACGCTGATCCCGGTGCCAGGAGGCCTTTCGGCTCCACTGATCCCGGTGCTGAGAGGCATGTTACCCTTTTACTATATAGGGTAGAGGCCTGGTGCACGGGTGGGTGCCGGCTGGTTTGCCCTGAAGGGTGTCCTGGATCAGGGTGGGGGTCCCCACTGGGGTGCCTGGCCAGCCTGGGTGAGGGGATGATGGCTGTTTGCAGCTGGTCACACACCCTTCAGGGTGGGGGTCCCCACTGGGGTGCCTGGCCAGTCTGGGTGAGGGGCTGAGGGCTGTTTTCAGGCTGGGGGTGACTGAAGCTCCCAACCGCTCCTTTTTTTCTTTTTCTTTTTTATTCTGGGCCAGCTTTAGCTTTGAGGCTTGGCTCCAGCTCTTAGGCCTCCACTGCTGAAAGTAGGTTTCTGGCCTTTGCTTACAATGTTGCGATCCTGCTGGCTGAAGCCCGGCAGACTAAAGCAGGTTTGTGGGGTTTCGTTTAGCTTCTATATTTGTTACATAGTTGCTTAGAGTTGCAGCTCAGAGGCCTGTAGCGGCAGGGGGGGAACGTTGGAGTCCTCCGTCACTGAAGCACTGAAGCATGCAAGCCTCATGTTAGTTTCAAGCTGCCTGGCTGCCGGCTGCCATCTTGGCTGGCAGTTAATTTGCATATTGCCCTGATTAGCCAATGGGAAGGGTAGCGGTCATATGCCAATTACCATGTTTCTCTTTTATTAGATAGGATTCTTCCAACTCCTCTACCCAGACTTTTTACCTACAGAGTTATTTGAAGACTGTTCTGAATGGTGTGTTCCAAACCTTGCTTGTTCAGATGTAGTCACACATGGCTAGAACCAAGCATAGACCTTACCACCTTCAAAAAGGGCAGTTGTCTACCCCCCCCAAATAATAATAGACTATTACTTTATTATATGTGCCATCAACACTGTGTATCACGTGTTTGCTTGACAAAACTACATCTCTGAATTCCTGGCTCAATGTTTTGCTGGAGGAGCAGATACACTTTAGACATGATTATCTACCATAAAATAACCCACCAAGAACAACATTAGATGATTTATAGTTCTTTATTTAAGTTTCCCAGTCTTTTAACTGGACTAAGGTCTTATAGTCATGGGCTATATCTATATAAACAATTTAATGTATAGATACCCTGCATCATAATATTTCAGCAAAATTTTAGATAGTAGGAATTTTCTCTGGACAAAGCAGTTTAAGATATCCAGTGGGAATATATGCTGCTTATTTGTGACAACACTTTTTAATGAATGAGGCATATGCCCTCTATCTTAGATAACATAAAGACAGGTCATGTTTCATATACAGATAATATGATTTTATCAGGATAATCTAAGGTGATCCAGAATTCATCATTTTATTTATTTTGTCTAAATGTTATTTGAAAGAATTTTAACTGTAACAATGTAATTGTCATTATTAAGATATTCTTTTAAGTTTCTTTATTTAGTTAGCTCAGTGTATGTATATTTTACAGATAGTTCATGTTTAGACGCTACCCCAGGGGGGAAAAAAATCATTGTTCAATGGGGGCTTTATTGATACTTAGTTTAATTTAGATTAATAATTATTAACATTTTTCAACCTACTCTGACCAAGTCCATTTAGAAATAAACTCTCTGGCTGGTTAGGTCCTCTGGGACCTAATAGAGTTTGAAATGCAAGAGATATGCCTGTGAAAGATAAATTGGAGATAGGCATAGGCTGACTTTGAAAGTAGGTATACAAAAGGTGGAGGGCATGCCAATTATCCCAATCAAAGAATGTGGAGAGAAGGAGCCAGTGAAGATTATGCAGGAGCTAGAGCCACTGCTTGGCAGCCATTGGCTTAGGCACAGAGTGGTTGTTCAATTAATACTAGTTCATTTGAAGCTTAGTTGACCAACAGCAGAGTTAAACATATGCAAGGTCACATGTAGTCTCTTCTGTATCATAAAGCACATTTTGAGAAGGCAATTTAAAGAAGGCAATATGAGGCACAGTTCATGAACAGAGCTCGGAACAGAGCCCAGAACTTTTACCCTCCAATTGGTGATCCAACTCGCTGCATTCTCTCTTCTCTCTCCACCCCCCGCTGCAAAGCTTGGTATGTGTTGAATACACTCAGTAGTTCTCAACATGTTTTTTCCTTACAGTTCTTTATTAGCAACATTCATTTAGGTTTTGGACTCTTGTCAAATGTAATGTGAATGGAGACCAGATGCCTTTTCTGAACTCAACAGAACAAGAGGAGAGTCACAGAGCCCATCTTGCCACAATCAAAACGAGTGCTTACAACACCCACTGCTGGTGACAGGCTGGGTGGAACAGGGCCAGTGTTGATCTAGCAGTATATGCCAACTCAATGAGTCAGAAAAATGTTTCAGATGTGCCAGGTTGTTCAGAAATCCCCACCAGTCCCCGGGCAGAATAATCATTGTGTTCCCCAAGAATAAGGATTAGAGATTAGACAAAGCAATTTGCCTAGGATGGTGTGTGTCCTTCACATCCCTCGCCGGCAGCAGAGGACCACTGCTTTTAAAAAGGGGGACTACCTAGTTGCATGAAGGGCTGAAAAGGCTAGGGTCACTGGCAGCAATTCAAAACACAAGGATGGGGGAGAAGCAATTGTTGGAAGGAATTCAAGGCAAACAAAAGGATTAACAGCAAAAAGATGCAGGGTGTAGGGAGACGAATGATTATCATTTGCTGTGGGTTTAGCAACACTGACATGTTTTTATGAATATTTACAAGAACATTTGGAAGCTGTGTTTTTTGCCCACACAGCCTCCACCCGCAGCTCTCTTGGTAGAAACTGCACCATATTTAATGAGGACCCGGTGGGAGGAGAAACCAGGTCCCCTTTGCCTCCAGGTTGCCATGACCTTGCCTAGTTGCCAAGACTCCCGGAGGCAAATATAAGTGAAGGAAAGTTCAAACAAGAGAAGCCAGGCCTGGGTTTCTCTGCTTGTAATATGAAGCCTGGTGATTAAAGGGAATGAGAAGTGAAAGAAATGTTGGTAAAAAAGATATGAGAGGGAAAAACTGAGAGTCTGAGGAGAAAGACCCATTTTGATGCCAATGCTCTTGCTCTCATCAGTAAAGAAGTTTATCGGCTTCTCTAAGTCAAATGAATTGTTAACAAAATCACATCAATTCTCAATTTTTATGAGTGGACTGATGAGTCAGCCTTGTATCACCCTGACTCCTGCTGTCTGGCCTATAGTCCACATCATTCTACCACCACCTCCACCAGATATCCTCCTTGATATCTCTAGTTTCTACGCCCTTGATTATTTCTCTAAATGTGTATTGAGGCAGAAGAGAACAGTAGTCAAGAGGACAGGCTCTGAAACTACACTGTCTGCATTCTAATCCTAGCCCTAACACTCTGAGAAAGTTGCCTAGCCTCTTTAAATTTCAATTTATTCATCTGTAAAATGGAGCTGATAGTAGATAAGGTTTATCTTTGGAAATATCCCAAGAAAAGCATTTGTTATGCAGTAAGAGCTCAATAAATGTTAGTATTATTATTACACACCACCGTCTACTTTCAGACAATAATCATCTTGCATTTGACCCATGCTTTCATACAGCATACACTAATACACCTAAAATGCTGAATTTCAAATGTCAGCTGACTCACAATGATGTCTTGACTACCAGCTACTGAGAGAGGACAGGAGATTCATATGTTGGGATTTGTGGCAGTGTTAACCCTTGGGCTGGTGCAAAGCAATCTTTCTGGCAGGTCTGTGTTGTCTCTTCTATTCATATGTCATCATTAGCCAAATAGAAAATTATGATTACATTTTCTTTCTAATAAAGTTTATTTTGGTTTTTTTTCCCAGAGTTAATATTCACATCGCATTTTTTGTTTAGTTGGTTGGTTTTCTATATATCTTTCTCTAATTGTTTCCGAACTCCTTAAAAGAGATATAAAGTCCCTTTAGCCAACATTCTCCACATAATTGAGTGATCAAATTCCTTTCGTTTATTAAAGACAGACCTACTGGAACTTTCTACCCTCATCCTCTGATCTGTACTAGTGGCTCTCAGCATTCACATAGATTTCCCCTTCACATCATGTCTCCCACATCTGGTCCCCTATTTCTTATCTACACTAATAAAAGAGAAACATGGTAATTGGCGTACGACCGCTACCCTTTTCATTGGCTAATCAGCAAGATATGCAAATTAACTGTCAGCCAAGATGGCGGCCGGCAGCCAGGCAGCTTGAAACTAACATGAGGCTTGCTTGCCTCAGTGACGGAGGAAACCAACGTTCCCCCGCCTGTGGCTGCAGGCCTCTGAGCCGGCAGTTTAAGAAACATTGTAACAAATACCGCACGACTTCAGCCAGCAGATTCGCAACATTGTAAGCAAAGGCCAGAAACCTACTTTCAGCACCGGAGGAAGGCCTAAGAGCTGGAGACAAGCCTCAAGGTAAAGCTGGCCCAGAATAAAAAAAAAAAGAAAGAAAGAAAGGAGCGGTTGGGAACTTCAGTCACTCCCAGCCTGAAAACAGCCCTCAGCTCCTCACCCAGACTGGCCAGGCACCCCAGTGGGGACCCCCCACCCTGATCCAGGACACCCTTCAGGGCAAACCAGCCGGCCCCACCCATGCACCAGGCCTCTACTCTATATAGTAAAAGGGTAATATGCCTCCCGGCACCGGGATCAGCGTGACAGGGGGCAGCGCCCAAACCCCCTGATCGCCCTGTGGCTCTGTGTGTGACAGGGGGCAGGGCCCCAACCCCCTGAGCAACCCTGCTCTGTGCCTGATAGGGGGGAGCTCCCCCCCCCCATGGGCCCTGCTCTGTGTGTGATGGGGTAGAGCCATAACCTCCCCATCGGCCCTGCCCTGAGTGTGAGAGTGACGGCGCCCCAACCCCCTGATCGGCCCCGCTCTGTGGGTGACGGGGGCAGTGCCCCAACCCCCTGATTGGCCCTGCTCTGTGCGTGACAGGGGGTGGCGCCACAACCTCCCCATCGACCCTGCCTTGAGTGTGACAGGGGGCGGTGCCCCAACCCCCCAATCGGCCCTACCCTGAGTGTGACTGAGGGTGGCATCACAACCTCCTGATCGCCCTGCTCTGTGCATGATGGGGCGGCGCCCCAACTCCCCAATCGGCCCTGCTCTCAGCCCGACCAGGGGCTGCACCTAGGGATTGGGCCTGCCCTCTGCCACCCGGGAGCAGGCCTAAGCCAGCAGGTCATTATCTCCCGAGGGGTCCCAGACTGCGAGAGGGCACAGGCTGGGCTGAGGGGTCCCCCTCTCCCCCGAGTGCACAAATTTTTGTGCAACGGACCTCTAGTATCCCATATATTCTTCTGGTCCATTCCTCTCTTGCACATAAATAAGCACATGCACCAATAGCTTCCTGGGAAAGGTTACACAGAACTAAGTTTTTGAGAATTTGCATACCATTAAATTATTTAGTGCCTTTTTGCATGTAACTAATAGTTTGACTGAATGAATAATTCTAGTTTGAAATAATATTTCCTCAGAATTTTTCATTTATTTCTCTATTGTCTTCTACCTACCAGTGTGGCAACATAAAAGTCAGATACCATTTTCACTCCTGACCCTGTTATATAATTCTTTTTCTCTTTTTAGGATCTATTCTTTATTCATAGTGTTCTGAAATTTCAGGATGATATCTTTTCATGAGTCTGTTGTTGTTCATTTTGCTGGACACTCAGAGACAATTTCCTGTCTTTAGAATTAAGGCCTTCAATTTGAAAAAACTTTCTTGTTCTTTGGCAATTTCTACCCCACCATTTTTTTGTTGTTGTTGTTGTTATTCTCTCTTTTTGAACTTAGATACTGATATCTTGGATTAAGCCTCTAATTTTCTTTCATTTATCCCCTGCTCTACATTCTTTTTTTTTTTTTTTTTTTTTGTTCATTGATTTTTTTTTTAAATTAAATCTTTATTGTTCAGATTATTACATTTGTTCCTCATTTTTTTTCCCCCCATAACTCCCCTCCTCCCAGCTCCCGCCCCACCCTCCGCCCTCACTCCCCACCCACTGTCCTCTTCCATAGGTGCACGATTTTTGTCCAGTCTCTTCCCGAATCTCCCACACCCCTTTCCCCCCCAGGAATAGTCAGTCCATTCCCTTTCTATGTCCCTGATTCTATTATGATCACCAGATTATTTATTCACTTGATTCTTAGATTCACTTGTTGATAGGTGCATATTTGTTGTTCATAATTTGTATCTTTACCTTTTTTTTTCTTCTTCCTCTTCTTAAAGGATACCTTTCAGCATTTCATGTAATACTGGTTTGGTGGTGATGAACTCCTTTAGCTTTTCCTTATCTGTGAAGCTCTTTATCTGACCTTCCGTTCTGAATGATAGCTTTGCTGGATAAAGTAATCTTGGTTGTAGGTTCTTGGTATTCATCACTTTGAATATTTCTTGCCATTCCCTTCTGGCCTGCAAAGTTTCTGTTGAGAAATCAGCTGACAGTCGTATGGGTATTCCCTTGTAGGTAACTGGGTTTCTTTCTCTTGCTGCTTTTAAGATTCTCTCTTTGTCTTTTGCTCTTGGCATTTTAATTATGATGTGTCTTGGTGTGATCCTCTTTGGATTTCTTTTGTTTGGGGTTCTCTGCGCTTCCTGGACCTGTAGGTCTATTTCTTTCACCTAAGAATATTTTTTTTTTCATTGATGAGAGAAAGAGACGGAGGGAGAGAGAGAGAGAGAGAGAGATCAATCGGTTGCCTCCTACATGTGCCCTTACTGGGGATCAAACCCACAACCCCAGTATGTGCCTTGACCAGGAATCAAACCCAAGACCCTTCAGTGCATGGGATGATGTGCCAACTGTTGAACAACACTGGCCAGGTCTCTATCACTTTTTTTTTTTTAATTGCTAGAGCTCTTCTTTCTTCATTGTACTTTTTAGGTATCCTATTCTGGTTTTATGAATCTTGTCTATCATAAGATATCACAAAGGGTTTTGTTTTTATATTTTCTTGATTCTTAAGTCTTTTTTCCCCCTGAATTCCTGGGTGAGTGTTAGCAAGTGAGTTAGGTTTGGTCTCTGTTAGAGGCTTTCCTCAAAAATCTAGCAATCTGTCCTTCTACAGATATATGAGAGTGAAACAATAAAAAGCTGACTGGAAGCCCTGTTAACAATATACTTTGCTCTAGGATAACTAATCTGAAGTCCAGACTTTGCCTTAGGAAACTCCCCAAATAACAATATCTATAGATACTTTCTCAGGAGCTGCTCTCTCACCTTCCCTCTGGCATATGTACGCCTGGCAGCCAGCACTGTCGGAGCTCGGAGCAGTGGATGCTGAGAAGGCTTCCCCCTTTTCTACTGTAAAAACTTGTATTTGGTTTTTCTGTTTTCAGCACCTCACTCCTGCTCACACTATGCCTGGTATGCCAAATTCCTAACTCTCTCTGATTCAACTTCTCTAATGAATAAATATAATATTCCATTATATAGTATACACATGTACAAAAATGGAATTATACTATCCACATTACTCTTTGTCTTTTTTCTTTCCTTTAAAAACTTTTCACAGTTACTTTTCTATGTCTGTACCTGTAGCTCTACCTTCTGCTAAGGGTCCTTGCTATCAAGAGGCATCACCCTTAAAATGACAGTTTGATCTGAAAATCATGCTAATTTGTTAACATGTTAATTTTTAAGCAAAAATGCCCAATTAACTGAAAACCCATTTGCATAAAAATTGGTATATGATATTCAACAGACCCATCACATCAAACATTACCTTAAAGCATCAATAAAAAGTCTTAAAATTTCTCACTTGTTATTTATGTCATTAATATCATTTTATTTATATCCATCTATCCCTACCACCTTTCCATTGCTCCCCAAACCACTACACTCTGAGAACCCAAAATCTTCATGGGAAGTCCTGTGAGTGTGCCATGACATGCTTCTATTTTAATTCAAATAAAGATTTCCATGTAAAGCAACAATGAGAAACTAAAAAAAGAAAGAAAGAAAGAAAGAAAGAAAGAAAGAAAGAAAGAAAGAAAGAAAGAAAGAAGTGGGCGGGGAGGGGGAGGGGAACAGGGGGCAGGGAGCCTGGCCGGCATGGCTCAGTGGCTGAACATCAACCAGTGAACCAGGAGTTCATGGTTCAATTCCCTGTCAGGGCACATGCCTTAGGTTGCAGGCTCAACCCCTAGTGGGGTTGTGCAGGAGGCAGCTAACCAATGATTCTCTCTCATCATTGATGTTTCTATCTTTCTCTCCTTCTCCCTTATTCTCTAAAATCAATACAAATATATTTTTTTAAAGGGGAGGGGAGTGCAGGATATATATAAATGTCTTCTAGCCTGTTAATTAAATGTTTAGGTAAATAGGTTAAGAATCCTTCTCTCCCCACACACACAAAAAAAAAAAAAAAATAGAGAAAAAACAAGTTCTAGTTTTTCTTTTAAAAAAAATGTTTAATTTTTGCAATTTTTTTCCTTAGCAGTTATATTGGCCAAGGTATTTGGTTGCAATCAACAGAATCTACTCTATATTAAGCAGGAAATTGATATATTAAAGTATACTGTATTAGGTAACTTACAGAATTGTTGAGAAGGCTGGAGAAACAGGTCTAAAGTTAAATCATGCCAGAGTATTAGCCATCACCATCCCTTATACACTTCCTTGTGAGTTTATCCCTGCAACCAAGTAGGATGCCTCTGACACAAGCCAACAAAATGGAAACCATTATGTTGTGTTGTTCATTTCTGAATTGAAGTTTTGCTCAGGTAGTCTGAGTCCTAGATCAAAAGCGGCTTAGGACTTTTAAAATAGTAAGTATAATAACTATTTGTATTGAATGCTTTCAAAGTTAGACTGTTCTTAATGCTTTGCAGGTATGAAATCATGAATGCAAACACCATCTCAGCTCTCATCTTTAACAAAAAGTTGAACTTTTTCTCATCCTTTTAAAAATTTCTTTTTCATTTTTTCCTTTGGTTTTTATAATTTTTCAGCTGAAGTAAGTTATAATTGACTAGAGGCCCAGTGCATGAAATTTGTGCACAACAGTGGGGGGTCCCTCAGCCCTGCCTGCACCCTCTGCAATTCGGGACCCCTACACCTCTTTCTTATCTAGCTAATCTCTTCACATTTAAAAAAATTAACTGAAATACCACCTACTCTAGGAAATCCTCTTTGAACAAATCTCTTTACAATCTGTATTAAGTATTTTCATAGTATATCATTCTTTTTCTTTAACAGCAACTTAGAGTGGATGCAATGTGCTTCTCATTCTTGCATCTGAATTTTTTCTTCTTGCTCTTGAAATAGCAAAGCTTATCCAATTTACATTTGTCCTTCAAGGGCTTATATTTGGTTCAGTTTCTACTTGGCTCCCTGCTTTTTTTTTTTAAGCAATAAATTTGGGTTGTGATAGTAAGCCTCACTTATAATCAAGCCTGTAGGTCTCCCTCTCTGAATATTTCTATAATACCTATCACGTTAGTATACCAGAGATTGTGTTCATTTATAGAAAATAACAATAAATGTCACCTGATCATTTGATCTTCTAGTAATATTTTATAACAAGATGTATTATTCTAGTAATTTAACTATTACAAAACCGAGGCGTGCAGAAATAAATCACATTGAACAATAAAGAATGACTCAAATATCAAAGCATAGTACTTAGGGCTCCCTTGTCCTGTGCCTCAGATATCAAAGCATATTACACAGTTCACATGGAACTCAGTTTCCTTTAAAATAGGAAGGGATCCCATACTCAGGAAGCAGCTACTTCCACACATATTTTTTTTATTTAATTCACAGCACATACTCTTTGTACTAATTGTTGGAAAAATCATCCTAGCAATTGCCTCTGTTCCTCTCTGTATTGTTGCCTTACATTCTAATGTCATTACTGCACTTTTATCATCCACTCGCTCTAATAAGATTGTGAATTATTTAAGGGCAGAGATCATGACTTGAGCTTGTGTGTTCCCTGTCATGGTGCCTAGATAAATACTCAAATGCCACCCAGTCCAAATGACTGTGATGAAAGAGGCCCACAGTTGCTGGAGACCTCTGATTTTTATTTAAGGGGCCTCACTTGTTCTGCGCCTTTACAGAGGGGTGAGTAGTGGCTGAGGGAATTTAAGGAAACCCAGACAGAATTCTCCTCCTAAAAGGTTTTGCTAAGCTGGCGCCTGGGACCCCCGGGGCATTTGTCCAATTTAAACCTGGACACACAGCAATAACAAAGGCACTGGTCTCCTACTGCTAATGCCTAGGGATCAAACCCAGCCTGCAGGAACTCACCCCCGCAGTCAGGACTGGGCCGCTGGGTGGACCTGGGCTGGTGCTCCTAACTCTGGGGAGAGAGAGACTTTCCGTGGCTGCAGGCTAGAGGCCCCAGACTCTACGCCACCCACCCAAACAGGTCCATAGCGCAGGCTCGTCAGCAGAGCGACTTCTTCTTCTGGGATCGCGGGGAGGCCTGGCCTGACCTGTTCGCCCCATGATGGGTGCCGGGCTGGGGGCATGGGCCCGGGCCTCTGCTTGGCACCGGCGCATGCGCAATCGGCCACGAGGCAGGAACATCTGCTTGGCGCCTGCGCCTGTAGGCCCGGAGTGGCCGGGGAGTTCTGGGACCCTGGCTGCTCAGGGCCTATGCGCAGGCCTAGATCCAGGCCACTCGGTGCCTGCATATGCAAATTAACCCACCATCTTTGTCGGGTTAATTTGCATACTCTCCTGATTGGCTGGTGAGCATAGCCGAGTGACAATCAATTTACATGTTTCTCTTTTATTATATAGGATTACATTTACCCATTCATGTGTTGATGGATATTTGGGTTGTTTTCAGTTTGGAACTATTATAAGTAAACCTCCAATAGGTATTATGTGCAAGTCATTGTGCACACATGTGCTTTCATTAAACAGATGCTTTAATTTCTCTTGAATAAATACCTGGAGATGGAATGACTGAGTCAAATAATAGGTGTATATTTTACTTTTTAATAAATCAACATATTGTTTTTCAAAAATGGCTATACTGTTTTACATTAGCATGAGCAATCTTTGAGAATTCCAGTAAATCCAGATTCTCATCAACACCTGACATGGGCAGTCTTATTATAACCCTTTTATTGGATGCTTATTAAAGTTCTAACTTACTTTTCCCTATTGATTGGAGATGTTGAGCATATTTTCATGTGTTTAATTGTCATTCATATATCTTCTTCAATGAATTATCTGCTCAAATCTTTTGCCCATTTTAACTGGGTTGTTTGTCTTAATATAACTAAGCTGTAAGACTTCTTTATATATTCTAGATACAAGTTTTTGTCAGGTAAATGTTTTACAAAAATTATTCTCCCATTCTGTGGCTTGCCTTTTTATTTTCCTAGCATTGCTTCAAAAAGCAAAAGCTCTTGATTTTGATGAGATCCCACTTACTGAATTTTTTCTCTTGTAGTTTGTGGGGTTTTTTGTGTAGTATTTACAAAATATTTGCCAAACCCAAGTTAACTAACATTTTTTCCTAGGATCTCATAGAGGAATTTTACAGTTGTAGCTCTTCCATTTAGGCCTATGATCTATTTTGACTTAATTATTGTATGTGGTCTGAGGATAGGGTAGAGGTTCATTCTTTTGCATCAACTATTCAATTCTTCTAGCAGCATTTATTGAAAAGATCATCCTTTTCCAAAATTTCCTTAGCATATTTGTCAATAGTCATTTAACCCAACCTATCTGGATCTATTTTTGGATGCTCCATTCTATTCCACTGCACCATATTTCTATCCTTATACCAATACCACAATGTCTTGATTACTATAGCTTTATAATAAATTTAAAATCAGGGAGAGAGAACCAAGATGGCGGCATAGGTTAACGCCGGAGTTTGCTGCTTTGAACAACTACTTCAAAAGTGAAACTAAAAGACGGAAGGGACATCACCCAGAACCACAGGAACGCTGGCTGAGTGGAAGTCCTACAACTAGGAGGAAAGAGAAACGCATACGGACACTCAGAGGAGGCGCAGTGCTGAAGTCAAATTCTGAGGTGCGGAGTGCGCGAGCGGGCTGGCGGCGGAGGGCGCGGTTGGCGTTTTCAATCGGGAGGGAGTCGCAGACTCTGAGCTCCAGATACAGGCGAGTCTTTAGGGACCCAGACTCAAACGGGAGAAGCGGGACTGTCTGGCTTCGGTCAGAGCGAGTGCAGCTTTCTCTCTGAGCTTTGCAGCGGGTGCTGGGACTCAGAGAGGCAGAGCCCCTGGGGACAGGACTGAGAGCCGCCATAACTGCTCTCTCCAGCCCACCCTGTTGATCCTGTGCGACCCGCCCCGCCCAAGCCCTGCACAGAGGCATTTGTCGGATAGCCTCAGGCAAAGGCTAGATTAGCACCTCCCTAGAGGACAGAAGTTCTCTCACTGCTGACACTGCTGATTCTCATAGCCACCTGGCCTGGAGGTCAAACCCTCCCTGGTATTAGCTACAACAATCAAGGTTTAATTATAAGACTGCGAACAAAGACCACTAGGGAGTGCACCAAGGAAGCATAACAAAATGCGGAGACAAAGAAACAGGACAAAATTGTCAATGGAAGATATAGAGTTCAGAACCACACTTTTAAGGTCTCTCAAGAACTGTTTAGAAGCCGCCAATAAACTTAATGAGATCTACAAGAAAACTAATGAGACCCTCGATGCTATATTGGGGAACCAACTAGAAATTAAGCATACACGGACTGAAATAACGAATACTATACAGACTCCCGACAGCAGACCAGAGGAGCGCAAGAATCAAGTCAATGATTTGAAATGCGAGGAAGCAAAAAACACCCAACCGGAAAAGCAAAATGAAAAAAGAATCCAAAAATGCCAGGATAGTGTAAGGAGCCTCTGGGACAGCTTCAAGCGTACCAACATCAGAATTATAGGGGTGCCAGAAGATGAGAGAGAGCAAGATATTGAAAACCTATTTGAAGAAATAATGACAGAAAACTTCCCCCACCTGGTGAAAGAAATGGACTTACAGGTCCAAGAAGCGCGGAGAACCCCAAACAAAAGGAATCCAAAGAGGACCACACCAAGACACATCATAATTAAAATGCCAAGAGCAAAAGATAAAGAGAGAATCTTAAAAACAGCAAGAGAAAGAAACTCAGTTACCTACAAGGGAATACCCATACGACTGTCAGCTGATTTCTCAACAGAAATTTTGCAAGCCAGAAGGGAGTGGCAAGAAATATTCAAAGTGATGAATACCAAGAACCTACAACCAAGATTACTTTATCCAGCAAAGCTATCATTCAGAATTGAAGGTCAGATAAAGAGCTTCACAGATAAGGAAAAGCTAAAGGAGTTCATCACCACCAAACCAGGATTATATGAAATGCTGAAAGGTATCCTTTAAGAAGAGGAAGAGGAAGAAAAAGGTAAAGATACAAATTATGAACAACAAACATGCATCTATCAACAAGTGAATCTAAGAATCAAGTGAATAAATAATCTGATGAACAGAATGAACTGGTGATTATAATAGAATCAGGGACATAGAAAGGGAATGGACTGACTATTCTTGGGGGGGAAAGGGGTGTGGGAGATGCGGGAAGAGACTGGACAAAAATCGTGCACCTATGGATGAGGACAGTGGGTGGGGAGTGAGGGCGGAGGGTGGGGCGGGAACTGGGAGGAGGGGAGTTATGGGGGGGAAAAAGAGGAACAAATGTAATAATCTGAACAATAAAGATTTAATTTAAAAAAAATAAAAAATAAAATATATTTTGTTTATTCTTTACAGAGAGGGAGAGGGATAGAGAGTTGGAGACATCAGTCAGCTGCCTCTTGCACACCCCCTACTGGGGATGTGCCCGCAGCCAAGGTGCATGCCCTTGACTGGAATTGAACCTGGGACCCTTCAGTCCGCAGGCCGATGCTCTATCCACTGAGCCATTCCGGGTAGGGTTATGTATTTATTTTTTAAAAATATTTTTGATTTCAGAGAAGGGAGGATAGAAACAAATTATGAGAATCACTGATTGGCTGCTTCCTGCACACCCCCTACTGGTGATGGAGCCTGCAACCCAGGTATGTGCTCAAAAAAAATAAAATAAAATAAAATAAAATAAAATCAGGTGGTGTTAGTACTCCAACTGTGTTCTTTTCGTGTGTGTGTGTGTGTGTGTGTGTGTGTAGCTTTTCTAGGTCCTTTGCATTTCCATACAAAATTTAGAATCAGGTTTTCAATTTGTACAAAGCCTGATAGAGTTTTAATTCTGGTTCTGTTGAACATATGGCTCAATTTGTAGATAAATGACATGTTAATAATATTGTCTTCTTATCCATGAATACAATACACCTGTCTATTGATTTAGGCTTTGTTTAGTTTCTCTCAACAGTGCTTTGTAGTTTTCAGTGTACATGTCTTGTGCAAATTTTGTCAAATTTATCACTAAGCATTTCATATATTTGATACTATGATAAATTGTATTATTTTTATTTACATTTCTGATTGTTTGCTGCTGTTATATAGAAATGCAATTGGCTTTTGTATATTGAGTTTGTATCCTGCAACTCTTCCAAACTCATTTATTAGATTAAGTAGCTCTTTGTCAATTCCATAAGATTTAAAATATGGATGATTATGTCATCTGTGAAAACAGACAGTTTTAGTTGTCCCTTTCCAATTTGCATGCCTTTTTTTCCTTGCCTGGGTAGAATTTCTGATTCAGTGTTAAAGAGAATTGGTAAAGGGGCTGGGAATTTTCATTTAAGTAGGCATAACTTACAAGTTAGAAATTTTCCAAAATATAAAATGGACTACTCAAAGGGGATAGAGAATCACAAATATGACAACTACTCTGAGAAAGAAGAGAGATGGGTGGGGAACAATAAGAGAAGAGTGAAAGACACAAATAAAAATCAAAAACTTAATAATACAGCTAAATGAATAACAAAGTCAGAACTAATACATATAGTAACATGAAAAAATGTCAAAGGAGGAAATCAGCATCTATGTTATTTAATTTAATCCAAAATAATATTTTTCAAATTGTACCTGAATAAATAGAACTACAACCTAGAAGTTCAAAGGATGAGTTCAAGGGAGTTTGGGGTCCAGACTCCTGACAAACGGGTCAAACCATTGGGAAAAGTTATTGCTTCTCCAAGGAGATAAGCCAGGACAGGTTGATCGTGACTGAACTTCTCAATGCACCAAATGTACAAAAAATATTTTGATGAATGTTAGCATTTTGAATTGAAATCTGTGTGGTTAATGGTTTTACTGCATAATATTCACAGGGAAGCCTTGATGGTGAGCAAATGATCAAAATGAATGTCAATGTGCTAAGTAATTTAAGTCAAAATACACATGACCCAACCCTTTCATCGGGTAATGAATTGTTTTAATCATTTCAAATAATACTTTTAAATGTTATTCAAAATTCTGAGAGAATAGAATACCTTTTTTATTGCAAAATCTTTTTTTTCTTCAAATTTGCTTCTCAAGACCAATATGTCATTACACATCTCAAATATGAGTGCTTTTCAAAAACAAAATGTCTATAATAAAAAGCAGATTTACCTGATTAAATTAATACCAGACCTTAGTGGAGGAAATATTTTTTAATAAATGACATATTTTGCCCTGACTGGTTGGCTCAGTTGGTCATTCCATACACCAAAAGGTTGTGGGTTTAATTCCCAGTCAGGGCACATAACCAGTTGAGGAGCGTATGGGGGTAACTGATGTTTCTCTCTCACATTGATGTTTCTTTCTCTCTCTCTTTTTATCTCTCTCTAAAATCAATAGAAAAGCATATCCTCGGGTGAGGATTAAAAATCATAATAATAGCTCTGGCCAGTGCGACTTAGTAGTTAGAGCATCTGCCCACACACTGAAGGGTCACAGGTTTGATTCCCGGTCAAGGACACTTGTATGGGTTGCAGGTTCTGGTTTGGTGGTGATGAACTCCTTTAGCTTTTTCTTGTCTGTGAAGCTCTTTATCTGACCTTCAATTCTAAATTACAGCTTTGCTGGGTAGAGTAATCTTGGTTGTAGGTCCTTGCTTTTTCATCACTTTGAATATTTCTTGCCACTCCCTTCTGGCCTGCAAAGTTTCTGTTGAGAAATCAGCTGACAATCTTATGGGAGTTCCTTTCTAGGTAACTATCTAACTGCTTTTCTCTTGGTGCTTTTAAGATCCCCTCTTTGTCTTTAATCTTTAGTATCTTAATTATGATTTATGTCTTGGTATGAGCCTCTTTGGCTTTATCTTGTTTGGGACTCCCTGTACTTCTTTGTATGTCTATTTCCTTCACCAGGTTAGGTAAGTTTTTCATCATTATATTTTCAAGTAGGTTTTCAATTCTTGCTCTCTCTCTTCTCTTTCCAGCACCCCCATGATGCAAATGTTGGTATGCTTGAAGTTGTCCCAGAGGTTCCTTATACTATCCTCATTTTTTAAAATTATTTTTTCTTTTTGCTATTCTAATTGGGGTTTTTCTGTGTCCTTATCCTCCAAATCACTGATTTGATCCTCTGTTTTTTCTACTCTACTGTTTATTCCTGCAATGTATTCTTCATTTCAGTATTTTATCCTTTATTTCTGACTGGTTCTTTTTTATGTTTTCTATCTCCATTTTTATGTTTCCTCTCTCTTTGCTGAAGTTCTCAGTAAGTCCATCTATTCTTCCCCTAAGTATTTCATTGAGCGTCCTTATAACCAGGGTTTTGAACTCTGCATCTGCTTGTCTTCATTTAATTTAGTCCCTTTCTGGAGTTTTCTTCTCTTCTTTCATTGGGACATTTCTTTGTCTCTTCATTTTGGCAGCCTCTCTGTGTTTTTTCTATGTATTAGGTAGAGCTGTAAGTCTCCTCGTCTTGGTAGAGTGGCCTTATGTAACAGATGTCCTGTAGGGCCCAATGGCATAGCGTCCCCAGTCACCTGAGCTGGGTGGTCTAGGTGTCATTCACCTCCCCACCATGGGCTCTGTTTTAGTTGAGCCTTGATTAATGTTGTGACATCAATGAAAGGGATTTACCTCCAGGCCAATGGGCTATGAGGCCTGGCAGTGACACAGCAGAGTAGCTGGTGTATAGGGACCAACCCCACAGAGCAGGACTCACTTCAGCAAGGCTCTGGGGCCTAATTGGTGCACCCCTTGAGTGTGTCACTCATGGAGGTGGTTGAGTGATGCTCCAGCATGGTCTGAAGCTGACCAAGTGTTGTGCTGGCTCTGAAGCCTCCTGGGAGGTGCAGGCCAAAATCAGCTGTGGCCTGTGCCCTGCCTAGGGCCACCCAGCACAAGCACAGAACAGTGTGCAAATGGCTGCTATTACTGCTGGGCTTAGAGGTGCCTGAGAAGGCCAAACTGCAAACCGAGGCCAGCTACCACTACTGCCAGGCATGGAGTCACTTAGCAAGATGTATGGGGTACACGAAAGCCAGGTGCTGCTTGTTTGGAGTTGGAGAGATTTTAGAAAAGGCCACAGCATGAGCCAAGATCATTTATTTCATTTAGTTGTCATGGCTCTTTAATCTCCTTTCATCTGGATCATTTACTCAGTCTTTCTGTTTCTTTCATGACATATCAATTTTTCAAAAACACAAGCTAGTTATTTTATAGAATAACCCTCAATTTGAGTTTATCTAATGTTTCCTTATGAGTAGATTCAGGTTATGCGTCCCAAGGATGCATCACCCTTGAAGTATCACATCTAGAGGCACACAATATCCATCAACCCTTGCTGGTTATTTTATTTTTATTGCCCAGTCATGGTATTCCATGATTTTTCTACTATGTCATTAAGGATTTTCATTTTGCAATGAATAACAATCTGTGAAGACATATTGATACCAAGCAAATCTCTTCATCAAACCTTCCCCCTAGATTTAGTATCCATCAATAACACTTGCTCTAATCAATCTTCACCATGTGGTTGCAAAATGCTGATTTTCCAACTTCACCACTCTCTCTACACTTATGGATGGACAAAAGAATCCTTTCCCATTCATTCACTCATTTATCTGTCTTTATTAGTATGTCTTCATAGATTCTTTTATTCAATATTTATTCTAATAGCTTGATTTAAATTATCTGCTTTGTTCATTTTTAGTACAGCTGGTTTTATTATTTATTATGAAAAAGCTTTATTCTTAGAGAATGTGTAGAGGTATTACTGTAATTTCTAAGTATTTTCATAATTATTATCCATTATATTCTCATTTGAATTATCTATTGTTGCATAACAAACCATCCCAAACATGACAGTTTGTCATTTCTTATAATCCTATGGATTGATGAGGCAGTTCTTCCGCTAGTCTCTCTTGGGCTCATGTCTAACTGTTGGGATGATCTTGGATGGCCTCACTCATGTCTCGGTTCTCAGCTGGGTCTCTGTCACCACCAGTTCTAACCTGAGCTTCTTCACATGGTGGTTTCAGGGTTTCAAGAGAGCAAGGGGAAGCTGCAGGCCGCTTAAGGTCTTGCTTGGAAGTCACATATCACTTTTACCATATCTAATTTTTCAGAGCAAGGCACCAAACCAGCCCAGGTTCAAGAGGCAAGGAAATAGTCAGTTTCCTTTCTGAGAAGACCTGCAAAGTGTTTGTAGTCATTTTTTTAACAACACAAATTTATTCTGTCTCTTTTTTATTAAATAAGTCACCTCTATTCTCTGTATCAGCAAAGAATTTTTTTCAATTACAGTTAATATTCAATATTATATTAGTTTCAGCTGTATAGCATAGTGGTTACACATTTGTATAACTTACAAGGTGATGCCCCCATAAGTCTAGTTTGTGTTCATAGGTAATGCATATATGCACCAAAGGTTCATCTCTTCCCACCCCCTTCCCACTTCCCTCTGAGATCTGTCAGTCTTCTTCCATGTTTCCATGCCTCTGGTTCTATTTTATTCATCAGTTTATTTTGTTCATTAGATTCCTTGTTCATTTATTTTGATTTTTAGATTCAATTGTTGATAGATATGTATTTATTTCCATTTTACTCTCCTCCTCCTTCTTCTTCTTCTTCTTCTTCTTCTTCTTCTTCTTCTTCTTCTTCTTCTTCTTCTTCTTCATAAACAAGATCCTTTAACATTTCCTGTAATACTGGTTTGGTGGTGATGAACTCCTTTAGCTTTTTCTTGTCTGTGAAGCTCTTTATCTGACCTTCAATTCTAAATTATAGCTCTGCTGGGTAGAGTAATCTTGGTTGTAGGTCCTTGATATTCATCACTTTGAATATTTCTTGCCACTCCCTTCTGGCCAGCAAAGTTTCTGTTGAAAAATCAGCTGACAGTTATATGGGAGCTCCCTTGTAGGTAACTAACTGCTTTTCTCTTGCTGCTTTTAAGATTCTCTCTTTGTCTGTAACCCTTGGCATTTGAATTATGATGTGTCTTGGTGTGGGTCTCTTTGGATTCATCTTGTTTTTGACTCTCTGCTCTTCCTGGACTTGTATGTCTATTTCTTTCACCAACTAAGGGAAGTCTTCTGTCATTATTTCTTCAAATAGGTTTAAATTTCTGCTCCCTATCTTATCTTTTCAGTACCCCCAATTATCCAAATTGTACACTTGAAGTTGTCCCAGAACTATCTTTATATTTTTTTTAATTCTTTTTCTTTTTGCTCTTCTGATTGGGTATTTTTTGCTTCCTCATAGTTCAAATCACTGATTTGATTCTCAGCATCCTCTACTGTTGATTCCCTGTAAATTGTCCTTCATTTTAGTTAATGTATGCTTAATTTCTGACTGGTCCTTTTTCATGTCTTTGATGTTCTCACTGATTTCTTTGAAATTCTCACTAAGTTCCATGACATTCTCACTAATATCCTTGAAGCTCTCATTAAGTTCCTTGAGTATTCTTATAACCATTGTTTTGAACTCTGTATCTAGTAGTTTGCTTGCTTCCATTTCATTTAGTTCTTTTTCTGGAGATATCTTCTGTTCTTTTATTTGACATGTTTCTTTGTCTCTGCATTTTGGCTGCTTCGCTGTGTTTGTTTCTATGTACTTGGTACAGCTGCTATGTCTTGTGGAATTGGCAGAGTGGCTCACCCTCCCCAGTCGCTTGAGCTGGGCACTCTTGGTGCACCCCTGAATGGGCTTTGTGCACTGCTTTGTTGTAGTTGAGCCTTGATTGCTGTTGGTGTCACTGGGAGGAATTGACCCCCAGGCCAATTGGCTGTGAGGACCAGCTGTGACTACAGTGGAAGAGCTGCTGTGTAGGAAACACACCTATGGAGTAGGACTTGCTTCAGTGGGGCTTTGGTGCTCACCGAGTCCACCCCTTGAGAGTATATCACTGATGGGTGTGATAGAGTTGTAATCTGGTATGGTCTGAAGCTGTCCACCTGGTTCACTGGCTCTGGGGCCTCCCATGGGATGCAAGGTCAGACACTACCTGTGCCCTGCCCAGGGCCACCTGACGTGAGCTACAGATTGATCTGTAGAAGGCTACTACTTGTGCTGACTCAGAGGCACCTGGGAGAGACTAAGTTGAAAACCAAGGCTGACTGTTAGTGCCAGACCTGGGGCCACTTATCAAGAGGTAAGGGGCATGCCAAGGCTAGATGCTGCTTGTTTGAGAGATTGTAGAAAAGTCTGAAGCCTGAGCCAGGACAGGCCATTCATATGGAAAAGACACTGCAAACAGCTTAGGTGAGGCTGAAAATTGGATGAGGTGGGATCTCAGGGAATCACCAGAGCAGGGAGAACAAAGTGGGCCAGGTGGATGGATATGGTGCCGGCCAGTCAGCACTATGAGGAGGAGGTCCCAGATGTTTTGTCTGGGAGAAAGCTGCCCCCAAGATTTTTCCCTGATGCCAGACAATAGTTCTTCCCCATATGTTCCTAGATCCTTTCAAGCTGCTGTCCCAGCACTGGAGTTCAGAGGGAGTGAGTTTGGGTAAGTCTGTGCACTGGCCCTTTAAGAGGAACTGCCTAGGACTCCAGCAGCCTCCATATCACTCAGCCACAATCCCTGGTGGTTTTTACAGCCCAAATTTCAGGGGACTCCTCTTCCCAGCTCTGGAACCCTGGGGGTCTCGTTGGTGGCTGGGATCCCTTGCTCCTCACTGGAGGCCTCCTCAGCCAAGATATTCCTCCCAATTAAATAAATAAATAAATAAATAAATAAATAAATAAATAAACAAACAAACAAAAAGAGAACAAAAAAAAAAAAAACACCACAGGAGGGTGTGGGACTTGCCAGTTCCACTCCTCTGCCTCTCCTACCGGTCTCAATGTGCTTTCTTCTTTAAATCTCTAGTTGTATTATTCCCATTCAGCCAGATTTCAGGTGGTTCTGAATGATGGTTGTTCTGTATTTTAGTTGTAATTCTGATGTGGTTGTGGGAGGTGGCGAGCACCAGCATTTACCTATGCCGCCACCTTGGTTCCTTCAGTAAAATATTATTGGCTATGCCAGTATTCCCTGTGCTGCACTTTACATCCCTGTGACTATTTTGTAACTAACAATTTGTAATTTTTAATCCCTTCACGTTTTTCACCCAGCCCTATAGCCATTTTTAATCTGCCATAGTACCAATAGCAGTTCTGAAAGAAAAAAAAAAAAAAAAGCCAGTTATTATCACCTCTCTTTTACTAATCAGAAAAGTGAGGTACAAAGAGGTACATTAGTATAGTCTAAAGCAGTGCTACTTTTAAAATGGCCCCTAGTCCAGAACCAGTATTATCCAGAAAAATAAATCTAATAATATCTGCTGTGTCTACTCCAGCAGCCTGTTGTGAATATGAAAAGAAAATGTTGTGTGGAAAAGCAGGCGGTAAAGTAGTGATGAATATGGTAATGTTGTCCAAGATCACAGAATGTATTAGCGATAAGATCAAGACTAAAACAGCTGGGTTCCTGGTTCTAAACCTGTTCAGGGACAAATATTAATTGGGCCAGCAGCTTTTTAGCCTTTTCCAGATCTGCAGAGCTGTGGCAAACTGCAATACTGATTACGAAGAGCCAGAAAACAGTTGTGTGTGATGAGTGCTCTCAGTGAAACAAGAGACCCTTCTCTCTCCTCTCTCCTTCTTCAATGGCACGGAAACCCCGCCCCCAACCCCCATTCCCTAAACAAGCTCACACAAGACCACCACAGCAGGGCCTGGTGGGCTTCCTTCCTTTTCATGGGGAAGGATTACTGAGTGAGAAGTGTTCAGGATGACTGAGTGTTACTGGGGAGTGGGAGGTGGAGTGACAATCCTGGCCTAGATGGTGTTTTTCAAATGTGATGCCTGTCAGTGGAATGGCACCTACAGCCTGCTGAAGCTTTGGAGAGTCAGAATTTGAGAGCTGGTGGGTGAGAAATTGAGATCTTTCCCTGATTATTCACCTCCTCCAACCTATATTTTTAATTCACCCACTCTTAATTCTAATCCTCCCTCCAAGCAATTTTCTAAAACTCAATTGCTGTCTTATTAGCTTTCTCCGTCTTCCTCAAACTCAGTCTAATGTAGAAAGGAGATAGTAATTCTAGATAATACCCTTTTTCTACTTAACCATAAACCCAATTTTCCAATCAAGTTGACAGGGGGAAAAAAAAGATGTATCTAAGCACATAAAAAAAAGTAGTTCAGCCTGTAAAAACAAATAGTACAAACTTCCTGGGTTCAAAGCTCAGCTTCATCCCTTACTGACTGTGGACACTTAGTACTCTGTTTCTCCTTCCCTCTTCTGCAACATGAGAGTAGCGATTCTAGAATGTAGATGTAATGAGGGCCACATGAGTTAATACATGAAAGCCCTTAGGACAATGCCTGGCACTTGCAACTACATGGAGCATAATACATTTTGCCACAATATTAAATTACCACAACAACTGCCTATCTGGTCTCCTGCCCTTAGTCTTTCTTTGCATTGAATCCATCTTCCATGATCAATTTTTCTCAATCATCACTAAGCCCCCTTCTCCTACCTTAGAAAATATATTAACTATTGCACAAACTCTAAACTTCTTAGCTATATATTTAAGACCTTTATCATTCCCCCACCCCCACCCCCGCCGCAACTCTTCCAACCACAATACCCAATACTTCTCTCTAGAACAAGGTTTCTTACCCTCAGACATTTTGAGCTGGATAATTCTTTCTTGTGGGAGGCTGTCCTATACATTCTAGGATGTTTAATAGCATCCCCATCCTCTACCTCCTACATGACAGTAGCAATGCTTGTGCTGTGACAACCGAAAATGTCTTCAGATATTACCAAATGTTCCCTTGGGGGAAAAAATCTTCCCTGGCTGAGAATCATTGCTCTACAAAGACCCCTTCTCTTGCTATGCTTTCCTTACTATTTTTCAAACATGTTCGGACCATCTTACTCTAAGTATATTAATTTTTATTATGGTGGAATATACGTAAAATTTACCATTTTACATATACAGTGGCATTAAGTATATTCACATTGCTGTGAAACCATCACTACCATCCATCTCCATAGCTTTTTATCTCCCCAGACTGAAACTCTGCATTTAATAAACAACTCCCCATTTTCCCCCCAACTCCTGACAAAATCTATCCTACTTTCTGATTATGAATTTGACTACTCTGGGTACCTCACAGAAACGGGATCATAAAATCTTAGTCCTTTGTGTCTAGCTTATTTCACTTAGGATAATGTCTTCAAGGGTCATCCATGTTGTAGCATATGTCAGAATTTCCTTCTTTCGTAAAGTAAGGCTGAATAATATTCCACTGTATGTATATACCACGTGTTGTGTATCCATTCATCTATCAATGGACATTTGGATTGTTTCTTCCTTTTAGCTGTCCTATCTATTAATAGACAAACAGGGTAATTGACCGTACCTTCGCTAAGCCTCCCATTGGCTGATCAGTGAGATATGCAAGTTAACCACCAACAAAGATGGCGTTTAATTTGCATACATAGGCGCGAAGTGGAGCAGTGAAGGCACTGAAGGCGCTGAAGGCGGCTCCGGCCGGAGCAGCGAAGGCCTGGGTGCCGGGTGCCAGAGGAAAACCGGTGCCGGCAGTCAGGGGAAGGGAAGGCCTATTGCACGAATCTTTTCGTGAAACAGGCCCCTAGTTGTGAATAATGCTGCTATTAACTTGCGTGTACAAAGTCCCTGCTTTCAATTCTTTTGAGTATATACTCAGAAGTGAAATTCCTGGGTCGTATGGTAAATCTATGTTTAATTTCATGAGGAAGCATCACACTGTTTTCCACAGTGGCTGCACCATTTTACATTTCCAGCAGCAATGCACAAGGGTTAAAATTTTTCCACATCCTCACCAACACTTGCGATTTTCTCTTTTGGGGTTGTGCTTTCACGGTAGACGTCCCAATAGTGTGAAATGGTATCTCATTGTGGTTTTGTCTTGCATTTCCCTAATGACTAAAGATATCGGCATCTTTTCATTTGCTCATTGGTCATTTGTATATCTTCTTTGGGAAAATGTCTATTCAAGACTCTTGCCCATTTTTAATGAGATTTGCTTTTTGTTGCTGTTTTTGTGGAATTATAGGAGTTCTTCATTTATTCTGGATATTAATCTCTTTCAGATATTGATTTGCAAGCATTTTGTTCCAATCTATCAGTTGTTTTTTTCATTCTGTTGATAGTGTCCTTCGATGTACTAAAGTTCAAATTAAAAAAAACAAAAACAAAGTGTCATAAAGTCTTTGAGAGAGGTATAAACCTGCAAATATAAACCTGCAATATGTAACTTAGTACCTATACAGATAAAGTGTGCTTTAGTTTTGTATTACTGCTGTAACAAATTACCACAGACTTAGTGGCTTAAGACAACCCAAATTTATTCTCTTATGTAGGTCAGAGTTCTGAAATGGGGCTCAAGGACTAAAATCAAGGTTTCAGCCAAGCTGCCTCCCTTCTGGAGGGTCTAGAGGAGAATGTGTTCTCTTGCCTTTCCAGCTCCTGGAGATCAGCCACAGTCCTTGGCTCATTTTCCCCTTTTCCCATTTTCAAAGCTAGGAACATTGCTTTGCCCTCTGATCATTCTTTCAAAGCCACATCTCCCTCTAACTTTCATCTCAGTCAGGAAATGTTCTTTTAAGGATTTATTTAATTAGATTGCACCCACTGAGATAATCCAGGATAATCTCCCCCATCTCAAGGTCTTTCCCCCGATCACATCTGCAACGTCCTTTTTGCCATGGAAGATAACATATCCACAGGTTCCAGAGGTTAGAGATGTTTGGGGGCCCATTATTCTGCCTACCACAAAAAGTAAAAAAGTGAAACATAAGTAAACCTAACCTGGATTTGGTATTGTCCTATGATTTGGGGTTCACATTTTCTCCTTCTTATCTTTCACAAGAAGCATAATTCTTCATCCTCTGGACTCTGGATGCCAGCTGACTTTCTATAGACTCTGACTATCACTTTACTGATATTCCATGAATTCACACTCTCTTTTCTGGTTTAGAATAATCAATATCAGAAAGAGATGGGGTGAAATCTTTTGAAGTTCTTCATAACTTCAGCCAAGTTAGATGAAACTAGCAAACTGGAAATGCTACCTCTATATTCAGTATTAGAATATATATATAGCAAGTGTGAATATAGTATATATTCAGTATTAGAATATATATATATATATATATATATATATATATATATATATATATATATATATATATCAAGTGTGCTAATTACTTATATACTTATACTAGAGGCCCAGTGCATGAAATTCATGCATGGGTAGGGTCCCTAGGCCTGGCCAGCAATCAGGGCCAATCAGGTTTCCCACCTCCCCGCCTCCTCCTTCCCTCCCTCCCTCAGCACCCTGCCACCACTGCTGGTTGCCCACCATGTTCCGCACCACCCCATGATGGTCAGTGCACGTCATAGCAAGTGATTGAACTCCCGACCTCACAGTCAAACTCCTGAGGGAACATTTTGCATATTAGCCTTTTATATATATAGATAAATATGTAATAGGTGTTTAGCCAAAAGTGGGCAGTGGGATTATCTCTTAAGTGTTAGTGCCCTGGAAATGCCTGGCACATCTAGTGGAGGCAGTGCCGTCATATATAATCATGTAGTTTGTCTTCAATACAAGGTGCCCCAAAGCCATCTTGTGCTTCATCCACAAACCATGATTCCTGAACTATGTCCATCTAGAAGAAGGGGCACTCTTTTCCTAATTTTACAAAGGTGCCATATAAGCTAGTGGTAGCCTAAACTGGAGGACATTCAGAAGAAGGGAGTGTGCACCCTTGGCAGCTCCTTACTGGGTCACAGTTATACCTAGGACAGTGAAAGTAGCTATATATACACTGTTGAAACTATTCACATTCACTGCCGAGAGAGTGTGGGACAGTCAATAGAAACATATAACACCTATGCCTAGATGTATAGCTGAAATGTTCTGTATAGGTAGGTTGTAGCCAGGGCAGAATCAAGATCTAACAGACTGTCCACACAGAAACATCCATCTACCACAGCCTCCACCTTAGCTTCTATACTGCCATTCTAGATCCATTTTCAGCCAGGAACCATTCATTTTGACTCAATGGGTCTCTTACTAATCAATATACATAGAGGATCATACATATCTACTTTCTGAAAGAGATATAAAAATATCAGCTTATAACTAAAATACATCTCCAAAGTGACGAGGAGCTCTACCAAAGTAAAACCTACTTAAATAGAACCAATTATTTTTAAGCATCTCATCTTATTTAATTTCAAAATATCTTTGCTCAACATCAGGAAGTTTGCTAGCCATCAAATCTGAAGATACAGGTTATAAAAGGATTTACTGATATTGCAATACATAATAAAATAATGTTATTATGTTTCCAGATGTTATGACCACCCTGTAGGCACATAGGGAGAGAGAGAACAGAAAGAGTCACAGAGAAAGATACAATAGAAATCATCCAGCACAAACTCATATCCTATATAATAAAACCCTAATATGCAAACCTACCAAACGGCGGAACAACTGGTCGCTATGACGTGCACTGACCACCAGGGGGCAGACACTCAATGCAGGAGCTGACCCCTGGTGGTCAGTGCACTCCCACAGGAGGAGTGCTGCTCAGACAGAAGCCAGGCTCACTGCTGGCAAGCACAGTGGAGGGGGCGGGAGCCTCTCCTTCCTCTGAGGCAGTGCTAAGGGCCCCTTAGGGGAATGTCCACAGGGAGTGGGCCTAAGCTGGCAGGCAGACATCCCCCGAGGGGTCCCAGACTGCAAGAAGGCACAGGCCTGGCTGAGGGACACCACCCACCCCGCCAGTGCACAAATGTTGTGCACTGGGCCTCTAGTACAGAGGTTCTCAACCTGTGGGTCGCGACCCCTTTGGGGGTCGAACGACCCTTTCACAGGGGTCGCCTAAGACCATCAGAAAACACATATATAATTACATATTGTTTTTGTGATTAATCACTATGCTTTAATTACGTTCAATTTGTAACAATGAAATTGGGGGTCACCACAACATGAGGAACTGTATTAAAGGGTCGCAGCATTAGGAAGTTTGAGAACCACTGCTCTAGTACAAAGGTAAAATTTATTTTATTAACCAATGTCACTCCAATAAATTCAACAAAAAAGAAACAAAGATAAAATTTATCATCATCAAAAGAATTCTCTGAGATATTTTTTGTCAAGAGTCCACAATTTGTCTGTTCCCATGCAAAACTACTATTCAAACACTGACAAAGAATATCTAAGTAGAGATAATGCTATACCATTGGCATGTATTCATTTTAAGGACTTTTTATTGTGGAGTAGGAAAAATCTGATAGAAATGATTACAGTTCTGTAGAAATATATATTTCAGTAAAATCACACGCATTTCTACAGATCCATACACTGACTGTTCCTTTTAGAAAATAAAATATAAATAAAGCTATTGGGAAAAAATGTATTAAAATTCATTTTAAAAATCTTTTTCTTTCGTATACATCTTAGAAGGGCGGAAATTTAATCCTTTACAGAGGCAATGAAGTGAGATCTTATCCCCCAACTGTTGGATTTTGAATAAAAATGCATCCTGAGTCAATACTTAGTGGGCAAACAAACATTCAGTTCACAGCTTGCCCACAGGTTACCTGGTTGGGCTTTCCAGTCTTCTATCCAGCCTCTCTCATTTATGTGACCATATCACTAAACACTCTAAATTTCCCCGTTCCCTTAATTTTCTGACCTCCATTCATTTGGACACTCTTCACTGTCTGGAACTTCCTTGCCCCCTTATCTACCTAACAAACTCCTTCCTGTTCATCAATTAAGACTCAGCTCAAATGAATCTCTTCTGAGTTTCCCTGGCCTTCCTTACTCCATTCCCCCTACTGTGGCTGCAAAATTGTTAACTTCACATTTGTTTTCCCAAAGCACTTATATTACACATGTCTCGCTATCACAATGCATTGTTATTTGTGTGCATATACATATTTCACTCCCTTCTAGACAGAGCTTCTAGAGTGGGTTTGTTCCTCATTTTTCCAGTATTCAGAGGCTAGCACATTACATGGCATAGTCTAGTGAATAGAATTAAATAGAAGAAACTCATAAGAGATGAACTTTCTTTTCCCTTAGATGATATTCATTCCAGAGAATGTAGAAATATCTTACAAGACGAGTAATGAGCTTAATGGTACTTAATATCAATTATGTTCAATCTTCAATTTTAGAAATAGCTTCAGATTTAGGGGTTTTTTTTTTAACCAATGGCAGTTAAACAAAGATATTAAAGAAAATTTTATTGAAGAAATTGCTCAAGTTGAAACAGGTTTAAGAACAAATCCAATTTTAATACATGCCACTTACTTCTATTACTTCTATTTACCTATAAGATGTTTAAAATGGAACACTTTGGGGCAGAATTATGAAAGTCTCCATCTTCAATTGCGAACTGTGAGGAAGTCTTTTATACAGCTTTTCAAACATTGTACAGTAGTTGGTTATTCAAAAGTCTAAATTATCTCAAATTGTTCCACCACCATAGATATGTAACTATGACATTCATTCAAGTGAACTATCCTCTATGGAATGCTCTGATTCCAATGGATTGCTGTTAGACTTCACCAAGATGGCACAAATTAGGATAATTTCTCTGGGTCCTGCTCTGCACAATTCCATGCTCCCACAGTGATGGGCAGAAAATTAGACCACCAACTGATGAGGAAAGCTGCACCTCCTCCAAATGGGCTTGGTTGGTTTTTTTTTTAAGGCCTGAAGCTGGCAAAAATCTTTAAAATAATAATACCCACTTAGTGGAGCTGTGGGGAAACGAACATTCCCATAATATTTTGATGAGTTTTGGGTGGCAGTGTGAAATAATGACACTAGTCGGAAGAGCCAATCCAAGAACATATATCAAAACCTTTTAAATCTTCCATTCTTTCTATTTTGTCCTAAAACTCTCCCATGACTATCTGAACGATGATGTTTCTAGCTGATCTGAGTCCTTGCTGTGTGTAACCAACACTTGGACTTCTGTGCCATTTGCTTCCCAGAGAAAGCTGCTTCCCCGCGTACCCCGAGGAGCTTGAAGCGGGGCCTGCTGTGTACGTGGCTGGCATGGCCACTTTTCTTCTAGAGTCAGTTTTCTCTCACCTGACAATGGTTATGCCAGTATATTTTGTCATTCTTTGAATATTTTTGTCATATTTCCTTGCACTTTTAGAATAACGTGTACTGTTTTGTAGCATTTGTAGCACTAACCTTAAAACCAGGTTTGCTTTCAGAATAAATTCAATTGAGTTGTTCAACTGATGGTGTTTGGGGGAAAAGGAAAGAACTGGACTTGGCAATTGACCCCCTTTCTTAAGCTCAATAACCCTTTGTTCAAAGAAATCTTACACATATGTGAAAATAATGCTTAAAAAACAAAAACAGAGCATCTGGGATGAGAGAAGGAGCCAAGAACTCCCTAACATCCTGTAGGTTCCACCTTACCTCTTTCCTGCTCCTGGGCCTCCCCTAAACATGGTATGAAACGCTTTATTGTCTTTCTTTGTAACTTCTTGATTGCAAATTGAAAAGTCTTCTTTTGGGTTTCCTATATTTAAGTACAAAGAACTTCCATTTCAAACAACATGTCTTCTATAGAGATCAAGAGCAGGGCATGAATAGACATACAGCATACAAGTATGTGCCGCTTTTATTTTCCATTATTTGAGTTCTACTTCTCTTCATGCATAGTGTGACTCTCCCCAGTAATTTAGTCCCTCTGAGCTGTTCATTCCCCTTGCCAGGTAATGAGAAAAAGAGAAGAGAGCAGGAGAAAGATACGTGAGTCAGAAGCTTAGCATGGAAGCCCTGGCTTCACCTTTATCGCTCGCTACATGGCCTTTACTGAGCACCCACCTTCTCTTGTACTAATGAAAATAGCAATACCCACATTAAAAAGCTTGATCTTTGCAGCTCATTAAATTCAGCACATAGAAAGTCCTCAATAGAAGTGCATTTCTGTTGTCCACAGTGATCATAGAATTAGAAAATTTTGCAGCAGGTATAAAAGATGTAAGACTGTTCCTAAGAACCATTGATTTTACTACCACAGACTGATTCTCTATCTTCTAAGAAATAGA
This sequence comes from Myotis myotis, assembly GCF_014108235.1. NCBI lineage: Eukaryota > Metazoa > Chordata > Mammalia > Chiroptera > Vespertilionidae > Myotis > Myotis myotis. The sequence goes on along the minus strand of NW_023416313.1, from coordinate 141,281,259 downwards.
AGGAGGTTGACTTTCCTGAGAACCCAAGGCTGTTCAGGATCCCTAAACCTGTGAACCAAACACACCTTCCAAGATTCCAGAAGACAGATTGTGAACTGGCATTTTTTAAAATATATTTTTATTGATTTCAGAGAGGAAGGAAGAGGGAGAGAGAGAGAGAGAGAGAGAGAAATATAAATGCTGAGAGAGAATCATTGATCAGCTGCCTCCTACAAGCCCCACACTGGGGACCGAGCATGCAACCCAGGCATGTGCCCTGATCAGTAATCAAGCCATGACCTCCTGCTTCAATCAACCACTGAACCATGTCATGTGAACTGTCATTTTGAACACCCTATTATCCTTAGGACAAGTGCTCTTCTCTCTCTCTCTCTCTCTCTCTCTCTCTCTCTCTCTCTCTCTCTCTCTTTCCCTCTCTTGCTCTCTCTCTCAGGGGAGCTTACTTATCCTTTATCTCATCTCTTCAGGGTGTCCTAATGTTGCCTAAAGAATCCATCTACTTTTTTTAAAAGGTGGTTCACTTTATGCCCACCTGTTGTTCTCTTGTTATGCCTATCTTCAGATCAATCTTTCTCATTATCACATCACTTACCTACTCAAAGCCTTTGATTTCCTTATTTTAATTCCACTTCTAATGTCCTTGATCCCCTGGCATTACTCACAACTATCCAACAGTATTTTGCACTGCCCCTGGAGGGTTTCTGCTATTCAAGTCACCACCCCCCAACATGACCAGCTCCTGGGCTTGACCTCTACTTCTATCCACTCCCTAAAATCATACCCTCTCTCAAGCCACCAGGCCCTAAACTTCCTCCTACCGCAGTCCTGCTAGACCTCTCCTCCTCAAACTTCCTACAACTGTGGAAAACAATAACATGTTTACTTCTTAATTAACTACTGCCTTATCTTTATTGTGATTTCTTTTACTATCTTATATCTGCCTTCTCTCCAACGACATGATAAACTCTGAGACAGTAGTCTGTGTCTCTGATCCTTCCTAGCACATGGTAAGAAATGTTGGTGGCCTGTGTGGCTTGCCATGCCTGGTACTTCATGGTAAAAGTCATCGTAACTATACCACTGGAGGGGATTGCAGGCCAGTGGGGAATGCTTGGGGGAAGGATAACTTGGCCCTCAGCTCCCTCCATGCAGGCCATGCACTTTTCTTTCCAAATAGAGGTCAGCCCAGGACACAAACTGACATTGCTATGACTCTAAGAATCACTGTTGAAGTAACGTGGTGCTACATTCACTGGAAGTTTCCTAGAATAGGTGAGAGTTGCTTGATTTATATAAAATAGTAATTCAGCTACCTAGAATATATGGCTAACAAATGAGATTCCATAGTTACCTTTGCAGGTAAGCAGAAATGTACTCCTAAATTTAAAACATCATTATATTTTGTATTTTAATCATTTGATGGAAATTTGTGCTCTACTCTAAAAGGCACAGTATAGTTCTCTGTCTTCTTAAATAGGCTACCTTGGACTTGATTCAACAATGACAGAGCAACATCTTCCAAATATGTTTACACAACTTCTTCTACTAGCAAAAGAGAATAGCATCTGCCTCCAAGACAATAAGCATGAAATGCCTCATTTTTATCTTAAATCATTATCTAAATCTTGTATTCCATAGCACATCTTTCTTTGTTTGAGAATAAAGTTAATTATTTAAATCAGTGGTTCCCTAATGCTGGTTCATTGATTTGACAGTATTTACTTTGCCAAATGACCTCCTTTGGGAATATCGGTGTCCTTCCTATGTGGTCAATGTTAAAACAAATCTTTCTTTTTGAAATGATGTTGGTAAATGGACTTAATTGACAAAAAATAAAAACAACTATTTTACCAATCTATGAAATTCAAAATCCTGGACTTACTACTTTAACTTACTATAAACTTTTTTTAAAGTTCCAAAAAGACATTTCACATGAGTCTTACGTTTCCTCTATCCCCACCCCCTCCCATGCCCCCAAAGTATGCATCTTCATGAACCCCCCGTTTGGGGGCCATGCTGGAAAGTAGTGACGCCCTCAGAGCCCACAGAAGTAGGTGTGGTTTCTGGTCCCACACTGCAAATCCCAGGCTACTCTACTTACCATGTTTTCCCATTTGCCATCAAGCCATACATTGTCTTTTACTTCCTTTCATGTGCCTGGTGTAATAGCCTTTATCTCACTTTACATTGTTTCTTCTACTTTCTCATGATTAGACCAGATTAGCAGAGATTTTATATTAAATGTGAAAATTAGAATAAGTATACCTGAGTGCTTATCTGAAGAATTCTCCTATGAATAAATGTGTGAATGTTAGTGTGTGGACATTATACTTATTTTGGCCACTAGGAGAGCTCTTTTCTCTCCTCTGTGTTCTTAGCCACATTACAAAAATAAGTTAGGCTTTTGGCAGCTAAATTCTGATTAGATGAACTTGTTAATAAGCTGAAGTAATAGGGTAGACAATGAGTACCGTATTTGAATTAAGAAATACTTGATAGAAAAAGCCATGTTGTTATCTATTGCTGCATTTTTTTTAATCAGCCCCAAAACTTACTGGCATGCAACAATAAACATGTATTCTCATGCCCGTGGCTCACAGGTCAGCTAGGATTCAGCTCATCGAAGCTGGGCTCTGGCGGCAACCTTGCTGCAGGTTGTGAATCTGACTGGATATGACTCCTTGCTGCGGGTTGGGCGCGGTTCTGTTCCGTATGTGTTCGTTCTGGGACCCAGGCTGAAAGGGCAGCAGGACCTGGTGATGCACATGATGCCCATCTAACATAACCACATTTCAAGCCTCTGCTTATGACATGTCAGCTAGCATTCCATTGGTCAAAGCAAGTCCCAAAGTCAAAGGGCAGGAAAATATTCTTCACCCACCCTGAGGTCGTGGCAAATGTTTGGATGTGTAATCCCTCTACAGGGAAGTGAAGAACTGTGAGAAATGCAATCTACCACAGGCTGGATGATTTCCAACCACAGCCACTAATCACAATGGGCTTTCTAGAAAAGAAAAAAAAAACTTTAAGCCAGTTTTTGAAAGTAGAAGGAAGGTACCTTGTGGGATATAATGTGGAAGCTTTCAAATATGATTCATTGAAGAAATGACATTACGAAATGAGTGGAAACTAGTGCTTCCTAATGTGGCAGTTGCATTAAGATGCGTGTAAAACTGAGTTTGCTATAGGATGGTTTTATAAGTGATAATTGATTGCAAATTATATTGACAGTTATTGAACATAATTATTCACCACAGGAACCATCTGTAATAAATTAATCAGAGCACAATTCAACTTTACTTCTTGCACATGGCAGCAATCTCTTTTTTCTATTTTCCTTTACCTGCTTTGTTTGCTGTTGTTGAAACATTTTAACAAATTAATTAGATGTTAATTCTTAGCAATAAATGAAACCCTTAAGGTGCTTAAATTGTAAACTCCACAACGAAACCTGTTTATTCCCAAATATTTTCCTCACTCTGAATAAACACAGATCTCCTCCAGAGATTCCATCCAAAAAATGATTCCAAGGCCCTCCTCACTGGCAGCAGCAAGGAGACGCATCTCCAAGGCCGTGCTACAGGCCTAGCTCTGTTTCAATCAAAGTTTAATCAAATTCCTTTAAAAAGACATAGAAATCATCCTTTGTTTGTTATTGTTTTTATTGAGGTAGCATTGGTTTATAACATTATAAAAGTTTCATGTCTACAGCATTATAATTCCATATCTGTATACACTATAGTGCGATCATCTCCAAAAGTCTAGTTTCCAATTGTCATCAGACATTTGACCCCTTAAGAAACCATGCCCTTTTTTTTCTTTTTATAAATTAAATTTATTGGAGTGGTATTGGTTAATAAGATCATATAGGTTTCAAGTGCACATTTCTATGATATGTGATCTGTATACGTATTGCTTTTTGAATTTTCAGCTGATTGAACAATGGAAAGGATAGGTAACATATTGGCAAACTCAAACTTCTGAACAGACTGCGTGATGAGCAGGAACTTACAAGATAAAACTGAGTAGAGAAAAAAGTAATGCCATGTTCTCAGTGGTGGTGTACAGCCAAGGCCCCCTAATGGGAGGGGGGGGGATACAGAGAGTGAGAGCTGCTCATACAAAAACAATCCAGCTGTTTCAGTTAACATCAAATGATAGAAATCAACAGTGAAAGGTAGCCCCAGAAACAGCGGTGAATACTTAGGCTGCATGCCTATCTAGAGAGGTCAAACTAAGAAAAGTAATAGTCCCCTTGCCCTCTATCCTGCTCAGACTTCAGGGTGAGTTTTATTTTTATTTTTTTTAATTAATGTCAGAGAGGAAGGGAGAGGGAGAGAGATAGAAACAACAAAGATGAGAGAGAATCATTGATCGGCTGTCTCCTGCATGCCCCTACTGGGGACCGAGCCCGCAACCCAGGCACATACCCTGATGGGAAATCGAACCGTGACCTCCTAGTTCATGGGTCAATGCTCAACCACTGAGCCACACCAGCTGAGCAGGGTATTGTATTTAGTACCAGTGTTATAGTTTTCAAAAGAAAATACAGAAATGTAACACAGAGGATCGTGGTTAGGGTAGAGAAGTGTTTCAGTACCAGTTCATATGAAAAATGCCTGGAGAAAGAAAAGATACATTGTTTGAGGAAAGAAGCTAGGAGAGAAAGGCGAGTTGCCTTGAAATATTTACAGGATTGGCCTGAGGGAAAAGGACAAAGATGGATTCTGAACAGCAGCTACAAAAACCTGAAAGAGGATTAATTGACAAAACCTTCAGGAAGGCAGCTGTCAGATACCCTCTGCCCAAACTCTTGTCTCATGGAATTGGTCCTCTTTACAGCCAGTCTGCGACCTAAAGCACATTTTAGCCCCACAGTTCTAGGATTCTGAACAGGAAAAACAGATGTGTCAAATTTGTTATTACACTGAATTTTTAAAGTTCTTTCTGCCATTGAAAAATCAAGTGCATCTTTGCAAAATAAAAATAGAGTTTTATTATAGCAGTACAAACATTTTATGCCATTCTTTATAGTTTCAAAACTATGAATATCCAATCAAACTTCATAATTGCTTTCATAAATGCCTAATTAAACTATAAATATTATTAAATATATCTATGTACAATAAGGAATGGAAACATCTGGATGAAAAATGAAAAATTTAGACAAGCAGCTGGATATTTTACCTTCACAATGCTAGACTGCAAGACATTCAGAAACATCAAATGGCTGATAGAGTTTTATATGTCATCTGGATATTTGACTCTCTCTTCTACTTTGTTTCAAATTACTCTTAGTTTTTCAGTTTCTCTGTTTTAATGAGAATATTTTATACACTCCTCCTATTGAATAGCATTTCCCAGTCATAAATAAAACAGTTTCTCTATGTCTGCCAGCTGTCTCTACTCTGACCTCACCCCCTTCACTACTCTACTGGAATATCAGAAATTCAGGAAAAATTAAGGTGGGACTTTTAGAATACACCCCTCCCTCCATCCTTCTCTTTATAGCCTGTGATGACTATAAAGAAAATCCAACCAATCTGTCTTCAGAACACTCCACTGTGAAATGTTCCTCAAATTACCCCCTACCATGTTTCTACCTAAGATAACAGTGACTTATTGTCAATTCAGTATCTTCTCTGACCTCAGTTTCCAGGGCACCAGGTCCCTTGATTTGTCTGATGGCCTTGGTCTTCAGTGTTGAGAGTCAAAATAATAATGATGAAAATGCTCATTCCAATTTAATGAGCACTTCTTATATTCAAGCATTGCTATAAGTGGTTTATATGAATTAATTCATTTAATATTCACAACAATTGTGTGAAGCAGATACTATAATTATTCTCATTTTTCAGATGAGGAAATTGAGGCAAGTAAATTTAACAATTTTCCCAAACGCTTATAGACATAGCACCCTAGACTGCAATACATATTCATGTTTGCTCACTCGAAGCCCCTTCTCTTAACCACTATGCTATACTGACTGCCTAGTCAGTCTACTCTAATTTCCAAACATTTTGCCAAAATTCAAGTGTTCGCAAACTCAAAGCAGATGTTATAATTGGTTTCTTCCATGTTTCAAGCAGGATTTGAAAGCTACCTCTTTCTAGAAGCTTGTATACTTGGTATCAGGAAGATGACATGTTGTCCTAATTGAGAAATTTGAACACCTGCCTTCCTAGGATGAAAGCACTTGCCCTTTGCTTGTTCTCACTACAGGATAAATGCAGCAGGTAATCTTGCATCATTTAAATATTTTACATGTTTTATGAAGGTTAATCTGCATGAATTAAATATTTCATTCATTCATTTAACAAATATTTACTCCACTGTTCTAGATACTGATGACACAGTCAAAAAAAATCTCTGCCCTCGTGAAACTTAGATTCTTATTGGGGAGACACGGTAAGCAAGATAAGTATATAAATGATTGTTATGTTAAATGATGACAAGTGCTAATGAAAATATAAAGTGAAGAAGGAAGATATGCAATGTCCAGGGTAGGGTTTGAAATTTTAGATAATTGCATCCAGGGAAGGCATCATGGCATCATGAAAAATAGAACTTTTAAGGAAAAACCTATAGGGTTGAGGTTTCTAGCTATGAGACACATAGGATAGGAGAGGAACATTCAAGACAAGGGCAGTCTATGTTGAAAGTATATGTGGCACATTCCAGAAACACCAAAAGATAAAGTTATAAAAGTAGAGGATGTTGGGGGGAGGTGTCCAGATCTTGAGGACTTTTCAGACCATTATAAAGAGTTTGGCTTTCTTCTGAATGAGCTGGGAAACAATTGGACAAGATATGACTTATGTTGAACAGGATCCTCTGGCTACATACTGAAAATAGACTGCAGTGGGGCAAGGGTGGAAGCAAAAAGGCCAGCTCGGAGGTTATCATAATAATTCAGGTAAAAAAATGGGGGTGGCTTGGTCCAGGGGTAGCAGAAGGAGAGAGAAGAATTGATAGAATTCTGCATATATTTTGGAGGTAATGCTGTTAGAATTTGCTGATAGACATGGGATATGAAAGAAAGGGAGGCATCGAAAAAGACAGATTTTTAGTCTGAACAAATAGAAGAGAGTTGATCAAAAAACTCCTTGAAGAGAGAATCAGCCACACATATTCAATTAATACATAATGACTATAAATTTTAAAATAGAAAAATGAATTGAAATTCTCAGGAATATTCCAAAACCGGTTTGGCTCAGTGGATGGAGCATCGGCCTGCGGACTGAAGGGTCCCGGGTTCAATTCCGGTCAAGGGCATGTACCTGGGCTGTGGGCACATCCCCAGTAGGAGATGTGCAGGAGGCAGCTGATCAATGTTTCTCTCTCATCGATGTTTCTAACTATCTCTCTCCCTTCCTCTCTGTAAAAAATCAATAAAATATATTTTTAAAAAATGAAATTCTCAGGAATATGTTAAATATATGTAAGCAAAAAGAGAATATTATGAAGGAGTGTTATTAAAATATAGGCTACTTCCTCATTTAAATACGACATTGATAGTCCCTAGTAACCAGTAAATAAAAGAAAGGTTTGATTCTCTCCACAGTGGTGTTCAGATAGCAGATACTGAACAGAGCATTAAATATTTACAAGAAAATCTGATAGTCAGATTTTGATATTTATTAAGGACTTTCCACATTGAGTTTAATTAAGGATTTGATTATGAATTCTACCTTGAAGGCATGATTACTACTTATCCCTTCACTCTTAGGCCAAAGAGAATTGCAGATGCTGAATTTCTCTCCTCTGCATCTATGAAATAGTCATTAGTTTGAAAAGGCATCTTTTTTTCTTACTGCTGAAAATTGCCTAGAGAAATTTAACTCATTCAGCTTTTATAGTACTCTTTTAAGGAATACTGGATGTATTTTCAATCTTATAACCAAGAAGATAGATGAATCATCACAACTAATTTCTGATAAACATGCAATTGTCTTTTATTACCCTTTTATTATCACATATTAGGCTTTTATCCATGTTATTACAGTGAGATATGGCAGGGAAATAATGCTTCTTTCTTAGAGGGTGGGTATAAAATTTACTACTCGCTTTCATTACTTAGGGTCTTCTTTTTCTAGCTTTCCCTTGCCAACGCATCAGTAGAAAAACCTCACCATCGAACAGACTTGTTCTAGGAACCCTATTGTTAGCTAAATATCTTGGAGTATCATAAATGTACCCCATTTTAGTTCTTAGAAACTTTGAAACAAACTGTTAAATGTACTAGGAGTCATATGGCTATTTAACAAAGAAGGAACTTCTGGGACCATAGGTGGTGTCTCCCTGCTAAGGAATTGAAAGGCTAGATGACCATAAGCTGGTCATGTGTGACAGCTGGCAACCCCTCAAAAATTAATGGTGCACTACTTTTTTCTAATTGAGCAGCTCTCCCTTATCTCCTCTCCACTCTTTTCCACACAGGATTTACTATTATCCATTTTTAGCCTCAGCAATATTTAGGCACTGGTTTCTTTTGAAGATGTAAGATAGCAACAGAAGCAATAGTCACATTGTACAATCAAGCAGTAAGAGGGGGAAACACGCAAAGAGGAATACCTGATCTTTCTCTCCCTTTGCAAATGACTTGGAAAAATTAACCCAAATGCTAATGAATTATAAGAACATCATGTGAAATGAATGACCAAGAAAGCAATAATCAAAATTGAGCTTAATCCAAACAATTACAGTAGATACAAATTTTCAAGCCCTATTTTTGGATGTATAAAATTTTTAACTTTATATATTTTTTTATAACACCTGACTTTTTGTTCAGATTCCCTGCCCCAGTGGCATGCTAGAACAGGCTTGTACCAGCTCAAAGGTTGATTGTATTCATCTCTTCCCAGGTTCATACTCGGTGACATCAGGTTGGTAGTCTGAAATAGGCTGTGATGGGAGTATTTACACCATGGAAATCAGCAACTGTTACAAATTTTTATCTTGTATTTTGTTTTGTGGCTGGAAAGCCAGCTGTGATATGTTTGCCAGCATACTACTGCTCTTCCCCATGACAGAAAGGTAATCCTGGTCAATTATGGGTAAACTTTCCCTCCCTCTCCTTCTTGCTAGAGAAACATTTACATTCTAAGGAGCTTCTGTATCATCCATGCATCTGGGGAAACGACCTAGTCACCAACCAGCATCTCTTCACCATGGCCTCCTCTGAGATGTTCATGCAATCCCATCTAGTCCTCAGCTGAAATCTTCTTTCATAGCGGTGATCACCAAGATATCTCAACCCCACCAACTCCCAAATTGTGTAATGCAACCTACCTTCCACTATAGCACCCTTTTGTCACAACTGTGAGGCTCCTTAGGTTCAGTTACTCTCCCTCAGCTAACGCCTCCACAACTTTCCTGGGGAACAGGAAAATGTGACGGCTCCAGCATGTCACTCTTGGTCCTGAAAGTGCACATTTTAGACTCTTTCAGGCCAGACATAACTTGAAATCATAGGCCCTCTGTTGTTGCTATATCATCTCGGGAGTGTGGAGGAACTTATTGTTCTCTTATAATGTCAGAACGTAAGGCATGCTTCTCCATTGCTCAGATTGCCAAGTATGTCAGAGGGTTAGATTCCTGGGCCCTGGGACTCTGCCTGAAGATGTGGCTTGGGCAAGAAACCTATAGCTCTCTCGATTTTTCTCTAATCCCCCACTCTTTCTTCCCCAACCCAAAGAAAGTTTTTATTTTTCCCCTTTGAATAGGGGAGGAGATGGGTGGAGGAAATAAAGAACCTAGCTTGATAAATGTTTTCCATATCCGTCTTTTACACTAAAACCTTGACCTTGAGTTCATTTGGTTTGTATATGGCCTCTTAGCTATGTGTATAACCTCTTGCTTAATTTGGTGGAGAAGGAATAAATAGAAATTAGATATCCACTTTCATTTCTTTCTTCTACCTTAAATTCCCAATATAAACATATCAATTTTTTAGAAAGAAAAGAAATGCAATATTATTTCGTCCATCACCAGTGTCAAAATACAACATGAAAATTTCTCTTTCTAGTTAAAATAATGAAATATGAAAGGGAAACTATTTTCTCTGATCTTTCTCTAACATAATCTTTGACCACTTCAAGTTTTATCCTCTATTACTTTCTCTATATTTGTCCATTTATTGGGGACATTTTAGACAATGTCAGTCATGACTATCACCCTCAGTAATCTGTTCCTCCAGACCTATAACCTAGCTTTAATCTTCACTCCTTTCTCAGTATTCCTGCTGGGAACTATCACATATTCAGATAGTTTTCTTAACCTCCTCATTAATGGTTGTTTTCTACAATATTTCTTTCAAAAAGCCAAGCCTTATAATGTTGGCAATAACTATGTTTTCAGATGATTTTCCAATTGTCTTACATGTAATAATAAATATAATTAAAAGAATAATAAATTACAGTGCATCTACTTTGAGTATTAAAATCATACAAACTGAAAATATTTATTTTTATTGAGGAAAGATATGAATTTGTAAGAGAAAGAATTGATTTAGTGCCAATCATGTGTCATTGTTTTAAAGGTAAACTAGAGATTTTTCCCAAACTAAATTTTAAAAAGGTAAAAAATCTACCTCTTTCTTTGACAAACATTTAAACATAAATGTGCAAAGAAAGGGATCCACTTTCAACTGAATAAAAAAGTATGCTAAAAATTATTAAGAATAAGAGACCGCAGCCCTGGCTGGGTTGCTCAGTTGGTTGCAGCACCATCCCATGCACCAAAAGGGGTTGTGTGCTCAATTCCCGATCAGGGCACATACCTAAGTTGTGAATTCAATCTCTCTCTCTCTCTCTCTCTCACTCTCTCTCTCTCTCTTTCTCTCTCTTCTTCCCTCTCTCTCTCCCCCCCCTTCTTCTTTCTCTAAAATCATTAAACATATCCTCAAGTGATAAAAATAAAAAAAAGAAGAAGAAGAGACTGTATACACTATGCTAAGTACCAAATGTTTTGTAGAAACAACAGAAAGAATAGATAACAGGAGTTTAAAGGAAGAAGGGACCAATCTGGACTAAGACTTTTTTAAAAAATATTTTATTGAATTTGTTGGGATGACATTGGTTAATAAAATTATATAAGTTTCAATTTTAAAATTTAAAAAAACTGGAAAAAATATATAGGTTTCAGGTGTACAATTCTGTAACACACCATCTGTATATTGTATTGTGTGTTCACCACCCCAAGTCAAGTCTCCTTCCATCACCATTTGTCCCCCCTTTACCCTCCTCTACTACTATTAATGAAGGTTCCAAAAACAAGGCAGAATTTGATGTGGGTTTTTAGGATAGGTAAGATTTAGATGGTTGTAGAAGAAACATGGGAATCTTCTTTTCGTAGGGAGAGTGGCATTAGCATGGTGAGCATACTTGGGTGTTTTTTAAAAATAGAAAGTTAACGCATCTACTAAAAATGGGTAGAATGAGAGATCAAGAAAGATAAGACTGTTCAACACAATTCCTAACAAGATACCAATGGTGTATTTCACAGAACTAGAAAAATTTTCCAAAAACTTATATAGATCCATAAAAGACTCTGAATAGCCATAGCAATCGTAAGAAAGAAGAACAAAGTTAGAGTAATCATGCTACTTGATATCAAAATATACTAGAAGGCCATAATAACCAAAACAGCCTGGTACTGGCAAACAAACATGTATAAATCAAGGGAATAGAATAGCTAGCCCAGAAGTAAACCCATGCATTGATGATCAATTAATATTGGACAAGGGAGGTAAGAACGTGCAATGGGGTAAAGACAGTCTCTTTAATAAATGCTATTAGAAAAACTAGACAGATATATGCAAAAAAAGAAATCAGAACATTTTCTTACACTGTACACAAGAATAAACCCAAAATGGATTAAAGACTTAAATATTATGCCTGAAACCATAAAAATCCTAGAAGAAAGCATAGGCAGTAAAATCATGGATATTTTTTGTAGCAATATTTTTTCTGATATATCTCTTCAGGTAGGAAAACAAAAGAAAAAATAAACAAACTGGACTACATCAAACTAAAAAAAATTTGCGCAGCAAAAAAACCATCAGCAAAATTAAAACACAACCCACTGTTGGGAGAACATATTCACCAATGATGAAGGGTTAATATCCAAAATTTATAAAGAACTTATACAACTCAACACCAAGAAAGCAAGCAATTCACCTTAAAAATAGGCAAAGGACCTGCATAGACACTTCTCCAAAGAGGACATACAGATGGCCAATAAACTTATGAAAAGATGCTCAATGTCACTTATTATCACAAAATGCAAATTAGAACCACAATGAGATATCACCATACACCTGACAGAATGGCTATCATCAATAAATCAATGAGCAAGTGTTGATGAGGATGTAGGAAAAAGGGAATCCTTTTACACTGTTGGTGGGTATGCAAATTGGTGAAGCCACTGTGTAAAGTATTAGGGAGTTGCCCCAAAAAGTTAAAAATGAACCTGCCTTATGACTCAGCAATTCCATTTCTGGGAGTTTATCCAAAGGAACCTGAAACACTAATTTGAAAGAATGTATGCACCCTTATGTTCAGTGTTATTTATAACAGCCAAGATTTGGAAGCAGCCCAAGTGTCGATCAGTAGATGAGTAAATAAAAAAAGCTGTGGTACATTTACACAATGGAATACTACTCAGCTATAAAAAAGAAGGAATCTTACCCTTTGTGGCAGCATGGATGGACATGGAGAACATTATGCTAAGTGAAATAAGCCAGTCAGAGAAAGACAAGGTCCATATGATTGCACCTACATGTGGAGTGTAATGGACAAAATGAACTAACAAGCCAAATAGAGAATTACTCATAGATAGAGAGCAGTCTGACAGCGGTCAGGGGTTGGGACTGGGTGTGGGGGTTGGAGGGATTGAACAAAAAAGAAAAATATGAGGCACAGAGACAACAGTGTGGTGATTGCTGGGGGAGGAGAGATGGGGGGAGTTGGAGGAGGGTAAAGGAGACATAAATGGTAATGGATGGAGACTTGTCTTGGGGTGGTGAACACACAATACAGATGATGTATTGTGGTTTTGTACACCTGAAACCTGTATAATTTTGTTAACCAATGTCACCCCAATAAATTCAATAAAAAGGAAAAAAGAATATATAAAGAACTCTTACAACTCAACAATAAAAAAACAAATAGTTCAATTTAAAAATGGGGAGACTATTTGAATAGATATTTCTCCCATAGATATACAGTGACAAATAAGCACATGAAAAGTGGATGCTCAATATCGTTAGTCATTAGGGAAATGGTAATCCAAACAACAATGAGAAAGCACTTCACGTACACTAGGATGACTGTAATCAAAAAGATAGATAATAACAAGTGTTATTGAGGATGTGAAGAAATCAGAACCATCATACACTGCTGGTGGAAATGAAAAGCATATGTGAAAGAAGCCAAATACAAAAGGCATATATTGTATTATTCCATGTATATATAAAATGTCCAGAATAGCCAAATCCATAGAGACAGAAGGTTCATTAGTAGTTACTAGGGGCTGAGAGGAGGGGTGAATGGGGAGTGACTATTAAAAGGTATGGGTTTTGGGGGGGGGGATGGTGAAAATGTTACGGAATTAGATAGTGATGATGGTTGCACAACTCAGAATATACTAAAAACTACTGAATTGCATGCTTTTAAATGGAAAATTTTATGATACATGCATTTTATCTCAATAAGAAAAAATAAATATGAATTATATATTTTAGGCCTTAAGCAGCTACCAGATATTCAGTTACCTGTTCATGTTTGCATTTTGATGTTTCTTTACTTTCTCTTGTTCCTTGACATGCAACAGCATTCCTCACAGTGCAACTCTGTTTCTCTCCTTCCTTCTCTACACAGCCCCCACTTCCTAACCATGTCATTTCTAACTCTTGCCATCTAACACCCAGCTTCATTACATTATTAAAACTCTTCTCTTAAACGTTATCAAAAATTTTCTTCTTGTCATCTAATAGGTGAATTGCTTATTTGTGCCCAAGAAAATAAATATTTTTATTTTGTGAGAATGATACTACCTTTTTCTTGTATTTCTCATCTCCTCACCTCTCTGAAAACTCTTTTTCCTCCTCCTGATCCCTAAGTGAGAGCTATCCCCCAATGATGTATTCTTGACCCTTTTATTTTCTGGACTCATTGGGGATGTTTTCCAACCCATTGTTTCTGTAGGACCTGAATCTCTCTGCCCCAGCATCGCTCCACAGCTCCAGTCCCTCATTTCTTACTTCTGGCTGCACCTGTCCATCTAAATAGACTAAAATGCTGCTCGGTCTCAATTTGATCTCAACTAAACATACGAACTTTCTCCTGTGTCTTCTCAATCCGTAATAATCTCAGTATCTTCACAGTTATCCCAGCTCGAAAGTCATAATAGCACATCCTTACTCCTTTTATCCAATTAGTTGCTAAGACCTATTGATTCTACACTCATAATATCTCACTTCTCTGCCCTATTCTCCATCACCACTGAAAATAACCTAATTCAAGTATTCACTTCACCTTGACTGAAATATCCTACCCTTATCTTCCTGTGTCTTCAATACCTGGCTCAACCACCACTATCTCCACAATGTCTTCTCCAACTTCTCTACCTAAAAGTGATCTCTCCCTCCTGTAGAGGCTTCCCATACTCTGTCTACACCCTCATAATGACAAGAATCCCCATAAACCAAGGTGGAGAGACTATCTTTCCTGCTACTGGAAGCTCCTGAAGTCAAGAAACGTACCCCCTGGAATTATACTTCACAATTTAGAATTTATACTGAGCTGCTTTGTACCCACCTGGTTCCTAAAGGAATTTAAGATAGCTAGTGCCTTATACAAATAAGCCCTCACTATCTGTTTAATGACCAAATGTTTACATGATTTTTATAGGAATTCCCTTAAGCATTGCTGTTAACTTGGAGCCAGGATTCAGAAAATCCAAATATCCCATACAAGCAGGTAGCACCCCATCTACA